>NC_134711.1:53862500-55062500 GCF_049634645.1 Pelodiscus sinensis
TTCTCCATTGCTGTGTGGAACTGCCCAGTTGACTATGTCAACTACATGCTGCAGATACACTTCTACTTAGAATACACCAGAGATACTAGACCTCCTGGATCTGCTTGGAGCGGAGGCTGTGCAGGCAGAGAACCAATCCAGCCATAGTAACGTCAACAACTATGAAGAGATTATTTTAAGCATGCAGGAAAAGGAATACAGGAGGGAACAACAGCAGTGGCACATGAAAGCCAAGAAGCTCTGGCAGCTATATCAGAAGGTCTGGGAGGCGAATAATCTGGTGCAGAGCCACAAATCTGCCACATTTTCAGCCCTATGAGGCATTGCAAAAATTTCACAAAGCACCCTTTTGATGGATGGTGACAAGTTATACAGGGAGATATCTATGCATGGCACACTGCACTCTGCTGACACAGGGAGCATAATATGCACACATACCTGTGACATAACTGTGGTGGCTATATGCCAACATAATTTAGGTTGACATAATTTTGTAGGGTAGACATCACTTTAGCCAACATTTTTATAGTTACAGAGCAAACAATGTAAGCATTGTTTTATAACATGATAAATCATGATATAACATAATGCAGATATTTTAAGTGTGATTAACACAAACATTCTATTAAACACTAAACACATTCTTATATCTCTAATATCATTTCAACAATACTAACCCTCAAGTGTTTCCAGACTAGTTTCCAGGTGTGCATTTGGCAATGTTCTGTTAGGCCTAGTAAATGAGCTGCACTTGGACTGCCACAGCCACACCCACCATCAATACATACCAGAATTGTTGCCATAGGAAAGCCAAAAGTATTTTATGGTAATATTATGATGGCTTTTTCATCCCCTTAAAGGTGTTATTACATAGCATTGCATGTGTGTGTTTAAAAAAAACACACACACAAGCACACAAACGTTATTTTGAATAATATTTTCAGGCAGTATTCTGAAACGTCTCATAACTGAGTATAACAAAATAAGAAGAATACCAATTAACTGACAGAACACTATTAGTTAGTAAAAGCGAATAAAACTATGGCAGCTTTTCCAAAGACTGTCGGCTCATTACAAGTTAATGAGTCTTCCTTCTATTATTAGGTGCCCAGTTAAAATCTAGTTTACATTGGTGGCAACCAAAAATTGTAAGTCTGATAGCTGTTTGGTGGTTTTCTTCATTTAATTCTTGTTTAAAGTTTTCAGGGTTTGAAATATCTTTGTCGTGATTTTTAAAAATCCATTTTTTATCAAACACGAGTTTTAAAACCCACATTTATAAACAAAAAATGAGATGCTAGTGAACAAAATAAAATTTTTGATAAAATACAGAGAAACAATTGTGGCAAATTTCAGAAAGTAAATTTTTGACCAGCTCTGTCATCTAGAGCTTTGCGACAAAAACCTTGCTTCTCTTTGGACATCAGTGGCAAAACTAAATCAATCCTGCCCTCAAAATTAATTTATATCTGCTCCTGTCTCTCCTATGATTTAGTTTCCTGTAGATGGAAGAGGTGCTTCTATGAGTTTCAAATAGGTTTCCTATGAATTCTTTTCAGGTACAGGTTCCCTTTTTGGAAGAAGTTAGGGATACCACTTCACTATTTGGCCAGCTAGCAATAGACCTCAAAAAGTCATGCTTAGCGGCCAGACAGTGTTTAATTTTCACCAGGGTTGAGTCCCAGAACCCGTAGGTGTTAACTTCCCCTCTTCCCCTCAGCTAGGAATACCTCCCTGCCCCAGAACTTGCCCCCACTTTATCTGTTTCCCCAAAGCCCAGCCTGCTTGTCTCCTGTCTCTTTTTACTCCCTCCCCTTGAGCATGCCCCATCCCTGCTACTCCCTCACCCTCCCTGAGCTTCTTGCATGCTGTGAAACAGCTGTTCATGGCAGGCAGGAGGCACTGGAAGGAACGGAGAGTAGTTGATTAGTGGGGCCTCCAGTATGCAAGAGGCGCTGAGGAGAAGTGGGGGGAGCTTGGTGGAACAGGTAGAGTGTGTTTCTCTGTAGTTACTCCAGCCCCAGAGCTCCCCTGGAATCAGTACCTATGCCAGCACCCCTATGCTTGGTAGTTCATAGTCCCAGCACCTCTAGGCTTGCTGTGTTAGTCATGAAAGTAAAAAATAAATAAAAAAAATGCTTGAGCCCCAACACTTCCTTCATTACAAATAAAGCACTGCTTGGAGGAGCTTCTCCAGCTGTGACTGCCCCCTGGGCAACTGTCCTATTGGCATTCTGCAGCACAGAGGGAGGAGTAGCACCAGTTAATACAGCTTTATGCTTTGAGAGCATGGGGGAGACCCAAGCGGAAACAAGTCCACTCCTTTATCCTGCCAATGCTCCTACTGTTCCCTCTAGATTTTTTAATCTGCACTGATCCCTCTAAATACATTTTCCTCACTCCGCAGATTCCTTTTCACATTGTCCTTGTCAACACTTAAAAAGTTTAAAGGTGGCTTTAACCTGAAGAGCGCTCTGTGTAAACCACCTCCACAAGGGGAGTAGCTAACAGTGCTGGGAGCCATGCTGTAGCTTGGGTCACACTGGTGCTTTGTAGTGCTGTAACTTGCTGCAGTGGAGGGGGGAGTGTTTTTTCACCCCTCCGAGCCAGAAAGTTATAGCCCTGTAACGTGCCAGTGTACACTTAGCCACAGAGATAGAGAGGGAAGCCTGAGGCCATTTCCCTTCCATTATTAAACAAAGCTATCAATGATTGACTTGCTAACTGAATCTATATGTAAGATCACATTTGGAGGGGTTAATAACAAGTATTGTTGCTCTAGGAGAAGTAGGGTAAAGTCTCTATCAGGCCATTTTTATAAATGTTGGGCTTAGAGAAAAAATGTGAAAATACTTTTCTAGAAAACTGTGATTTCCTGTTGCAAGGGTTGTCCGTTTGGTTATGGGAGCTGATTCAAATAAACTACTTTTTTGCCAAGTGTTTTATGAGTCCAAACAGACTAATGGAACATTTTTGATTGACTAACAATGAAAATCTGGTTTATATAATTCCCATGATTTGTCTTTTTTGCTTTTGCTATCTCCATTTTCTATTGACTTTGCCTTCTGATTCATGGGCACACCAGCCCCTGTAGACCAAATTTTTTCTCTCTGTTCTCTGACTGTGGTAGCAAACTGGTCTCTCATTCTTACGGGATCTTCCAGTATACAGAGTCACAAGGGAGGAATCATCGAGGTCAGCTGCAGCATATTTAGCTTTAAACAGTCCATAGTAAAACTATCTGGGAACCATTACAGTGTTCAGACAATTACCTGTACATCACTTCAGTCTTCAAGCTGATGAGCCATGAATATTGTATTCTGTTGCTGTAAACAATTACATCATATTATTTGATATACAGTATACATAACCGGATGTAATATAATTCATACAGGCACCCAATGCATATTACACATGCTTCTGCATTTACTGAACATCAAAAACAAAGACTTGTCTGCAGAACCATGAGGAAGTTGATCTGCAAAAAGCTTAAAAATCCTTACAAATGAAGTACAATAAATAAACCACATATAAGCAATCATAGGGCATGTGAAAATCCACAGTGAAATCTCAGATTCAGAGAAAATAAATCAACAAAAAAGCAAAAGCTTCTTCCCATAACTAAAAGCTTTGAATGAACGATGTTTAAACATCTTACAAGCCAGCTTAAATTTTCATTAGATTTTTTTTCTGTTGGGTCTCTTCTTACTGTTGAATATCAGATGTCTTGCAGTGTTCCTGAATACATGCACATTTCATTCTAGGAACATATGGGAAAGGATAAATGGTCTGGAATAAAATCTGGATGACATCATAAACTGAGAGAGAGAAACTGGAAAGAGTAATATAGATCCAAACACTGAAACTATGTCTGCTGTTAAGTACATGCCACCATTTTTTCTTTATAGTGCAGACTTTTATGGCCAGAAAAAGTAAAATATAAAAACAAGACTGCTATACAATGTTAAGAGTTTTGCATGTTTATAATCTGAACTTTGAATTATTTTTTTTTAATTTAGTCAATTTTTGTAGTGGCCAGAACCTGGGTAAGTTTCCATAGGAAGCCTCAGTCCTGACTTGCAAAATCCTTTGTTGTTTCGGTACTTGATTTCTTCTGGACAGCCTGCCAATCATGAATACATCATGCCAATCATGAATTAGAATAAAAATTCTAATGCTCATGTTTAACTTAATCTTCACGAGTAGTCCCAATGAAGTGAGGTAGAAAAGAGAGCACTGCAGTGGTAAACGTGGGCTCTAGTGGCCGCTATATTTATAGTGATTAGTGTCATTTAGGCCAAGACCTGTCAAAGACACATATTACATAAATTGACCTATAGATATCATTGGGACATCTAATTGTAGATAGTTGTTTTCAGATCACAGCCTATATGACAACAGTAATGTTTGCAGCATCTCTGTAATGTGGGCATCCCTGATCCAGGAGCACCGTGGTTTGCATCCTGGCAGGGGGAGGAGGAAGTGGCTCTGCATGCTGCTGTTCCCCTTGCCCCACAGCTGCGGGAACAGCAGCACAGCAAATCAATGTGCTGGTCTGGAGGTTTTCTCCACAGTGCTCCATAGCACTGGGGGATGGTGCCTGAGAACAGCAGGGAGCACGGAGCCCTGTGTGCCCCTGGAAGTGGGGTGCCAATTGAGTGCTTCACCTCCAGCCACCTCATGCCTAGACACTGCACCTCCATCCTTCTTTCCTCCTTCCCTCTATCACTCCCTCTCAGACCCTGTGCCCCCACCTCCAGTATACTCCTGCACCCTCCTTCCTTCCCTGACCCTGCACCCTGATCCTCAGCACCCTTTTTTATGGTGAACACTCGTGGTCTGGAAAATTCCATAATCCGGTATAGCCAGTTTTATTCAGTCACACAAGATATTTACATATCATTAATTCCAATTATGGGAAGAAGCTTTTGCTTTTTTGTTGATTTATTTTCTCTGAATCTGGGATTTCACAGTGGATTTTTATATGCCTTATTACTTACATGTGTTTTATTTATCTTGAACATAATTAAGCTTTATGCAGATCACCTTACTCAAGGCAACTGGATTAAATACGTATTTGGACAAATGTCCAGGAAAGAATTGGCTGAAATGAACTCATTTCCCTTGTAACCCAGTCAGTTCCATGCACATATATAGCAGTCAGAGGCTTAATACATTCTTGATTGTGGGTGCCCTTGTGAGCCACTAATGCTGTGTCTCCTATCCAACAGTGCATCACTTGTTGCATGACAGCCAATGAGACTGCAGTCATCTGCAGTCAAGGAGACTAGTAGTGTCTTCATGTTGTGACTGTTATAGAAAGTGCTTCGCCTGCCTTCTCAATGAAGACTGAGAGCATTACACATTCATGGGCAGGGTTACCAGATGGTTTCAACAAAAATACCAGAAACACTTGACATTATATCAAAATCTACATTACACCTTATTTAGAAAATACCGAACATTTATATTTTCTCAATTTGTTTCCCAAACAGAAAGCTCAAATACTGCACTGTCCAGTTCAAAACCGGACACCTGGCAACCCTATTCATGGGGTATTTTAGTGCACTATTAGCAGACATATCCAGCTAACCATCCCTCTTCTAGCCTAAAAATTAAAGAAATAATTTTTAGGAACAACAAAAGATTTAGAACCATCTGATAATATGCAGTAGAAACTATGCAAGTTCAGTAGATACTATTAAAATCTTAAAATTAAGCACCCAACATAATTACGTTTATGGTAGTATTTATGATAGTTCTTATTCTAAATATAGGGAATTACAGAAATATAGTGGTCACAATAAATAACAGAATGTAAAAATCTTATTGTTTTATTTGTAGATTTAATATATTTGTAAATATTTGAGGGCCTCCACTTTTGTGCCCACTGTTGATTGCAAGAAGAAATTTTAAGATAGCTAGCTATTTGATTTGTAATAGCATCTTCCCATTGCGATACAATGCGACAATGAAAATGCTTTTCAGAAAGGCCATTTTGCCAAGTATCTAAGCTCTGAAAGGAGTCCCAGTCCATATGTGCTATCCTAAAAATGATTAAACTACAAGGCAAATATGATAACGCATAGTCAACAATTTATTTCTTCTTTTAAGAACTGATTGTCAAGATTATTTCTGATCCGTGATTTGCCATTCTAAACTCATAAAGTAGCAACAGGTGCAGGACATAAAGCAATATAAAAGAAACAGGGGAGGTGCAATGGCTGGCCTAAATATATCACTCTTCCGTCTGTAACTTTTCAGTAGGAAATCTCCATGCGGTTGTTCTTTATCAAGATTTGGGTTTGAAAGATAAGAAAGTTGTGTGAATAATTTACAGTGTATTTAGTTGAATAAAACTTACTTTAAAATGCTTTCTTCAGTCAAAGTCAACTTTCAGAGTCTATACTTCCCTTATTCAGGTGATGATCATGAGTTTCAGAAGACTTCCTGGTGAGCATCCCTATGCAGTGGGGTGCAGTGGCCTTTGAGGGATGGTACAAGCCAGCTATGGGCATGACTCTAGTTCATCCTCAAACCAATGGAACCAGTAGATTGCTGTAGTTCATGAAGGGAGCAAATGACTGTGAGCAAGGCCTGTTAAGAATTGGGGCAGGATTTACTTGTCTTAATTTGAGAGAGACCAGAGACTGGGACTTGGGAAAAATCTGGGGGGAGGAGGGGTCTCCAAAAGAGCTGGGGAGGCTGCTACCAGGAGCTGCATGGATAAGAGGTCTGAGTGTAGGCTTAGTGACAAGCAAGAAAAAAGGAACTGAGAAAGGAGCAAGAATGCTAGCATAGGGGATTGCATGGTGTGTGACTCCTGGATGACCAAGGGTGGGGAGAGGGGAGATTTAAATGTGAGGAAAAAACAGTAGAATGAAATGGCTTGAAGCAAGTGACGTGCTTAGAGCTTTAGGCTTGATGTGTGCACATGCTCATATTAGGGTCTCAACACAGAACTTCTAGAGAGGATGAAAATCTCTTTGGAGGTCATCACTCCCCCCGCCCTCCAAGAGGGTGAAGGCCAGTGTGGATTCTGGACAAATGACTATTAGCTGGAAAACAACAAGTTGTCCTGTGGCACCTTCGAGACTAACAATAGATATAAATATAGTATCACGAGCTTTTGTGGGCAAAATCCATTTAATCAGGTGAGAGGGTACTTGGAGAGGGTGAAAAACTATGGCTATTTATTGCTATTTAGGTGGACTTATTTGATACCACAGGAGGACAGGATTCAGAGTGCTGAAAACCAGCAACAGAACCAGCACTCTGGTCACTAGAAATCCAATTTGTCTCCCCAGAGAAGGACTTGATTGAGAGAAGGCTGAGCTGGGGGAGCTAAGGAACTAGTTAACCCAACAAGAGGAAGAGTAGAAAACCAGAGGAAGGAAGGACAAAGTATGGATGAGAAAGAAAATGAGAGAGGAAGAGAAGGAGGAGGAGGGGTTAGCAGGACAAGGTAAAGGGAGTTTTCTGTGTGGACAGATCTCGTCCCTCTGGCAAGAAAGGGATGAATTTTATATGTCACAGGATTATGAAGAGACACACAAACTACATATTGATGTTTACAAACTGGAGGCATTAGAATCATTTGTATGAGAAGTCAGTAGCAGAAGGCTACTGACTGTCATGAGGATTTTATTGTTTACCCGGAGAGCTAAACTACATCAAATCACCCAAGCAGCCAGAGATGGAATTGAGACAAAAATTATCCTGCCAGCAGGAGATTGCCGACAAGAGGGAAAATTGAGGCCTTAACCATGGTTTGATATCAGAGAGGTAAGCCAGTCCTCTGCTTTCTGGTTTGTATGTTATATAACATTGAGTGAAATAATATTTTATATCTTATATCTTGTGTGTGATTGGATGATTTATGTAAATATTCAGCAAAGCCTGAATGGTGAATTTACACTAAAATGTACAATCTGAAATCCCCGTGTTGCAAATCTTCCATCTAGAAATTCATTTTTTGTAAGAATTCACAAGTGATTGAATGTTCATTGGAAGTGAATGTAACATCAAATAAAAATTTGTATACAATACAATTGAAATTTGCTTTCAAATGAATATTTGTAGACAATGCATTCTAATGTTTGCTCAGTTCTATTTATGGCAAAAGCCTTAAAGAATTTCATTGTGTTATTTGAGTAGAACATGGCTTTGGTTATTACTGACTGATAGTATATATTGGTGCAAAATGTGTGCATCATTCTGGAAGTCATTTCCAAGGTAACATGAACTCCTTTGAGAATGTTGCTTACTACCGGAATATTAGTCAGTTAATTGTCTACTTCTATAAACTGTGATATAGACTGAAATCTTTGTATATTCTACAGAGGTTGCTTTGAATAGTCATTACATATTAACAGCCTGATTTTGATACCCAGGAAGAAACTGGAACAAGTGATTAAACAATCAAATTGTAAACACCTAAAGGTGATTAGTAATGGCCAACAGGCATTTGTCAAAATCAATTCACATCATAACAGCCTAATTTCCTTCTTGGACAGAGTTATTGGCCTGGTGGATGGGGGGAGGGGAGTTGTACAGGTGTCTCCTGATTTTTGTATGGCTTTTTGACGCTGTCTTATGACATTCTCATAAGCAAACTAAAGAAATTTGATCTAGATTAAATTACTGTAAGGTGAGCACATAAGTAGTTTAAAAACATACTCAAAGAGTAGTTATCTATGGTTTGTTGTCAAACTGCAAAAGTGTATTTAGTGGAGACTGACAGGGATTTGTCCTGAGTCTGGTACAATTCAATATTTTTCATTAGTTAATTGGATAATGGAATGGAGAGTATGTTTATAAAATTTGAAGATAACATCAGACTGGGTAGGAGGGTATGATTAGAAAGGACCTGGATAAATTAGAGACATGGCCTGAAGTCAACATGATGGAATTCAATAAGGACAAGAATAAAATAGTTCCCTGAAGAAGGAAAAATCAAACACACAGATACAAAATGAATAACTTTCTCGGTGGTTGTACTACTGAAAAGGATTTGGGAGCTATAGTGGATCACTTGATTATAAGAAAGATGTGGGCAATGTTCAGAGGAGAGCAACAAAAAAAGATAAAAGGTTTCCTGACCTCTGAGGAAAGGTTAAAAAAACTGGGAATGTTTATGTGACACTTTCTCAAGGATATAGGACATGTAACCCTCCTGCCTCCATAAGCAACACTTTCTGATGGTCAGCTCCCTGCAGCTGTTGGCCCTTGAACCACTCAGTTGCTCTCCTCAGAACTATGCCAGCCCTGTACTTTGTCTTTCAGGTTAACAACAGGTGTACCCCAGCTCCCAAGTTACTCTGAAAGCTTTTCCTTGTAGTCTCCTGCCACTGGACACTCAGGGTATGTCTACACTACGGAGAAGATTGAAGCTTCCACTGTCGATCTTCCAAGGTTCAAATGAGTGGGTCTAGTGAAGACATGCTCATTCAAATTGAGAGGGGCACTCCCATCAATGCCGGTCGTCCTGCTTCCACAAGGAGTAAGGGATGTTGAAGGGAGTGTGTTCTCCCTTCAACATCTTGCAGTGTGGACAGTGCCAAAAGTCGAGTTAAGGTACTTTGACTTCAACTACTCAATTAACGTAGCTGAAGTTGCATATCTTATCCTGTAGTGTAGACATACAATCAGTTATTACCGGGTTCACTCTTCCCAAGGGAATAGTATACACCAGCTTGTTTGATTCTATTGAGTCTTAGCGCCAATAGAACAACACAACTCTGTAATCTAATTAGAGTAAAAACAAAGAAATTTATTTAGAAAGAGAAAGATTTCAGAGCTAGTGACAAAGGGTACCAAGGCTGCAATTGCAACAGAAGTATAACATCCTTATACTAAACTGAGGCTTGATTTTAACAAGCTAACCTTGTCTAAAGCTAAGCCCTTTAGCATATCACTGAGAATAACCAAGATCTTGTTTTCATGGGTATAATTGCAATGCCAGGTTCCCATCAGTTGTGGGGCAAAAAGAGTGGCCCTTGTGCCTTTCTTTTATACCCCAGTATTCATTGTTTTTGTCCCCAGACCCAGGATAACTTTCCATCCAGTATGCTGGCTCCATGGTCTTTCCACACTCCTGTGTGTTTCACATCCCTCCCTTGGCCTATTTTTCCTGTTGACGTTCACATGTAAATGAGGTCTTCTTTAGGTTGGCTTTACAATGCTTGATTTATATTTGAACCAATGCAGATCATGGAATGATAGAATCATAGAGCTAGAAGAGACCTCAGGAGGTCATCAAGTCCAGCCCCCTGCCCAAGGCAGGACCAATCCCAACTAAATCAACCCAGCCAGGGCTTTGTCAAGACGAGACTTAAAAACCTCTAGGGATGGAGATTCCACCACTTCCCTAGGTAACCCATTCCAGTGCTTCACCACCCTCCTAGTGAAATAGTTTTTCCTAATATCCAACCTAGACCTCTCCCACTGTAACTTGAGACCATTGTTCCTTGTTCTGCCATCCATCACTACCATGAACAGCCTTTCTCCATCCTCTTTGTAACTTCCCTTCAGAAAGCTGAAGGCTGATATCAAATCCCCCCTCACTCTTCTCTTCTGCAGACTAAACAAACCCATATCCCACAGTCTTTCATCACAGGTCATGCATTCCACCCCATAATCATTTTGGTCGACTTCTGCTGGACCATCTCCAATGCGTCCACATCCTTTCTATAGTGGAGGGGCCAAGAACTGGACACAATATTCCAGATGTGGCCAAATAAAGGGGAATAATCAGGTGATTCCACATCCCTTTGTCTGCCAAAACCAGCTCCCCAGCACTGCCTGAGACACAGGTTCTAAAACATTTTCAGCACATCTATACAATTTATCCAGTATCACTCATGTATGTGTTAAACAATTATTATGAAGATAGAATAGTATGGCATTAACTTTCATTAGATACCTCACGTGACTCTTTTTGGGTAAATGCTATGACAGCAGGGTGTTAGTTGTAGTTAGTATGTCAGGCCTGATAGGAATTGCTGTTACAGAACAGTGAACCGTTTGTAAGAAACCAAAATAGAGATCTTACAAAAGGACAAGTCTTTATCTTTATTTATATACCAGATTATTTACTTAGCATTGCTTGGGTCCTTAACTCATATAAGTTTTGTTTTTCTTCATTTAAACCGTTGCTCTGGGATGGGGCTGGAGGTGAGGGGTTCAATATGCAGGCTGCCCCTGAGATAGAGGATAACCTCAGCCCTCTGTCACAGCAGCTTGGGGCCAGGTGAAAAGCACCTCTCCATGGCCACTGCAGCTGCAGCAGGCACAGCCAGGGGAGGGATGCATGTCTTCTAGCTGGGGGAATAGACAGACACACAGGCAGACACACTGGCAAACTCTCTGAAATATATAGTAAATTGCTATTTCTTTCTCAACCCTTGCCCTCTGCTGGCCCCATGGGGTTATAGCTGTCCCAAGTCCCATCTCTGGCCCCTTGCTGCTCCCAGTGGTCATCCTACCATATAACTCCCTCCTTTCCCTTGCCTTTCCATTTTATGAGAAATAATCAAAGTCCAGGCACAGCCCATTGTGTTGGCATAACCAAACCCTGACTATGCTTCAAGTTATGATAAGAGGAAGCTGCAAACCAGTCATTGTGGTCCTAGCTTTTACTGTTATTCTCTTGAATAATTGGACTCAAGAGACAGATAGACAGACAGACAATGCACATTTCTAAAATGCATAGTAAGATTACCAGTGTCAAGATGGCCAGTCTCCATGGAAGCACGGTTGCCATTAGACTGGATTCATGAACTTGACTTTAAGTTGTTATTCTGGAAGTTGCTCCCCACACTCCCCACACAACTGAACTGTCACAACTGGACTTCAGTTTTCAAACAAAAATTCCATGTGTAGCATGGAGATCCCTGTAATTCATAGATACCAAGGTCACAAGGGACCATTATGATCATTTTATCTGACTTCCTATATGACACAGGCCATAGGATTTCCCTGAAATTGTTCAAAGATAATGTATTTTAGAAAAAGTCCAGTCTTGATTTAAAAGTTGTCAGTGATGGACATAGGCGACTGGTGATGAGGGATCAGGGGGACCAACAGCCACATCCCTCCCCAGCCTGGGGAAAGATCAGGACAGACCCCCTTCTGCCCCAAACCCTACCTCCACTCCCTCCCTGCCTCTTCCCTGCCCTTGCTCTGCCCCTGCCCTATCTACCCCTGCTCCACTTCTTCCCTCAACTGAGGTGGCCTGGGAGACTAGAAGGGCTGTAAGGCCGGTGCTGGCAGCAGGGATCCACCTCCAACCTCCACTCACTGGCAGCAACTGGGGAAGTGAAGCAACATGACCCCAGCTCACTTTGATCTCCTGGCTGTGTTGCTCCACTTCCCACTTGGGGACTGTGGGGCAATCCTGCACCCTCACTCTGAGTGGGGTGCTGGAAGAGCAAAGCAGCTGGGGCCGCCTTACTCCACTTTTCCCTGCTGCTGCTGGTGAGTGTGTGTGGGACCTCCTGCTGCTGGTGCCAGACTCCCCCTCCACAAGTCCCCCCCCCCACTGGCTGCTGACCAGCACCTCCTGCCTATGGCCCTGGTGGCATATGACCCCTCCTGCCCCCCCATGCATCACCTTTGGTGATGGAGAATCTAATATGATGCTTAGCAAGTTGTTTCACATCACATAATTAAAAATGTACATCTTCTTTCCACACTCCAGTTAGTCTAGCTTTAACTTTCAGCCATTGAATCATGTTATACATGTCTCAGTGAGAAGGAAGAGCCCATTATTAAACAGATAGAATCAGTTGGTTTAAGGCCTGTTTTCTAATTCTTTAATCATTTTCATAGCTCTTCTTTGAACTCTCTCCAATTTATTAACCTCTTACAACTCTATCGTTCTCTTTCACCAACCAGTTATTAAATTAGATTTCATTTAAAGCACCATGGTGTTCGCTATAATAAACTTCAAAAGAAAGAGAAAAAGCTTACAACATTGTGATTGTCTTCTAAATTATCTTGAGAAAAATTCTAATGCAGAAAAAAAGCAAAACCAAAAAATCTAGTATTTTTTCTGATACACAAAAGGAAGCTGTCAAACTAATAGAACCAGTTTCCTGCCCATCTGGACACATTCTCTCTCGCTCTCTCTCTCTCTCAAAAAAAGATTAATATTAGTTGTCTTGTGATTTAAAAATTTTTTTTTTGGAGGGAGGGGTGCCAGCTCCCTAACGATTCTTGAATTATTTATTGAATTATGAAGAATATTCCATATAACTGAAGAATTAAAATATTAAACGTTAAATATCATTATCAATTTATTTTCATGAACACATCATGTATTGTTTCACATTACATTAATCACACCTCCAATATGTTAATATGGGCTGAATCCTCCAGGCCTCACTAATCAATACACCCACTAACTTCAGCAGAAGTTTTGCCTGAGTAGAGAAGTATGGTGCCTTTAAAACCACAGACCTATGCTAATATGTGCTGAAATATAAAAGTTTCAATAAAACTTGATGTTAATTTTGCCAAGAAATTTCTTAATATCAACACTATTGGTCTTACATTCATTAAGCCTGTCAAAGGTAGATTTTTAGCAGGATCTATTCTATCACAGTGTGCACTCCAAGGGGCACATCTACACAGTAGGGCAAAAGTTGAATTAAGCTATGCAACTTGAGTTACGTCAATTGTGTAGCTTAAGTCAAAATAACTTATTTTGGCTTTTTTTACACAGCAGGAAGTCAAAGGAAGAACACTCTTCCTTCGAATTTTCTTTCTCCTCATAAGGTGAGGGTAATGGGAGTTGAAGTAAGAAGTCCTCCAGCTTGACATTAGTTCAAAATAATGGCTTGAAGTGTAGACACGCTGTTTGTTATTTCGGAATAACATCAGTTATTTTGAAATAACACAGCTGTATAGATGTACCCCAATGTAGCCAAATCATTTATATTTTGTTCAGTTATAAATGTAAAAAAGCAGAATGTATTTCACAGAGGAGATTATCTTGACTTTGGCTATACTTTGGAACAATTACTGTTAAACTGAGTATAAAGTCCAAACAGAATTAGTTTCAGTGGGAAATATGCATCATTTCATTTCTGTTCTTGTTCTTGTCAGGAAGAGTGAAAGATCCTTTCCAGACTTGTATTAACAGTCACAGTTCTTGCAATAAATGTCCTTGAACTGAGAGCTTTTAGAACATTCACTCTCTTTCTGCATATACTTAATTTTGTTATTACTATATATGCAGTGAAAATGCTTTGGGGGACATATAAATGTCTATCAGTCAGCTGACTTACGTCTGTCTCAAGGTTTTATTTACAGATATGTAAACCAATGCTGAAAAGCAGGCTCACTAAACCTTTCATTCTTCTGTCATTTTACTATCCCATCACAGAGAAGTACTTCTCAGCTTTCACTGAAGCCATTGTATTACTAATCCACTTCAATCCAGGAAAGTAACACCATGGCTTAATTGTAAGAGAAATGAATATAAACTGACTTCAGAGAGAAGCTAAAATCTTTCTCTCTCCACTGGAGAATCATGTGCTGAATGGTGTGCAGCAGCAATCCTCTATTGTATTGGGTGAAACGTTGCACACAGAGTAAGATTCAGATCTTAATTTCATCTGTGTAATGCCAATGGCATTTGCCTTGATTTACATCTGTGTAACTCAGGCCATTTCTACACTACAAACTTTGCTGATTATAGTTTATGTTATTGTACAGCTGCCAAAGGTGGCATGTCACCTGCTTAGCTTCTTGACGTGGCACTGTGCATACTCATCAGCAGATCTTGTGTCAATGCAAAACACAGTGCCCCCCCAGGCAGGTGTCTCAGTGTGGCAGTCACCACCATCTGGGAAATTTTTGCCATGTATTGTGGGATAGAAATGGCTTGGCCAGGCACCTCTGGCAGATAGCGGTGAAATTCCCAGCATGTACCTTTTCCCATCCCATTGTGTCATCCATATTGCATAAAAATCACACAACGCTCATATGGCACTTCTCACAGTCTGTCATCTCTGACAGGCATTGAGCAGCAGAGCTCTGCACTATTTCCATGAAAGTTACAAATATAGAATGCAAATTCTCCTACATTTGCAGAGCTGTAGGAAGTACTGCAACAATGGGGGCAAAATGATTTCTCCAAGGACAATTTGGTGAGGGACAACAAAAAACAATTCAAGGTTTTGTTGCCATTTACACATGGCCTTTGGGGAAAGATTGAAAAAATTGGGCTTGTTTAGTTTACAGAAGAGAAGACTAAGAGGGGAGATGATAACAGTTTTCAAGTACATAAAATGTTACGAGGAGGATGGACGAGAATGTGTTACTTAACCTCTGAGGATAGGAAAAGGATGGGCATTAATGGACTTAAATTGCAGCAAGAGAGATTTAGGTTTCCAGTTGTCAGGGGTACATCTACATTGTGGCACTATGGCAGGACACTTCCGGTATCTAGAAATAGCTATTCTGCGTCTTGGCAGCATGCTCTTTATTTCAAAATATCTTTCTAAATAATGGGTGTGCTATTCCGACATCCCTGTAAACCTCATTCCACTAGGATTAAGGGATGTTTTGGAATAGCATTTTATTTCGAAATTTGGCACTGTGTTGAGAGTTACGAAATAAGCTATTTCAAAATTAACTCGAAATAAGCTACACAATTTGTATAGCTCAAATTGCGTAGCTTATTTTGAGCTACAGTGTAGACTCACCCAGGGTGGGTAAGCACTGGACTAAATTGCCTAGGCAGATAATGGAATCTCCATCAGTAGAAGTTTTAAAGAACAGGTAAATACATGTCTTGAACAGTTTAGTTATTACATAGTTCTTCTTTGGGAGCAGGGAACTGAACTAGATGACCTGTTAAGGTGCATACTAGTGCTATACTTCTGATTCTGTTATTCAAAGAGCAGGTACATCTGGTGGAGCACCACTTCTAGATGCGAGCAATGAGCACTGAGTGGAGAGTCTGAGATATTTATGGGCATCCGAGGAGGGGACAGAGCTTGTTCTGTTGCACTCCTTTCCTTTATTCCCATAACTTTTAAACAGACATGCTTATTGATGCTTCAGCTTTGAAGCTCCTCAGCACAAAGCTTCTCTCTAGCCCCAACAATGGTGAGTAAGGCTTGGCGGGGCAAGAATGTCTGAAGGAAGGAATTTTGGTTGGACGAAACAATAAAATTCCGGCCCCTATTCCTTGGGTACAAGTACAGATTAATGGCATTAAATAATAGGACAGGTGGTGGTGATTTTAGCTGATTAACTTTTGAAAGTAACAAGGCATGGAACATGTCCACACTAGGAAATTATTTTGAAATAACCAAATTCATCTTAATAACTCCCGATTTTACAAAAAATTGAACTAGCATGTCCCCACTAGGGGGAAGCCTTGAAATTAGTCCAAGGCAGACTCCATTAATGCTACCTTGACTTAGAGCCCCAGGAAGCATTGGGGAATAATTACTCATCCAAAGCAGAGACCTACTGCCTCCTTTGTGGCTGGAGCAATGAGCCCTCCCCCTGCCCAGGGGAGCCCTGGGCCAGCTGGAGTTCTGAGTCCCCCTATCTGCAGCCAGAAAAGCCCTGGGTAAGTTGGAATCTCCCACCAGCCATACCATATCTTCCCAGACCCTAAGATGCCCTTCTTCCATAAAAAGAACCTGAGCTTTAGCTATGCACCATGCAAGTTACAGAGCAGCTGAGGAAATGGTATGTGTTACCCACAACCAGCATCTGCAGTTGCACTAGGGCCTACCCCCATCCTATTATGCTCGCTGTCCATGCAAGTAAACCCTACCTCTTTTTTTGCAAATAAATCAGTGAAAAATCTTAGGGACTTGAGGATTGTGATGGAATGCTAACATTGTATTTGGTGTCTTGGTAGCCAGTCCATATCTCGTACAAAAGCCTGACCTGCTAGTAGAAGCCCTGCAGTCTTCTGTGTACCAGATGGTGGGGGAAGAGGCTGGGTGCCGTCTTTATATTTAAGCATTGATAGGAAAAATGCATGCTCATCTGGCAGGACAGGCTAGAATGTGACGGAGTTGGTAATACTTCCTGGCACATGGCATGCCTGGAGACCCCAGTATGTCTCCCCCATTTTCTTCTTCCTCACACTATATAGCAGGGATCTCTGCTTTAGGTTCCTCCAAGGTATCCATGATGCACTGAAGGATGATGGAGGGGTCTTTGCCAAGTATGACATACAGCTTGAAAAAGTGGCAGGTCTCTGGCTCAGCATCAGATTGATTGTGGGCCTACCTGCCCATGTGGTATGCCTGGTGCAGCCCCTTTACTTTCATGCAGCACTTCTACTGATTCCTGTTGTACTCCTTTGCTTACATCCCCTGTGCAATTTTTTCATAGGTGTCCATGTTTCCACATCTGGTCCATAGCTCTGCTTGCACAACTTCTTATACCCTCTTATACCCACATGCTGAGGAGATCCAATATCTCCAGTCTACTCCAGGTGAGAGTGCTTCTAGTTTATAGAATCTGCTTGGCTGCTGGGCAGTTTCACATGACAAGGGAGAGCTGCCAGATGTGTTCACTAAGATGGAAAATAAGTAAAAGGCTTTCAATCTCTGTGACCCCTGGGCAGTGGAGTTTAAAATTCTAACCAAAGTGGTCAATGTTTTAGGGAATGGGACATTGTGGAACAGCTGATGGAGGACTGTTAGGGTCAATACAGGCCATGCAATGTCTACACTTGCTTTGGATTGACCTCAGGAGGTAGACAATGGTGCCACACTCTTCAGAGAGGTGGTTTTACTGCATTGCCATAATGGGGCTTATGTCTGCTGAAGACAAATTTGAGTGTACACATATGCACAAATAGTTTGACACAAGGTGACTTTTGTTGACCCAGCCTTGTAGGGTGGACCAGGCCTGGGGTCAGAATCTGGCCCACTGCACTGCTGAGACACTATATAAGAAACCAAGTTCTATTAATCTGAGATCTCATATATATGGAAAAAGTAGGTCTTCTGCAAAATGTATCCATTTGGTTCAAATATATTTTTGCACTTCCATTTTAATTTGCATAAAAGGATCTCAAAATACTACAAATACAAACAAGTCCCTGTGACAGGACATCTGCCCCGCACTGGCCCTTTAAAGGTTAAATCCCAGCTTGGGAGACGGCTAGAATGGTGGACCCAGCAGCTGTGGCAGATATTAGCCAGTTAGGGCCCAGCTGAGGGCAGTGTAAATAAAGGCTCCTGGAAGACTGGAGACTGACTCACTCATACTCCAGCTGTGGAGCAGCAGGGACCTAGCTGTCAGGGAAACGAGAGGCTTCCTGATTTAGAGCAGGGCTGGGGAAAGGCAGGTAGAGCTGGGAAAGCTCTGGACAGGCAAGCTCCTAGGCTGCAGGGCCTGAAGCAAGGCCTGAGGGGTACTAGAGCTACAGGGAGGCAGCCAGGGCAGCAGAAGGTCCGTACCCCCTTGCCAATGATGAGTGGCCATTTCAGACTGCAGTTTGTCCCTGTGGCAGGGGCTAGATGAAGACTGGCAGGGGGTCACTGGGTGGGCATAGGGGGTTGGCAGTACTCAGAGGGGAGGATACTCTGGTCTGGCAGGGATGTGGGTCCTAATGCAAGGTGGCAGAGCCAATAGTAGGTAACAATGGGCGAGACACTAGCTGAAAGGGGGTGCTACAGAGCTGAAAAACTAGTTCCCAAGTGACCAGCAGGAGGTGCCATGATGGTGAGTCGTGCCCTGTTACAGTCCCACAATGCCCTTGTGAAATAGGTAAGGGATACAAAGGTCTATCATTGAAATGTATTTTATCTGGAGTGAATTAGCAAACGCTGTTAGGACAGAAGCTGACAAAATACGTACTTAATTGAACCTGTATAGGAATTTTAAGCAGACAGAATGTAACTGGAATTTGACTAGGATACTGAGGCTAATTTCCCAGCTCACGCAGAAAAAGAATAACAGTGTTTTTTTATGTTTGAGCACTAGTGGACAAATTAGCTGTTTTATAGCTCTCTAGAAAGGTGCTTCCAGGAGCACAGTTATACACTCCCATGGAAACCCAGGTTCAAATGCAGATTAACAGATAGGCTACATCTACATTGGCCCCTTCTCCGGAAGAGGCATGTTAATTTTCAACTTCAGAATAGGGAAATCCGCGGGGGATTTAAATAAACATGGCCGCCGCTTTTTTTCCGGCTTGGGGAAAAGCCGGAAAAAAGCATCTAGACTGGCGCGATCCTCCGGAATAAAGCCCTTTTCCGGAGGATCTCTTAGGAATAAGAGATCCTCTGGAAAAGGGCTTTATTCCGGAGGATCGCGCCAGTCTAGATGCTTTTTTCCGGCTTTTCCCCAAGCCGGAAAAAAAGCGGCGGCCATGTTTATTTAAATCCCCCGCGGATTTCCCTATTCTGAAGTTGGAAATTAACATGCCTCTTCCGGAGAAGGGGCCAATGTAGACGTAGCCATACAGTTTGAAAACAGTATTCAGAATGTCAGTTTAATTCACCTTAGAGTCCACTGGAAACTGAATCTGGTACAGAATGTGGCAGACTGTGTATTAAGTAGAGCAGCGTAAAAAGAGTCTATCTGCTACAGATTGAGTGAGTGGGATTCCCTTGACACATGCACAGACACCCCTATGGAGGGGAATGGCTCAGCCTCAGAAAGCTGAAAGGAAGTCCAGGGTGGGTAGGTGTTATTCCCACCTCAGGGAAAATCATTCTTCTGTTATAACTCTGCCTGACAGCTCTGACCCACCAACCCCTAGACAATGAGGTTGCATAATAACATATGTGCATGAGGAGAGGATATTGATGTTCAGTGTTTTTCATTGGCTGCATACAGTTTGAGTATAAAGTGTTGGGGTTTTATCATAAGTGGTGGATGAAAGCCCTGCTGGGGAAGGAAAACCACAGCCCTGCCCTTTCCACCTGAGGCCCAGCCTCTTCCACAACCCCTCTCCAGCTGGAGCACTTGTTGGCTGGAGGGCAAGGCAGCTCCACCACAGCTCAACCTTCCTGGCTGGCTGGTGAGCAGTCCCGCAGGCCAATCCTTCCTGGCTCACCAGAGAGCTGGGCAGCTGTGCTGCAGCCCCAGCCTTCTTGGATGGCCAGAGGACCAGGCAGCTATGCAGAAACCCCAGCCGGCCTGGCCAGCCAGAGTGTGGGCATTTTTGGGAAGGCAATGCCTTCCCTTGTCTGCATCACCTGCCACCCAGGGGTTTTACCTATAGACACCTATATGAAGTGGGATCAACCTATTTAAGAGACTGCATCTCTTCTCATATGACACTGCCACAGTTATGGTCATTGGGGATGCTCAGACTAGAATCCCTCAAAATACAATGAAGGGAGCTGCTGGAAGGGAATTCTTTGAGGGCTCCTTGACTCTCAAAGTCTTTCCCTAGTAGGGTCTCAAATAGTTGGAATCTATTAGACCTGTAGGGTGTGCTGGTTAGACCGTCTACTTTCTGGGGTGCTTTGGAAAGACCGAGGCAATGGGTGGACAGGGATATATTTTACTGCTTGGAATTACTTGCTAGTTAAGTTCACTTCAATTTTGTTGTATGTGGGCTGTGCTATGCTGCTGAGTAGTTATTCCAATATGAACTGGTAGTTTAAATAGCTGGTAGCATGCCTAGTGCAATGGATAGGCAGCTTTCCTTTGTATTTTAAGGAAATACAGCTCCTTGACTGAAGTGTTAAAAGGGAAGTGTATAAACGTGTGTCTTGGATGGTTTAGACACAACAAATTCTGCATCTTGGCGGGGGTTAGACTGGATGACCCTTGCAGTCCCTTCTAACCTTATGTTTTCCATGAAATAAGAACAATAGAAACAATACAGCTGGAGCTGAACCATAAAGAGCATTGTCTGGTTTATATATTGAAGGGACAGGTTTTACTATTGGGATAGTTTCCACACTTATAATAAGAGTCATAAGGCACTCTAAAATAAGATAAATAACTGAGGGTACGTCTACACTACAGCGCTAGTTCGAACTAACTTAGTTCGAATTAGTTAATTCGAACTAAGCTAGTTCGAACTAACGCATCTAGAACTAAAAACTAGTTCGAACTAGCGTTTTGCTAGTTCGAACTAGTAAGTCCACATTGAGTGGACTCTGAACAGGGCTTAATGATGGCCGGAAGCAGTGCCGGCAGGGCATAAAAGGAGGACTTAGAGCATGGAGATACTGTCTCAGGCTAGCCGAGGGCTGCGCTTAAAGGGTCCCGACCCCCACCCCGGACACACAGTTCTAAGGGGTGCCCCACTTGCAAAGAAGTTCTGGCTTGGAGTGCCCTGAGTGCCCACACTGGGCACATCACACCACTCGGCCATCAGCCCGGCTGCACTTGCCGCAGGCTGCCATCTGGGGAGAGGGAGTAATTGGGGGGCTGCAGGAGAGCTTCAACCCCCAGAAGCCCGCAGAGCCAGCCCAGTCCTCCCCATCGGGGGCTCGTACCCCATTCCTCCCTCACCTCCTTCCACTTGCCCTTCCCTAGCCCCCCTTCTTATTGATGTACAAAATAAAGATAACGTTTCTTCCAACATTGACTCTGTCTTTATTGAAAAAAACTGGGGGAGACTGGGAAAAGGAGGTGGGAGAGGGGAAGAGAAAGGCTGGGAGAGGGGAGGGCAACTAACATGATCAGGGGTTGGGAACAGGTCCCAGATGAAGAGAGGCTACAGAGACTGGGACTGTTCAGCTTAGAAAAGAGGAGACGGAGGGGGGACAGGATAGAGGTCTATAAAAGCAGGGGTTGGGTGGAGAGGGTGCATTCAGAAAAGTTCTTCATGAGTTCCCATAAAGAAGGACTAGAGGACACCAAAGGAAAGGAATGGGTAGCAGGCTTCAAACTAGTAAGAGAAAGTTGTTCTTGACAAAGCAAATAGTTAACCTGTGGAACTCCTTGCTGCAGGAGGCTGTGAAGGCTAGAACTAGAACAGAGTTTAAAGGGAAGTGAGATCAAGTCATGGAGGTTGGGTCCATGGAGTCCTATTAGCCAGAGGGTAGGAGTGGTGTCCCTGCCCAAAGTTTGTGGAAGGCTGGAGAGGGATGGCACGAGACAAATGGCTTGGTCATTGTCTTCGGTCCATCCCCTCCAGGGTCCCTAGGGTTGGCCGCTGTCGGCAGACAGGCTACTGGGCTAGATGGACCTTTGGTCTGACCCAGTACGGCCATTGTAAGCTCAGGGCTCAGTGTCGGGGGTCTCAGTGGACCCCCTTGATTTTCATGCACACCTGGTCCTGGGTGGCCAGGCTGGCAGCTCTCCTGCCCTAGCCGGCCACTTTCCTGTGCCTAGTGCGGAGATCGTGGACGAGGTCCACGATGTCCGCACTAGCCCAGGAAGGTGCCCGCCTCTTGCGGTCCAGGGCAAGCTCCCGGGAGCCGCCAGCCTGGTCCCGGCAAGAGGGGGTGGGCTGGGGGGCATCGGGTGGGTGGCTCTGTGCCGTGCCAGGTGCAGGGTCTGCTAGCTGGGTGCTGGCAGGCTTGCACCTGGCACGGGCACCGTAGCCAGCCCGTGCCCCTTTAAGGGGTCCGGGGCCGGGAGGGGGGCATAGAGTTTCCCTGGTGTTGGCCAGAGTGGCCACCAGGGAAACCTGGGGAGGGCTAGCCTCCCACTAGTTCGAACTAAAGGGCTACACAGCCCTTAGTTCGAACTAGCTAGTTCGAACTAGGCGTTAGTCCTCGTAAAATGAGGTTTACCTAGTTCGAACTAAGCGCTCCGCTAGTTCGATTCAAATTCGAACTAGCGGAGCGCTAGTGTAGCGCATAGGAAAGTTAGTTCGAACTAACGTCCGTTAGTTCGAACTAACTTTCTAGTGTAGACATACCCTGAGAAATAAACAGTCCCTGGTTCATTAATGCCTGAATTTAAGCCAAATATTTTGTTTTCCTCATCCTACTGATTAAAAATTAATCTAAAGTTTAAAATCAGTTTATTCTTTTAAATGAGTAAATGGAAGAACACATGTCAAAGCCACAGGCTTTTCAGAGGAGGAGGCTGATGTCTGAAAGCTGGTAGGGAAGTTTAATATGAAGGTATGTTCAAAAACATCTGATGAAAATGGATACAGATCATACTGTATCTTACTGAAAACAGGGAAAACAAAGCTTAACCTAAGATTGGGGCCATAGCCACAGGTGGGATGGACTTAGTATCCTACTCCATCCCCCATCCCTGGCTTTGCTTTGGCCCCAGACCTAACCCTGCCCGGATCTGGAGGATGCTGCATGTTGGGTACATACACACACATACACAGCCCAACTGGAGGGGGAGGGACATCAGTGGCCCAACAGCAGAGCCCTAGATGAGCACAGCGGGCCTACATGCATGCACACTGCAGCAAAAGGAGGCTGGGGGAGTGAGCTGCTGGCCTGGCAGTGGCAAAGGAGATTCTCAGAAAAGATAGGCCTGCCCTCTCAGGGTATGTCTATACTATAGCGTTATTTCAAAATATCTTATTTCGAAATAACGCGTCTACACACAAAATGCATTTTGGAATGCTTTTGCTATTTTGAAATAGCATGTCCACACTGATTGGATGCTGAATCGCATTTAAGGCCAGCATTCCACGAGGAGTAACGGTAGTTCGAACTAGGAAGCCTAGTTCGAACTACCTAGTTCGTGCCACGTGTAGCCGCGCGGCACGGGGTTCGAACCAGCCGGGATTTAAAAATGGTGGCGCCCGGCTTATGCAAATGAAGCCCGGGAAATTCAAATCCCAGGCTTCATTTGCAAGTGCGGTATGCCTACATTACCCTCCTATTTCAAAATAGGAGGGTAGTGTAGACATACCCTAGGAAACTTAATTTGAAATAACAGCTGTTATTTCAAAATAACTTTGCTGTGTAGACATACCCTCAGGGAACTAGTGTGGTGTGAGGCAGTGGGATGGGGATGGGTACTGGAAGCTGGCACTGGGGCCCCAGGGGCATCCCTGGCCAGAGAGTCCATCACCCCCTATTTGTTTGGCTGAAAGCTGTGGAGAAGAAGCAGCCCCCTATTCCCTCTTGCCCCGCCTTCTCTCTCCCTGTGCCACTGCTATCTCATCCACAGTTGGGGCCCACCCAAATGTCCCATGCTGGCTACTCCATTGCCCAAGGAACCTTCTAAGGTTTGATTCTTTACAATGGGGTTGAATTGTCTTGCATGGTTGGTTCATTAACATGGCTCCAGTATATCAGTACCTTTGCTCCAGTATATCAGTATTTATGCCCCAAAACATAGGTGTTTGATTTATTTTATAGGAATTTCCTAAAGGCAAATATGTTGCCACTAGCACCTGTGAAAGCCAACATTGCTGACAAAGTTTATCCTGCTTCCTTCTGTCACACTCACCCCATGATTACCTAAGTGCGTGGTGGGAGATTCTTCATCTTCCTCTGACATATATGGTGTCCGTCAATGCTAGAGGCAAGGTTGGGACTAGTTGGCCTAATAATCTCATCAACACTTCCCATGTTCTGGGCTGCACTGACTGCCTTAAAACGTCCCTATTGGAAAGCAAGATTGGGACTATGTTTGGGTTATATCATTCTCATCTCCTCCCCTGAAACATTATGGCTTTGTTTTGTGTAGTAAAGTGGTCATGAGGGGTTAACTGGGCTACTCTGAGTATTATAGGCTGGATGATTTCTAGAGTCAAACAATGTGTCAGTACAAACGGAATTAGATATAAGAGCGTCATTTACTCTGCTCAGTAAATCTGCATACTACTGAGCCCAGTAGTGAATACAGGTGTGTCTTTGTGTATCTACACCAGAGGAACCCATCTAGGTAGCAAGTTCTGTGTTTGGTTCCTGTAAAATATAAAAGCCAAAAGGAAAAGGTACCCACACTAGTGTTCTGAGGACAAAGACAAAATCTGTGAAGCAGAGATTGGTTGCAAGAACTAAGACTGAATTTTGAGGAAATTTTCAAATTAGACCCTAGTAAACCACCGGCAATCCAGGAAATCTTTGATGATCCCTTGGGCATTTTAAAAGAAGGGCTAGGAACACTGACAAGTGTAACAGCCAGGAATGATATACAGGCTAAGGTCAAACAAAAATCTTTTAAAACAATACCAGTTCCTTATGCCCTCAGCGAAAAGTTTGAAACTGAGCTAGATAGGCTAGAAAAAGTACATTTTATGAATGGGCTACACCTATAGTGCCTGCGATTAAACCAGAAAAGACCATCTTTATCTATGGGGATTATAAAATAACTGTGAGTAGGTTCAACACATTGAACAATTACTCCATTCCACAAATGGAGGACTTGCTGGCAGTGAATAAGCTGGACTTGAAGACATAGTAGCAAATGAGTCTGGAGGTTGACTGTGAGAAACTTACCATTGTAAATACTCATGGTATGTCTACACTACCACCCTAGTTCGAACTAGGGTGGTAATGTAGGCAACTGGAGTTGCAAATGAAGCCCGGGATTTGAATTTCCCGGGCTTCATTTGCATATTGCCGGGCGCCGCCATTTTTAAATGTCTGCTAGTGCAGACTCCGTGCTGCGCGGCTACACGCGGCACGGACTAGGTAGTTCGCACTAGGCTTCCTATTCCGAACTACCGTTACTCCTCGTTCAGAATAGGAAGCCTAGTCCGAACTATCTAGTCCGTGCCGCGTGTAGCCGCGTGGCATGGAATCCGCACTAGCGGACATTTACAAATGGCGGCGCCCGGCAATATGCAAATGAAGCCCGGGAAATTCAAATCCCAGGCTTCATTTGCAACTCTGGTTGCCTACATTACCACCCTACTTCGAACTAGGGTGGTAGTGTAGACATACCCTCACAAGGGCTTACACCAGTACCTTAAATTGCCATTTGGAATATTGTCAACACCTGGAATTTTCCAGAGGGCTTTGGAAAATTTGCTGAAATGTACCCTGTGTGTGGTAGTGAGAATTGATGACATCCTCATCACAAGCAGAAGTGATCCTGAGCATCTGTCCACACTTCAAAAATTGGAGACAGCAGGATTCTGCTTAAAACAAAATAAGGGTTTTTTTGTGAGATTGCAAGTGGGGTTCTGGTCTATAATATAGGATACGGAGGGGATTCACCCTGAGGCAGACACAGTCATGGCACCTCAACAGACTCCAGAACAGAACTGAACATTAAGCATATTTAGGTATATTAAATTATCACAGGCTTCTTCAAATGTTTCAGCCCTTTCAGAGCCCTTGCATCACCTCCTGAGGGAGAAGAATCCCTGGTTTGGGAAAGAGATGAAGGAGCTTTCCACGAGTTTAAAAAGCTATTCAAGTTCCAGAAGCTCCTTGTTCATTTCAATCTGGGCAAAGAATTGAATTTGTCATGTGATGCTTCATCATAGAGTTTGGGGGAGTATTGTCACATAACACGAGGGATGTTGGAGAACAGCCTGTTGGAGCGCAGTGCGTGGCACTGACTAAAGCTGAACAGGATAATTCTCAGTGAGAGAAATAAAGTTGAGCTATTATTTTGGGAATACAAAAATCTATCAGTGCCTGTCTGACTCTTATGATTCTGAGAGATGACCAGCCATTTGTGGGCACAAATGGCAGAGCTAGCCAAATCAGTGTAAGGGGGAAGAGTTCTTCTGGCTCACACCAGGAGTACAGTCCTGAGCATAAAGAATGGCTGTATATTGCAGGGCATGAAAGTTGTTATTCCTGCAGAAGGATGAGAGAATGTCCTGACATAATGGCATAAAGCATATCCTGGCATTTCAAGCACAGACTCTCTGGCTTGGAGGTATGTATGTATGGTGGCCTAACATGGATAAGAACATTGAAAATGTAATAAAGGGATGTCATCATTGTTGGGTACCCAAATGGACCTTGATGCTGACACCTCCTTATGTTTGGAGGAAACCCATAATCCAACATATGTATACACCTACATGCCCATACAATGCACACATGTTTCTTACCATAGAGGATATTTATTAAAAATGGCTAGACGTATGTGTGCTGACCTCGTTGACTTCCACTGCTCCCTGTGAAAAACTCAGACAGATCTCTGCTATACACAGTCTACTGGTTGAACTTGTCACAGACAATGGACCAACTTTTATAGACATGAAGTTTAAAGACTTTCTAAACACGAATGGGGTTAAACACATTCAAACTTCCCCATATCACCCAGTTTCAAATGGCCTCACAGAGAGAACTATGAGAGCTATGAAAGGGGATGAACAAGATGATTAACGGGAGCTTGGAAGAGCCTGTGCTCTATATTAAAGAAGTTGGCTTTTCCAAACAAAACCATGGCCTTGGTGCTACAAACAGAGAGTTGAGCCTGAAGAACTGAGTCAATATAAAAAATTTCAGTATTCACCAGCCAACAGGGATTTTACTTACTATGCTACAGCAAATTGGACCCTGATCTTGTAAAGTTCATTTAAGTGATTGTCGAGTGGTAAGATAACATCAGGATCATGTCCTTTGCAGAATGACGTGGAGTGTTGGGTGTTGACCACTTGGTAGTATTGAGGCCAAGAGAAGATACAGTTTTTCCAGGATATGGGTCTCTACAGAACTGCTGGACTAGGAGTTTGGGGAAAGCCTGTCTCTGCCCTTCTGGGCAGCTCCAACTACTGAAGAGAGGAGCTACCTGAGAGAGAATAGTCCCCAGTTATGTAAAAGATTACAACCAATCTATTCACAGAGGGTACGTCTACACTAGCTCGTTAGTTTGAGCTAGGTAGGGTAATTAGGGCAAGCGGAGTTGCAAATGAAGCCCAGGATTTAAATATCCCGGGCTTCATTTGCATGTTCCCAGGCGCCGCCATTTTTAAATCCCCCTTAGTCCGAACTCCATGCCCGCGGCTACACGCGGCACGGAGTAGGTAGTTCAAATTAAAGATCCTAATTCAAACTACCGTTACTCCTCATTCCACGTAAAAATTTGCTGTTTACATAGAAAACCGGGTCTATGTCTTCTTAATGGGAAGAGAGTGAGGGTTGTGGAGGGAAAGGTAGGGTGGGCCAGGCCAAACCCACCATGGGGGAGGCCCTGGGGAGAGTTAGTGGGCACCTTCTGAGAATCTCTCCCTTAGGGCCTCTCGGATTTGAACACCAGCATGGTGAACCTGGCAGATAGCAGCCGTCCGGAGCTGCTGAAATTGCCTCTCCTCACCATCAGCTCCTGTCCCCCACCCCAGCAGGAAGGCGACCCCTTTCCTTTCCACCAGGTTATGGAGGGCGCAATATGGGGCCACCACCTCCAGAATGTTGTGTTCGCCCATCTCCAGGTGTGTGAGGAGGCAACGGAACCTCCCTTTCAGACCGTCAAAGGCGCATTCCACCTGGATGCGAGCCTGGCTAAGTTGCATGTTGAAAAGTTTCTTGCTCACATCCAGGTGGCTGGTGTAGGGCTTCATGAGCCACGGCATCAGGGGGTAGGCCACGTCGGCCATTATGCACACTGGCATCTGCACGTCCCCAAGCTCAAGGTGCCGTTGGGGAAAAAATGTTCCTGCCTGCAACCTGCGGTACAGGTAGGAGTTATGGAATATGCGGGCATCATGTGCCCGCCCCGACTACCCAACACAAATGTCCGTAAAGTGTCCCCGGTGGTTGACCAGGGCCCGTAGCACCATGGAATAGTAGCCCTTCCTATTTATAAACTGGGCTGCTTGATGGGGCGGTGCGCGGGTTGCGATGTGTGTCCCATGGAGGGCTCCTCTGCAGTTTGGGAAGCCAGGGGTGGCAAACCCGGCAATGATGTTGTCCAGGTCCCTGAGACGGACAAGCCTCTTCAGCAGTTCCGCATTGATGGCCCTCACCACCTGCAGCACGAGACAAACAGACAAACAGAAACCAGGGAGTTAGACAGGTTATCTAAGCACTTGGGAGGAGAACCCAACTCCACCTCTTGTCAGGACACCTCCTCCCCCACATCAGTGCAGGGGTGGCCGAGGAGTGGCCTCTGGGTGCCACTCCATCCCCCACTCCCTCTTGCCCTTGCCTGCCAGTCCCCCTTTCTCAAGCCCCCCACTCAGCAGGGCCTGTCCCCCGACAGTGACTTACCTCCATCGAGACGGCCCCGACAGTAGACCGCCCCACGCCAAACTGGTGTCCCACGGAGCAGTAGCTGTCGGCGGTGGCCAGTTTCCACAGGGTGATTGCAACCCGCTTCTGCAGGGGGATGGCGGGCCACAGCTGGGTGTCCTGGTGTTCCAGAGCAGGGGCGAGCCAGGCCCACAGCTCCAGGAATGTGTCCTTCTGCATCTGGAAGTTGCGGAGCCAGTGGTTGTTGTCTCAGAGCTGCATGACGAGCCAGTACCACTAGTCCAAACTCATCTCGTGCCTCCAAATCTGCCTGTCCCCAAAAAAGTTTGGGGGAAAGGGCAGAGCTCCTGCATCCCGGAGGAGGATCTCCTCTGTGCGATCCGGGTCCATATGGGGCAGGAACTTCATGACAGAGTCATGAGGATGCAGCAGAAACTGCAGAATGGCAGCGTAGGGCCATCGCCTGCACAGGGACAGCTCAGGCTCCATGGCCAAATAAAAGGTGAAAAGCAGAAAAAAAAACCCAGAAAATAAACTGCTGTGGTGTCCAAGGAAGCAGGGCAACCAGAGCAAGCACTGCAGCAGCTTTGCTTTCCCTCTAAGAGGTAGGAAAGCCAGAAGCAGGAGCAGAGCTGTCCAGGGGGATCCTTTTAAGCACGCGTTTCTGTAAAGAGCAGGCAGCAACACCTGGAAATAAAGGCTGCTCCCATACCCAGTCAGAAGCACTTCCAGGTGCCTTCTTTTTCGACAGAGCATCCGGCAGTCTGGATGCTCTTTTTCTAAAAAGAGGATCAATTTTTCAATCCGCATAATGTAATCTAGACACTTTTTTTTGACAGAGACTTTTTCGAAAGATACTGTTGAAAAAGCCACAGTGGAAAAAGGTGTGCAGTCTAGACATAGCCTCTGAGGCCACTTACCTGTGTTTCTCTATTGTTTGGTTCTATCCTCCTTTTGTTTCCAGTACTGCATAGTCCTATTTGCAACCAGATGTCTGATACTGTATTTTGCACTTTCCATAGTGTTTTTCAAAAGAAAATCGCAGAGTCTTTTCTCTAGTGCAAGGACAAACTACTCATTGTGCAGTAGGAAATATCTATTCTATATATATTCCCTGTAGTTTTTTATTGGCCCCTGAATCTACAGGACTTGTAACTTCTATGAAGAATACCATGTAAATCTTAATCAATTTGCATTTTACTGAAGAAGTCCTCTGCTAACTCCTGTGCTTAGGTTGAGAAGAGAGCATTTTATAAACTGTTTGAAGGATTTTTAAAAATGTATCCTGGTGGACATTAATCTTGGTTAAAAGCTCACAAATGTTTCCCATTAATATTCTGAGAATGAATTCTCATCTTTGTTTTATAGCTCTTCAAACAAAAGAGTCTGATGCTTGAGATTTAATGTTAGACAGATGCGAAAATATGTAAGTACCTCTTAGAATTTTGCATGTTAAATAAAATAGTTTTTGTGTAGGCTGCACTGCACACCACACAGAATCCTCGTCCAGACAAATACAAAATACCCTCAATAAACCCATGACATTTCAGAACCAAGACTCCATTGCATGTGCTCAACCAAAGGCATGTGAGGAGGCCAGCAAGGCAACAAGGCAGGTGAAACTTAAGTTCTTCATTATGAGCTTCATACTAGAGGTGGTGGTGAGCACTTTGGCCCCACTCCAGCAAAGCACTTAGGTGGGGAAATGGGAGTTGGGAGCTTAACTTGCTTAAGCCCATTTGAAAATCTTTGCCTTAAGCATTGCCTCCAGTGGGACTATTTGTGTGCCCAGGTTAAACACAGGTTTAAGTGCTTTGCTGGATTAGGGCCAGAGTGCTCATCACCTTGCAGACTCAAACCCTTGGGCCAGAACCCATCACCCATACGCACCATGAGTAGCGCTGTACTCTGCAAGTAGTTCACAAATGAACCACTTGGGATTTACATAGCTGGCAACTTTGAACCAAAGTTGGGAGGGAGTAGTGGATCTGTAAGAGAAGCAGGGGGGTTGGAAGAGCAGAGGAGAAAAGTTAGGCTAAGCCTAGACTGTCGCACTTTTCCAGGATAGCAGAGGTATCCTGGCAAAGCAATGCTGCTTCCAAGGAACATGTCCAAACATTTTTTTGGAAAAGCAGATGTGGTTTTGTGCCATCCCTGGAAACCTCATTTTATGAGGAAGAAGGGATGGCTCGAAAGACCAGGTTTTTCCAAAATTTGGCACCGTGTAGATGCACCAAAATTCGGAAAAAACTCTTTAGAAAGAAAAACGGAAAAAGATATGCAAATTGCAGTTCAAAATTTGTGTATCTTTTCCCGACTTTTGTTTGTAGTCTACATGTAGCCTTATAATGCGAAGACGTATCCACGTTCAGGAGGCACCCCATCTCACAGTGATAAATGCATATAGTCATTCATCATAGCTGTCAAAGCCTTCCACAACCTCTAGTTCTTTAGTTTCTAAATCCCTTCTTGTTTTCCAAAGTATTCTAAAAATACTTTCGGAACAAAGACTTCATCTCAGTCCTCTGACACCCTCAACTAACTATTGCCGCAATGCATGCTCTTAGACCTCACGGTAACCATTCCTGCTTTCCTGCTGCCAAAATTTCTCTACAACCTCCTGGAAACCCTATCACTTGACTGTAACCTGATCCTACATTGACCTTCCTTGCCTATGAGGACTGGCTGGGAATTCCTTCAGAGTCCATCAAGTCTGTTCATTGCTTAGTTACAAGAAGTTGCTTCCAAATGTTATTGGGTGTATTCTCCATCAGCAAAATTTTGTCACAGTACTTCTGCAGCATTCCTATCCCCCTGAGGAGTTGTTAGATCAAGATTGGCAGTAAAACTGAGGAGGAAGGAAGAGAGCTACATCAGTATAGCTACGTCTACACTACAAGTTTTTACTGCAGAAAATATGCTAATGAGGGACTCATTAGCATAAGACACAATCTCATTTGCATATTTTCTGCAGATCTGTTTTTGCGCTAGGGGTTTTTGCACAAAAACAAGCAGTGTGGACGTTTCCTTTTTGCACAAAACCCCCTTTTTATGCAAGATCCTTATGCCTCAAAAAAGGAGGATCCTTATGCTACAAAAACCCCTAGCGCAAAAACAGATCGGCAGAAAATATGCAAATGAGATTGCAACTTAGGCTAAAGAGTCCCTCATTAGCATATTTTCTTCCACAAAAACTCGTTGGGTAGACGTAGCCTGTGATGTGCTAAGCCTGGAATTCCTAGACAAGTCATGAAATAGTCTCTTGAATTTTCAGATAACAGAGATATTTTCCCTGAAAGTTAACCAGAAAGTTAAATACTTAGACAGTACTGGGTCCTGCCATGAGGGCAGGGGACTGGACTCGATTACCTCTCAAGGTCCCTTCCAGTCCTAGTGTTCTATGATTCTAAGGCTACAGAGTAGATGGATACAAAGTGTTGAGGTCCTGCCTGTATCCTGAAGAGATTTGTCTACATATTTTGGTTCAGCATCCCCCATTCACTTTAATAAACTTTATTTTTGAATGACTCTCTTTCTGCTTTTCAGTGGTGTGTGGTAGGAAACTGGAGGAATTGATACAGGTTGAACCTCTCTATTCCAGACTTCCCTAGTCTGGCAACACCTCTTTTCCAGTTTCATTGGCGTTTCCATGGATGCAGTGGGTTGGGGCCAAGAGCATGGCTGGACTAGGGAAGAGCCTCATTGTGTGTGGAGCCCCTGCACCTGGCTGGCCACAGCAACAGAGCACTGGCCAGATGGAGCAGTGGAGTCCCACCAGGCTGGAGCCTCCAGCCAGCCAGAGCAGTAGAGCCCTGGCTGATGAGAGAAGCAGAGCCAGAGCAATGGAGTCCCAGTTGGCTGGAGCATCAGAGCTCGGGGGTAGGGGTGGAGCTTTGGCAGTAAGAGCAGTGGAGCCCTGGAAGGAGGGAGGGGCCAGCACTGACCTCCCAGGTCTGGCAAATTCCCTGTTTGGGACCAGTCAGGTCCCAAGGGTGCTGGACCAGAGGAGGCTCAACTTGTGCAGAGTAAAACTGAAAAGTAAACAAAAGATTTTCCACTGGAACCCTGCAGATTTTTGTTAAAATCCTAACTGAGTCCCAAAGGTTTAGGAAAATTCTGTGGAGACTACCAAATTTCCCACTAACAGGAGAGCAGCAGACACCACCAATTTGGCTCATTTAATGTATCCTTCCTACACACATGCACATCATACATCATTTGAAAGAATGTTATATTGCTTCAAGATGAGGTAAATTGTAGTGCTGTTACCATAGAAAAGGGAATAAACAATGAACCTATCAGATAACCACTTTGAAAAGTTTGCATTTGTTTCTGTTAGTTTAATGCCCCTTTGCATTATTTGCATAAAACTGGATTTCCGTGTGATCTCAAAGCATCACAATAATCTAGTGGGTAAAACAAAATATAATAACAAATTTGTACAGGTAACACAGAAATATAATAGCTCTGGTGACATTTCTAGTCAACCTCATCATCATCATCATCTTGTGCATCATTCTGATCTCAATCGAGAGTGTGTGGGTTTCCACAGTGTTCGTTGCCTTGCATGTACACAGTTCTGTGCAGGGAAGATTGTTCAGACTGCAGACACAGCTGACTGAGCAGTGACCTTTACTAGTGCAGGCATAAAGAGGGTCTTGTTAGAAGCTCAAATGCCAATGGGCTTTCGAAGAGTACTGGAAGTATGGTTAGTTTGATATCAAGAGACCCAAAAGCTATGTTCCAGCATGCTCAGTATGGCATGTTCAGCATGCTGTAGTATTTTTATATTAGCTTCCTTTTAAATGCTGTACATCTTTTGAGATTCTTCAGCACCTTTACTGGTGATGGGATTTGCTACTTCACCACTGGAAAAGACTCCAGCAAGGAAGAATGTTTGTGGTAGGAGTGCACCTATATTCTCAGGTGCCTTTTGACCCCATGTGTTCACAAAGGAATTTTACAAGTGACTGCTTGTTGGATGCCACATTTAGAAACTTTTTTCATGGAGTCACAAGGCATCCACCAATCACCTGGTATTCTTGCATCTAACTTTAGTTGACGTATCTGTCTTTCTGCAATTTTCACAATTACTGGTGTCATAATCCGACAAAGACTTTGATTCTAGAATTAGCTTTGTCAATTCCTTTTGGGATCTGCTTCGAGTATTCAGGAGCCAATTCATCAAATGTGTGGCAGTTGTCTCTAGCCATTATTTGTATAACAGCCATGTTCTCTCTGATGTATACTGTGGTTTCTTTGTTGCTCACTCATAGGGTACTTTCACACCGCAGAGGAAGATCGAAGCGGCCGCTGTTGATCTTCCAGGGTTCAAATTAGCAGTGTAGTGAAGACATGCTAATTTGAAGTGAGAGAGGCACTCTGGTCAATGCCAGTAACCCTGCTTTCACAAGGAGTAAGGGAAGTTGAAGGGAGAGTGTTCTTCCTCCAACTTCCTGCAGTGTAGACAGCGCCAAAAGCTGAGTTAAGCTACTTTGACTTCAGTTTCACAATTAATGTAGCTGAAGTTGTATATCTTAATTGGACTTTGTCCTGTACCGTAGACATACCCTTAGCTCCTGAATTCTTTAGATTAAGCTTCCATCTGATGTCTTAATTTACCTTTACCTGTTGTTTTCATTATTCCATCAGTCTAGATGAAGGATATAGTCACAGGTTCCACTGGGTGTCTTAAGAGCAGTTGTTATTGAAACATCATTTTGCTCAGAACAGGGCTCTCCAATAAATAATTTGTGGACTGATAACTGGATTGTCCCTGCCTTGCTAGTCATACATTTTGTGGACCTGGGAGTTTCAGCAAATGTTTTGATGACTGATTTCCTGACTGGTCTGAAGATGCCATTATGTGTCCCATCAGAATCAAGTGGGCTTTGCACAAACCTTTCCCCTTGTTCTTCACCAACATCTGCTGTTTTAAGCAAAGTTTCTTGTACATCTGATGTTACATGAAGTTCAGGAGATAGCATGATAAGCACATCTGGATTGAGGGGCAAATAGGTTTGTCATACTGTTGATAACAGGGTTGCTAAGAGCTGTATCATGCTTTTCATCCCTCCTCAATGTAGAGGCAAGTATTTGTTTGTGTACGTTATCTTCATTACTTCTTGTTGCGCCATATCTTTTGCTCGTAGCTTTTGCATAGTCACAATATAAAGCTGTGTAATGTTATCTCTAAATCTAGCACTGACTTGTGCATAATTGTCACTAAATTAAAAAGCTGGTTTCTAGAATATTTCAAAGGTGAGTTCTGCATCCATAGCAATTACAAATTAAAATCTTCTTAAATACCAAAGTTTACAAAGGGAGAAACATTACTTTTGGAATTAAAGTACATTTATATCTACTAACTATGTAATGCAAATTATGGGTACATAATCTAATGGTACTGATGCACAACTTTCAGTGTGAGACTGAGCTGGTCAGCAGATTTCACTTGAAAATACAGAATACTATGATCATCTCTTCTGAGGTACTTTGACAAATAAGAATATGCTATGTGAAAATATGTCAAGTTAGTAGCTTGCAAAATGTTGGTATTTGCCATTATTGCCACAAGCTAAACAACTTAATCATTTTGAATACATTGTTGTTTGGCACTCTGACCAAGAAATACCACATAAAGGTGCTGAAATTAGTACAGACAATAAAACCTGTAATCAGTCTTTTGTAGTGTTTCTGGAACTGCAAAAAAGGACACTTTTTTATTTTGGGTGCCATTGTTTCATCTCATCTACAGGCTTACAATAGCACGTGACAGCTCCTTGTCCTACTCCATCTAAACATATATAAATAAGCTTTTAAATGATGCAATATGCATTTGTTCAAGGTGGGTAAATTAAGCTAAAGAAATTCTCCTTCAGCTGCATACCTATCACTTCAGTTGATTCAAATAAACTGAGTTTACAAACTTCCTCAGAGCAGACAACTCTGCTTAAGATTATATGAAACCTTGCTAAGAATATCCGTCTTCAGCGTTTTACTTAAAGGAATCTAATTAAGAATAATACTTTTCACTTACAGTATCTTTTATGTAGAAAATAATTTTAATTATTTGTAAATGTTAATTAAGCCTCACAATGCTCCCGTGAATTAGATAGAATTATGCCCATTTTACGTTTGAGTAAACAGTTATCTAAGTTACACAAGGAATTGAAACCTTGCCCTACAGATCCCTTTTCTTTTCCTCGAACCAGTAGGCCATACATCCTCAAGGCAACTCAAATAGGCATTGCTTGTCTTAGAGAGGCGTGAACAGTGTTTCTGCACAGGGTGACCCTTTGTTATGGCAGCCCTCACCTCACCTCTATAACCTCAGCTGGTTCTGAGGTTACAGAGACTAAGACTTTTCATGTAAAAAAGAAAGGTGTGTGTGTGTGTGGCGGGGGAAATAATGAAAAGGGAAAGAACAGAAACAGCCCTGAGGGGAGGGTGGAGAACTTCCTAGAGTAGGTAAGAAAGGAGGAAATGAATTCCCCTCCTACATCATCATCGCTGCCTTTCCAAAAATATTCAGTACTAGAAATAAGGAGAGGATGTGGCAAAGGAGAACCTCCTGCAGTAGGGAGCTTTTTTGGGGATTTCAGTCCGAGGGTACATCTAGACTGTGTTGCTATTTTGGGATACCATAAGTATCCCGAAATAGCAACGCCATGTCTTTAAAAGCGTCCGCTATTTCCTGAAATAGTGGGTGTGCTATTCTGTCATCCCTGTAACTCTCGTTCCACGAGGGTTAAAGGATTTGTCAGAATAGTGCCTTATTTTGAAATTTGGGGCTGTATAGACAGCCCCAAATTTCAAAATAAGCTCTTTCGACTCAAACTTGGAATGAGCTACACAACTCAGAATGAGCTGCTTTCTTTCTTTCTTTCTTTCTTTCTTTCTTTCTTTCTTTCTTTCTTTCTTTCTTTCTTTCTTTCTTTCTTTCTTTCTTTCTTTCTTTCTTTCTTTCTTTCTTTCTTTCTTTCTTTCTTTCTTTCTCCCAGCCACTGAACTTTCAAAAAAGAGAATTTTTTTTTAATTGTCTCCTTCCTATCAGTTCAGAGAGCCTAAACAGCTTACAAATTGAATGTTTCTGGGAACTGAACATATCTGGATAATTCAGGAATTTTTTGAAGACCTGGATACAACTGCACCCACATGTCTCTTCTGCTAATATATTTCAATGGGAATGGAGATGTAATAACTGAATACATCTGTGTCAGATTAATATTATATTGGAGTATGGTATAGTAATGCTATAGTAACATGATACAAATAGACAAATCATAAAGACTGCAAGATTTTCATAAAGTTCTGGTATATGAAAGCCATTAGAGTCAATTTCAGTTCACAGTACCAGTGCCTGTGAGCTTTATGGAATGGCGAATAGAGTATTATAAACTGCTGCATTATCAACTACAGCACTGCTTTCCCCAGATAAGAAAAACAGACACAGAAATGAGTAACTACTTTGCTTTACTTTAGACCCTACATTCTTCTTCCCTGAAAAGTACTTCTCTTAAATGTCATTGATTTTTGACATCTTGTGGACAGTCATCCATAAATCATTTGTTAAACTGCCCATGATTCCCAAATACATCTGGTAAGTTACTTTACTCCTAAAAGCTCTGATAGAAAAATCCATATGTTTATTTTAGTTATATCTAATACTTCAAGCACCATGTTTTCTAGACTCAATGTGCCTCAGCCAAACCCCCAAATCAAAGGAAAAAATTATTTTGACATACTAGACTTGGGGTCCCTTACTTTACAAAATTTGCCTGGACACTCATTAAAGGATCTGAAAGTCACTATGCTCTTACAAAGCAATTTCAAAAACCAGCTGGAGAGAGAAATTGTGGAACTTGCCTTCATATGCAAATTTGACTTATTTAACCACAGTTTGAACAAAGACTTGAACTGGATGGGCTGTTATATTAAACACCCAAATGACATCCAAAGCTTAAGTATCAGGCAAGTACAGCCCCACTCTATTAGCAGATACTCTAATTGACAAAAGAAAATCCCTTTCTTTCCCCATCTCCCCTCTTTTTTCTGCTATTTATTTGTCCTCTGGACCCCTTCCTCCATTCATTTGAAGAAGCAGATTGTGCCCATGAAAGCTCATGATGTCATCTACATTTTTTGTTAATCTCTAAGGTTCTGCAGGATCATTCATTGTTTTTTACAATTTTGCAAAATTAGTTCCTTTAGGTTTTCTATAATGCATATTTTCAATACTGGGGTGAGGGGAAGCGGAAACATGCAAAACAAACAAATCCATTACCAGCAGGGCTTCCAGAAGGCATATTATTATTTGTGTTATAGTAGCACAGGTGTATTTCCTGTTATTCCAAAGTGTGAATTTCACTGAACTCAACTTCCTGGAAGTGTACAAGATACCGCTGGGAGTTCTACATAAACAAAGGTTTCTCTCAGTGAATTGAGGTTAGTCAAAACTAGATGAGTTGTGAGGATCTCCAGAAAGGGCTAAATAAAACTAAGTACCTGGGCAGGATGGTAGAGGAAATTCAGTGTGGCCAAGTGCAAGGCACTGCCCAGTGGAAGGAATTTGCATAGATTTTTCTGAATTATTTTTAACATCTGAAAACTATGACAATTCCTTCAAATGTGCATTTACTTAAGTAACTTGCACTTTCTTACATCCATTGTCCATAAATTATAGCCCATATTTCCAATAGGGGACAGATTTGCAATGTACTGCTCTGTTGGCTCATGGGGAGTACAGAAAGGTTCCAGCCTCCTGGATGGGCATATACCCAGCATGGGGGAATCCCCAGCTTGTGTAGAGCTGAGGTAATCATTCCTACACTGCCCTCTCCTAGATCCCAGTACCCTGGTTTGTCAGGCATGGGAGGAGAGGCCAGAAGTACCGCATTCCATTTTGCAGCAGCAGCAGCAGCAGCAGCCTTGGACTACTTTAATGTGTTCTGGACCTGGAGACCAAGTAGCCAATCAAAGAGTTGTAACTGTCATGCTGATGGCATCCCTCTGCATTGATGAGCATATTTAACCCTTGGTGCCTAATTTTACACTTCTGGATTCACATTTAGTCACCAAAATAAGTGGCCTGATTTTTCAAGTGCTAAGCACCGAGTAGCCCTCATTGAACAAAATTCTGGCTTAACTACTAAGGTTGAAATGAGGTTTTCCTCAAATGGCTCACTTTTCCAAAAGCTTAGAAGGCATTGTTTTAATCAATAAGGAGTAAATGGAACTTTATATTACATGTGCCATAATGTCCTTGGAATTCTGTCTTTTTTTTTAGCTGCAAGCATGTTTTGTTTTCTGTCTGGAAAAGATAACTACTCTACTTTTTTTCTTCCTTGTCAGCATTCTTCCCTTTTATATATGTGTACTGCTTAGCCACAGAAAATTGTAGATGAGCCCCAGTGTGAAAGGGTTTAGTGGAAGTAATAACACCAACACTCTTTTATCTATGCAGACTAAAAGATAATCCATATATGCAAGAATCTGATGCTTCAGCTTATTGTGAGTGACAGGCACATAATAGATGCTCTTGAGCATTATCAGTCTACAACAACATAGCATTGTCACCTTTTTTCTGATCCTGGTCTATATAAATCTTTCCGTCAATTTCAAATTCCTAGCACAAACAAGAAGAATCAAACTCAAAGTTGCTAGGTGAAAATGGATTAGATATAAATACAAAACTTTCAAGCAAGCTTTATGGTACCTGTTTATAAAATATTTGAGTGTTATTTATACACATGATGATAATTAGGAATTGGACACTGAGAGAATTTTACATAATTAAACCGTGCATATTTCTAGCCCAGAAATATACAGGATTCAATTATCAGAAACATCTCTTCTCACAATCTCAAAAACCCATGTTTTGGTTCTACATTTTTTCACTACTTTCTGCAGGAATTCTCCTGAGTTCTCATGAGCAGCAGTATAAAACTTGGCAATTTCATTTGCAGCTGAATTTCATTTTGTGATCTGAATCCAATAAAACAATATGCTCTGAGCAAAACTTGGTTGAAACTACCCAGAATTATCCTCTTGTTTTTGACAGACACTATGCAAACTGACAAAATTCAGTCAAGATTTTCTGAGGGTGGGCAATCTTCTCTCTGCCTAATTCAGAGGCAGCACACGGATAGAGCGACACCTTGTTGCCTATCAGGGCTGCACACTTGGAGGTCAGGCTATCTTGCAAAAGATCCCTCCTAAACATTTAGGGATGCTAGCCTAAAGAAGTAGAATCTGGTAATGCTCTAAGTTTCAACATCTAAGGAGGGCTCAGACATTTGCTCTCTGAAGATATCTAGTCACAGAGAGGTATCTGTTTGAGAGAATACCAAATATTAGCAGCTGCCCTTTTCTTAATTCCTGATTCAGTAAGGTACTTAAACATAAGCCTAACTTGAATGCTAATTTCAGTGGGACAACTTGTCCTCAAAGTTGGACACTAGCTTAGGTACTTGTTGAATCTGGACATAAACGAGCAGACTGGAGGAAGAAAAGATGAGTGGTGCAAAATGCAGCAGTTTCATATCCCAGAGATTCTTTTTTTATATTTGCTGCTTTTGGTGGATTTGCCCTCCTTCCCCTACCCCACTCCAAGTTTTACTCTGCTTCAGAGTGTGCCTGAACTGGCAGTAGTATGTAGGGTATGTCTGGCTACATGCCGCAGTGAAATGAAGGCTGTGTCCATGCTGCAGTGTGTAACTTACACATGGTAGCATCTACCAAGGGGAAGCACTGAGGAAAGCTCTAACTACCTCCTTCCGGATCCTTTCTCCACTGCCGGTGTCTCTAGCAAGGGGGCTGCTGCAACCTTTCCCCACTGCATCCCCCTTACTAGAGACTGTCTCTGCTTCTGGAGCCTTTCCTGCTGGTGAGGTCTGGGAGCCCTCAGAGGAGGGAGAGAAGAGGCAGAGGGATACTACACTGCTAAAAATAGCTGTGCAGATGTGATAGGCACTGCTTGTGTGCATGGAGATCTATGTATGGTATACCCTAAGATTCTGGTGCATCTTTGCTTATCTAGGCAATGGCTCTATCACCACTGCTATTTATACTTGTGCTAGGGGCAGGTGCCGTGCATGTATTCCACAAGCTGTATAAAGGACATGGCCTTGGTTTTCCAAAGAACTCCATCTCAAACTGAAATTCAATTGTAATCCCAGATGCCTACAGATTTTGCATGACGATCTGCAACAAATAAAATGACATGGGTTTGCTTGAAATTGGCCATGTGCGCACTTAAAAGGTTTGGAGGGCCTTAACACAGCTTTCAGTTAATCTGATCGAGTTTCAAGTTTGCAACAGGACACAAAACCAGAGAAGAAAGCTTGTATGTGGTTTGGAGCATTTTCAGATTCCTTTGTGAAGATTTCCTGAAGTATGTGAAAATTGAGAGGATTTTAGATTCAGAAGTTTTCAGGCCAGAAGGGGCCATTATGATCATCTAAGCAGTCTGTCCTCCTACACAGCACAGATCAAAGAACCTCACACAGTGATTTCTGGTCAACTTCTGACTGAGAAATAGCATATTTTGAGAGGGAGAGAGACATTCTTGATTTAAAGACTTCAAGTGATTGAAATCTACTATGTCCTTAGCTAAATTATTCTATTGTTAATTTATGTCCTCTTTCTACTCTGAAATTTTCTAGTTTAATCTTCTGACCATTGGATCTCATTGTATCTTTTGCTGCCAGATTGATGAGCCATCTACTGTGAGATTCTCCTGGTGCTATTGATTACCCCAGAGAATAGTTTCTCTTTTAACTGGGTTATGTGAACACGGATGACTAGAATGTACCTGAAAGGGAGCTGTCTCAAATTCCTACCACCTCGCCATTGTAATCTGTTGTTCTAGTGGCACTGATTGTTTGTGACCTTCTGATTTCAGGTTAGTAGATAAATTCTAATAAATCCAGCTGTTTAAATTAGGTTACTCAGGAAAATCCCAGTATGTATTTCTGTGCTTGCTATTACAACTAATTGCTTCTTTTGAGCCTCTCTAAAACTGGGATTAGCCCTGCCCACTGCGTTCTTCCGGGGAGTATGTGTGAAAAGCCGTGTGTAGGGCTGTCTGCAGTGCCACAATACCAGTAAACTGTTCACCTCTGTGTCCAAGTAACCTCAATATGTGACCTGATGCTCAAAGAGGGTGATGAAGAGCAACACAAGAAACAAGGAAACAATGGCAACCATCTGAGAGGAGACTTGCTAAGGAAGGAGACAACAAAGGGCACATAATGGAAATGTTTCTAATATCCATTCATTAAGTCAAATGCTCCATGAAAATCAGCCTTATGTTTGGCTCACTTATGTAATCAAAGCCCAGGTTAAGTAAACCTAATTGTATGTAGAGTAATTGCAGCCATTGATTCCCGTCCCTACATTATATATCATGTTTAATCTATACAGTCCCCTTACATATAAAAGGGGAACAGAATAAGTGCTCCCTCTAATCTTTTCCATCCATGTTCAGAATTTGTTATATTCAGTGAGGCATGTGTGACTGTGCACCGCCAATAGAAACAAAAACCTAGCTGTAGGCACTCTGCTAATCAGCTGGGTGGCATTTGAATCTCTCCTGAGCGGCTGCACAAGTGCATAGCTTAGAGTCTATGCCAGTGGTAACCAACCTGTTGATCGCAATTGACTGGTAGCTCATGGAGCCTCTGCCAGTCAATCGCAATCCTCAGGTGGGCTGTCACTACCTGGCCTCACACTGCTCCCAGAAGCATCTGGCTTCAGGCACATCTTTGCAGCCCAAGGGAGGAGGGGTGAAGCCCCTCCATGCTGCTCCCACCACCAGCGCTGTCCAAGCAGCTCCCATTGGGCTGGTTCCCGGCCAATAGGGACAGCACTTGTAGGCACAGGCAGCTGTACAGCATATGGAGCCTCTCTTCCCTCACTCAGCAGCCACACACAGAGACATGCCTGCACTCAGCCAGCTAGCTGTTTCCAGAAGCAGCGGGGATCACAGACACAGCTTGCCTGAGCCCCGCTGTACTGTTGACTGGGAGCTGCCTTTTGTAAGCACCTCCTGGTTGCAGCCTGCACCACTATCCCCTGGGCCAATCCTGAACCTGCACCCTCACCCCATCTTGCACCCAACACTGTGCCCCATCTTGGAGCCTCCTCCTGCACCCAGTGTGTTGGTGTGCAGGAATGAAGGGTACAAGCTCTGGGAGGGAATTTGGGTGCAGGAGGGGGCTCTAGGCTGGCAAACTGTACTCCAGCCTGGAGCCCTCTGCTGCACCCAAATTCTCTCCCAGAGCATTGGAATGCAAGAGGAAGTGAGAGGTGTGGGCTCTGGGAGCAAGTTTGGGTGCAGGAGGGGGGTCAGAGCTGGTGCGAACTCCCTCCCAGAGCTTGCACTCCTTGATCCTGCACCCCAACATTCTGCCCCAGCCTGGAGCCCCCTCCGGCACTCCAGTCCCTGCTCCAGCCAAATGAAAGTGAATGAGGGTGGGGGAAAGTGAGGGAGAGAGGGAGTGTGGAGTGGGAAGGGCTATGGGAAAGGGGTGGAACCTCAGGGAAGGGGCAATGTAGATCCTGGGTTGCCCTTAAATTCAAAAAAGTGATCTTGGATGTAAAAAGGTTGGAGACCCCTGGACTATGCTATCCAAACTGTGTACATTTATCTAATCCTGCATTAGTACAGCTATAAAGCTATTTGTGATTTGTATGAAAACTGTATATGAAATAAAGATTATTACTAATGCTGTTAATTGGGTAAGATGACACAAGGTGGGTCTTTTCTGGGTTGCCTATTTTTTCCTGTCACTTCTTCCCCCATTATGTTTGGGAGCACATACATCCAAGTCAGCTCTGCTTCAGATCTCCAGCTCTATCAGTTTGGATGCCATGCCTCTCTTGCTTTTCATCACTGAACATTCTCCACATTCCTTCTCTGAGATATATAGCAACAATGCATTATAATCTCTAGAGACAGCTCATGTGTAAGACAATCAGATTGTTATTGTGAAAGTAAAGGATATGTTAGATCTCTTGCATTTGTTGAAGACCTATCTTTTCCTAATCCAGAGGAAGTTTTCCTAAATGAGATATAATTTATTCAAGTTTTTTAAAATTGTGTTGAGGGGAAATAGAGAAACAGCCTTTTTTTCTCGCCAGAATAAATAAATCCCTCCAAACCTGTTCTGAGATCTGATTTCTTGTATCTGTACTCTGAATTTGTTCTGGCACAGAGTTTAGAATGCTCCAAATGCCACCCCTAAAGTAACTCACAATACACGAGGAAGGCAACAGACAATAAACCTTGTAAAGTCTCTTGGCAAGTAACTAATATTTGAAACATTAACTATGAGTGCAAGTGGCACTTGTCCAACAATAATAACATTTCTAAGCAACCTTCACGGGCATCCATTTTGAAAATTCTTTAGAAAGGATTGGCCTCTCTCGTTCTAACCTTGTTTTTGGCACAGATTTAAAAGTGTTAAGTGAAGGCACAGGGAACATTTGTGGTCCTGCAGAAGGGAAATATTATTTTCTCCTGGGTTAATGAAAGAAATCCATGATTACAGAAAATCACATGCACAATATATAGCAGGGAAACAGAATTAAGTTTAGACCTCCTGGCATTTTTCACTGTAATACAATTACTAATTGTCTCCTGTTTACTTCCCTTTCATTTGCTTTTATTTTCCTACATCTTTGCCCAATAGCTGTCTTTACAGCACTTTTGTATATACCTCAGTGATTCAGTTAATAATATGGTCAACCTTAGCCTGTTTATAATTACCATTTGAAAGTACTTAATGTTACCATGCTATCTTAGCATAGGGACTCTCATAGAAACTTTTATCTGGCAGAGGGCAGAATTTAAAATAGTGTAATGGTGTAATTGGAATTTATATAATACTTTTCTACTTCTAAGTCATTTACAAACATGAACAAGTTAATCCTTAGCACTCCTTATTTCAGGAAGGAGTGAGGGGAAATAATGTAAAACTAGGGGAGCTCTGCATGAAAAAGGAATGAATAAGTAGTGCAGCCAACCCCAAACATTCAAAAATCATGATTCAGGCCTCCTCAAAATCATGAGATTATGTTTAAATCATGACATTATTAAAATAAACCAGTTCTTTTGCCTACTAGTTTTTGAAGCATTAGAGTGCCTTGTTAAGCTTTGCTCTGCAACCATGAGAGCGAGAAATGCAGTTTTATTTTATAAGTGGAATCTGAAAGATCATCACACCCACCTGCCTCCAGGAGTTAGGGCTTCAAGAAACCCCATATTATACAAGATGTGTGAGACCTGGTAACAAGGAATAAAACATGCAGGTTCCCCTTTTATATTAACTACATTTTACAGAAGAGGAGAGAGGCATGCAAGTTGCCAGTGACAGCCAAGAAAATTAGTTCCTTCTTTTCCCGTGTATCTCAGGTTCAGTCTGTTGAGCAATACAGATGGCAGTAGAAATGAAAACACCTCTCTGCTTGTCAGATCTCTCTCTAACTAAAGATAAGACCCAGGTCTGGCTCTACTAATCCTTCAAAGTTCCTTACTCATTGGGAGATATGCCATTGCTCTCTCTCCGCTGCCTCCATCGTACTACCTATGCATTTCAGCATCAGAATGTATTTTGAACAGGGGAAGAAACAGTGAGGGAAAAGAGTGCATCCTGCCACCCTCCATAAAAACTACACCTAAACAGAGTTACATTCCCATTCAACCTTAACTGGTGGAAATGTTGTGCACTCCATAATAAATTAAAGCTTTTGCTGGTCAGTCCATAAATTTCTTCCAGTGACAACTAAGTACACCACAGCTAAATAAAGGGAAACAAAGCCCTATGTTGTCAATGCTGTGAAAACATTAAACACAGAGGAAGCTCATTCAGATGGGAATAATTTATACAACAGATAGGATAAGAAATTCAGTAGTAAAGGATGGAGAGAACAACAGGGAAAAAGAGAAGAAAAGCTAAATCTGCCTTAGTAAATGTTTTTATGGTCCCAATAATAAATAGCATCACTGATTATGAACAGTAGTATCCTAAGTGATCCCAAAATGTCTCTTTGGTGAACTTAACACTTCTACAAAACACAATCCCTGAGAAACATTCTGACTATATTTTTTAAACAGTCACTTTTCCAGACAGAGAAACATATTATCTGGAATATTGTAGAGTGACTGCTTTGTAAAGGGAAAATTCTCCTACTAGACTCACACCACAATTCTCAATTACAGCATTTTGTTCTCCCTAATTGTGCAGATCTCCCACTGATATCAGTAGGATTTCCTTCATGTGTAGGAAGAGCAAGCTATCAAAAGCCAGAGAGATCAACATTTTGATCTGTCAAAGAGAATTTTGTTCTACTCGATCTAGCAAACTTGGGAATTTTGGAAATTACTTGCAAGTTTCCACTTAAATAAGAGGCAGGAAAACTCTTCAAACATTATTTACATAGACATTATTTACATAATTACAGAAAACAAAACTTGCTAAATTAATATTATTTAGATTGCAAACCCAATTACCTGAAAGGTAGGAAATACCTGAAAGATATTGTCCTTGCAACCCAAATTCAGCCTCCTTTGTACATGCATTAATTTTTCCACTTACTGCTTTTTGCCTCTTTCAATGCAGAAGATGGACAGTTTTCAATGACTGAATCAGGGTTCTGGTCATGAACACTAATAGTAGAATCAGTAGAGCTGACAGAGTTGCTGGGCTCCTGAGCACTATGGGAGGGTGCCTGGATCTGTGCGCCCAGAAGTGGCAAAGCCTTGGGTGGAAGGAGCAAGGCTGGAGTAGCCAGCTACCAGTGCTGGCCAGACAGTGCAGCATCCCTCCCCACTGGCCCTCAGAGCTGGCCAGAGTGCACGGTATGGGGCTCTGCAGCACATTGTATGGCATTCTCAAGCGATTCTAAACGCAGTAGCAGCGGTGGCGGTCAGAAGTCCCGGCTCCTTTAGAATCACCAAGCCCTGGGGGGTAATTGCCCCCTTTGCCCTTCTCCTCCCCCCATTGGTGGGCCTGAGTTAGATCCTCATGTCATTTACACTGAGGTTAGAGATGTGTGGTAGGGGACTTCAGGAAGAGCAAGGATGGACTTGTGGTTAAGACAAATAAATGCCCCTCCTGCTCAACCATGTACTATCCTCAAGGTCTAAAACCTGAAACTTCAGCACTGATTTAACCACTTACGCTACAGAATACAAATATATTAGCTGGCAGCTGGAAAAGACTGTTATTTCAGAGGAGAGATGGGCCCCATAGGCCATGTGTTAGGCCTAGAGAATGAGTCGGGGAGGCCTGGCCTATCTCTCTCTCTCCTTTTTTGGCAGCAGGTATGGCTGTCTACTCCTGGGGAAGCCAGCATAGCAAAGCTGCTTTGGTGGCTGTGTGTGCCTAAAGCCTAGGCCATGTCTATACATATAGTGCTGGAGTGACACAGCTGTACTGAAAAGCTGTGCTGCTACAGTGCCTCTGGTGAAGATGCTCTATGCTAAAGAGAGAGCTCTCCCATCGGCATTAAAAAAACCTACCTTCATAAGCAGCAAAAGCTATGTCGGCAGGAGAAGTCTGCCACCCACACAGCACTGTGTATGAGCGTTTATGCCGGTGTAATTTATGTCAGGCAGGAGGATAGTTTATTCACACTCCTGACTCATATATCTTATACCAAAGTGAGCTGTAGAATAGACTGAGCCTGAGATTAGAATGTTCACAATCAGTTGCTATTGTTCTTGTTTGTCTGCCAAAATGTTGCTGGCAACGCAAGTGATAGAAAGGGAATTGGTGACTTTTTGTTAAACCTGAATGCAATTTCATGGCACCAAGAAAAAGCAACTCTTTGGCCACAGGGCTTTCTCTCTGCCAAATGCTAATGATCTGCTGCAAATGACAGAGGTGTTAGTCTAAAAAAAAGGGCACAAGACTCTTTTATAATGTGAAGTATTAGGAAATCTATATAGAGGTGTCACTGCCAACTGTTGGAGTCTTACCTGTGTAAATGTTTGCAGAATAGAATCATTAAAAAGGGAGCCACCCCATGATTTTATGAGTAAGTTTCTTCCTAACCTCTCCCACCCCCAGCATGAATGCATTATGTTTCATACCTATAGTTGACCTATTAGATTAGGTCAGTGTCTATCTACAGTACCTGTCAACCTGTTATAGCAAAATTGATTCGGGTTATTTTTTTCCCCATTAACTTGATGATTACAGTCAAAAGGTATTAGGTAATATGATTAATCACAGGTTACTAATTTGTAGTTTGTGTGTACAACAAGGATTAAACAAACCTTGGCCTTGAAACTAAGCGCCGTATTTATAATAAGAGTAGTTTGATTATTTCCATCTGTTCCATCAGCAGACTTAATCGCTTATATCTGGGGTAGGTAGTAACAGGATCCCTGAATTTTTTTAAAATTGACCACCCCTATGTAATTACAGTGTTCAGATCATTCTCACCTGATTATGATTAATTATACTTATTGTCTCTCTGATGCAGTAGAATACAGGCAGTCCCCGAGTTACGCGGATCCGACTTATGTCGGATCCGCAGTTACGAACGGGGCTTTTCTCGCCTCGGAAGACTGGAGCGGCGGGACGCCCAGATGCGCTGCAGTCCCGACGCCCCCGTCCTCCGGGGCGAGAAAAGCTGCTCCCCGTCTCTCTGGTCTGCAGGGAGACCGGGAGCAAAGCCGCGGAGCACGCCCACAGCAGGTGTACTCCGCGGCTTTGCTCCCCGTCTCTCTGGTCAGCAGACCAGGGAGACGGAGCAAAGCCGTGGAGGATGCGGGCGGTCCTGCCACCCGCGTCTCCCTGGTCTGCTGGGGGGGGTGCAGCTAGTGCCCACCCTCTCCCCCCAGCAGACCAGGCTTTTCTTGCCTACGCCTGGGGTAGAGCAGCTGGGGCGCTGCCGGGTTGGTCCCGCAGCGCCACTCCTCGGCGCTACTGTACCAACCCGGCAGCACCCCAGCTGCTCTGCCCCAGGTGTCCTGATTCAGCCGCTGCTGGTCAGTTTCAGCAGCGGCTGAATCAGGACGCCTGGGGCAGAGCAGCTGGGGTGCTGCTGGGCTGCTCCAGTAGTGCCGAGGAGCGGCGCTACTGGAGCAACCCAGCAGCACCCCAGCTGCTCTGCCCCAGGCGTCCCCAAGTCAGCCGCTGCTGAAACTGACCAGGGGCTGACTACAGGAAGCCCAAGGCAGAGTTGCTCTGCCCCGGGCTTCCTGGAATCAGCCGCTGATCAGTTTCAGCAGCAGCTGACTTGGGGACGCCTGGGTTTCTTAAGTTGAATCCGTATGTAAGTCAGAACTGGCGTCCAGATTCAGCCGCTGTTGAAACTGATCAGTTTCAGCAGCGGCTGACGCCAGTTCCGACTTACATACAGATTCAACTTAAGAACAAACCTACAGTCCCTATCTTGTACATAACCCGGGGACTGCCTGTATAGTGTATGCTCAGAAGTATGCATCTTATTGTGTGCAATTAGCATCTTCTTTGCATGGAAGAGAATATTTCTCTTTAATTATGAATGGTGTAGCTGTTCATTGAAAGGTATTGTAAGTTTATTTCACATCCTCTTCTTTATTGCAAGTGTGAAGTATGCTTTTTAATTTTAAGAGAGGCAGCCTATTTTGAAGGTCCTTACTTATAGTGTAATTACGTATCTGAAGTAGATAAACTCAACCTGTAAAGCTGCCAGATACAGAAAGTATAAAATCTAAAGTATAAAATCATTCCTTCCAGTTTCCAATCAAGAGCCCAATTGTGCTGTGGTTATTTCATGTGCAAGCCAGTGTTCTTTTCGTCAAGAAGAACTGATTGATGCATAGCAAAATTTGACTTCATAATTACAATGATTTATATTTTAGGTTTTGGCAAACCAAAAATCTTTCTTACTTAACCATCTCATCTGGGATATATTGGAAAATTAAGGGTAAGGATATATTGGTTTGGCTGCAAACAAATGTTAAAAACTCCTTAAGATTATCCTTCAAAACATTCAATAGCAAGGATGCATTTGTGGGTGGGTGTTTTGGTCCCTCCAAAGCGAACTTTTCATTCTTATACGATATTTGTTCTTGTATACTAGATATTTAGGGTCAGATTGTGAACCTCCCAAATCTGGGATTCTCTGACTGGCAACATCCATGGTCTATCAGGGCCACAGATGTTGCTGAACTAAAGAGCCCAGGAGGCAGGGCAAGCTGGAAGAGTGTGGGGGCTGGGGAGTGTGAACTGGAGCTCCCAGTAGCAGTGGAGTCAGAGTAGCGGGCCAGGTGGCAGCCAGGGAGTCTCAGATGGAACTCTGGGGAATCCCAGAGTCAGCGGGCCTGGTAGCGGAAGTGTGGTCCAGCAGGGGGACCCTGGGGAACCCTAGCAGCAACAGTCAGGCTGTCCCAGCTGGGAACCCTGGGGAACCATGGTGGCAGTGGGGGCAGAAGGGTGTGGAGCTCAAGCGAGATCAGCATTGGCAGGGTGGGGAGCTCCAGCCTTAGGGAGCCCCATAGAAAGGAGCCGGCAATGAGGCAGCCAGCAGAGAAGCATTGACCTCCCCTGGCCTGGCAAACTCCTGTCCAGGAGTGCTCAGGTCTCGAGGATGCCGGATCAGTGATGTCCAACCTGTACGTTTACTAACATTAATTAGCTCCTTGCTCTACAACTAGTCCTGTTGAAATCTATGGGCATCTCTGTAGTGAAAATGCTATTCATTATAAGTCTATCTCAAACCAGTGGGAGGCTCACTTCCTTTGCCATCTCATATTCCACCAGAACAGTAGACTCAGTGGTTTTTGGCTGGTTCTTTATCTTACATGCTCCCCGCCTCTTGTTGTTTTTGTTTTTTTCTTTGCTTTCTGACTCAGTTTATTCCGGGGGCATTGGTGGGGGTGGTAGCAGAGGTGTGCATTCTGAAACGAAGATGATTAATGCTGTGCTTTTCGGATTTTGTCATACAACTAACAAATGTTTGAACATTCACATTTGTGGGGTAGGAGGCTGTTTGAATGTAGCACTGAAGGGAGACAGTTAAGCTAATTTTCAGAACATTAAAATAGTACAAATAAAGATATATTTTAATTATTAGCATGTTATGAAAGGTGTGTGCATAACTGTCATACAGATTGGATTCAGGAGGTTGACTGATATGTTACCCAATCTACTGAGAAATCAGAGGCGGTGAAGGCATTGCATCCAGGCTGCTGACTGAACTCGTAAGAGAGAATGTTCTCTTTTGTTGGGCTGTCAGAGGCAACACTTTGCTTGCCTACAAGTCACATGAGTGTCCAAGCTGATCCTTAGGTTGGGAAAGCCTGCCTGTGAGAAGCAACTAAATATCAGCTAAGCTAAATATGCCATATTCTGAGGAGTATACCATTAGTAGTGGCTGGGGCAGGACACAAACTGCCTTCACTGTTGGCTTTTTTCATGTATCAGGCATCAAGATCTCTGTACAGATCATCTCATGTGGGGCTTTTGGGCTTCTTCATTTTAAGGATTGGGGTTAGCATCTCTCACTTGTCTGTAGGAGCCTCATGTTGGTCTCCCATGTCGCCTCCAGCAAAGATCTCTTCAGCAAAGATCTTATAAGATGTCTGCTATGCAGTTTTCTGAGCACAGTCTTCCAAGGGGAATAGCAAGGGGGTGGGAGGTGGGAGGAATCTTCAAGACTGAACTTGCTAAGTTTATGGGAAGGATGGTATGATGAGACTATCTACAATGCATGTACCAGATATGCAACTGTGAGCAGCAAATATCTCCATAGGGGAGGGCTCTGAGGGTATGTCTATACTACACGTTTACGTCGACATAAGTTTTGTCGACAAAATCTGTCAACAAAACTTATGTCGACATAGAGGGTACGTCTAAACTACATGCCTCCATCGACGGAGGCATGTAGATTAGCCAGATCGGCAGAGGGAAATGAAGCCGCGATTAAAATAATCGCGGCTTCATTTAAATTTAAATGGCTGCCCCGCTCTGCCGATCAGCTGTTTGTCGGCAGATCGGGGCAGTCTGGACGCGACGCGCCGACAAAGAAGCCTTTCTTGATCGGCACAGGTAAACCTGGTTTCATGAGGCATACCTGTGCCAATCAAGAAAGGCTTCTTTGTCGGCGCGGCGAGTCCAGACTGCCCCAATCTGCCGACAAACATCTGATCGGCAGAGCGGGGCAGCCATTTAAATTTAAATGAAGCCGCGATTATTTTAATCGCGGCTTCATTTCCCTCTGCCGATCTGGCTAATCTACATGCCTCCGTCGACGGAGGCATGTAGTTTAGACGTACCCAGAGTGTCTAGACTACATCCAGTTCTGTTGACAAAGCAAGCTGCTTTGTCGACATAACAGTGTGGACGCAAAGGACAGTGTAGATGCAATAATGCCTTCTATCGACAGAATTCTGTCGATAAAAGGCGTTATTCCTCGTAGAATGAGGTTTACATACGTTGACAAAACTGCTGAGTTTTGTCGACGTTATGTCGACATAACTCAAAGGCAGTGTGGACGCAGGTATAGTTTTGGCGACAAACGTCCACTTTTGTCGACAAAACCCTGTAGTCTAGACACAGCCTGAGTTATTACTGAGAATTATTTTCCAGGTGTTTGGCCAGTGAGTTTTGCCCACATACTCAGGTTCAACTGATCATCACATTTGGAGATGGGAAGGCATTTCCCCCCAGGTCAGACTGGCAGAGACACTGGAGGTTTTTTACCTTGTGCTGCAGCATGGGACATGGTATTTGTGGGTTTAAACTAGTGTAAATGAAGGATTCTCTGTAACTCGAGATGAGGACTTAGTAACTCAGCTAGAATTTAGGGGCTATTACAGAAACTAGTGGGCCAGGTTCTGTGGCCTTCAGTGTGCAGAAGGTCAGATTGAATGATCACAAGGCTTCCTTCCAACCTTGCAATGAAGATTGATGCAAGAAATTCAATTAGCTTGTCTACAATGGCCTTGTCATCCGTCAGTACTTTTTTTTAGCACCTCAGTCGTCCAGTGGCCCCTCGGATTGTTTGGCAGGTGTCCTAATTCTGATGAACTAACCATTTTTGTCTATTCATTTTGGAGTCTTTTGCTAGTTGCTCTTCAAATTCTTTATTAGCTGTGGCCTAACACTTTTCACCAGACAATTTACAAGAGCTTTAGAAAGGAAGATCTCACTAGCCCCATATCACAGATGGGGAAACCGAAGTGAAATGGCAGAGAGGTGAAATGGCTTGCCCAAGGTCACCCAGCAGACAGTGACACAGTTGGGAATATATCCCAAGTTGCCTGAGTTCCAGTCCAGTAGGCAATGTTGCCTTTCATAGTTCTCTTTGGAGGATACTGAGAGATGAGGAGAAGGGGACAAATAACTGTAATCTGGTAAAAATCTAAAGATTGTTGTTTTAGACTATAAGCTCCTTGTGCCTGAGTCTGTATATTTGTTATGTTTGTATAACACCTCACACAGTGGTATATGGATCCATGACTGGGGTTCCTAGACACTACTGAAATACTAACGATGAAGAAGACGAGATATACCTTGCTTCTTGGGTGTGTGTGTGACCTCTGGCCTGTGTGCTATCGTTTCTGTCTTTTGCTTCTCAGTTTGACATAGAAATGATTTTTAGTGGCATGTCTGCTGGCTCTTCAATGATAATTCTACACTTCTATTGCTGCAGGGAATAGAAGGGATCCACCAACAGAGTCTGAATGTTTGCATTTTACAATTTGTGTGGCCACAACATAAGATGTTTGTAAGGCTCTTCAAGAAACAGTTGCTTCTTCAGACATAAGGGCTTTTTGGACGCTTTCATTCTTTTGTTTCCAAGGAGGAAAAAAATCACAGCTCTTGTTTTTGAATTCTGGGTGTTTGCTTTTGAAATGTTTATGTTCTTTCTCTTATGGAAAATAAACAGCAGTTAAAATACAAATAAACATATAATAGACAAGGATTTAAACTCAAGGAAGTAAAAATAGTGGCAGTTTGGCATGGGATAAGCAACAATAAAAAGTGAAAACTAGGTTTCCAGTCCTGCACGCTGATTTGCAAAGTGCATTTTTATGCCTGGGCAGACCCACTTTCTACTGGGAGGATCAGTGAGCAGGAGCCAAGTAGAGTAAAACTATCTCTTTATTCTAAACAAATAAACAAAATCTTGTATTGTATTTCTCCGTGACCCCCCAACTTTTCCCCCCTTTTCATAAAAACTGTGTTTATTAGATTATGTACAGGGTCTTAAAACTTCTGTGAAAGAAGACTTGGGTTTTACACAGCTGTCAATGGAAGTGAATTAAGAAATCCAATGGAAATGGGATCTGAAAAATGAAATGTCCAGCCTTGCAGTTTTGGTGTGTGACATTTTTCAGAGCTGGTGGGAAATTCCAACCTTTTAGGGGGAAAAATAGATCCAAGCAGGAACAAAAAGTCACAAGTTCACACAAAACAAAAGTTCCGGGAAACAAAATCAGAATTAGCTGACAGAACACTTCAATTTAAATGACTAGTTTTTTGATGGAGAGCACCATCAGAAAATTTCCAGACAGCACTAATGTTTATTAGGCTTCCCAGCTTTTTTATGTTAATTTATCTGATGCAGTTATAATCATTTATTTTTATTGTAGAATGTCACATTCAAGACTGCCAGGACTTGCCCTTATGCCCTTTCAATGGTTCATTTCAATAAAATAGAACCCTTTTTTTTTCATTTTGACAGTGTATGTTATTATTGTAATTGCAATTTGTCCAATAATGTAAAAACAAGTGGATGATTTTCCAGTTTGCCCAGTATTTTAATGATGTGTGCATGAAAGTGAATGAAAGAGGAGGCCTGTGCGTGTGCACACAATCACACATTCATTTATCACTTGGGTTGAAATGTCTTGTCATCTGCTTCTTTCATGTATCACCTGTGAAGATTAATTCCACAGCTAAGCCCCATGCACTGGGGGGCCCTGTAGCAGCTGCCTCAACTGTCCTATGGACAGTCCCAGGGCAGACTGGGGGATTACTGAGAGGCCTGGCATGGAGTGGCAGAAGGAGTGGTCCCTCCCGCACTGAACCATGACATCAGGAGCGGAGTGGCCTAGCAGCTTTCAGCCCACTGTGCTCAGCTTCACCAAGGCAGCAAGAAGAAAAGCGCACTGGCCTCAGGGTGGAGCGAGGGCAGAATGAGGTGGACTGGGGCTGGGACAGGGGAGGGGCCTATGACAGAGGGTTTCCCGCACCTGGGGTTCTGGGGAGGCAGTTGCCATAGGTCTCACGCCCCTGTGGGGATGACCCTGACTAGGGGATCTTGCTGCCGTGTCGATGAGTGCTTGTTAGCTGGAATGTTGTGACGACCGAGTTAATTTTCCTTAAGACTTGAGGGCAGAGTTTTTTAAAGTATTTATGCACCTAAAAGAGAAATTTTGAAAAGCACTAAATTTGGTAGGAGTTAGGCACCTAGATGTCTTTGAAAATCCCATTAGACACCTATCTGCATTTTTAGGTGCTTGAACAATTTAAAAAATCTGGCCCCAGGGGCCTATCTCATCTTTAGATACCTAAATATTTTTGAAAATTTGACTTAGCTATTTAAATCACTTGGTATTTGCAACATAGAGTTTCCTTAATGGATGATAGATTAGGCAGGTTAATGGCTGCAGACAGCTCAAATATGAGCATTGAAGACAATTTCTGGAGCCAGTAATTCTAATATGGGAGTCAGAGTAGAATGGATGGCACCAAAATGAAACAAAAAGTAAATGAACTAGAGACATTGGAGCTAAGTTCTGAAGGAATTGTTACGATCCAGAGATTCAATATGATTCTTCCATTGCATGGAACAATGGATAATGGAACATTGGGGTATTTAAAATATTAAACCAAAAGTCCTATAGGACAAAATTGTTTAGAAAGGACAATTGTACACAGAGAAATTGCGTTACATTCCTGCAGAAAAAGACTTCCCCTCTGAGCATCGATATTTTTAAAGTTTTGATTTGCATTCACAGGAGTTCAGTCTTGTTAACCATTAATTTTTATGCTACTTACTGTTAGAGTCTAGTGGGGATGAAAACTTAGTCCCTAGATTTTAATTTTTCCCGAGTCAGTTGGTGGTCCATTTTAATTTTAGTTTTCTTATTATTTATCAAATTTCCTCTGCACCAAGCAGAATGGGCAGAAAAGTTAATTTCAGGCAGAAGCCTGGTGGTATATAGGAGAACATACAAGAGGAAAAAGTTCAAGGTAATTGGAACCTAAAATTTGTCATCAAACAGGCAATGAAATTTCCTTAGGGTATGTCTACACTGCATGCTTATTTCAGAATAAGCCATCCATTTTTTTGAAATTATTTTGAAATAACTGAATAGCTATGGAGACACTCGCATTATTTTGAAATAATGCTAGTTATCTCAAGGGTGTAGATGCACCCTTAGACATTAGAAACAAACATTTTCTATCTTCATTTGTCATCTTATTTTTTAATTGTTGTTTCTGTTACAGTGTAGATGTCTACATTTAAATATAATATGAATAAAATATTGTATTATAAAAGAGTAAAAAATAAATTTTGAAATGTAAAGATGATTCTAGATGAAAAATTGGCTACATATTTCTTTCCAAATTAAATTTTGTCAGAACCAGCTGACACAGAATGTTTCAATTTAAATAAACATTTTGATAATGTTCTATCAGAAAATGTTCCGCCTGCTCTAATATTGATTAGGTTCTAGAGCTTTTTTCTATCAATATATCTTTCGCAACAGTATTAATATAATTCTATTGTGGAATATCACATCCAAGATGGACAGGATCCGCCCACTTGGCCTGTCAAATCATGCTCCTAGGGGCTGGCATGAACACAATACTTCAACCTACCCGTACAACACTGTTTTTGGGAATGAAAAGTGTGTTTGAAAGGATCCACTCCAATCAGGCCCATCGGCTTGATTCAAATCAGTGTATATACATCTTTTCTCTCTAAATACTAAACACAAAATAACTTCCTTTTCTAAGTGGAAGATAGAAGTTGTCAGGGTCTCAAAAGGAGTCTCACTTACTGTACCACATTAATAAACAGCTACCAATCCAAGTAGACAAACCGTCAGCTATGCCAGAGAAGTCACATAGCAACAGCATGTTAAGTTTAATTTTAACATAACAAAATACTTTAACCAAGAAGAGAACACAGAATCCAGGGAAGTGATGCATGACCAGTCATCGTGCTTTAGGTCTCTATGGACCAATTTTATTAAAAGGTTATTCAGGCATCACTTTCTCCCCTGTCCCCACAAAAATAAAAGAATCTTTAGATAACTTTAAGCAAAACATATTTTAAAACATTTTGAAAATTCATATTGAGAAATACCACACAAGCAATTCTAGTGTGAAATATATAACCAACAAGAGACTTATTCTGGCATTGCCCAGGTCCTTGAGGGCAGGGACTGGCGGTGTGGGGAGTGCAGTAGTCTGGCCAGAGCCTTGGGGATGTAGGGCAGGACAGGAGGATGAGGGTATGGGAGGTGAGTGAATGAAGGGGGTGTGAGGAGAGGCTCAGGATGGGGGTCCATCCAGCAGGTCTTTCTCTCTTCCCCAGCTAGCAGGGCCTTTTCTCCTCCCTATCCCTCCTGGTCAGCAGGGCCTTTTCTCCTCCCTATCCCTCCTGGTCAGCAGGGCCTTTTCTCTTCCCCAGTCTTCCTGGACATCAGGGGCCTTCTGTCTCCCCCCTCCCCGCTCTCAGTGCTCTGTCTCCACCCAGACCCTTCAGCCAGCAGAGGCCTTCTGTTTCCCCTAGCTCCCATGGTCACCCAGGGCCTTCTATTCCCTCCCCTCCCTCCCCACCAGCACTGTGGACAAGGCCAGGGGGGCTACTTACCTGCTCTGGTGGAAGACAAGATGGTGGAGCCCCAGCCCTGCTGGACACTCTCAGTATCATGTGCCTCCCCCCTTTGCATCCCTCTTCTCTCTGACCCCTCCCTTTCCTTGTTATGGAAAATAGTCCCATTCCTGGCACTTCCAGTTTTCTTGGCACAACCAAACCCCGACCTTGACTTAAGTTAGGAGAAGTGGAAGCTGTATACCAAATTTGGTGGTTCTAGCTCTTACCATTTAGGAGGAGTTCTTGAACAAACAGACTCACAGATGGATAGACAGATGCACATTTCTAAAATATATGGATAGATAAGGTGTTATAGGATTACAAGGAGAATGACACTACATGGTGTTTTTATAGCAGTACAGATGAGACTGTTTCCTTTCCCATTACCTGGAGAGAGTTTTTAGAAAGAAAAAAAAATCCAGTCTTTTACATGGATCAAGGATGGTAATAATTGTCCGGGGTGAAGGGGTGGGGTGAAGAAATGAAGATGGGCTGCGGTTGTCATTATTGGCATTGTTTCCTAAAAGATATAAAAAAAACACATATGCAAAGGGGAGAGAAAAGGTCAGCAAAGAGAGAATATGCAGCTTCTGCCTTTGGTGTGAGCTTTGGTTTGCAACCTGATTGTTGGGGAAAAAACCCCCAGCATATGGTTTTATTAGCTGCTCTGAGACAAGCAAACTTTTACCATCATTACACTGTGTAGGGTACGGCTGTTAGTTGCCTCTCTGGTCATAGGCTTACAGAAGTGGTGCAAAATATACTCTCTTGGCCTAGAAAGCCAGTCTTTGGCTATGTCTACACTGTCCCCATTTTGCACAAAAAATATGCAAATGAGGCAAAGTGTGGAATATCGCTGCACCTCATTTGCATAATTAATGAGGCTTTGTTTTTGCACAAGAGGCTTTTGCGCAAAAAGGAGCAAATGAGGCACAGCAATAATCCATGCTTCACCACATTTGCATATTTTTTTGCACAAAACGGGGGCAGTGTAGACATAGCTTTTCATTAGAAGGAAAAAGGAGAGAAATGAAAGAAGAGTTAGACGGTGAAGGTAAAGAACACATAAGGTTTTGTGTATATGTGTGTGACCGTGTGTGTGTGTTTGTGTGTGACAAAGTTGGTGCTGGGGATTTTATCCAGAGGAGGTGGTGGAGTCATTTGAGTTTCTCACTCTGGCCCAGTCTGGTCAGGACATCTCTCCAGAATAGAATAAGGAAGTTCCACGGTCTCAGGAGACAGGGAGGGTGGCAGCGATGATGGTAAAGCTCTCTCCTTCGCTTTCTCAATTAGCCAGCATTCGTATCCTCTCCATTCAGTAATCCTGGTAGCCAGCCTTTCCCACCAAAGTCGCTTTTTGAAAAGGGGAGTGATGGGTGCAATAACCCATCTCCTAACTATTGTGTCCACCAAATAGGCCTATGACACTCCAGTTTTAGATTATTGACTTATAGTTTCATACCGCTGGTCTACACTAGGGGACAAGTTTGAATGAAGATACACAACTTCAGCTACGTTAATTGTGTAGCTGAAGTCGAAGTACCTTAAGTCAGCTTTTACTGTGGGGAAACAACAGGAGAACACTCTCCCTTCTATTTCCTTTACTCTCCTCGTAGAAGCAGGACTGCCAGCATCAGTGGAAATGCCCTCTCAGTTCGAATTAGCGCCTTCACTAGTCCTGCTAATTCGAACCCTGGAAGATCAACTGTGGCTATTTCAATCTTATCTGTATGTAGTCATGGCCATACTGTCCTTGTTTAACAGGTAGGAGCTTAACACAGTCCTTGGGCTATATCGGTAGGCCATTCTTTTCAGATTAATTCTGCTGTGTCTTTTTATGCCTTCTCCCATTAACATTTGCTGTTATATGTTATTGTGACACATTATGAACTTTTACTTACATTTTTAGTTGAGCTTACAATTAAGGTACATTTGTAGACCCAGTTATTACAACATAGTATCTCAGGGTATGTCTACACTACAAAGTTAATTCGAACTAACGGACGTTAGTTCGAATTAACTTTAATAGGCGCTACACTAGCGCTCCGCTAGTTCGAATTTAAATCGAACTAGCGGAGCGCTAGTTCGAACTAGGAAAACCTCATTTTACGAGGATTAAGCCTAGTTCGAACTAGCTAGTTCGAATTAAGGGGTGTGTAGCCCCTTAATTCGAACTAATGGGAGGCTAGCCCTCCCCAGCTTTCCCTGGTGGCCACTCTAGCCAACACCAGGGAAACTCGTATGCCCCCCTCCCGGCCCCAGCCCCCTTAAAGAGGCACGGGCTGGCTACGGTGCCCGTGCCAGGTGCAAATCTGCCAGCACCCAGCCAGCAGACCCTGCACCTGGCACGGATCGAGCCACCCACCCGATGCCCCCCAGCCCTCCCCCTCTTCCCGGGACCAGGCTGGCAGCTCCCGGGAGCTTGCCCGGGACCGCAAGAGGCAGGCACCTGCCTGGGCTAGTGCAGACACCGTGGACCTCGTCCACGATCTCTGCACTGGGCACAGGAAAGTGGCTGTCTAGGGCAGGAGAGCTGCCAGCCTGGCCACCCAGGAGCAGGTGTGCAAGAGAATCAAGGGGGTCCACTGAGACCCCCGACCCTGAGCCCTGAGCTTACAATGGCCGTCCTGGGTCAGACCAAAGGTCCATCTAGCCCAGTAGCCTGTCTGCCGACAGCGGCCAACCCTAGGGACCCTGGAGGGGATGGACCGAAGACAGTGACCAAGCCATTTGTCTCGTGCCATCCCTCTCCAGCCTTCCACAAACCTTGGGCAGGGACACCACTCCTACCCCCTGGCTAATAGCACTCCATGGACCCAACCTCCATGACTTGATCTCACTTCCCTTTAAACTCTGTTCTAGTTGTAGCCTTCACAGCCTCCTGCAGCAAGGAGTTCCACAGGTTGACTCTTTGCTTTGTGAAGAACAACTTTCTGTTACTAGTTTGAAGCCTGCTACCCATTCCTTTCCTTTGGTGTCCTCTAGTCCTTCTTTATGGGAACTAATGAAGAACTTTTCTGTATGCACCTTCTCCACCCAACTCCTGCTTTTAGAGACCTCTATCCTGTCCCCCCTCCATCTCGTCTTTTCTAAGCTGAAAAGGCCCAGTCTCTTTAGCCTCTCTTCATATGGGACCTGTTCCCAACCCCTGATCATTTTAGTTGCCCTCCCTTCTCCCAGCCTCTCTCTTCCCCTCTCCCACCTCCTTTTCCCAGTCTCCCCCAGTTTTGTTCAATAAAGACAGATTCCATTTTGGAAGACACGTTATCTTTATTTTGTACATCAAGAAGAGGGGTAGGGAAGGGTAAGTGGAAGGAGGTGAGGGAGGAATGGGGCACGAGCCCCCGATGGGGAGGACTGGGCTGGCTCTGTGGGCTTCTGGGGGTGGAAGCTCTCCTGCAGCCCCGCAATTGCCCCCTCTCCCCAGATGGCAGCCTGCGGCAAGTGCAGCCGGGCTGATGGCCAAGTGGTGTGATGTGCCCAGTGTGGGTACTCCGGGCACTCCAAGCCAGGACTGCTTTGCAAGCGGGGCACCCCTGAGAACTGTCTGTCCGGGGTGGGGGTCGGGACCCTTTAAGCACAGCCCTCGGCTAGCCTGAGACAGCATCTCCACGCTCTAAGTCCTCCTCTGATGCCCTGCCGGCACTGCTTCCGGCCATCCTTAAGCCCGGTTCAGGGTCCACTTAATGTGGTCATGCTAGTTCTAATTAGCAAAATGCTAATTCGAACTAGTTTTTTAGTCTGGATCTGTTAGTTCAAATTAGCTTAGTTCGAATTAACTAATTCGAACTAAGTTAGTTCGAATTAACGTTGTAGTGTAGACATACCCTCATAAATAATCCAGAAACATTTCTGTAAACTTTTCAGCGAGAGTTTTTAGCAAGCACTACATTTTCTGGAATTGTTACTTCAAAAATTGGTTGAATCTACCTGTCTTAAGGTATTGCATAGCTTGCTCCTACCAACAGTGTTGTGAAGACTCTCATTTTTATATGCATATGCTTGAATACTAAACTGGTCCTTTGTTACTAATCTGTGGACAAAATCCTGTGTAGTCCTTTCTCAATGAAAACTCTAATTGGCTTCAAAAGTATGCAGACAAAATCTTGTGACTATTAGTCACACATCAGTCATAATGTATTCATTCTGTACAAAAACTACAAAAATACATTATATCATCCGAAGGAACCATTATGATCATCTAGTCTAATCTGCATAAATGTAAGCTATGGGATTTCAGAGAGTACTTCATAAAATGTGTTCAGTAATTTATAATTGAACTTCAGACTATCTTTCAAATGTCTCTTTGCCTTCTCCAGTTTGATTTGCAAAGTCCATTTCACTTTTCTTTAGGCTTAATAAAATGTACAACAATGATAACAACAACAATAATTACTAACATATATAGTGAACTTACATCTCTGGTGATATATTTTTATGGTGCAGTATTGTGAAGTGTTCTTATGCATGAGCATGAAGCATGTTATAGTCCAGTACAACTGACTGAAGACAAGTCATGAAGGTCACAAAAATCACTCCTGGAGGTCTGTGCTAAGCGTCTGCCAAAGTGTTATAGAAAGTACTTTTTCCCCATATGACTGAACTGGAAATTAAAGGTCCCAGTGATTCCTTAGTCTTTGACAGACACATTGGGATGAAAACAAAAGCCTAGTAATTTGCAACCTAGAATACTCACATTTGTAGGCTGAGGAAAGAAATAGCTACTCTCACTATTGATGCTATATACAGAAGAGTTTTTCACGTGAAGTCACCTGAACTCCAAATTAACGAATGCAACAAACTTTCAGGCAGTCTCTAGAACTTGTGAACGTGGCTTTGACATTTTCTGAAGGGTTGGGACTCTGAACACTCTTAATTCATTTATGTCTTGTCTGCCAAAAAAAGTCAAAGAAACATGCCGAATAATCAGGAATTACCACTCAGGCATGTCAGAAGTGCAGCTAACTTTGGGAGGAGGAAAGGCAGTAGTACGTTATTAGTGGAGCACTTCAAAGCAATAAGGTATAGGGGAGAAGGAGCTGGCAGAGATACAAGACCTACTAAAGCAGCGTTTCTCAAATATGGCTACCATGGCTGCATATGGTCCCCAGGGGCTAAGCAGCAGCTTCTTCCCTGGGGCTTCCAGCAGGGGCTAGTGAGAAGCCACAAACACGGTAGGAGCAGGTGGCCAGCATAAATTCCCACTTCCTGGGGGTGGTGGAGCTAGGGCTTCAGCCTTGAGGGGGTGGATGGCAGAGGCTGGCCATATGATGGCAGGCTCCATCCCTCAGCCATAGCACTTCAGAATCCAGTTCTGGGGTCACCCCTGCACATTGCCACTGGCCTCTGCTACAGACGCCAGCCATTAAGTGGGGCCCCAGGCTCCTGCCTTGGGCTCAACCCCTCATCACTCTGACCCCTCATTGCCTCCCATTTATCGCATCATCATCCCTGGGTCTCCTACTCACCTCCCCATCCAGGGCTTAATTTGTTCCCCAACTTGTCAGGAATGAGAAAGTCTGCTGTGAAACGTAATATTGTTAATATCCCTTTTCATAGTCTCCCTGAGAGCTAGCAAGTCTGCTGTGAAAAATGATATTAACAAATATACAAATGTTACTATTCGCAGTAGCTGACTTACTAGATAACAAGTCTAATAAAAAAGCAAAACATGCAAAGCGCCCTATTTGTGTTTCTATTCTGTTTAGATCCACTAAAGAATAGACAACTGTACATTTTTAATGATCAAGTCTGCCAAAAACCCTACATACATAAATTACAATTATTAATGTATATTTATTTGTTTTTCCTAATGATAATTAGGTATTTTAGGAAAAATTGTCAGAGCAGCCCTGGAGTAATAGGGGAAAGAAGCCTTGGACACTGAGAAAGAGAAGATGGCGAGAAAGGGCCGTAGACTGAAAGAAGGAAAATAGATTGGAAGAGGGCTACCTGAAATCATTAGCTCAAAACTGTGCAGTGATGAGCTATACAAGCATAACCTGATTCATATCATTCCTGCATGTCCAGTTTTGATCCCAACGTCCACCAGAAACATAGCCCAGATTGCAAAGCATTCCATGATGTATCTCTCTCTGAGTCAACAGCAGGTTCTCTAATGGAGATGCACTACTTCGTTTCTTCCCCATAATGAGAACATGGACCTTCGACTTCTCCAAATCAAGTGGTAAGAAATCAACCTTACTAGATTTGACCTTACTCATAATTTTGCCGTGCCCTCAGTGTATGTTATACTGAAAGATAAATGTCTATAGCTAATTTTCCTGTAATTTATAAGATATCTCTCCCCATCTTGTCTGGAATAAAAGTCCAAAGCTTTCTTTCATACACATTTGGAATCAATTACCTTAAACAAAGTAAATTTCTCTAGATTGCATTGTGTAGTTTTCTCAGGGATAGTTTATATTTTAAAAAAGTCCCTAAGATCTTTGAGCTAGCTCCATAATAGTCCTTGGATAGGGAAATAAAATGCTTAAATTGTGACTTATGACTACAGATGGGGATACAGTTATAAACTTGCATTGAAATTACTTTTACAAGGAGAACAAGTAAGGAAGGTAGATTCTTATAGGACCTGATCTGAAGTTAATTGTTATTGATTTCAGCGGGATCATGATGAGATCCTTAATTAACAACCATCAACTAGACTATGTAATATTTGTAGCATTACAAAATACTACGAGGTCTAATATATATACAACAACAGCTCCCAGAAACCTGTCTTTGCTTTTTGCACCTTGGTCCTTCATGTCATATTGCTTAGGAGGCTCTCGTGTCACAGTTAATTCTTAGACTTCCTAAACTTCTCTACAATTCTTTTGCCAAGGTGACATAAAACCATGAACAAACCTGAGACATATTTGGGCCACTGTTTTAAATACCCACATCATTTGAAGGTGTTCAAGTTTGCAGTTCCCACTCCTTTTATTAAACAGTAAGAGTCTGGTCAAATCTGGGACAATCTCACTCCCAAAGCTTCCACTGTAGCAATAACTACTAATGCATTTGTAGAACAGAATATATGTACAGGTTGAACCTCCCTGACCCGGCACCCTTGGGACCTGAGTAATCCCGAAGGAGGGATTTTGCCAGGCCAGAGGAGGTCATTTCTGCCCCCCTCCCACCAGCCCCCCAGCCTGGCTCTGCTCCTTGCCTGGCCTCCCAGTGAGCTCCCCATGTGCAGCCAATCCTGCTGCCCTGCCATGGTGGCCCATAGTTCTGTTGCTGGGCACTCAGCCTGGCTGCAGCAAATCACTGCTCCACCACCAGTGCTCTCAGCCCCACCAGCCCTGCTCCAGCGGCACCAGCCTCTCCAGTGCACAGTCCCACCGCTGGGATTCCCACTCCCCTGCCCCCCTCAGCAGACTGCTGTTCAGCTGGGGTTCCCAACCCAGTCTACCGGGGCAGCAGCACCAGCCCCGATGCAGGGGCCTCTGGCCCTGCCAGTCCTGCCATGGCAGCCCCATGGTCCTACCGCTGAGGCACCTGGCCTCACCGCAGCAGACCTCTGTTGCTCTGGAGTCCACTGGTGTTCCGGCTGTCCTGACACGGGCTCAGCTGGACTCCTGCAGCAGGGCTCCCAGCCACTGGCATCCCTACAGTCAGCCCAGCTAGGTTCCTGGCCTCTGCAGGGCTCCTGCCTTTGGTCCTCCACTGGGTTTCTCTGGTCCAGCAACATACGGAACGCCTGCCGGACCATGGATGTTGTCAGATCAGGGAGTCTCAGTTGAGAGAGGTTCAACCTGTAGTACAGGTTGAACCTCTCTAATCCAGCATCCTCAGTACCTGACTGATTCTAAACCAGAGAATTTTCCAGACCACAGAAGGTTAATATTGTCTAGCAGCGTTACCAACACTTCCACTGCTTACTGGGCTCTTAAAGGACATTTAGGGGTAAATTAGATCCAAATAACAGCACAGAACACTGAGAACTAGGAATGGAGTCTGTAAACAAACTTTATGGGATCATGGAAAACCTGGCCGCATCCATGAAAAATGGACAGTTGGCTAACTAAAATCATTCTGGACAACAGCTGTTTTCAGATAAGAGGGTTCTGGACTAGAGAGGTTCAACCTGTACATATCTATCTATCTGTAGCTAGGGGTTTAAACACAAACATCCTATCTATGTTATTCATGCCTTAATAAATCTGTTAGTCTCTAGTGCCACAGGACTCCTCATTGTTTTTGGAGATATGGACTAACATGACTACCCCTCTGAGGTTGTTCAAGTTACGAAGTCTAACTCTCAGGTTACAAAATTCTGCTATAATGGTTGCCTATGCAACGGAGACAATCTCAGACAGTTTTCCTATTCTCTGTTCAATACCCAGAATTGCAGTTGCATGGAAAGTGCTGCTCTGCCCAGTGTGAAGCAGTAGCAATGCTCTAGTGCATGTGTAAGAAACTGACTTTTCAAAGGTTTCACAGGTAGATTAATGAAGGTAGGTTGCACAGGCTTGGACCATACTGATGTTAGCAATGTTGGGGAACCAGTATGGAACCTTGTTGTGTTCCAAGCTGTTTTCAGGATCATGTCAATTAACCCTACTCCTGAGTCTGGTTAATTAGAACAATATTGGAAATTGCTATAAACAGGAGGGGCCTGTCACCAGTAAAATCCCAATGTCGCTAATACTTACAGTTGCTAACAGTACAGTTACATTGATGCCAGCAATGGTGGCAGTTAGTTTATACAAAAAAGGACCTAGCGTAGGCACAGGCATAAAGAACTCAGGAAAGTCTGTAGAGACAATCACATCACTTATTAGCCAGAGAGGACCCAAGAAGGCATAGCTCCACACCTATTGTTAAAGGCCTGGATGGGAGCTTGAATAGGGATTGCATATGCATATAAAAAGGTTTGTTTCTTTCTGTTACAACCTGGGAACACACAGAATACATTTTTTCTTTTATATTTAGCTTCTGAAAGATGTAGAAGTATGCATTCTTTCAAAGGAATGGAACAATACATTACATATCAAAAGGATATGAAGTGCTGCTAGAGAATTCCAAAAATGGAATCCATTTAGAGACAGCTAAGTTTAGAAAAAATGCCAAGCATGTTTTATTCTGCATTTATCAAGCATGACTAACGTAGAGTACATCTACACAGCACCGTTATTTCGGAATAACTGACGTTATTTTGAAATAACAAAGTGCGCACCTACACACAAGGGCTGTGTCTACATTGGCATCCCTTTCCGGAAAAGGGATGCTAATGAGACACTTCGTAATTGCAAATCTGCGGAGGATTTAAATATCCCCCGCGGCATTTGCATTTACACGACTGCCGCTTTTTTCCGGCTCAGGGTTTTTGCCGGAGAAAAGCGACAGTGTAGACGCAATTCTCCGGAAAATAAGCCCTTTTCCGGAAGATCCCTTATTCCTACTTGAAAGGGTTTATTTTCCGGAGAATCGCGTCTACACTGGCGCTTTTCTCCGGCAAAAACCCCGAGCCGGAAAAAAGCGGCAGCCATGTAAATGCAAATGCCGCGGGGGATTTTTAAATCCTCCGCGGATTTGCAATTCCGAAGTGTCTCATTAGCATCCCTTTTCCGGAAAGGGATGCCAATGTAGACACAGCCAAGCAGTTATTTTGACATAATGTCGAAATAATGTCCAGCCAGAGGACTTTTTACTTCGACACCTGTAACCCTCATTTTGTGAGGATTAAGGGAAGTCGGAGAAAGAGTGCTCTATTTTGAAATAAGTGCTGTGTTGACGGGCCCAAATTCAAAATAAGCTATTTTGACTTAAGCTACACAATTAGCGTAGCTCAAGTTGTGTAGCTTATTTCAAGGTTAGCCCTGCTGTGTGGATGTACCCCTAGAAACTTTTGGTAGAAAATAAATATAAAGCAACATTTAGAAAATATAATACAGAAAAATAAAATACCAGAAGATATTTTTATTCTAAGATAGGAAACACATATGAGAGTTCAACCTCTGAATTTTAGTTTTTATTATTCTTAAAATGAGACAATTAAAGTTTAATCATAGTCAAAATATAATTCATGAGTGAAGGGTAGTGGAGAATGCTTACCTTACCCTAGATCTTAGTCCATCGCATGCTTATCAGCACATTGAGCTACCCACATTCTCCATGCTAGCTTATCAGCTGCCATCTGACCTAAGTCCTCCAATTTCAAATTAAATTTGGCTATGTTGTTGATAATTAATTGTATGCTTCCAAGTCGTCCTAGGTCTACCCGTCTCTCTTGTTGGATTTTCTGGTCTCCAACTGAGAGTCATAATCGGTAGTTGGTTATGATCTGTTTGTAATACATGGCCTAGCCATTGTTGTCTTCTCTTACAAATTATTTATGTTACAAATCACTTTAGCCATTTTTCTGACCTCATTATTAATTTTTCTTTTCTCATAGCTTACTCCTAATATTCTCCACAAGCACTTACGATGAAATGCATCTAACTTCTGAGCATCTGTTTGTTTTAAGTTGCCAGGTTTCACTTCCATAGGTTGCTATAGCTACAAAGACGGCTGAGTAGATGCTTAGTTTTGTATGTATGGATACAGTATTAAGTTTCCAAATGTTCCTAAATTTACTGAAGTCTGCATTTGCTTTGCTGATCCATATTCTTATTTCCTCAGAGCATGTATCATCTTGGCTTATTGTGCTTCCAAGATATTTGAATCAAACTATCCTCTCTAGCTATTCATGGTCAATTTTGATGTTTAAATGTGTATCTCCAGTTACCATGGTTTTGCATTTCTTTACAATGAATTGCAGTCTTACCTTCTCCATCTTTGCTCATAATTCGTGCATGCTTGAAGTCCTTCAGCATTTTCATATACAAGAGGGATGTCATTAGCGAAATCTAGATCAAATAATTTTGAATGATTCCACCTTAAGCCATATTGATTATTCTTACATTGCTTGAGGCCATAATCAACGAGCAAGAACAAGAATGGAGACAGGATGTGCCCTTGCCTTACCCTGTCTTAATTTCAAATGACTTACTTAATCCTATATCTATTTTAATACAATAATTGGAGTTAGCGTAAAATGCCAACATTATGTTGATAATTTTCATCAGAATTCCATACTGCCTGACAATTTTCCTCATTGTATTCTTATTTACACTATCAAATAGGAATGTTAAAATGTGGGGAGAGGGGGGTGGAGGTTGGTAGACATGTAACCATTGATTCAGAGACAGCAGTGCGAGGGGGGTGCCTTGTGTGAAACTATGAAAGTTAACCAATGAGCTAGGCTCATTGGTTAACCGTTTAAACATGTACACTATCACATCTCTGCTGTCAAATGCTTTTTGAAAATATGAAATTAATACCGAGGATTCCTTGAAATTCATTCATGTTTTCAATAACCCTTCTTAAGGTGACAATTGTCTGTACATTAATGACCTTGCCTAAAACCAGATTGTTCCTTGTGAAGAATGGTATCCACTTTTCCTTATAACCTGTTTAACACAATCATAGCTAAACATTTTCCAGTGACAGAAGAAATGTTATTCTTCACTTATTTGAGCAGTCACTTAAGTCTTCAATTTTTGGAAGCTTGATGATAGTACCAAGAGTCCAATCTTCTTGAACTTTTTCTTCTCTACATATTTTATTGCATAATGAACATACTTCTGTTGCCACATATTCACCCATATATTTGAGCATTTCGAGATGAATGCCATCTAGCCCTGGTGCCTTATTATTTTTGAGCTTGTGTAAACCTTCCAAAACCTCATCAACTTTGATTTGAGATGCACTGATGTCTAACTCTGGCAGTTCCTCTTTGCTGATCTCAAGCCAAGTTGCTGGATCAAGCTGGGCGGGGCTGGCTAAGCACTTCTTTGATGTGTTCAACCCATCTGTTCTCTTGTTCTTCTTGAGTCTTAAGCATTTCACCAAATTTCCCTTTCACTGGGACTCTACTGGACTTAAACCTATGCCCTGCTAGCTGTTTCAAGATAGTAAAGACAGTTGTCGTGTCATTTCTTTCTTTCTTTCTTTCTTTCTTTCTTTCTTTCTTTCTTTCTTTCTTTCTTTCTTTCTTTCTTTCTTTCTTTCTTTCTTTCTTTCTTTCTTTCTTTCTTTCTTTCTTTTCTATCCAATTTTGTTTATCCTTTTTACAGAGTCTCTTTACTTCTTTGTTAAGATTTCTATGGAGTCACTTTGTTTTCTTGTCTTTATTTTGAAGCACTTTAGTTTTCTGTTTTCTCCTCTGATCTATTGTTCTTTCAGGCTATATCTATGCTATCAGGTTATTTTGAAATAAGTTATTTCGAAATAATAACTCCTGAAATAACTATTTCTAAATAGCATGTCAACACTACAGAGAAACCTTGAAATTAGTCCAAGGTAGGTTCCCTTAATGTGGATGCGCTGTCTTGTCTTAGAGCCCAAGGAAGCACTGGGGAGTAATTACTTTGAATGACTGTAGGGAGTAATTATTTTGAAATAGCAGCTGAGCAACCACACTAGCCCTATTTTGAACCAGCCATTATGAAACAGATGTTATTCCTTGTTATTAGTTCGAAATAATTTCAAAATAATTTCAAAATAACAGGCTTGCTGTGTGGATGCTCACCTTGTTATTTCGAACTAATGGGAGCTATTTTGAAATAACTCTCCACTGTAGACATACCCTCACAGACCCTTTTTTTCTACCAATCAACATTTTTGCTGCTTCAATGACAGCTGTTTTAAAATGGTCAAACATTTCTCTACATTGTTTGCTTCACAGTCTCTGAGGGCCTCAATTCTGTTTTTAAGCTCAATGCGGTACACATTCTGAAATTCAGAATCTTGCAGCTTTTTTATGTCAAATGACTTGGGTTTGTCAACCTTCTTTTTCAGCTTTTTAAGCTTTAATCTAATGCTTCCCTTCAGTAAATAGTGGTCACTAACTATGTCTGCCCCTCTGAAAACTCTTAGCTTCTATCACAGACATTTTCCATTTGTCAAAATATACTATAAGCATTGCACATTTTCTAAACAGCACAGGATTTTTAAATAAGCTCATCTTCTGTTTTTTTTTCCATTCTTTGTGAATATTTATATTATATTGAAATATTTTTTGTTACTAGTTTTTTGATGAATTAAAATGTCCAATAATAATAATCGATTTAATAACAGTGTTTATAGACTTTTTGAAAGAAAATGTCCCAAAAAGGATTTAACAATTTTCTGTGAAATTCTTTATTTTAGAGAAAAGGCCATTTTTAATTTTTAAAATGTTTTAATTTCTACTAGCATTGAAATAATATGAGATTTGGAAACACAAAAAAGATAACTTAGATGATTAAGTCTGTTTTGGGTTTTTTTTGTGTTTTGGTTTGCTTTTGTGCCATAAATTTCATTGGAGAGATGCAATTACCCTTTCATTAATCAATTCTTTAACCAGTCTCTCTCATCTGCTACTATGAAAAATTACTTTATTAGTACAGTAGATGTATTTTGCTATACAAAATTTGCCATAGCATCCAGCATACTTTAAGTATGTTTGAAGGAAGATCAGTGGCAATAAATCCTTTTTTCTTTTTTTTTTTTTAAATAAAATTTTAGGCCAGTTGTTTTTAACTTGTGGTCATCAGAGCACTGGGAATCTGCAGACTATGTCTAAGATTTCCAAAGAGGTCTGTACCTCCATTTGAAATTTTTTAGGGGTCCACTGCTGAAAAAGAGGTCCACTCCTTTGGGGGATAGATTTCCAACTGCAATAGATTTGATAGTTTATTTGAAGTTCTAATCATGTTGCCGTACATTTCATTTTCTGATGCTCAGTCATGTTATCTTTGATAAGTGCTCCGGTTAGAGCTATGACACTGTCATTTTATAGAGAACTCAGTCTTCTCATCAATCAGACTGTTTCCCCCTACATCTGTATTAAGTTGTTCTACATTTACAGTTTTATTTGAAACAGGCTAACTGGGACTCATATACATCAGGTTTTGCAGCAAAGAAGGAAAGGGAAAATTCAGAGTGTAATCTAATTTTAAAATTCCAATGCATACTCCTGGTCTGATCAAGGAAAAATAAACAGAGCATACTAACAATTCAATTCAGGCAATATAAACTAGACTCAGAAGACACAACAGTAGCCATTTTCCTTTGCCTGCAATCAAAGATACTGTGGGCTGAAGTACATTGGTATAGCTATAAAGGCTAATTAAGTTAACTTAAATTTTTCTCCAGACTGATTCCTTTGAATCAACTGTAAGTATTTGCTGATTGCCCACTTTTAACTATTTCACTCTGCTTTGTTGTTGGCCATGTTCCAATATTTTGACATTTTCTCACAAAGTGCAATATACTTTCCAGTTTCTGCTAATTTTTATAAAATATATTTGCTTTGACTAATGTTCTTGTGTTCCTATATGAGCACTGGAGGCTTTAGGAAGGGGAAGTGTGTGCGAATTTATGTCTTCATGGAAATTACGCAGTCTCATTTGGGCAATTTTAGGAATTTCCTACATTTGAGACTCTTCTGTCAAACACAAATCCAAGACTGAACTTCTCAGGAAGTTCCCAGCCTCTGTAAGAAGGATGTAACGAATCTGCTTGATGCTTAAACGACTTCATAATATGACAGGTGAGAGGGCAGAAAGAAAATTTCTCTCTAACTTAGGCTTTGTCTACACTGCTGGCTTTTGCCAACAGAGAGAGTATGCAAATGAAGTGTGGATTAGCATTTTGTCATGCTTCATTTGCATAATCTATTTCAGCTGTTTTTGCTCAAGGGGTTCTTGCGCAAAAATGCTTGAATAGATTATACAAATGAAGCATGACAAAATGCTAATCAGCACTGCATTTGCATACTCTCTGCCAGCAAAAGCCAGTAGTGTACATAGCCTCAGTGTTACTTAGACCTCAGTGGTTCAAGAGGCAAAATAGCAATCAGCATAAACCAGAAGAGCCACAGTAGTATGAATTCTTTGTTTAATTTTATATACATATAGATAAAATAGTGTGTAGGTGTATGTGTGTGTATTATTCTCACAGCGAAATGACTGACCATATTATGATTTTACCAGTTAGTTAATAACATTGCAACGCACATCCCGATTGGTTAATAATTTCAAATCATCCAGTGTTTTAATGTCATGTGCTGCAAAGAGCCACAGAAGCCACAGTATAGAACCACTTGTAGCTTGTGAGCCTCAGTCTGAGTATCACCACTCTGACCTCTGATAGTGATCATGAATAATATACTAACATTCAAAATAGCTTCACACATAAAGAAGCTGGTGTTTATTCAATAAAAAGGTTTTCCAAAGGTCCTATTGCCCAATGGTAAATATATATTGTACTTAATCTTTAAGCTGTGCTCTACTGAGATTCTCCTGTCCTTTTTATAGTCACGAGAAAACACTTACGTATAATTGGCCAAAACTAAGAAAATCTGTAGCAATGACTTTCAGTTATCCCCGGTTTTATTATTGTGATACAATGTCTTCACAAATTGCAATTTGATTTCAAGAGTTCAATGCTCTGCTTCACAGAAGGGCTACATTTCCATGGAAAATTTCAGAAGCTACCAGTCTGCATAAAAGGATTAACAGCTTTTGCATCTTTATTTAGTCATCATTTTATTATAGAGGTTTCATATTTAGGAAGGGAGGGTGATTTAACTTTACAGGTAAACACGCACTAGCTATGAAGCCATGGAAAATAGCTAAAATACATATACTATTCAAAATGTAATGTCTATGTCCCTATTTTAGTCGCCAGTGCTAATGCCCCAAATCAGCATGGTGTGATTCATCTGCCTAACTTTAATTGCAAGAGTATTCATATAGAAATTAGGCGTATGCTTGCTTATTTGGGGCCCAGTAAATAAAGAAAACCATGTTCACATTGTATACAACTATTTTAAACTACAAAAGAGATCAAAAAGTGTATAACAATATTCTGAACGTAATGGCTGTGTCTACACTGGGCCACTTATTCCGGAAAAGCGATGACGATCTACTGTAAAATTGTCAGTGTTTTTCCGGAAAAACTATGCTGCTCCCGTTTGGGCAAAAGTCCTTTTCTGGAAAAACTATTCCGGAAACGGGCCAGTGTAGACAGCACAGTAGTCTTTTCCGCAGAAAAGCCCTGATCGCGAAAATGACGATCGGGGCTTTTTTCCGGAAAAGCGCGTCTACATTGGCACAGACGCTTTTCTGGAAAAAGTGCTTTTCCGGAAAAGCATCCTGCCAATGTAGACGTGCTTTTTCCGGAAATACTTATAACGGAAAACTGTTCCGTTTAAGCATTTCCAGAAAAGGGTGCCAGTGTAGACGTAGCCAATTTGTTAATGAAATAACAGTGAAAGATTTACCCTGAGACTGAATGATAGCCTATAAACATATATCCCTTACATATATTTAATCCTTTTTCAACTATACTGTAACTATGGATTGCTTGCTAATTCATGAGGTATCCATATTTGTTTCTTCAGTAAGAGAGCCACTTTTCATGTTAGCTGTAACCGATTGAACATGAAAGCAACACATAACTCATTTAGGTATTACTGCAGACAGTCTCAGGTTAACTAGAATCTAGAAAGGGCACCTCAGTATGTGACTCATGTTCTATTTAAATTCATTTATCTCACTATCCACAACTGGAGAGTCTCTGTAAACTAAGGCTAAAAATAGAGATAAAGACCGGTGAGATTCTCAGAGCACTCAATAATGCTCCAGAAACATTTTTTGGAAAACAAAACAAACAAAACAAGGAGACTGGTGGCACTTTAAAGACTAACAAATGTATTAGGGTCTTAGCGCATAAGCAGGCCCGTATGCAGGAATTTCTGGGGTGTGTTTGCTTTTTTGTAAACGTGAACTGCAAGGGTGTGAATGCACCCCTCACGGTCCCCCAAGCAAGTGGGTAACCAGCCCAAGCCTTCTCCCAGATGGTCAGAGCATGGGGGAAGGAAGCTTGGGCAGCATGCTGCTCCTGCCTTCCCCTGGCCTGCAGAGCATAGTTACTTGGGAGACCATGGGGCGGTGCTTTTGCACCCATCAGACCCTTCCCCCTTCTCCCCCCTTCCCCTCCCTCCGCATACAAGCCTGATAAGTTTTCATGGGCTACAACTCACTTCCTCTGATGCTCAAGAGAAAAAGAAACAAAGACTGAAAGAGAGTGAGAGAAAAAAGGCCAGAGCGGTAGGAATGTGTTATCAATGCTAATTAAATCAGAATGAATGTGGCTCATCTTCAACAGTGGTGAGAAGGCGAGATTGCCTGAATGGGCAATTACCCGTTGCAATGCAAGAACAACTCCATGTGTTTATTTGGTCTGTGGGTGGGGCACATAAGGCCCAGGAGCCAGATGCAGTTCCCGGCTGGTCTGGATCCAGCCCCTGGGACTCAGGGCTCCTCCCCCCCCCCCAGCACTGGTACTCCAGATCCTGCTGCCTCCCACTTGACTGGTTTTTCTGTGGGTCAGCGGCCCCCGGCCCAAAAACAGTTCCCCACCCCTTATTTAGACCTTGGTTCAGGGTGTCAAATCTGCATATAAATTACAGCTCAGAAGTTTCTCTCTGCAGTTTGTTGTTGAAGTTGAAGCTTAAGAGACTATAATAGCTAGATTTTGAGTCACATCATCCCTGGACACTGTCACAAGGGATATATCTTGCTGTTTGTGGGCTGTTTTAGCTTGTTTTTTGTTTTTGTTTTGTGAAGATCCATACAGATCTCTCTCTGAAAGAGATACAAAAGTAATGCAACTTATTTCAGTCAAGGATCTGGTACAAAATGCATATCCACAGTATTGGTGTGCACTTCTTCAGGATAGTGTACATGCTAAGTTCTCTTACCCACTATCCTTACATACTTTGCTGGGCTTTGCTGATGATTGTCAATGGAAAAAATTGTGATAGCAGCTGCTGTACGTAGAATTTACTTTTATGGCTTAGAAATACTAGTTATATGGTACCAGCTGTATTGTCGTTTATGTGTACTGTATTCTCATTCTACCTGGCACATCCTAAGAATCACCAAACTTTCTATGAGCCTTTGTGGTATAAGCTAAAAAGAACAGAGAAATGCACAGTTCTTTAGGCTGTGCTTATCTACTGTGAATATTTTGAGAGAGAAAAACACTATATTACATAATCCTATCATGTATGTGATGATAAACATTTCAGGCTGCTATTTTCAAGATATTTCTGTGCTGCTATTGTCACTGCTAACTAAGAAACACAGATAAGCGGATGGATTTCCAACTACTAATTCAATTGGATTGATTGCATGGAAAAGAGATCATCCGTGAGTCATGACTGTGACTGATAAAGACATATGCTGTATTTTTTTTCTTGAGATTAAGTTATCATTTTAATTATGTTTTGACAGAATATTATAATTATGGGTCGGTGGCATGACTTTCTAATATTTAAACATTTAACAGTTTCTATCACATGTACTCTTTCTTTGATATGATACTAGCAATAGATAGATGGATAATCTCAGTTATAGTGCTACAGTCTCATTGGCTTCAATGGAGTTACTAGATAGGGATGTAACTGATGGGGAAATTTGGCCCATAGTCTTTATTGTGGGAAATGGTCAGGCAAAGTATTTTACCCATGGCATCACTTGGTAAGAAATGTGCTTCTGAACACAGTTTCCTTTTCTTATTCACTGGCGTGTAGATCAAGTAGAGAGACCACTTTGCATCATGTAAATCAGTTCTAAGCAGCAGGTTGAGAACCAGGTATAAACCAGCATGTTCTTGGAGCCAGCATGATGCTTCATGTGGAAAAGGCCATACTATCCCTAAACAGCTACCTCACAGACAACCCCCACCACCCCAGGTCCCACCTCTCCCCACCCATGCTCTGCCCCCTCTTTCTCCTTGCTCTGCCTTCTCCCTGCCTCTTCCCCATCTTGTTCACTGGTACCATGCCTCTTCCCCAAACCACGGTGGCCTGGGAGACAAGCGGGATTGGGGGGCCAACACCAGCAGCAGGGGTCTTTCTTCTCCTCCCCCACCACTCTCGCACTCACCTACAGTTCACTTTGCTCCCCCAGCCATGTCACTCTTCCTTCCACTGGTGAGTGCAGGGGTGATCCTGCCCCTCCCCCAAGCAACGTGGCCAGAGGAGCAGAGCGAGCTGAGACCGCATTGTTCTACTTTCCCCAGCACGGCTGGTGAGTGCCGGGGAGCAGGGCCCCCTGCTATGGGCACCAAGTGTCCCCTCCCCACCATTGCTAGCTCTCCCCCGACTGCTAGCCAGCCTCTTACCCTTCCCACCCATGAGTGTTCAGAGCACGTGACCCCTCTCAGTCCCCTGCCCTCGAGTTACCACCTTCCCCAAATGTGCAAAGAATTCAGTCAAACTAGTCTAACGTGCATTTGGTTAACTGGAGTAGGAGCAGCAAAACCAAGAAAATAAAGCTCTCTCATTTTCCAGCTCTGAGATAACCATAAGTAAAGATTATAATGCCAGACACTGACAGCCTTAAACCAGCTGCCTCAGGTATCTGCCAGGAACTTTGCTGAAAATATGTCCCTCATCTTAACAATGGAGCTAAGACATCTCACACATCTACCCCCTTCTATTTGAATGAAGTTTCTTCTGATCTGAAAGCTCAGGCATTGTCAGTTTCGTCCAGAACAATTTACAAACTTGGAACCTAATCCTGTAGACCCTTCATTATTGGATTAATCCCACTGAAGACAATGGGGCTACTTGCATGACTATGGAGCACTTTTGTGCTATGGGTTTCAGGAGTCTATTCTTTTCCTATAAAGGAAGTTGAATCTCCATTGAAATACAAACACTTAAGCATGACTATGCTGGCCTGTGCAGGAAAGTAAGGAAGTAAAAGCCTAAGTCCTTTACACAAGGTACCCATGGTGTAGACTAGATTTTTCAGGAGCAGCCTCTGTGTTCTCCCTCCTGGGCTAGTGGGTAGGACTGTTTAGCCAGTGCAGAAAGGAACCTTGATAACACTTTCTCCTGCCCACTCCCAATGCAGCAGGCAATGGAGCTGAGGTGGTGTGGTGGGGAAGGTAATCTGCTATTGGTAAAGTATAGTAACAGGTTACTCTCTTCACCTCCTCTCCTAGAACATGAGGGAAACCAGGGCAAGAATGGAAGGGACAGGCTTCACCCACTGCCCAGGTTGTGTAGTTTTTATAACATGTTGGAGGAGGACCTCAAAAAGAAAAAAACTGAGAACCCCTGATAAAACACCAGTAAGATTGTTTTATCAGACCACTAACTGTATGTAGTTAGCTAGAACTTCCTCAAGAGAGGAGAAAGGTTCAGCCTATAAATAAGCCTAGATTGGTGATCTGTGCAGATGGTAAAGGCCATTCAAAATCCTATTTAACATTACACAGACAGGATTTGGATAAATGTGCCACTTGTATGCATTGGGTTTTGCTTCTCTCTAGTTCTGTCTTCCACTCTCTAATAAACGTTTCATATTCTAAACTTAGCATGCAACATTTTGACTCATAATGCAGATGTTAAATGAAAAATAAGTCACAAAACATTTGTTTTCACTTATGTGACCCCACATATTAAATCAATTTTGATCACCTTGGGCTTGTATCCAAATAATATCTTTAAGAATCAATTTTGCAATTTGTAAAAACCATATGACACGCATTATTCAATTACATAAAGGAATTTATGCTATTAAAAATATTGTATCATCTACCAGATAAATATAGATAATTAGATTTGATTTGGTATGGATTTTAACAAACAGCTGAAAAAGCTAAAATCCTAACATAAATTTTTAAGCTGCACCTGAAATGATAGCTGGGCCATGGAAAATCTTCATCGAAAATTTCTCAGGTTGGACACAGGCCTTCCATTGTCTATCTATTGTATGCACAATGTTTGAATTATGCATGGTTCAGAACTTGGTCATGACCAAAGGGACAGACCACAAATTAGATACCTTTTTGGTTATTCTTTAAAAATAAATAAGCAAATGCAATTTAATTGAAGGTGACATAAAGTTTTCATTGAAGGTTTTTAGCAACACAAATTACAGCCCTACTTAAAGTGTAATAGTTGCCAGTTTTTTAAAAAATAATAATTCTTTTTATTCAAAATGCCAACTGGTTTTCATTCTGAAAATGAAATGAAATGTTAAATGAGGAAAGAACTGCACAAACAATTTCTGCTTCACTAAAACTGGCTAATTGGAAAAATTACTTGTATAGACTAATGCAAGTGTATGGGAGTCATTTAGTCCACTGAAGTCTGTCCAGGCAATGAAATATTAGTTCCTGCCATCTTGTTTAGAATGTACAGAAGCTCTTTTAAAAGCTCAGTAAAAGAGAATAGAATTATAGGAAAAGAAAATATTTCTAAATCTCAATGATCTGCCTGCATTGGGGAAATGTTAGGACTTTCTCTAAGGAAAATAAGGTGTGTGTGTTTTTACTCATTTGTTAAAAAAAAAAAAAAAAAAAAAAAAAAAAGTTGAACAGTAGTCCTTGAAACATGGAGGAAGATAAATTACTGCAGCTGGAACTGCAGGGAGAAAATTTGTATAAGACAGGTCTATACAACTGCATGATAAAGAACACTTAATTAGGATGTGCTTTTCTTTGGACTTGACAGTGTTTACACACTATAAAACATCACTCTTTAATTTAACATAGGAAATCTACAGAGAAAGAAGAAAAGAAAAGTTTGCCTATAAAGAAAAAGTATGCTACTGAATGTGCAGAAGGGAAAACAGGAAATGATTTTTGTCTCTTATATATACAGGCATTAATATAAACCAATGGTAGATGAGCACTCTTTATTCTGGCACAAGTTCTTATGCTCTTTTCTATAACCACTGCCCCTACTTGGAAAACATGGCTAACCCTTAGTGCCTAAATGAGAAGACAGCTGAATTCAAAATAACCTGTTGACATATGGGGAATGATGGAAACAAATGCTGACTAGAAATAAGCAGAAGGAACATCTGAAATGAATCACTGGAAAGCTGAACATATGTAGGTGGATCTGGCCAATTTGACTATGTTAAAAAAAAAGCCTTTGGGAAAGTAAAGAAGAAAGTAGAATGAGATAAATGCTAGGAAAAAATAATACTGCAATACTCATGGGGAAAGGATAATAGTGTGCAAAGGAAAGGATGGTGTATAAATATATATGGAGCAAAACTTTAAAATAGAAAAATCTTTTTTTCTTTAATTATGTATCTGTTAGAGACATTTTTAAGGAATAGCTCAGTTAAGCTTGTACACCCTGTTTACAATTGTGTCAACTTAAGAAAGGATTTACAAATACTTATCATTTGCCAAAAATGGATTTTATAATATACTACACAGGCATAACTCACTGACCTGAGCTATTGCTTTGACTAGCTGATTTTGCTTATATCATTCTATAAAATTTCCTGTTTGAATACTGTGTGGTAGCTGATGACTGAACAACAGTGGGAATGTATATTAAATGTGTTGCTTGATCTATTGATTTTGTATTACATACATTGATTGCGTAAGAATTCCCAATTAACACTCAGAGGGTTGATAGGTTCTTCTCCCAAGAACAGGCCCAGTACTATTAAAATCATTGTTCAGCTGGGGGCCCTGACCTGCACAATTGCAACACTCACACATAGGAAAAACTTTGGTACTTATAATAGATTTACAGTAGAACCTCAGAGTCGAGGACACCTTGGGAATGGCAGTTGTCCGTAGCTCTGAATGTTCTGTAGTTCTGAGGTGTTGGGACTGCAGCCACAGGATAGGGGGGTGGGGTCAAGGCTCCAGGCAGGGGGAAGGAATAGTAGCTTCTGAATCATGAGGTTCCAAGGCACTGGACTGAGGCATGGGGAGCTTCAGGGCTTCTGCTCCGTGGGAGCAATGGAGTCAGTGCTTTAGACCCAGAGGCAGTGCTTGGGCTTGGTGCTCCAGCCCCATGGCTCCACAGACAGCTTCTGCACTGCAGAGGCTCCTGGGGCTCAGGACTTCCCATGAATGTGCTCCCAGCTTCAGTGGGGATAAAGGGAGGGCACAAAGGTTAGGGGCTTTAACTATAGGCTAAAAATGGCACTCCCTTTGTAGCTAAAGCCTTGGGGCTTTAATTTGAGCCCCCCCCCCACACCTTTTTTGGCAGCACTGCTGTATGATTGAGAACTTCCTGTTCCACAGGGTGCCTGGTTCAGCAGGAAGTCCCTAACTCTGATGTTAGGGTCTTTGAGGTTCTACTGTATTAACATGGTTTGCAAAATTAGAAGCACTCCAAGCCAGAAAGGTAGCTAGAGATAGTACTGAATGTGCATCTGAGCATCCATAAATTCGCTCCATTCCTTCCAGAACAACCTGAAATGTTCATCATTATCCTCCTCTTCATCATCTTCTTTCTCATCCGCATCACCAGGCATCATCATCTTAAAAATCTCCCAAGAGTTACATTTTACAAGACACACAGGTCAGGATACAACTTTTATAATGTGATACACTGACACAACTAATCCTTCCTAATGCATATTCTGTAGGAGTTTCTCACTGGTCCTTTATTTGTATTTCCTGCCTCTACTAATGTTGTCATGCCCTTCTCTCATAGGCTACTAGTCCTTTAACTTCAAATTTATTAGCATATATGTCAGTTACTATGGCTATCTTATGGTCAGACATCTGCTGATGTTCCAACTTAAAATATCCTAAGTGGATATAAATTAGCATCTTGTGGTTACTTGTCAGCAATTTATTCATTATAGCGTGATACCCTAGACCTACAGTTACTTCTAGCTAACTGCTTATGCTAAGGCTTTTAGGCTTTATGACTTCTTTAGCTATGCTATTGTTTTATAGGCCTTTTACACACACTTACCTAGCAAATACCTAAACCTATAGGCTCCAAATGCCATCTGTATCACTGGAAGAGCATTGTCATTAACTGGAAATTTTGAAATTAATTCCTACATTTTCCTGAGCAAATCTCTTAGTTGGTGAATGGTTTTTGTTCTAGATATGTTACCTAAGAGATTTCAGCTATTATTTAAGTGATTGTGTTGGGATTCTCTCTGAAACCTTTTCCACTTGGCTGATCCAGAACACTCGGTCCAATTCTGGGAGAATGCTTCAACTTGACTGAGAATAATCAGGCTTTGGGATTCAAAAAACTCAGTTCACCTCCAGATTTCATCACCCAGGCAGTGGATTACTCTGCCTCTCAACCACAAAGTGTCAGACTTCAAAATACAAGAAGATGTTTTTACTGTTGTGTGTTTCAATTTCTCTAACTAGTGCTTGAGCAAACTCCTCTGATATTAGAATCTAAATATTTAAGGGAAGCCAATGGGAGCATGGGGACATCGCCAATCTCGGCTTAAGGTAAGATGACTGAAGCTATGTATTCTATGTAGTGTTCCCAGGAAGCTCGTACATAGAAAATATCACTTACAAATAGCCAAATTTAAAATATATACCGTCCTGCAGAAATATATGACATTCAAAAGAGTGTACTGGGAAGCTCTCCTAAGTGCCCATAGGACACATTTCTGATTGAGATATTTACAGGTGCTTTAGAGGTTTAAAGGGAGTCTTGCTTCTGCACTCCCACAACAGCAACAACTGCTGGAAAATGGGAGAACTTGACATTGCTAACATGGAGTATCTGCATAGAAAAGCATTGTAATGCACCATGCAGGATGAAACATTCTGTGATAGATAGCTGTATCTGGATGTACAAATTACGATGTTGAGAATTATCATGATCTCAAAATATGTCTTTCTTACTCATATGATTTATTTTCAAGGATCTGACAGACTCATGAAGGTAGGGAAATCCATATTTTTTTGGTTGTTGGTGGTCTGAAAGGCAGTACTCTAGACCCTGCTAACAAAGAGCTTATCTCTAAGGCCTTGTCTACACTACCACGGGATGTCATAGAGCTAAGGCCAGAACTACACTAGACCCAGCAGCTCATCTTCTAAGGTATGCAACTCCAGTTACGTAGAATACATAGCTTCAGCCATCTTACCTTAAACCGAGATTGGCGGTGTCCCCATGCTCCCATTGGCTTCCCTTACTCACAAAAGGAGAAGTACCGGCTGCCAGTGGGGGGTACCCTTTGAATTCAATTTAACTAGACTTGCTAAATTGAATGCCGGAAGTTCAATCACGATCTTCTGTTTAGTGTAGACAAGGCCTAAACTACACAACTTCAGCTATGTGAATAACATAGCTGAAATTGACATACTTAGGTCTGCTTACCATGGCGTCTTCACCGTAATAAATTGATAGCTCATGCTCTCCTGTTGACTCCGCTTATTCTTCTCATTCTGGTGGAATACTGCAGTCAACTGGAGGATGCTTGGCAGTTGATTTATTGTGTCTATACTAGATGTGATAAATCAACCCCTACTGGATTGATTGCTGCCCATCGATCCAGCCTGCAGTGAAGACATGCCCAAAGATTTGGAAAAAAATTAATGCAAAATGAAAGGGACACTTAAGGAGATAATGACCTCCTAATTATGCAGGTAAGGGTTTACAAAAAGCATGGGTAATGTCAATTGGATTTACTGGTCTATCTGGCTTGGGAAAATTATTTAATAGGTAGCCTAGGACTCAGTGATTTGAGAGAACATAGGAATGTATTTCCCAAAAAAGAAGTTGCACTTCAAGTTACACACAAATTCCTTGAATTCTCCTTGAGCGTCTGACTGGATAGCTGAAAGGACAGCTATAGGCTATAGAAGAACAAGACGTTTTTCACCATACTGTAGGTGAAGATATATGCTTGGGCAGCTGTACTGACATTTCAGGGCTATCTCAGTGTGCTTTTCCCATGACAAAAACAAATCCAAAGTAAAACTTTTAAAATTATCTGTAGTGCATCAAACCTATAACTCTTCCAGTATGTCTACACCATTTCTAGTAATTTCAGATAAATGTAATATAGTAGCCACATGAGGTGTGTGAAGTTTTAAAACTCTTTCCTCTCTTCACATTTTGTCCTTTTCCCGCCCTCTTTTCTTTTCTTGATTCTTCTTCCTCATGTTTCTTCTTTACTTTTAGTTCAATAGTAGTAAGTCTTTAACGAGAAGCCACTGCTACCAACCTTGCTCAATTAGATGTTTGGCAGTCACATAGTTTCAAAACCACCTGTGCTTTAAAACCCACTCCCGCTGAAGAGTAAATCAGGGTGGTCATCTCCAATGGATACTGTTGCTGCTTAGCCATGCGAAGACAGAGGACAATCAGGGAAGGAAGAAGACAGATAACCAAAGAGTCCCTGAGTTAAAAATATTTATAATTCCCATGTTAAGAATAATCTAAATTTATATGGTGTTGTACAGTAAACATAAATGGTAATTTTTCAACATGTGGTTCTTGCCCTGATGGACTATCAAAGGTGCAAAGTGAACCTGATTAGAATCTGTGCTAATAGGAAGCATGTCACTAGGTGGAGCTATTTCTAATAAAAAGACAACTATGCAAGTGAGACTTAGATTGCAATTAACAAGCGTATGTGGGAAGTGTAAAGTCCACTTTGTGTAAAATCCTTCGTGACATCCATTAATCTAAGTCTAGTTTTTCATTTCTAGATTCTGACATGGTGTCAGTGCAGTAGGCCAGTGGTGTGCAACCTGTGGGTCGCGACCCCCAAGGGGTCAAGGATGTTTTCCCAGGGGGTCGCAGAGCTTAGATCCAGCCAGCCAGGGGCTGGGCCCGGCAGTTGGCGGCATTGCGGTGTGGCGCTTAGATCTGGCCAGCCAGTGGCTGGGCCTAGCGGTTGGTGGCCTCCATGGTGTGACGCCTAGATCTGGGTGGCCGGGGGCTAGGCCCAGCAGTTGGCGATCCCCGTGTCATGGAGGGTCGCAGATCATAAAAGGTTGTGCACCATTGCAATAGGCAGATGAAGCACCCATAATTCAGTAATCCCATGAAATATATGTATTGACTCATATTTTCAGGATCAGGAACTTACACTATGGTCTTGACCTTACTTGGTGTTTTTGAATGCTGGAGAATTCATATGTAACCCCAAGAGTTCTCTGACCATAATCCTCCAGAGATGCATATTGGTTGTTGAGATGCATTTGTTTTTCATCGTTGCAAATCAGTAGAATGTTACCTGGATAGCACTAAACTTTTATTAACCTATTGAACCATTTTCATCTGGCCTGTCCACCATGCAAAGCCCCACCATGCACACCCTACACTCTTAGTTCCCACACCTATGGCAAGGTGGAGCTGCAGATCAGGAATATTCCATCTTCTGAGGCTTCACAGGTCCATATAATTTGCCACCTATGGCAATCAGGGTCAGGGCAGAGACCTAGCCCCAATATTGTCAGAACAGGGATCCTAGGGTCCCAACATTGGTGGACCCTGGGCACCAGAGGCCCATACTCCTCACTGCCCTTGGACAGGCCTAGTAGAAATGGACACTTACTCATTACCAAAAATAATTTTCCATTGAGTCAGACCCATAACACATGATCCTGAATATACCGTGTGGTCTTTGGTTTCCTTTGAATGTCTGCTGTTTAATTTTGATGCATTTCAGGACACAACGACTACGTTTGCTGTGATACTTTCAGATATACTTGGTATCACAACTCTTGAACCTTCTTCTGTCAAAAAGTTGGAACGTGTAGAGGGAGAGTCATCAAGAATCAATGCAAAGTCTCTTAACACACTAAGGCTATATAAGAGCATTTATAAAATGACATTCAAGGAATTGCAGATGCTAGAATGTTGCAAAAAGCAAATTTATTCACTGACCTATGCTGTGTAATATTTTTTTTAGAAATAAAGATATCATTTAACTTGAGTTAATTACTGCAATGTACAACACTGGGAAAAGAGAGTTAACTACTAGTATATGAAGCCACAAGATGTTTAACTTTTTAAAGGTGTTTTTTCATATCTCTTGAGCCCACTTTGTTGCAATGGTGTATTCCCTTATAAGGCCATTAACACATCACGCCTGGTGTTAGAGTGCTATGGTAAATACTGTTTAAAATTGAAGGGTGACTCAAATAAACTTTAACCCCTCCTAAAAATGAACCCTTTAGAGTGTGTCAGAGCTGTCCAAGACATTGTTAGTTTATGAAACAGCCTTGCTTGCAAATTTTTTGTGAGAGGGTGTCCAATGTGTTTGTAATCAAATAGAGGTTAGACCAGGGCTGTTCTGAAATACATTGTTCTAGTGTGTTTTAATGGCTGTTTTAACCAGTTAGTCAATGAGACTTGTTATATAGCTTTTGGCAACCATAGTTTTCTTACAGTATTTCTTGTTACAAATCTGATAGATGAGCTCATTGTCACAGCATCATTTCTCTTTACAACTCTGGGGACATTTTTTCCAACTTAGTCAAGGTGTAATGAATAGAGATTTTGGCTTTTTAGATTTATTTATATATTATTATTATTATTATTATTCTGTTGTGATAGCACTTCTGGGATGAAAGACTCATTGTATTAAGTACTGTATAAACACAGTCCCTGCTTGAAAGAGTTTGTGATCTAAAAAGTCAAAGATGAAGGCTGGGGGAAGGAATACAATACACAAAGTAATACAGGTATGTGATGACAGGTACACCTGATATCATTTCCATATTTCCATTTAAATTGTCTGATTATGCAAAAGCATAGTATTAGAGGGTTTTGTTTTTTGTTTTTTTGTTTTTTGAAAGGCTCTCTTGGTTGAAGTAGTAGAGAGAAAGAGGAAAAGCACAGTGGGCAAGGACAGTTATATTGAGCAGTTGAATAGTGTCTGGTGAAAAACATCCACCCAAAAGAACAAATGTAGAGAAAAATCCACAATATGGAGGTTGTTCACGCCCTGAATATTTGCATGTCCTTAAGCCGGGTGTCTGTGATCAGGGAACACCCATAGTTGGGAGCCATGCATGGCTGGAGCACCAGGGTCAGCTCCCCACTGTGAGATGTGGGGAAAGCCCTGAGTCTCATGAGCCAGACCCAGGCAAGCCGCAGGCCAGATCTGACCCATGAGATCTTCCTGGGAGGAGGAAGTGGCTCTGTATGCTGCCATTCACCCTCCACGCAGATGAGGGAACAGCAGTGCAGCAAAGTGCCTGTCGGAGGCTTTCCCCCTGCTGCTCCCATTGGCCATGAATTGTGGCTAGTGGGAATGGCAGGGATGGTGCCTAGGAGTGGTGGGGGGCACGGAGCCATGTGTGCCCTCAGGAGTGGGGCACTAAGTACACATCTCACCTCTATTCCCCTCACTCCCAGATTCTACAGCCCCATCTTCCTAATGCCCAGACCCCACAACCTCATGCACTGTCCCTCCCAGATCCTGCACCCCGACCCTCAGTGCAAGGGTGCCATTTTAGGCATGGGGAGGGGGCCGCAACCAAGCGCTCAGGGACACAACTACCTTTTCATCCCATTCCCCCTGACCCACTGGCCCCAACATGAGCCAGCAAGCCACTGCCAGCCAGCCCTCTGCCACTCCCCAAGACTAGTCTGCCAGTTTCCAGGAGTCTGCCAGGGGCCGGAAAAGGCGGGTGCCTTCCTGGTCCAGTGGAGAGATAGGGAACCTCAATGGGACCTCAGTGAGGTTAGGGGGGATGCCTCCAATGTCCATGATCTCCACACTAGATGGAGGAACACGGTCGTCTACAGCTGGATGGCTGCCAGCCTGGCCACCAAAGGCCATATCCGAACCCAGGAGCATGTTCGGGTGAAAATCAAGGAGCTGCGACAGGTGTATGCCAGGGCCACAGGATGCAGTTCCCAAACCGGGGCAGACCCAGACACCTGCCCCTGTTTTGATGCCCTGGACCACATCCTGGGGGGCAGGATGGTCCGTGCCCCCCAGGTGGTCATTGACCCTAGAGCAGGGGGCTCTGATCAGGACACAGAGGAGGACGAGGAGGAGGAGGAGGCGGAGGAGGAGGGCCAGGAGATGAAGGAACCCGAAGGGACCATCCCGCATCCAAGACCCCCGAGCCATCCCAGCGAGCCTGTCACCGGTGTCGTCCGAGACCAGGGAGGCGACAACATGTGAGTGCCATCACTGTCCCCTTATGCGGAGGTAGGAGGGGAGGGAGACCAGGGACTGCACACATGGGCCTTGCTGACCACGGATCACGCAGCAACCTGTGCATGTGCCGTGCCACCCCTGGGCACGTGGCTACCACACAGAGGCTTTGGCCTGTTACCCGCACGCGTGTATGTATAAAGGCACATGACGTGCTCCTGACCCCGGGGTGGGACACAGTAGGACACCCTCCCTCCACAAGCCCCCTCTACACAGAGGCAGGGGACATCTCCCCCCACACACACACACAGACCCACACCACATACAGCACGGGAGCATAGGTGCAGTCCTGGGCCAGCTCCCATTCCCGAGGATAGCAGGACATCCCAAATATGGCCTACGTGCTAGCACATCAGCTCTGATGGTACGGAGACCTGTCGTCCTCGCCTTGCAGAAGGGGTCTGGGCTTTACCCACTGTGTCTCCAGGGATAACTGACCACCTCTCTTGTTTGTCCACAGCCGCACCAGCTGCAAGTGCAGGGCGCATCACCCTGCCTGGGACATCCTCCTGCACATGGGCACTCTGCAGGCTGACCTGTGCCCAAAAGGACTACCAGCAGCAGCACCTAGGAATACTGCGAGGCCTGCACCGCACCCTCGACCACTGGGTGCATGAAGACCTGCTGCTCCAGGGGGAGAATGGGTGGAAGCTGCTTGCTCAGAGTCATGCCATCTGTGACCACCTGCAGAACCTCCAGCCCCTGCTACCTCCCCAGCTACCGCTCCTCCTCCCACTCCTGCTCCCCCTCCCACTTCTTCCTCCCCACCCTCCACTGCCTCCCCCCACAGTGCTGGGAGACAGGTGGATGCCGAGGCCCCCGCATCCGCAGTGCTGGGAGACAGGTGGGCTGGCAAGACCCTGAGCCCTGAGCTTCTCCTCCCCCTTCCTCCTCTTGCCTCCCCATTGCAGCTCCCTCCTCCCAGGTTTACTCATCCCCTCTCCCACCCTCTTGCCTCCCGTCTCCCGCTTTGTTTCCCCAGTCTCACCTGAGTTTCATTCCCCCCCCCCCACCCCAGTTTTGTTCAATAAAGAGAGTTTGTTTTCTTGAACACATGTGTCTTTATTGTACATCAGGGAGGGGGGTCGGGGAGGGATAAGTGGAAGGACATGAGGGAGGAATGAGGCATGCAGACCAGGGAGGCTCTTAGTGCTCCTCCAGGTGGAAGCTCTTCTGCAGGGCCTCCCGGATATGGACAACCCCCCGATAGGCCTCCCTGCTAGCAGCCATGTGGGGTTGCATGTACAGGCTGGCCAAGTGATCAGCTTCTGCCATCCAGCCTGGCAGGAAAACCTCCCCCTTCCACTCACACAAATTGTGCAGCACACAGCACGCCGCCACCACGTGCGGAGCGGTCCAGGCAGGTGAGGAAGCATCTAAATTGGGCCTTCAGCTGGCCAAAGGCACCCTCCACCACAGTGCGGGCCCTGCTGAGCCTGGCATTAAATGACTTTCAGGAGGAGTTGAGGTGTCCCGGGTATGGCCTCATGAGCCAGAGTTGTAGGGGATACGCCGCATCCCCTACCAGAAACACAGGCATGTCCACGTCCCCAACCTCTAAGTGGCGGTCAGGGAAGAAAGTCCCGGCATACAGCCTCTGGCACATGGAGGAAATGCGGTAGACCCATGTGTCGTGTGCTCTGTTGGACCAGACCACACTGATGTCCACGAAGTGGCCCTGGTGGTCAGTCACAGCCTGCAGGATGACCGAGAAGTATCCCTTGCGGTTGATGTACAAGGAGGCCTGGTGTTCCGGGGAATGGATGGGGATATGTGTCCTATCAATAGCCCCCCCACAGTTGTGGAGGCCCAAGGCGCCAAACCCCTCGATGACCACATCAACATTGGCGATGCGGGTGACTCTGCAGAGCAGCATTCTGTTGATGGCCTTGAGTACCTGCAGAGGGACTCGCAAAAGTGAGAGTCACTGAGGTGGCAGGGTGGCTAAAAGTGCTCCCTCCCCGCCACTGCCCCGTGCCCCCACTCCCCATGAGTAACCCCCCCTGCAATCCTGGCCACCTCAGGAAGTCCTTAGTGCAGACAGGACAGAACAAACCCTCCTGTGGAGGGGACTTTCACCCCCTCCCTCCTTTTCCCTACAGCAGCCCATTCCCTCCTTGCACACACCCCCTCCTGGCACAGTGGCCAGAGACTGCCATACCTGCATGACCACTGCTCCAACGGTGGATCTTCCCCAGCCGAACTGGTTCCCCACGGATTGGTAGCTATCTGGCATGGAGAGCTTCCAGAAGGCAATGGTCACATCACTGCAGAGCAGGGGCGAGCCACTCGCAGAGGTCCAGGAAGGTGTCCTTCTTCATCCTGAAGTTCTGGGTCCACTGTTGGTCTCCCCAGTGCTCCAGGATAATGTGGTCCCACTAGTCGGTGCTGGTGTCCAGACGCCAGATGTGGTGCGGCATGATGGCATCCAGGAGCTACAGCTGCTCCTCCACATACCCCAGGAGGGTCCACATGATGGCCTGTGGGTTGGGCTGCAGCAGATGCTGCAAGGCAGACTGCAGAAAGTGCAGCCAGGCTTGCACCAACACATCCATGAGAAGCATGAGAGTGCCCAGGGACAGCTTCGGCCCCATGTTGCAGAGTGCTGTGGTGTCCCAAGTGAGGGCAACCAAAGCACGCAGAGAAAAAAATGATTTGCTGTCCCTCAGTGAGCTAGGCAAGCAAGCAGGGAAATCTGAGAACTGGCTGTTCAGGGAAGTCCCTTTAAGCACAAGCCTCAGATAGCCTCAGGCAGCAGCCATAGAAGGTAACTCCTGACCTGATGCCCTGCCGGAACTAGTTCTGGCTGGCCTTAAATGCAATTCAACGTCCAATCAGTGTGGACGCAATGCATTTCATGTGTAGAGGCGTTATTTCGAAATAAGCTATTTTGAAATAATGCTGTAGTGTAGACATACCTGTACAGAACTCTGTGATGGTTTGTATAGTAGACAAACGTTTAGTAATAGACTTTGTTTACCCTTCATTATGGCAAATACCCATGGTCTGGAAAATTCCGTACTCCAGCACTGCCTATTTCCCAAAGTTGCCAGATTAAAGAAATTCAAGTGCTTTTAAAATGTGAAATGCTGAAGACAGGGTGCATTTTTAGCCTAGTGGAAGAATTATGCAGATAAACTATGTTAGCTGAGTATAGATTTTTGTACCACTTGAGTGTCCATGTAAGAGGTTATATGTTTGTTAATGCTGCCAGCTATTGGATTTACTCCTTGAGCTCAATCAGTAGACACTAGACTCTAAACAGTTTCTACTGGACATCCAGGCTGAATACGAAGATGTTTTATATCACAACGATGTAAGATGGCTCAGTCGGTGGTCTGCACTGCAGCGTTTCTACTCTCTCAGAAAGGAAATCGGAGAATTCTTGGAAACAAAGGGACAACCAATGCGAGAACTATCTGATCCTATTTGGCTGGCTGATTTGGGGTTTCTAGTTGACATAACAAAGCATCTGAATGTACTGAACACGAGTCTTCAGGGGAAAGATGCAGCAGTGAACCAGCTTTATTCACACCTCAAAGCCTTTGGAACAAAGCTGCAGCTTCTCATAAGACAGTTGTCACAAACACAGCCCAATACCATACATTTTTCAGCGTTGCAGGAAATAATGAACAGTTTTCCACAGGACAATATCAGTGCGCAAACGAGCAAGTATGCAGCAGACATCGCATCTCTGGCTGGGGAGTTTAAACGGCGCTTTCAGGATTTTGCAGCTATTGAAAAGGAGATCAGCCTTTTCTCCTCTCCATTCTCTGTTGACCCCGGTGATGCTCCAGATCAGCTGCAGCTTGAGCTCATTGAGCTGCATTGTGACAGCGAGTTACACAGTCATCACCAACAGCTCTCTCTTGTGAACTTTTACCGCCAACTGGATAAGAGCCGGTTTCATGAGATTCGAACATTGGCTAAGAAAATGCTGAGCTTGTTTGGCTCAACATGTATGTGTGAGAAGACATTCTCTGCTATGAACTTTAACAAGAACCGCGTGAGGACAAGACTAAGTGACTCTCACCTGCGTGACATTTTGCGCATCACAACCACTGCCTTTGAACCAGACCTAGCCTTTGTGCTGCAGTCCAGATCTCAGTTTCACCCTTCACATTAGTGCAGGCAAGTTTTTTTTTCAATTGAGATGAATACATTGTAAAATCTCAGTTAATGTCAGTTGGTCTAAATCAGTTCTAAATATATTTGGACACAACATGTATACTTGGTGTTATGTTCCTGTTCATATTTTTTGAACTTAAAAGTTGACAGACAACCTTTATTACCAATAATATGTATTGTACTTTACAATGTTTCTGACATATATTTCAGCTTCCTGGATTTTTTTTTCATCTGGCCTTCAGATATGAAAGGCAGAGTGATTTAACACCTGTTTAGATTTGTCATCCATGTGACGAAATGAAAAGTATGCCGTTTGCAATAAACTTTGCATAAAATAGTTAATTTGCATTTAATTTTAATGGTTCAAAGAATGTCAGGCAAAATGGTCGGGTCTCACGCATGTTCACTTCATCAAATCTGGCCCTCTTTGAAAAAAGTTTGGACACCCCTGCACTAGAGCATTTAGTACTCGTGTTCTGGGTTTAAACACGACTGATAGCCTATCTGAATCTCAATAGGATACTCATCTTAATGTCTTGTGTTTCAAGGGAAATTCTAACTGTGAGACAAAATATGGTCTGAACATCTTATCCAGCATCAATTTTCTAAATTGCTCAGATATTTTCAGGAAATACCAGTAATTTGGGCTGGTTCCCTAGAATAGTTTTAATTGGGTTATTTTTTCAGGGAGTTTCCTTCTCATTCCACATATAATATATATATATATATATATATATATATATATATATATATATATATATATATATATATATATATATATATATATGATTCCTTGCATGCACGAAGCTCAAATGAACTCACACAGGAAAGTGATAAAAGACAAAAACACCACTTCACCTGTGCAGCTTCAAGAGATAAAAAATCATAAGACTGACCCAAATATCGGGAGAATTTTAAAATACTGTTAGGTCGGGCTCTTGATTTTTGTACTCCCCTGCCTATGTTGGGGTGTGTACATATAAAAATTAATGTTGCCCACTCTCCCACATCTGCTGGAGAAGGTGATTTTGGTCCTTCTTGCCTGAGCCCTGTCCCCCACATCTACTCATTTCCTAACCAGCAACTAATCCTGTCCCCCTTTACCTCCATCAGTTACTCTTGACCTCTCCTCAGGTCAGCCCCCCAATTCACTCTCTCAGCCCCCATCATCACCATCCCATCATTCAGCCCTGTGACCCACCAACTGCCAACAATTCACACTCCCACCACTCAACCCCCACACAACCATCACCCCCCCCCACACGCACTCACACACATTCCCCAGGCCATAGTTCAGCCCTCCTAGCTCACTGCTGCTCCTTAGGGTTCTGCATCCTCCCCAGGCCTGGAGGGTCTATAGTGGGGTCCCTTCTCCCACTTCTCAGGCTGGCAGGGGAGCAGCTGCTTGGGGGTGCTAGTGGGAACCCGACCACATGCCAGAGTGACAGCAGGATCCCCACTGCCCAGTGCAGGGCTTGACAGGAGGAGTCTGGCCCCACTGCACCAAGGGCTTGACAGTGGAACCCTCTGTCAGAAATGGTGGAAGTTCTATAAAAGTGAGGGGTCACTGACATCTGAACCTTGTCCCTGTCCCTCCTTGCCAGTGCCACCCCGCCCTCACACTAGCCCTTCTCCTGAAATTCCATTCTCCTACCACCTCTTCCTCCAAAGCCCCACTCCAGTGCCTCCACAACCCCTCCAAGACTCGGTTCCCTGCCTGCCTGTGCCTGCCCTCCCCATTGCTTGCCATTACAGATGGTAAAAAGAGGAAGGGCATAGCCATCCCACTTTTAAAAGTGATGGGGTCAGAGGGCCATTTCCCTCCCTATCCACACTGGCCTGCCAGGCATTTGACGTGGGAGCCAACCACCTCTGCCCTGTGTCTGGAATTGAGAGCATGATCCTGGCCCCTCTGCCCAGGGTTTGACTACAAGAGACTGGCCTCACCAGGCCTGAGGCAGCAGACAGGAATTCTAAGTAAAATTAAATCCCATGGCTGAAAAAAAAAATCCTGACATTTGAGCATCCTATCAGAAAATCATGAGTAAGGCTTAATTTTGTTTAGAAATTGTATCTCTCTCAATGAATTCACAAGAGTTGGCATGTTTGCCTGGGGGTAAACATTTTTCACAAAGCAATCACTCAATAGCTGACCTGTGAGCTCTCATCCTCAAAGGAAACCTGCACAACACTTTCAAAGACAAGCCTGAGAGCTTAAATTTGTAACTGCTCGACACTAAAAATCATGGACTGAGCAGAGGCACTGAATTTATGGCTTAATACAACAAGCTGTAACCCTATAGCAGACCCACCCAACTGCTCTCTCTCCCTGTTTTTCCTTTGAAATGTGTATTAACTGTTTATGCTAAATAATCTGTTCTGCCTTGTCCTGTATGTATCTATGATACTCTGGCTATGTCTAAACTGCAGCGCTATCTTGGGATACTGGAGTATTCCGAAAGAGCTATCCTGCATCTTCACAGCAAGCCCGTTATTTCAGGCTCGCTATTCCAATGCCCTTGTAAACCTCATTCTATGAGGAGTAAGGAACATTTCAGAATAGTGCTTTATTTAGACATTTGGCGCTGTATAGACAGCGCCAAATGATGAAATAAGCTATTTCAAAATAGCATAGAAATAAGATCCATAATTTGCATAGCTCAAATTGTGTATCTTGTTTCGAATTATAGTTCGGTGTAGATGCACCCTCCAAGGGCATGTCTACACTAGAGAGTTATTTTGAAATACCTCCCCTTATTTCAAAATAACAAACAGAGCGTCCATACTACCAAGACCATTATTTCGAAATAAGGGCTGGTTATTTGTGTGTCTAGACTACTGATTTTTTTCGAAAAAAAGTGGCCTTTTTTCGAAAAAAGTCACTTGAATCTAAACTGCCATTGTGTTCTTTCTAAATTAAATTAAAAGAACGCAGCAAGTTTTTTGACAACGGTAAACCTACTTTTATGAGGAAGAATGCCCTTTTTTGAAAGAGCTCTTTCAAAAAAAGGCATTCTTGAACGTAAACAGGGCTTTTTCGAAAGAGAGCATCCAGATTGCCTTGGCGCTGTCTTTCGAAAAAGCGGATCACTTTTTCAAAACCCTTGTTGCTGTCTAGACGATCTCTTTCAGAAGAGGCTTATAGTCTAGAAGTACTCAAAAAGGATAACCCCTGCTTTCCTTGGGGCATAAGCTATTTCAAAATGGTTATTTCAGGAGTTATTATTTCAAAATAACTTATACTATAATCTTGTAATGTAGAAATAGCCTGAGTTAGTTTCCCAGTTAGTTCTTAGTTAGTTTCTCAGTACAGAAGAAGATCTGTGTCTCTCACCAGTGGAAGTTAGTCCAATAAAAAATATTACCTCACGCACCTTGTCTCTCTTCCATTCCTCACTTTTGCCACAATATCAAACATGTTTTCTATTTGATTATTGTGTGAATCTGAAGAGAATAATGCCAACAGGCTTAGTTAATTGTATACTTATTTAAGCCGAGATCATTAATTTAGCACTGAAATGGCAGCTCTGGCATTAAACTTCCAATTAGTCTTTATTTAAAAAAAAAACTTGTTGTTTTCTGTTAGAAATAATTGGGCTATAAATAGTCTAAGTTCATTCAGCTTCACTAATAGGAGAAGATTTCAACTGTGTTAAGAGAACATTATTGAGCTTGCAAAGTCAAGCAACCAAAATTTAGGAAATGAGAGCATGTCTACACTGGACATAACTTCCCTTGTTTGAAATAACAAGGCAAGCGTCCACACTACCAAACCTGTTATTTCAAAATAATAAGTCCTGCTTGTGAAAAGGAATAAGCTTATTTTGAAATAGTTATTTCAGGAGTTATTATTTCAAAATAACTTTTTTTCTAAATAACCTGGTAGTGTAGACAGAATTAAGGCTACCTGCAAACTTTAATTTGGACCTTTTGTGTATTTGCATTATAATACAATATTCAATTATATGACTATAAACTATTTTTGACACAGGACCCCTGTTTCATTTGGTACACAGGATAGAACTAGGGTTGTGTAGTGAAGGAGACTGAAGGGCTGTCTCAGCTGACAAGAGCAGGCCCAAGTTGAGATGAGACAAGTCCCAGCAAGTAATTGTTTAATCAAGTAACTATTGTGAATATGTTTAGAATAAATAAGGGAGGCAGAAATGAACTAAACTAATTCCTTTAGGTATGTTTATAATAAACAAAGAAGGCAGAAACACCATGAACTAATAAGCCTGCCTTTATGCAATCTGCAAAGCAGTTGGTCTTTACATGTGGGAAACTCAGAAGTTTAGTAAATAGGAAAGATGTCTTTAAACTGTGTGGTGTGTGACAAGAATGTTAATTGTAGTCTCACCCTGTATCCAAGCCTCCTATATCTGAGCCTGGCCAGCATGACCAAAGAGCAATAACATGACTAATAAAGTAATCTGAGTGACGAGCTGCAGATGAATTGAGGATTTTGGATCCCAGAGAACTGGATGAAGTGATTGTGGCAGGCATTCCATATTTTTTCTGGGAATATGCTTATGAATATGATGTAACTGGACTATGCTTTATGCAAGATACTTCATGGGAGATATCATTGGAAAGCTTGTAATCTAATGAATATGATTATCGTATTCGTACGCATGTATCATCCTTGTATTTGAAGTTACAAAGATGCTCTGTCTACACTGCATCCCTTTTCCGGAAAAGGGATGTAGATGAGACAAGTCGGAATTGCAAATGAAGCGGGGATTTACATTTTCCCCACTCCATTTGCATGAACATGGCTGCCGCTTTTTTCCGGTTCGGGGCTTTGCCGGAAAAAAGCGCCAGTCTAGACGGGGATCTTTCGGAAAATATGAAATAAGGGATCTTCCGGAAAGGGGCTTATTTTCCGCAAGATCCCGTCTAGACTGGCGCTTTTCTCCAGCAAAACCCCGAGCCGGAAAAAAGAGGCAGCCATGTTCATGCAAATGCCGCGGGGGATATTTAAATCCCCCGCGGCATTTGTAATTCTGAAGTGTCTCATTAGCATCCCTTTTCCGGAAAAGGGTGCCAATGTAGACACAGGCCATAAGATAGATTTATCTGGGTCTTTGGTCTCCAAAGGGGATAGGTATCTGAGTGCTAGAGACAGGTATTTTGTAGTGCTGTTTTCAGTTAAGATCTGCAGTGTTGGGGGAGTGGCCCAGACCATGTGCTGTGTTGCAGCAGGCTAGTGTGTCTTACTCAACAAGACAGGGTACTCAAGGCCCAAGCTGGCAGGGAAAGCAGGCTCAGTGATGTCCCAGCACATTGAGTGACAGCACCAAAGAGGGGCAAAACCCATCACAGTCATCTGGACAGAACAAGTGGTAAAGGTCTCATTTGTCCCATTGTCTGTAGAACTCTTGCTTCATTTATTGCTGTTGCACTCTGCACATGCTGGTGATCTCTGCATGTATCATGATTTGGAATTTTTGTTCATGTTATATAATTCCTGTATCAAGGACTGCCTCAGTGAATGTGGAGTTAGTCACCTGTCCTAAGAGCTATAGCACACTGTGACCCCATCCCCCCCAGCATCCAGGGGAAGGTTGGCTCCGCCTGCCTCCTGCGCTGTGGCCCCAGTTTTCCTTGGTGGCTGGTGGAAGCCAGGCTTCTGCACCATGGTCCCTAACCTTCCCAGAGGCCAGTCTGCCAAGCCAGGCTGCCACACCAGAGCCCCATCCTTCCCTAGTGCAGCTGGGGGAAGCTGGACTGCTGCACCCTGACCCCAACCTTCCCCAGTGGCCTGAAGGAGCCAGGTGCCACTCATGGCCCCAGCCTTCCCTGGCGGTCAGAGGTGGGAGGGGTGGGGAAGCCATGCTGCTGCACCGAGGCCCTAGCCTACCCCGGCAACCACCCCAGCCTTAGGAAGTTGGGCATGTAGGTAGTTTTGGGAAGGCTGTGCTTTCCCTTGCCTACATTACTGACCGCCCATGATGGATCCCATTCAGAGGGAAGCATCTTGGGACATTTGGGTGGCAGAAGGTTAGTTAAACCAGTATGACACATTTGTTTAAGGGACTGGAGTTTGGAGCAGTGCAACTTCCCTAGAAGGAGAGAAAAGAAATGAGGTGTAAGTGGTCAAAGGACTCATCAAGACATAGAAGAAACTTTGGGCAGGAGAGAAGAAGAGAAGGCCATGCTTTCACAGCAGGAAGAATCCTATTTATCTGCAGGGCCAGCCAGACAAGTGTAAGAGGACTGAAGGCCCTTAACTAAAACTCGGTGGCTGTGTCTACATTGGCCCCTATTCTGTAATAGGGATGCAAATGTAGCACTTTGGAATAGGCAAATCCGCGGGGGATTTAAATATCCCCTGCGGCATTTGCATTAACATGGCTGCCGCTTTTTTCCGGCTTGTATATAAGCCGGAGAAAAGCGCCAGTCTGGACGCGATCCTCCGGAAAATAAGCTCTTTTCAAGAAAGTAGGAATAAGAGATCCTCCGGAAAAGAGCTTATTTTCTGGAGGATCGCGTTCAGACTGGCGCTTTTCTCCGGCTTATCTACAAGCCGGAAAAAAGCGGCAGCCATGTTAATGCAAATTCCGCGGGGAATATTTAAATCCCCCATGGATTTGCCTATTCCAAAGTGCTACATTTGCATCCCTATTACGGAATAGGGGCAAATGTAGACACAGCCGGTGGGTTTTTTTTTTGGCTGGCTAGCTTCCAGTGCCAAAAGAAAGGGAAAGGGTCAATGAGAAATCTGGACCCTGAAGCTGACAGTCACCAGGAACAATGGGAAGAGGCTAACACTCCAGGTCAGCCTGATCGACAAGGTAGGCAGGCCAATGAGAGAATCAGCAGGCCAGGGGAGCCCTGTTCTCCATATGAGCTGCATTTGTCTGGAACAGACAGAGTGGAGCCAAGCTAAGGAGAGAGCAGGAGCCCAAGCAGATCCATTCCCATTTTTCCTTAGTCTTTTTTGTTAATTGATTACTTTTTAATAAATTATATTTGCTTTGAGTGGCATGCAATGATCAGTGGGTTAGGGAAATGTCCCAGAGTGGAGAAACCGTAGCCCCTGCCTTAGTTAACCACAACAAGGTGGGGATCAAGTCCCCCAGGAATCCTGGGCACATCTTTGTTGGAGTTGCAAGGACTCTGCCACACAGGAAAGTGGAAGAGGAGCCCTTGAGGTCAGGATTGGGAAGGCCTCTCTGGATAAAGGAAGTGGAAATGGAAACTCAGATTCTTTTGCTAGCCCATTGCACCACGAAAGGGTACCTCTAGACTCTTTCAAAAGAAATCATCTAGACAGCCACAAGGCTTTCAAAAAAGCAATCTGCTTTTTTGAAAGAGTACCGAGGCAATCTGGACACTTTCTTTTGAAAAAGCCCTGTTTGCATTCAAGAACGCCTTTTTTTGAAAGGGCTCTTTCGAAAAAAAGCGTTCTTCTTCCTAAAACAAGGTTTACCACTGTTAAAAAAACCACTGCGTTCTTTTGATTTAATTTTGAAAGAGTGTGACGGCAGTCTAGATGCAGATGATGTTTCTTCAAAAAAAGGCCACTTTTTTTCGAAAAAACTCTGTAGTCTAGACATAGCAATAGTGTAGAAGACAGGCATGTTACCCTCAATAGCAGGACCATTGCCCCACTTACACAAGGTAAAAGGAAACTGGCTTATAGTGGAGAGAAACTCCACAATTCAAAGAAAAAGCCATGCTCTGCAGGAGGAGGATCCTGGAGAACCTAAAGCAGCCAGGGAATGCTCTAGAATGGTGAGGAAAGGGAGGCAGGGAAATGTGCATCAGTGTATTTATGTTTTGTCTGAATCCATATGCTATTATCATAACAGGGGTAAGTATATCTAGAAACTCTTGAAAGGTCTATCTGCACCTTCTTTACCTTCACTTATCATGTGCCCCTGAAGAATTAAACTGTGAACACAAACTATGCAGGTGGAACACTGGGAAGGGGAACCCTTCATAAGCAATTAGAGTATGTCTACACTACCACCCTAGTTCGAACTAGGGTGATAGTGTAACCATACCCTTAGGGAGTAAGGAAGGTGAGAGCTAGTGCTGGGGCTTAGGGCTGGCCATGCTAGCTAACAGACAGAGCCTATGCCCAATAATAAGAAAAGAAACACATTGCATAACTTATTTCGAGTGTATTTCAAAATAGCTTAATTTGTAATTTGGCACTGCCTACACAGTGCCAAATTTTAAAATAACTCACTATTCCAAAATGCCCCTTAACCCTCATGGAACGAGGGTTACTGGGAAGTCGGAATAAGCCTCCCATTATTTCTAAATCTATTTCAAAATAACGGGCTGCTTCAATAGATTCAAAATAGCTATTTCGGGATACTTCCGGTATCCTGAAATAGCTCCTCAGTGTAGATGTACAAATGTAATATCAATAGTTTGCTTCTCCTGATGCCAGTTACTAAGAAAAGCAGCCAGTAGGAAGCTCTCATGTTCCCATTAATAGGAGAATGGATAGTTTTGTGATCAGGCACTGACCTGAGATTTAAGAATTCTGATTTTAATTATTGGTTTTTCCATACACTACTGTATGGTCCCAGGCTGATTACTTAGGCCACAGTTTAGCAAAACATTTCAGCATATGATTAATTTTAATTACTTCCTGGGGACTTACGCACATGCTTACTTGTTTCAGTGAATGAGGGCCTTAATTTATCTATGCCTTAATGATAATAAAATTTGCTTTCTCCCATCTTTTGTCTGTCTTGCCTATCTAGATTGAGATAGACTCTCTCATCTTCATATATATTTTAGAATGTGTGTGTGTGTGTGTATGTCCGTTTGTGTGTCTGTGACTCCGTTTGTTCAAGAATTCCTCCCAAACAGTAAGAGGTAGGGCCCCCTAATTTGGCTTTCAGCTCCCTCATCTCCTAACTTGAACCAAGGTCAAGATTTGGTTATGGCAGGAAAACTGGAAGCCCTGGAAAAAGGGCTGATTTCCATAACATGAAAAAGGAAGGGCTGCTGTACATAAGGACACAATATGATGTCTGCAATCCTGCAGAGTGTCCACTGGAGCAACCGTACCACAAAGGGAGTAGCCAGCAGGGCTGGGGCTCCACCATCTTGCCTGCCAGCACACCACTAAGTAACTCCCCTGCCCCAAACCCTTTCCCCCCATCCTGGCACTTGGTTTGTGGGGGGGAGGGGAGAAAAAAGGCCACAGGTGGTCTGGAGGTTAGGGGGAGATTAAAAGGGGGGGCTGGGGAGGCTGGGGGAGGAGAGAAAAAGGCCCCTGGCAATTGGGGGAGGGGACTGGTAGGGCAGAGAAAGCAGTCCCTGGTGGCCAGGGGGATTTGGAGTGGGGGCCCTGGCAGCTACAGGGGACGGGGGTAAAGAAAAGAGACACTGGTGGTTGGAGAAGGCTGGGAGTGGGGGAGGAAGAGGGGGAGGGAAGAAAAGTCCCATGCTGGATGGAATCTCCCACCCTGAGCTGCTCCTCACCCCTCAATTCTCACTCTTGCACCTTCCTCCTATCCCCAGTCTCCTGAACTCTCCACCCCTCACATTCCCACGGCCCAACCCTGAGTCCGGCACCCCCCACACTGCCAGCACCCTGCCATGAAGGACCTGGGCAATGCTGGGTAAGTCTACTAGTACTACATATTCAGTACTCATCACAGATTGTTATCTTATTTGTGCTATTATTGGACCTCGTAACAGTTCATAACTTAAGTAAACTAACTGCAATACTATTTCTTAACTGCTATGACAAGCTGTTTATTGATTTGGGTCAAAATAGCAATATTTTACTTTAATTTCACCAGAAAATAATAATCACATGGGATTTTGAGATGATGTATTAAAAATGCTTACAAGTTACAAGAGAGTAAAATTATTTTCTCCAAAGCAATTACAAGGAAGCTAATTAATGCCACTTACTGTAAGATACAACTAATACATTATGTGGAGTAGCTGCTTTTAATATCAGACTATGAGCATCTAGTTTACAAACTACATTCATCCAATGGAACAACTCTTTTAGAGCAATGAATATGTTGTACTTATCCGAGACTTCCTCACCAGGATACACATGTATACCCCCTAAAGTTAATAAATGAATGCTGCTTTCATGTAATTACTCAACATTAAAGAAATACACTGTAACTTTTTTTTCAGTGCTAGTGAAATAATTAGTAGAGCAGCTGTGCAGCTACTTGATAAATGGAACAGCAGTGTGGGCATTAACACACTTGTCATAAAACTGTATCCTTATCCCTCCCAGACATATTTACCTTCCCTAACTGCAAAGATGAAACATTCTTAAAATGCATAAATAGAAAGAAAGAATAAGATCTTTGCCCCTTTCATTTTCCTGACAGGACCATAACTGCAGATCACAGGGCCAGAACACACAGGGAATATTTTCTAAGCACTTTTTCAATATTCTTATTTTGATATCAGGATGCAGTACATGTTGCACATTCTTCTTTTCATGTCCTCTTTGTTTCTAGCTACTAAAAGAACCTATGGGGCAAAACACAGTTATCTTTGCCCGCCTGGCTGTAGGTTGGCTTGGAGTGTGAGATAGTGTGATCTGGGAAAACAAAGGAACTGTGTTTCTGTAATTCATCTGAGCCTTTGTTGCCAGATAAAAACTCAGCAGATTACAGACAATCAGTTTCTTTCACTAAATTCCTCCATTTAAATTCTGACTGGAAAAATCATGTGTACAGTAAAAAATGAACATTCAGAGTTGTTGGGAGTTTTTTGCTTCAGACAAAAGGTATCTTCTGTATGAAGTAATTGTTCCAGTCTGTGAAATTAGCTTTATGCATACATGATGGATAGAAGTGACATAACTTTACAGAGTTCATAAAATACAAACCAGAGATAAAGTGATTCACTGTTTTTTTTTCCTGAATAGCTGTTAAAGCAATTTCTGGCAGAACATTACACCTCCGTGTAAGTCCCAGGACATTTTGCAATAAATAATTATTATAAAAAAATCCAGACTGCGAAGTTAGCATGCAATTTTTAAACCATCTGTGCATTATCAGCCTATCTAACATTGAGAGCTTACTTATTTGTGCACTTTACACATATGATCTAATGTCACTGGGCATAAGAAGGAACATAACAAAATCTTAATAATCCAAATCCAATATCTAAATCAGATCATTTTATGGGTATAAAATTTATTTCATTTAGAGTAAGTCTACACTGCATGCTTATTCCAGAATAAGCCATTTAAAAATAGCTTATTATGAAATAGCGTGTCTACACAGCAAAAGTCCATTGAAATAGCTCTGAGCTATTTTGAAATAGTGTCCACACTCATTGGACGCTGAATCGCATTTAAGGCCACCTGGGAGGACTTCAGGCAGGTCAACAGGTCAGCAGTCACTTCCTTTAGCCTCATGCTTAAAGGGATCCCCCCACCTCAGACTCTTCTCCTTTGCCAACCTCGTTGAGGGATAGCAAAGCTTTTTCTTTGTGTGCTCTTGTTGCCCTTGCGAACATCACAATACTCCTGCCCATGGGCAGTCCATGAGCCTAGGCAAACTAGGCAGTTGCCTAAAGCACACCGGCCCGGGCGCCTGATGATGACATCATGGCCATTGACAGCCGTGCAGGTGGGGGCGCCAATCACACCTTCCACCTGGGGCGCCAGCTGCTGCAGCCAGCCTTGGACTGTTCCTACTCCTGCCACATGGCTGGACCTGCCTCCAAGCAGTCGACAGCTCTTACGTCTTATGCTGCACCTCCTGCTGAAGTTACTGCAGGCTGCTCTCATTGCTCTGCAGGAGGAGGACCACCAGCTCATTGTGGGGCACCTCCTCTCCTTTCCCCACACACTTCTCATGCAGCTCGACCCCACCCACCCTCCCCTGCACACTGTGCACCACTTCTTCTGGCGACGCTATTTCCAGCTGGTGGGAGCAGATCATCATGGAGCAGTGGGACGACCAGCAATGGCTCCAGAATTTCCACATGCAGAATTTCTGGAGCTCTGTGAGTGGCTCACCCCTGTCTTCGCACAACGGGACACCCACGTGAGACCCTCCATCCCCCTCCAGAAGCGGGTTGCCATCATCATCTGGAAACTCGCCATGCTGGACAGCTACTGCTTCGTTGGGAACCAGTTTGGCATGGAGAGATTGACTGTCGGGGGCGAGGCCATGAAGGTATGGCACTCTTGTGCTATTGTCTCAGGAGGGTGGTGAACTTCTGAAATGGGGTTTCCCAGGGAAGCAGGGGTGGTGGTGGTGGAAGCTCCCTCCATGGGAGGTTTTTCAGCCCTGCCTTCACAAAGCCCTGATGGAGGATGGGGTAAGTATGAGTTGCTCCTGGTGTGTGAGGGGGAAGGAGGGATTGGGCTTGGGGGCTTTCCAAGGGGCCTGGCAACCCTGTGATTGTCTGTGTATCTCCTTCCACAGGTGGTGAGGGCCATCAACACTATCCTGCTGTTCAGGATTATCAACCTGGGTGATGTGGACTCCATCATTGGCAGCTTTGCCGCCCATGGGTTTCCCCATCTGCGGGAGGGCTATTGATGGCACCCACGTCCCCATCCAGGCCCCCAACCACCGGGCATCTGAATCCATCAACTGCCAGGGATACTTTTTGATGGTGGTGCAGGCTCTCATTGAGCACAGCAGCCGGTTCACAGACATCTATGTCGGGGGGTCGGGGAAGGCACACGATGCACACATCTTCTGAAACACCAACCTCTTCCAGAAGCTGCGTGCTGACACTTTTTTCCCCGACCGCACCATAATGGTCAGGAATGTGGACATGCCGATGTGAATTGTAGGGGACACAGCCTACCTCTATTCCCGTGGCTGTTGAAGCTCTATCCTGGACACCTGGACCCCACCAAGGAACATTTTAATGCCAGGCTTAGCAGGGACTGCGTTGTTGTGGAGGGTGTCTTTGATCGTCTGTAAGGGAGGTTCTGTTGCCTTCTCACCCAGCTGGACCTCAGTAACTGGAACATCCCCCAAGTGGTGAAGGCGTGCTGTGTCCTTCTCAAGCTTTGTGAACATAAGGGAGAGATGTTCCTGCCAGGGCACGAGGTAGAGGCCGAGCGACTCGCCAGGGCCTTTTAGCAGTTGCACATGGCTGTCATCCAGCAGGCCCACCAGGGGACTGTGCACATCTGGGAGAGGTGTTTCAGTGAGGGCCAGCTGTGAGACTCTCCACTGGGCATCCCCACAAGGGACCTTTGCAGTGGCCCAGTGTGCCTTTCCTCCCATACCCCTGCCTTCCCCTGCCTTCCTTCCGCCCCTCCCCGCTTCCCTCCCCTCCCCTGTAGAGACAATAACCCACACTTTATATTTTGAAAGAATAAACTGTTTTTGTTTTAATTGGGGTAAATGTAACTGGGAGGGGACTAGGAAAAGAACCTGGGAGGGAGGTGAGAGGAGAGACTTAGGGATGGGGCTTCTTCCCATGCCACGTACACACTTGGTCCAGCAGTGGTGGCATCACGCACAGAGAGAGGACTTGTATTCCTGCCTGCTGGAGGAGAGGGGGGCAGGGTGTTGTGAGGAGGTGTGTGTGAGCAGCAGACGCCACTTGCCAAAGAGGGTGCTACTGGGGTCCCCTCCTCTTCCTTTTCATCCCAGCAGGAGCTTGGTGTCCTCCACCTTGCCGCACTGTTCGCAGAAGCGGATGCAGCCCAGAGAAAACGGGCATACCCATGTGCCATGTGCAGCACTGCTGTGTGTGAGTGTAGGTGTCTCCATATCCCCAGCCTCCTTTTAGTGGTGGCTTGTGGGGGAAGGGTGTTCCACGCTGGTGTCAGGAGTAAGGCAGGACTCTCCAGACACCCTATGAGCCAGAGCACAAGGGTCCTCTGCTGCAACCTCCTGGGGCTGCGTGCTCTGGACTGGTGCTTCATGTGCACAGGCTGCTGCACGATCCCCAGGCCGAGTGAGGAGCACGCAACAGTCCCTTGCTACCTCCTGCCTCTATGTGTCTAAGAAAAGTAATATCACTCACCAGATTGGCCTTCCCTGATTTTGGATGAAGCCTAGGAAACATCCTGGCAGGGGGGTACCAGCTTCAGGGCTAGCATGACTTCCTGGCTGGCAGGCATTGAGCTGGTGCTGGCCTCCTCCAGGCTGGTTCTCTTCCTCCTCCTCCTCCACACCAGCTCTGCCCCCTGGGAAAACAGCAACAGGGAGGAGAGGAGGCACTGACCTCGCCCCTTCCAGGATGCTGGTGGAGCTGGTCATAATAAAGGCAGATGTGGGGTGCCACCCCAGAGGGGGAGCTCCACTACCTGGCCTCAGTTCTTTAACTTTCATGCGCATTTGCTCCTGGGTGTGCATGTGGCCCTTGTGGCCCAGGTTGTCAGTCATCCAGCCATTGATGTCAACCTTCCTGCACTTGGTGAGGAGCTCCTGGAGGTTTGCTTCCTCTCCCCAGACCTTAATGAGGTCCAGGATCTCACACCAGACCAGGAAGGTGCGCACCTCTTTTGTCTCTGGGCAGGGTCCTGGGAACTAGCTGCCTGCTTGGCAGCAGCCGCAAAGGACTTGGTGGGAGCACAAGGGTGGCTCAAGGTGGCAGCAAAAACTATGAAGGTTACTGCAATGTGTCACAGGGCTGGAGGGGCCTGAACTGTGCCACAAGCCCTTTCCCCTGTGGCTTTAAGGGCTGCCAGAGAAGGGGAACTATAAAGTTCTGATGAGCGTGGACAGAGGGACCAGCAGGACACCTGTGGGAAGCCCTGGAGGCCACTTATTTCAAAATAACTCCAGCTGCCCTGTCTACACGCACCCTATTTCAAAATAGGCGTTACTCCGTGTGAAATGAGGGTTACAGATTTCAGAATAAGGTGCCTGTTATTTTGAAATTATTTCAAAATAATGGGCTTTCTGTATAGATGCTCACTTTGTTATTTCGAAATAACACTAGCGATTTCAAAATAAAGCTGCTGTGTTGATGCCCCCTAAGTGTTTAGAAGTATTTCAGCAGTTAAGTGCCCTACCTTTTATATTGTAAACAAGGGAAGGTGTTGTTTGAAGGACTAGGAAGATATATTTATAAAGATGTAAATGTTTTCTAAACAAGAAACATGATGGAAGATGGACTAAGGCACCTTTGTACATTAAACCCCAAGAAGAGGAAAATGAACTATACTTCAATTTTTTATGAAGTTACCCCCGTACGTGCACTGACTAACGTATGGATTTAGTGTAAGTCATTTAAATTGCGTAGATTAATTTGTTTCCCTAAATCCTTTTATCCTTGCAAATGAATTCTAAGAATTCAATCTCCAGATAGCTATGCATTTCTCTGGTTGCATGTTACCTCCATGAAGATCTTTACTAACATGTGACACTGATATTATAGCTGAACTCCCATATCTTATTGCAAATCTAGAGCAAATGGCCTTTCTCATGACATATAGCACAAACTCAGACTCGTATTAGTGGAGAAGCAGTCTAAATGTGATCTCTCAGTCAGTGTGACACATCTGAAGTGAATGATTTGTGGAAACAGAGCAAAATCATGAACTAAAAATGCAGACTGATAAATACTCTCAACTGTGATTTTTCTTAACTCATTTTCTCCTTTCTAATCAGCGTTCATACCATATGTATTTTAATGTTATTTTCGCCCATAAAATATTCCGCTGAAAGAGATTTGTGCTATATTTATGTCTGGAGCATTCTTAGGATAGAAGGGAATGATTTTGCAATCTGCCTGTTTCTCTAGTATGGAAGACATGGCTCATTATTTTCAAGTGCATTGTTAGAAATCTTAGAGGAGCTTTTTTGGCATTTGACTGACAAATTAGCTTTTTTTTAGCCTTCTCAGCTGACATGACATGACCGGTTGCAGATTCCCAGCCATACTATTAACCCTCTCTCTAGAAATTGAGCAATTCATTATCTACACAAGCATCTTTCATGAAGAGTTGAAGTTCATGTCTATTAAAGTTGCAGCTGTGTTAAATAGCATAGTTCATCCCTGTTAACAACCATAACATGAGCTCCTATCAAATGAAATTGACTAGCTGGCATCAATAGCAAACTGAATTCTGGGAGATTTTTCTCCTCATCCTGTTACAGTCCTGGCTGTTTTCATAATTCACTCTTGATAAGCAGTAATGAGTCCGTCAAGGTGCTGACAGGGATAACCCAGATAGCCACTGCTCCCTAACTGAAGTGGAAGAGCTTTTTGGCTTGTTTACCTGTTGGACACAGCCTAATCTCTCTCTTTTCCTCTTTCTCCTTATTTATGTAACAGATACTCTATTTCTCCACTACGCAGCCAATTTGATGAAGTAACGATGTTATTGCAAAATATATCTATTAAAATAGGGAGGGCCCAATTGCTTATCTAGAGTCTGATTGTTCTTAATGCCAGACAGCTATTAAATGGCAAGGCCTGCACTGAACTGCCTTTCCCAGCAGGAGCTATTATATCTCCAGTATGTATCTGAACTCCTGAACAAAGGCAGTAGGGAATTCCTAAGCAGGAAAGGCACCACAATTTAAGGATCCTGGGTGGGCACAACATAGTTGCCTCTGGCTTCTTTCCCACCTCTGTTGTATGGAGTGGGGAGCAAGACTCAAGCCCACCATCCTCTACCCCTCAGACAATTGCTGTATCCTCTAGGCCACTCCAGAACCCACCTAGTGCCCTCTTGTTCCTCACAGATCCTTCCCCACCGCCTCCCTGCTGCAGACACAACACGGGGCGAGCTGGGCTCTGGGCACCCACTGCTGAGCGTCAGAGTCAGTAACTGTGGCCTTAGGGGAGGAAGGGACAGGACACAGAGGCCTTCCCTGTGCTGCCGCTGGTGGAGCTGTGCTGCCAACCAAGGCTGTTTTCCCTGCTCCCAACCCTCCTAGCCAGGCTCACCAATGGCACTAGGTGATGATCCTTTTCTCACTAGTGCTCAGCCCAATTCCCACCCTGGCAGAAGTATGGGGGAGGCATGTGAGCCCATGTGCTCCTCCACATGTCATCTCTGCTCTTGACATTTCTTAGAGCACAAAGGAGCATGTCTGCTACACCCTTTTTTAAAAGGATACAACATGCACTCAATTCTTTAGCAGCCCACCTCTGCTGGCTGGTGTGGAAAGGGAGCTGAGGTCATTATTCTATCATCTCCCATTGCCTCTGTGGTAATTTGCATCCTCAGGGCTGTAACAGGTAGCAATGCAGGGCAACAATTGTGTCTTAGCCCTCCACAGGGGACATAATGGGATACTCCTTGTCTCCTCCTCCTTTATACATCTCTACCTGGGTCAGGTACAATTTCGAATTTATATTAGAAACTGCAAATGTCTTTTGTATTCATTGCAATAGCAGATCATCCATAAGTACAGCAGCAAACAAAAATCTTTCTGTGCTAGAATTAACACCGCTTCTAGGGGTATTTTATATTTTCATTATAGGAAATATTTCAAAAATCTTAACTATCTCTAAGCTGGAATGAACTTTAAGCATGTACACGATATACATTTCCTATTTTGTCAGTTTCTCCAGATTCTTTGAGTTCTTAGAAACTGCTTTGCATTGGAGATTTTCATAGGTTCTCCACAAAATTTTTGGATCTTTCACTTTCTCTCTCCCCTGCCTTTCTGTACTACCATCTTCATTGCTCTTCAAAATGTACTAAATATCATGAGATGCAGCAGTAGTAAATATTGAAGCAATAGTCCCTATAATTGAAGGCTCATTTGTTGAGATAATGAACCACAATGACAGTTGCATGCAGCTCAGACACGTAAAAAGGAAAAAAGTTGGTATCCACTCCGTGACTATCAAATTTTATTCCTTTTCTTTTTAAGGGTTAAACATGATTCAAAAATGTTTGGGGCTGTTACTGGTATATTATCTTGGCAACCTAAATGATGGTATCATGATGGAAAATTTTGATGAAATGAGAAGGGGACTATTTTGCCAATTGACTCTTGCCAGAGGAAGCTTATTAGACATGGAAGGTAATTGGCAAGGCTAGTGCAAAATGGGATTTGGCACTTCCTCATCACTAATTGCTGTTGCCTGTAGCCACCCTCATTAATAAACCCATCTCAGCAATCTCAATATGCTTAATTTCTTCATCAACAAAAAACAATGAGAAATCCCATGACACCTTAAAGACTGATTTATTTGGGCATAAACTTTCATGGGTAAAAACCAATTCATCAGATGCATGTGGCAAAGTGGGTTTTACCCATGAAAGCTTATGCCCAAATAAATCCGTTAGTCTTTAAGGTGCCACAAGATTCCTCATAGTCTTTATCTGTAAAAACAAACATGGCTACCCCCTTAGACTTACTTGTTTATTATGGCTATGTCTACACTGCAGACTTCTTGTGCAAGAACTGTTTTGCTCAAGAGTTCTTGTGGAAAAGGTCTTTTCCACACTGCCATGTACTTTTGCACAAGAAATGTGCTTTTGCACAAGAGAGTCCATGGCAGTGTGGACGCCCTCATGGACAAGAAAGCTCTGATGGCCATTTTAGCCATAGGGGTTTCATGCGCAAGAAATTCATGTTGCCTGTCTACACTGCCTTCTTATGGAAGAGCTCTTGTGCAAGAGGGCTTATTCCTCATGGGGAGAAGAATAATTCTTCCAGAAGAAGCCCTGTTTTCTGACACTGTACTGTAAATTTACTTGCGCAAGAACGTGCGTGCAGTATAGACACCCGGCAAGTTTTTGCACAAGAACAGCTGTTCTTGAGCAAAAAGCCTGCAGTATAGATGTAGCCTAAAGGTTTACCCAGTTCTGCAATAGGCATTTCTATCCCAGAAGAAGGATATATTGGCATTGGAAAAGGTTCAGAAAAGGGCAACGAAAATGATTAGGGGTTTACAATGGGTCCCATATGAAGAGAGATTAAAGAGACTGGGACTTTTTAGCTTAGAAAAGAGAAGACTAAGGGAGAATATGATAGAGGTCTATAAAATCATGACTGATATGGGAAAAGAGAATAAGGAAAAATTATTTACTTATTCCCATAATAGAAGAACTAAGGGTCACCAAATGAAATTAATAGGTAGCAGATTTAAAACAAACAATAGGAAGGTTTTCTGCATGCAGCACACAGTCAACCTGTGGAACTCCTTGCCAGAGGATGTTGTGAAGACCAGGAATTTAACAGGTTTCAAGAAAGAACTAGATACATTCATGGAGGTTAGGTCCATCAATGGCTATTAGCCAGGAGGGGTAGGAATGGTGTCCCTAGCCTCTGTTTGTCAGACACTGGAAATGGATGACAGGAGAGAGATCACATGATGATTACCTGTTCTGTTCATCCCTTGGGGCATCTGGCAATGACCACTGATGGCAGACAGGATTCTAGGCTAGATGGACATTTGGTCTGACCCAGTATGGCCAGTCTTATGTTCTTGAGAGAGAGTTCTTTACATTGGTAGTATCAGTTCTTTAAAAGAGATTCTGTGGCACCATCACAAAGGATTGTGGAAGGTGCTTTCACATGACTGCCGACATAATTAAACAGTACCAAGTACATCTGTCTGAACTACAAGCAGGTTTCGCCTTCATCTCATCATCCAAAGTATTATGTATCCAATGTGCCTGCCTAATCCTATGAACTCTTAATACCAAATGCTTTATGATAATACAAATAATAATAACTGCCATCATATGTGGTTATTGCCTACATCAAGAGTGGGCAAGAGAGCCTCTGCAAGCTGGATCAGGCCTGCAAAGCAGGTTGATCCAGCCCACAGCCGCCATGCTTCTTTTCGCCCCCAGGCCAATGAGGCCTGAGAAAGGCGGAGCGTGCAAGGTCTCCCCCTCCCCCAACCTGGGGCGCATGGCACCAGAGGGAACGGTCAGCTGTTTTAGAACAGCTGGCAGTTACTTTAAGTGCCGCACACCCCTTGCAGGGTGGGGGTAGGAGGCAAAGACTTAATGTATTCCCCCGCTCCCAGGCCCTGATTGGCCTAGGGGTGGGGAGTGGGGGAGAGCGCGTAAAGTATCCTCCCACCACCAGGGGCACACAGTGCCTAGAGGGAACCACCAGCTTAATGTGTTTAATACAGCTGGTGGTTCTCTCTAGGCTGTGTCCAGACTCAGGGGTTTTTTCGGGAAAAGTAGCCTTTTTCCGAAAAAACTTCCCCTGCGTCCAGACTCAAGCCGCGTTCTTTCGAAATTAAATCGAAAGAACGCGGCTTTTCTTTCGATGGCGGTAAACCTCATTTCACGAGGAAGAACGCCTTCTTTCGAAAGATCCTCTTTCGAAAGAAGGCGTTCTTCAATGTAAATAGGGCTTCTTCGAAAGAGAGCATCCAGACTCACTGGATGCTTTCTTTCGAAAAAGCAAGCCGCTTTTTTGAAAGTTCAACGTGCAGTCTAGACGCTCTCTTTCGAAAGAGGCTCTTTCGAAAGTATCTTTTGAAAGAGCCTCTTTCGAAAGAGGCTTGCAGTCTAGACATAGCCCAGGTTCTGTTGATGGGGCAAAGACTTCATGTTCTTCACCATCTCCAGCGTAATCAGGGTCTGTAGGGGGGGAGCACGTGAAGTTTCCTGGTCCCGCCCCTTTCATCCAAGGCCACACTCCTTCTGTGGTGGCCTGGGGCCACCTCAGAAATTTGTGAAGTGGCCCTCCTTCAAAAACTATTGCCTGCCCCAACCTACATAATCTGTTCTGCTCTGCTTTTTCTTGTCTGGCTGCTTCTATTGCTTTATCTTCTAGGTCTGTTTAGTAAGTGACAGAGAAAATGAAATGCAAAGGGTCAGAGCAATAACATTTTATTCCTTTTTAGTGCAGAATAATTGCACCGGTTAGTCTCTATTTTCTTTACCAAGCTGTGCTGCAGTGTTCTAAAAGTAGATTAAAATACACAGTAATTTCTTAATGGCTTTACAGCTTGACCTCAGTGAATATGGCATTTCAAATACCTTTTTGATCCTGTGAATATTGTTTTAACAAAGACCATGTAGGACTAAATAACCCCTTTTGGTTCCTGAGCTTGACATAAATCAACTATTATAAATTCCAGGTTTGGTTTTAATAGGTATTTTTGTATTTTGTAAATAGCACAGTCAGAGCAATGAAAATAGCAGGACTTTGTTCTATTTCATCACTTTACAAATGCCAACAATGTTCCATAAGTTGCTGCCACCAAGACATTAATTTATAACTAGGCAGCTTGTAAACACAAGCTGTGTGTATTCGGCTTCCAGTAGTCACATGGACTGCTTTAACTTTCATGCAGGTATGATCTATTGTACATAGTTCTGGTATTTTGCTAAAGACATATTTCAAAATGAGATTTGAAAAATAGAGACCTAAAATTGAAATTCTTAAATTAAGCCATACACAATATGGGAAAAGCTCTTTGAGATCCTCAGATGCAAATTATTATATAAATGTAAAGTGTAAAATGGGTATATGATATGCATCAATGCTGTTATTTACTTGGTAGAAGATTGGGATAAAAGTTTATAGAATAAATAAATATAACTTATTATATAATACACTTATGCTGTCAATATAAAACAAATAAAAATAACATTGCGGTTTTTATTATTCCATAAGGACCAGGTTCTGGTACCTTAACTCATGCCAAATAGCACATAGCTCCACCAGCAGTCAATTAGACTATTCGTAGAGTAAGATGTCCTTCAACATAAGTATATCATTGGACCCTCTAGTTTGGCCTAGTATTGTCATATTTCTTACAGCATTCAAAGGAAAAAAGGACACGAAATTAAATTATTACATCCATCATGCCATCCACATTTGTACAATCAAGTCTGCTCTAGGACAAGAAACACAAGGCCAGAAATGAGGAACCAGATTATGACACTGGTTACTACATTTAGCCTGGGTGGCATTAGTAATTTAAACACTAGTCATGAAGTTACAATCAGGCAGTTTAAGGTTACACTAATGAAAAAGAAGCATAGAGAGCTGACCAGTTGTTCTAAAAATAGATTAAAATGCACAGTAATTTCTTAATGGCTTTACAGGTTTACTTGTACCTGTTGGTAGGTACAATCTAAGACAATGTTCTGTATATATCACCACATCAGGTAGGGATTGCATTGGCTACAACTGCATTCACTTTTCAAGCAACAAAGTAGGAAGCTAAAACTAGGATAATACTGTATATCATATTGGCTCACAGAGGCCACAGTTGTCCCTTGGTGCAGTAATATAAGAATTTTTTTCATACTTTTTACACAATAGAGGTAGTAGCTATTGATGCCGGATTTGATCCAAAAGAGGGTGCCCATTTTAGCCTTTAGGACACTAGTTAATTCATGAAGGGATGACATCTGCAAGCCACCTGATTTCTAGAGGTTTAGGGGAAGAGTCCTAGGGAGTACAGCAGTGGAAATCAGAGAAAACTTTCAGTTTCCAGCCAGTGGGGGCAATTGGTTATTACTCCACTTAAGAATTCTACTGCTCCTGAACCCTCTGTAGCTGGATAGTTCTTTAGCTCCTGACCAGCGCTTTTTATATGACTCTTCTTCTGCCACACTATTAATTTCTTCCATGAATCTGAAGCTAAGCACTTGTAAGCAGAGGCAGATTACATTTTTGCTGGGAGAGGGAACAATTATCATGGAAGCTGATAGAGGGAAGGTGGGTCCAATAGCCATCAGAACCATGGAGAAGTAATAATTAGCTTGCTGTGGGGATATGGAATATGATCTGGTGCACACCAAGGGATTTATGGAAGGGGTAGGCAGTGAGTCTGGGGAGGTATGCAGAGAGAGAGAGAGAGAGAGAGAGAGAGAAGGAGGAAGAGAGAGTAAAAACATGTTGATGTTGGCTCATCTTCAGAACCTCAGCACAGAACATGGAGAACAGACCCAAGTATCCCCATGGACAATGTGAACATGGGGAGGTTCCACCATTTACAAAACTTATTTTAGTTTTAAAATTGATCAAATTAGACTAGACCAAATAAAAGTGCACATGCTGACATAGTTGTATCTGTGAACAAACCTTTGCTACTGCCATCTCTTTCACGTATATTACATAAGTCAGTGCTCAAAGCACTAGAAGCAGAAGAATCATCTTATTTTGCTATTGTAAAGGACTGAGGCATTGAGTGAGACTTTGTGTTGGTTTGCAAAAACAGGTGCTGCCACATGAATCACAAGCAATACATCGTGGCAAGGAAGTGAGACAACCACTAACCAAAAGCAGCTGCAACACTTATCATTTGGAAGTACCCAAATGTTGTATGAACTGTTTTGTCTGTTTCCAATGAGCATGCTTTATGAATATAGCAATAAGAGTAAAACTAATTATATCTGTTTGATGGTAGGGTCTACCATAGGGTAATTTACAACAAGCTCTCTAGAGAAGTTTTCTCCTTTTGAAGTACTTCTAACTCCAGGGTTCCCTTTTGAAGTATTTTCCCCAAATGAGTTCCTTTTGAACTGCTTCTTAACTTCATCTTTTCCTTTTCTTGGGTTTTTTTGTGTATGTCTCCTTTTTTGGGTTCTACTCTGAAGCACCTTTCCCTTTGCGGTGTCATTACAGCTGAAAAAGGCAGGAACTTAAATGACCATTATTTCCCACTGAGATCCCCACCTTCCTAAATTCAGTGGCCTTATTTGCACAGTATTATAAAAATTCTCACCATTGCAAGTCCTTATTTAGCCATATGAGGAGCACTAGTGTAGATTGTCAACCAGCTGCCATTGATATTCATACACGATGCATTTAACCTTGCAGGATTTTTAAAAACAGAAAGCTTTTTATGAATTCATGAATAGTATTACAACAAAAACAAACATGCAGCATAAATAACCCAGTCTAAAAGAAGCGATGACAGGAAATTTAACAGATCGCCTCTAAATTGGGTTAAATTGACTCTCCTAATATATTGGGAAATACTGAAACAAGCAAAAAAGAGACAGCATCAGTGCTATTTAAAAAAAAAAAAAAGAGTGCGCGAGAGAAAATTGGCACGTGATCAGTGGAAAATTCCTCAAATTCTTTCTTGTACATTGTTAGAATATTATAGTTGCTGTTTCAGAAAAGCTTTCAGGCCACTCAATCAGACATAATAGCATTGTAAACAGCAACATGCCTTGTTCCAATATATGCTACTTTTCTTTTTCCCACTGATTAGATGCTGAAACAGCAGAGGGGGCTGTTAGAGCTTTCATTCCTAATATTATGAGTGCTGGAGGAGTTGAAATAGTGATTGCAACAGCAGGAAAAGTGGTATAAAATCTTTCTGAAAATAGTATCTTTATTTTAACATGATGGAATGGAGTGAAATGCCAGGGAATTTTCCCTTATGCCATTCCCTTTTTATCTCTTACGAAATAACACACTTCCCAGAGGCTGGTTTAGAATCACAGAAATGTAGTGCTAGAATAGACCTTGTAAGATTGTATAGTCCAGCCCTCTGCATTGAGGGCAGGCCAAATGCACCTAGCCCATCTTTGACAGGTGCTTGTCTGATCTGTTCTTTAAAATTTGATAGATAGATCATCACAAGCCATCTTCTGCTCCATCTAGGCTCATTGCTATGGCAACTGAACTACATCATGCCTATTCCATGGATATATGCCAGCATACCTAACTATAAATATACTTGTCTCTTTATATAGTTCTTTTCATCCCTAGATCTCAAAACAATTTAAAATAGGAGATAATCATCATCATTTCCATTTTTATATACGTGAAAACTCAGGCAAAGAAAGGTGAAAAGGCCATTGCAAAGCTACTCACGAGGCCAATGACAGATTTGGGACTAGAATCCAAGTCTCCGGAGTCATGGTCCAGCCTGGGCTGAAGGGATCACAGGTATCAAGACATATATTATGTCAACTCTCAAGCTGGATCTACAAGTGCCCAAAGTCTCCATGAAGGACTAAGTAAGGGCAGCTGAAAAGATGGTGCTGTGGCTTACCTAAAGTATGACATTCATAGAGGATTGGGCCAAGTCATCACATTCTCATGTCAGTTACACTGAGGTGGCCAGGAAATATGGGATAACCTAGCCCCACAAACGTTAGTACAAGAAAAGAAAGGGAAGGAAGTAATACTCTGTACAATGACAACAGAATATTTGAGCTATATATAATCTAATACAGAAATGCAATTCTGTATTATAATACATTGCAGGCAGGTTAAGCTGAAGAGTGTGAACATCTGTCATCATGACTTAACAACATTTTGATAGGTGAAGCAAACTGGTCTCTGAGGTAAGCTGCTTCCTCATTTTAGAGAGTCTAAGTCTCACCTGTCACTAACATATTCATCCAGATGCAACTGCCTTTATTTCTTCTGGGGAAACAGCTGGTGCGCAGACTGTTATATATGCTGCTTCACTTCTCCACTGAGCCTCAGGAAAACTTTTCTTATATTTTCCCAAAAGCAGTATCCACAGCACTGCAGCTACTTCACTTTCAGTTCTCCTATGAATGTACTCACTCACTGAGCAGCTCTTGACAGCCTCCATACATACCTTGTTTCCTGTCCCAGCTTGCACATAATTTTCAGCAGACAGTAATTTTGTTTTTATCTTGGGGTTCTATGATGGATATTTGTGGATGAGGGTTGTTGATTAATCACAGTTAACTCATGCAATTAACTCAAAAATTATTTGTGATTAAAAATTAAATGAGAGTAATCACAGTTTTAATTGCACTGTTAAAAATAGAATCTCCATTGAAATGTATTACATAATTTTGAATGTTTTTCTACATTTTCAAATGTATTTATTTCAATTACAACACAAAGTACAAAGTGTACAGTGTTCACTTCATATTTGTATTACAAATATTTGCACTGTAAAAAATAAACAAAAGTAATAATACTTTAATTCACCTTAGACTACAATGGTAGTACAATCTCTTTATCTTGAAATGTAACTTACACAGGGTACGTCTACACTACAGCGCTAGTTCGAACTAACTTAGTTCGAATTAGTTAATTCGAACTAAGCTAGTTCGAACTAACGCATCTAGAACTAAAAACTAGTTCGAACTAGCGTTTTGCTAGTTCGAACTAGTAAGTCCACATTGAGTGGACTCTGAACAGGGCTTAATGATGGCTGGAAGCAGTGCCGGCAGGGCATAAAAGGAGGACTTAGAGCATGGAGATACTGTCTCAGGCTAGCCGAGGGCTGCGCTTAAAGGGTCCCGACCCCCACCCCGGACACACAGTTCTAAGGGGTGCCCCGCTTGCAAAGAAGTTCTGGCTTGGAGTGCCCTGAGTGCCCACACTGGGCACATCACACCACTCGGCCATCAGCCCGGCTGCACTTGCCGCAGGCTGCCATCTGGGGAGAGGGAGTAATTGGGGGGCTGCAGGAGAGCTTCCACCCCCAGAAGCCCGCAGAGCCAGCCCAGTCCTCCCCATCGGGGGCTCGTACCCCATTCCTCCCTCACCTCCTTCCACTTGCCCTTCCCTAGCCCCCCTTCTTATTGATGTACAAAATAAAGATAACGTTTCTTCCAACATTGACTCTGTCTTTATTGAAAAAAACTGGGGGAGACTGGGAAAAGGAGGTGGGAGAGGGGAAGAGAAAGGCTGGGAGAGGGGAGGGCAATTAACATGATCAGGGGTTGGGAACAGGTCCCAGATGAAGAGAGGCTACAGAGACTGGGACTGTTCAGCTTAGAAAAGAGGAGACGGAGGGGGGACAGGATAGAGGTCTCTAAAAGCAGGGGTTGGGTGGAGAGGGTGCATTCAGAAAAGTTCTTCATGAGTTCCCATAAAGAAGGACTAGAGGACACCAAAGGAAAGGAATGGGTAGCAGGCTTCAAAGTAGTAACAGAAAGTTGTTGTTGTTGACAAAGCAAATAGTTAACCTGTGGAACTCCTTGCTGCAGGAGGCTGTGAAGGCTACAACTAGAACAGAGTTTAAAGGGAAGTGAGATCAAGTGATGGAGGTTGGGTCCATGGAGTCCTATTAGCCAGAGGGTAGGAGTGGTATCCCTGCCCAAAGTTTGTGGAAGGCTGGAGAGGGATGGCACGAGACAAATGGCTTGGTCATTGTCTTCGGTCCATCCCCTCCAGGGTCCCTAGGGTTGGCCGCTGTTGGCAGACAGGCTACTGGGCTAGATGGACCTTTGGTCTGACCCAGGACGGCCATTGTAAGCTCAGGGCTCAGTGTCGGGGGTCTCAGTGGACCCCCTTGATTTTCATGCACACCTGGTCCTGGGTGGCCAGGCTGGCAGCTCTCCTGCCCTAGACGGCCACTTTCCTGTGCCTAGTGCGGAGATCGTGGACGAGGTCCACGATGTCCGCACTAGCCCAGGAAGGTGCCCGCCTCTTGCAGTCCAGGGGAAGCTCCCGGGAGCCGCCAGCCTGGTCCCGGCAAGAGGGGGTGGGCTGGGGGGCATCGGGTGGGTGGCTCTGTGCCGTGCCAGGTGCAGGGTCTGCTAGCTGGGTGCTGGCAGGCTTGCACCTGGCACGGGCACCGTAGCCAGCCCGTGCCCCTTTAAGGGGTCCGGGGCCGGGAGGGGGGCATAGAGTTTCCCTGGTGTTGGCCAGAGTGGCCACCAGGGAAACCTGGGGAGGGCTAGCCTCCCACTAGTTCGAACTAAAGGGCTACACAGCCCTTAGTTCGAACTAGCTAGTTCGAACTAGGCGTTAGTCCTCGTAAAATGAGGTTTACCTAGTTCGAACTAAGCGCTCCGCTAGTTCGATTCAAATTCGAACTAGCGGAGCGCTAGTGTAGCGCATAGGAAAGTTAGTTCGAACTAACGTCCGTTAGTTCGAACTAACTTTCTAGTGTAGACATACCCACAGGTATATTTTTTGTGATATTACTGCACTCAAAACCAAAACACTGTAAAACTTAGAACCTACAAGTCCACTCAGTCCAACTTCTTGTTCACCCAACCACTAAGGTAAACAGCGCTGCCAAATTTCTACAGGAGACAGCGCTGCCAATTTTTATTTATAATGTCATCTGAAAGTGAGAACAGGCATTCACATGGTATTTTTGTAACTGGCATTGCAAGTTATTTACATGCCAGAGAAGCTTATGCTCCTTCATGTTTCGACCACCATTCCAGGGGCGATGCTTCCATGCTGATAATGCTCATTAAAAAAAATAATGCATTAATTACATTTGTGACTGAACTCCTTGGGGAAGAATTGTATGCTTCCTGATCTGTTTTACCCATATTTCGCCATATATTTCATGTTATAGCTGTCTTGGATGATTACCCAGTACATGCTGGTCATTTTAAGAACACTTTCACTATGGATTTGACAAACTGCAAAGAAGTACCAATGTGAGATTTCCAAAGACAGATACAGCACTTGACCTAGTGTTTCAGAATCTGAAGTGCCTTCCAAAATCTGAGAGTGATGCGGTGTAGAGAGAGTATGCTGTATTAAAAGAGCATACTTCAATGTGGAAACTACAGAACCTGGGCTGGTAAAAAGGAAAATCAACCTTCTATTGGTGGCATCTGACTCAGATAATAAAAATGAACATGTGTTGGCTCACGCTATTTTGGATTGTTCTCAAGAAGAACCCATTATCAGCATTAGTGGCAATGCATGGCAGGGGAGCAGGGGGCACTTGCACCACTTTTGCCTGACCCTGCCCTGCCCTTACTCCACCCCTCTCCACCCACCTTTTCCAAGCATTCCCCAGAATGGCAAGAAATGGTGCCACACAGGCTGGAGTTGTCTGGCTCGTGTCTTCTCTGCTGCCCATGAGGAAAGCAGGTATGGAGAGGGAGGGCAGCCTGCAACGCCCTCCCCCCCCATCATGGGTCACCACTGCTCAGCATAGATGTATGTTTGGCATTTCTGGCATGTAAATACTTTGCAATTCCAATTAGGACAGTGCCATGCAAAAGCCTGTTCTCACTGTCAGTTGACATTGTAAACTAGAAGTGGGCAGCGATATCATCTGAAAAGCAAGCAAACTTATTTGAGTGATTGGCTGAACAAGAAATATGACTGAGTGGACTTGTAGGCTCTAAAGTTTTACATTGTTTTGGTTTGTGAGTGAATTCTTTCTACATAATTCTACATTTGTGAGTTCAACTTTCATGATAAAGATATTGCACTACAGTACTGGTATTGAAGGAAATGAAAAATGCTATTTCTTTTCTTTTTTAGAGTACAAAATATAAAGTGAGCATTTTGTATTCTGTGTTATAATAGAAATCAGTATATTTGAAAATGTAGAAATCATCCAAAAATATTCTACTCTATTAGGCTACATCTACGCAGCAGTGTTATTTTGGAATAATTCCGTAATAACAAAGTCTACGGCTACACTACAAGCAGTTATTTCGACATAATGTCAAAATAATGTTGAGCTGGAGGACTTCTTATTTCAACTCCTGTAACCCTCATTTTATGAGGCATAAGGAAAATCGGAGGAAGAGTGCTCTTTCTTGGACTTCTTGCTGTGTAAACAGCACCAAAAGCCGAAATAAGCTATGCAAGTAATGTAGCTCAAGTTGTATAGCTTATTTTGGCTTTAGCCCTGCTGTGTCAACATACCCTTATGGTTTAACACCATGATGAAACACACAGTTAATTTTTTTAATCAGTTGAAATTATTTGCCCTATCCATGTATTGAAATGAGTCCTGGCTCCTTCGGAAGCAGCAAGCACAAGATATTTGTTACAAAATGTGATAAAATGAACAATTCAAACAAGAACAACTTCACAAGTAAGACAAAAAGCCAGCAAAGGCCAAATATCAAGCCACAAAGATGTCAACAGGCATTAAGTAGTCTTGCTTAAGTTTTTACTTCAGTGGGTTCCAAATATTTCTTTTTTGGTTTAAAACCACACAGCTTGTTGTGTTAATAGAGGAGCAGTCTAGAACAGCTGTTCTAACTACTCATTGCCAATTCTTAGTTTCCATCTCATCATGAGATCCCAAAAAAACTTCCGAACCTCCCCATTTTACCCACACAAAGCTGAAGCAGAATGGTTGCTCTTGTTTTTGGTGTAGTGAAGGTTAGGGCTCTGTGATGGGAACAAAATCAAGCTTTTCCACAATAAACGGTAGTATGGCCCCCCAGAAGACTGTATTTTCACAGTCCTTGCACACTTGCAAAATGGTCAAATAGCCCATGAATGATAAGCAGAGTTGCTAAAATAACATGTTTTTCCAGTTTACTTTGTCATCAGCTAGTTATTCCAGAACTTTGCACAGCATAATACTTACCAAAGAGCATCAAAGGGCGTCTGAAGGGCAAGAGGACCATTGCAAGTTCTAAAGCAAGTTAAATGGTGATAGCACTATCTTATGAGTAGAATCCTAAAGAAATAGTAGAATCCTAAAGTGTTTGAGCTTTAGGGACTGTGACGGACCGGGCCGTGTCTGGGCACAACTGAGGGCATCCGCTCAGGGCGAATTGCTCAACTTCGGGGCTCCTTACAGCCCCCAGACTGGTGACCTTTCCAAACAAGCAACAAACCAGTCCCACAGAGCGCTTCAGCAGCCTGCCTGAAGCCTCACAAGCAAAACCCCTCCGACATCCCAGCAATATTCATGCCCCAGATGGCCCCGGGCCTCATACACAGGTGGGGGGGTCCTAGCACCCAATCCAACCTACCCCGAACAAGTTCTGTCCGGTTCCAAGAAACCAACCACAGATCCCTGGTCAATTTACCCTCTGGACCTTACCCACAAATCACGCTGGGCCAGTCCTTTAGCATCTAACATCTAAAGGTTTATTACCACAAGAAAGAAAAGCATGAGAGTAAGGTTGCTAAAGAATCATACATTACATCGAATCTCCCAGTCCTCGATGCAGGCTCTAGCAGAGATGTTACAGCTGCTGGCTTATGAGTCCTTGTTGCACATCCTAGAATCAGGATGGGTTCACGGGTCTTTCCGGCTCTTCGATCCCTGCACTGCTGCCTCTGGGATGAAGTGCTGAGCTGAGAACAAGATGGCGTCGACCACATGGCCTATTTATCCCTCCTTCCTGGTCCCTTCTTGGCTGTAGCAGGTCACCTGGCCAGAGGCCAATCTCTGTGTTCCCTGCTGGCAGCTCTCAGGTGGCAGCCCCCATTCTTTAGGTGTGTCCTTGGCCCATTGAGAGCCATTGTCCCACAGGGCCTCGCTAATTAGCATGTCCACAGGCCCGGCCCTGCCAAATGCTCAACCACGTGCAGGGAAATCTTCAGTGTCCATACAAGTACATGCTAATAATTGCACACAGAGATATTATACAAACACATGAACAGCGTACATAGGATTATCAGACAGCAAGCTTCTATTCAATACCTCACATGGCCCCCTTCTATGCCATTTTTGGGGCCAACACCCCCACCTATGGATGCATCAGTGCTCTGGCTGCTCCTTTCAAAATCCAGTAACGTGACAGGGACCAAAGAACAAGAGCATGAAGGACAATATGAGGTCAGAGACAACCCAATGGGGGTGATGCTTCTTTATGCCACCACAAAACAAATGAATGCCTCCATAAAAATGTTATACATTCAGAGCTTATAAATGTGCAAAATAATTCTGCTCACATAGAGAGTTTGCATCAGATTTCAACAATCTATAGTGGATGGTTTTTCAATGGTATCATCATATGCAGTCAGAATTGTAGTATTCCTTTCATATGTTTTCTTCGCAACACCATTCTGATATCAAATATCATAAAATATTTCTGATGAAGACATATAGTCTATTAGCTGTGCAGAACTTAGATAGAAATTTGTAAAAATAGATGCAAAGCGTTCACTTCTTCCTGAACTCTTTCCTGGGATTGTTGCATAACCATCTTTTGGTGTCTGCTTTCATTTGAACTTGTAATATCTAATACTACAAATAAAAGCATAAGAAATTGCAGGGTGACCTCATTCATTGCCTTTTACCTCTGGGAGTCTGCTCTAAACTTGATCCTGAGAAAAGTGTTTTTGGTGGATGGATAGAAAGCAGGTGTAGTAAATGCTCCTACTTCTGTGATTTCTTTATCTTACAGCTGAAAGTGTTCAGCTTCACACTGCACATCAATAACACAACAAGGAAAATCTGACAGGTTGAAGTCACACACATTCATGGAATAATCATTTAGACATAGTGATAATCTATTGATGCCTAGAAATGGGCATGATCTTTAAGTGCTTGATTCTGCAAAGCATGAGCATCTCCTAGGAATCACTCAGAACCTACAACCTTGGGCTGCAGGTGGAGTCCATGATGCTGAGCAACATGCAGGATCATCTTCTAACACTGCCTGGCTCCTTAGATGCCAACTTGCTATTGAATATCTCATTATCTGAGATTTGTTTGATATGGAGTCATCCTCTTGCAAAGTTTACATTCCAGAACGAAAATGAGAGTGGAAATAAAGAATTGCAAAGTAACCATAATTGCAAGGTGAATTAGAAATGTTCAGAAATTAGGCCACCTGCGAAAAGAGAGTAGGTCATTCCTTTGCTAACAATGCCTAATTAATTTTTTTTATTTTTAAAGGTCTTGTACAAAAAATACATATGGGAGATACATAAAAATACATTAAAAAAAGGGAGAATCTGTGGTTTCATAATGAAATCAATGATTTGCAGAACCATTCAGTAAATTTAACATTCAGAATTTCCTTACCTGGGTTAAAAAGAGCTCAGTGTCTTTCCCATAAATCAGATATTTGCCTGCAGGCAGTTATCACTCTGTTTATCTCAGGAAGAGGGCACAAATGTGACTTTAAACCATTGCTTTGCTCCAACAATCCTGGACCCATCTACTCACTAGGTCAGTCCCAGCACAGATCAAAAGCAGCCTGCTTCAGAAGCTTGGGATCATCAAGACACAGTGGACTGAAGCCATGCCATTTTCACTGGTCATGTCCCCTGTGCCAGTAATGAGGAAAAGGGAACCCACAAGAATATGATGTTACTTTGGCTTTGACACTTAATTATTTCCTTCCACCTAGAGAATCCTGCGGTAGTAATATAATCTTGCTATAGGGCTGCTTTCCATTGGAGGAATTAGGAACATTACCAATTTGGCCCCACAATACTTATTTCTAAGGCTGAGTAATGAGTCATTCATTCATGTTTCCTAGATTCACATTAACTTATTAGATACAGCTACTCAACTAACAGCTGCTTTAACCCAGTGAGCACAAGTCAGAACTCTGCAACCATTGGTTTAGTAAGAGGTTCTGAAAGTAAACTTTTTTAAGTTCAAAAATCATAAGCTCTTGTACTGCAAGAGTTAAACACAGAAAGAATGGTGGGAACATTCACACGAAGGGTGCATCAACACTGCACCATTTTTCTAGAATAATGGCCATTATTCCTGAAAAACAATACTAGCGTCCACACAGCAATTGCGTTATTTCAAAATAAAATTGAAATAACGGAGGGCTTTTTCCAACATTGGTAGACCTCATTCCATGAGGAATAATGCCTCTTCCAAAAAAGCTCTTTCAGAAGAGGGACGTTCCATTGCTCCTTTGCTGAAATAGTTCCTCCCCAGGGCCATTCTAAAGTTATTCCTGACCAATGTCTCCTGGGGCTCTAAACTGAGATAGCACATCAACATTAGGGGAGCCTGCCATGGACTAATTTTGAGGCTTCCCTGTACTGTGGACACTCTATTTTGAAATAAGCTTTCTGGAAGATATCTTCCAGAATAGCTTTTTCTGAAGTAAGCTTTCAGTGTAGACATACCCTAAGAATATTAACCTATCTTTTGTTTTATCTTTCTTAATCTGCTTTTGTCAGTAAAACGTCCTAAATCACCAGTTACAACTGTTGCCCACTTCTCCACTGATCCTGCAAGTTCACTGGAAAGTCTGTGCACTCAGGACCCTTTGGGAAATGCTCAGTAACAGGGCCTATATGAGCTGCCTTCTTTCTCAAGGTGCCCTCCCATTTATAGTTCTGCACCCCTGGTCCTGCTGAGAGCAGAGTATCCTGGAGTAGGTTAAAAATGAAATAATGAAGAATTCTGTATATTTTACAACCATTTTTGTTTCATTCATTTTTAATACACCAATTTTTCATTTTTTGAAATTTGTATCAATATTTTAAATATTTTTTTCTTTAAAAATGTGTATGGATTTTTTCATCATTTAGTATTTTTTTCTAAATGGAAATTCTCAAAAATGATGTTTCTGAATTTAACTTTAAAGAAAAAAATCCCAAGACATGATTAATTTGATCAACCAAAAGTTACCCGATAGCAAAACAAAAAGGTGGAGGATGGGAAGGCAAAAATAAAATATGAAAACTCAGTTTCCCTTTTTGTGTGTGTGTTTGTAAAAAATGAACACCAAAGATAAAAATACTGAGGAATAATTAAAATATTGGTAAGATACTTATTTTCACTACATAGTTTTTCCAAAAAATGCAAACATTTATGAAGTGGAAACTTTCCACAGAAAATTCCTGTTGAAAGAAGATGTTTTAAATTAAAAATTTTCCATATAAGAAATTTCAAACCATTCTAGAGTACTTTCAGCTCCCTCTGAAGCATTTGCTAGTTTAGTACTGTGGCATGGTGAGCAGGATTAAAGGTATTCTCTGTAAGATTTCTTTCCCAATACAACTGCTTCCAGAGACCAAACAACACTTCTTGGAATGTATTGCTTTAGGCACCGAATGGTCAAATTTATTGCTTCTAGAGTCTGGGCTTTTATTTATTATTAATACTTGTTATTTATTTCTAAGCAAGGAAAATGTGCTACCATAAAAACTTGTAGAGCAGTCTTGCATCATGGTCTGGAAAACATCTTGTTCTGAGAAACTCCAGTAGCTTAGTCTACGTAGTCTATCCAAGAGAAAATTAAAAGGTGACTTGATCATGATCTACAAGTACCGATGTAGAAAATGATATGATTGTAGGTAGTCCTTTAATCTAGCAGACAAAGGCATAACAAGTTCAAATGGCTCAAGCTAAACATGTGACTAAAATAAGGCACACATTTTTAGTAGTTAGCATAATTAACTATTTGTACCACTTTTCTTGGTAGATGGTTGATTTCCATTATTTGAAGTATGTAAATCAATAGTGGATATCCTTCTAAAGGTACATCTACACAGCAGTGTTATTTCGGAATAACTGATGTTATTTCATAATAACATAGTGCGTGTCTACATAGCAAGCCGTTATTTCAAAATAATGTCGAGTTAGAGGACTTCTTACTCAGACTCCTATAACCTTCATTTCATGAGGAGTAAGGGAAGTCCAAGGAAGAGTGGACTTCCTGCTGTGTAGACAGTACCAAAAGCCGAATTAAGCTATTTTGACTTCAGCTACTCAGTTGACGTAGCTAAAGTTGTGTATCTGAATGCGATTTTTGCCCTGCAGTATAGATGTGCCCTAAGAGCTATATGGTCCTTTTTCACCTTTATATTTCTGAATCTATACTACTACTTCTTAAGGTAACCTGTTAAATGTTGGTGAAGCGATTGGAAGTTCATTATGGGTATTTCTATACTGGTGAAGGAGGAATTCATATGTTGGGAGGAAGGAGCACAATAAGGACATGGGAAATGAGGATTAGAATTGTACAGGGAAAATTGCAAGAGTTGAGTTATGGAGGGAAGTCTGGCAGGTGAAGCCAATGTTTGTACTTGGTGCATGAGAGGAAAACAACAAACAAATTCAGATGGGAAGATATTTACCCATTATGAGGTGGCTCTGTCTGGCAAGACTCTGGATTTGGACTGAGGAGTTCTAGGATTAGTTTCTAGCTTAACCATAAACTTCTTCTGTGACCTCTTGCATGTCACTTAATCTCACTTCCCCAATTGTAGCTATCTAATAGCATTAAATTAATATGCACTAGCGAACTTTTAGTGCACACCAGCAGGATCCACTGAGGCTGCTTAGTACATTTCATGCACATTAAAATTATACCCCTGTGGCACAGTATAGTACTAGCCCTCAAATTTATATGGATTCCATTACTGCAGTGTTTCAGCACCTCACAATTTAATGGATTTATCTCCACAAAACCACTCTGAGGTAGTTAGGTGCTAATATCCCCATTTTATAGATGGGGAACTGAAAAACAGAGAGATTAAGGTTCAGGTCCTAAAGGTATGTTGGTTCCTCTCTGCATCACCAAAGTCAATCATTTTAGAAACCACTGACATGTTCAGAACCACCATTGAACTGCTGCATAGGTCTCCTCAGCACCTAAAGTTCTTCTGGATGGCATTCATGAAGTTGTCTAAAACTTGACTCTGACCAAGATAATGAGCAGCTCATCCCCTCAATCAAGCCAAAATCCTGGACTCCCTGAAGTAGGATTCTCAAACTAGGCAGGGAACAACTATGGTTTCACCAGTGGGAATCAATCCTATAGATGTTCTCTGAGCACACTTAAGACCTGATATCTGCCAGTTCCTACTGAAGGAGGGCTGGATGCAAGCCACTAATAGATAGATAGGCAGCATAGCGCCCTCACAAAAGACTGCTGTAAACATACGGAAATGTAGGGGAAGTATGAGAAATGTATTGAGTGAGAGCTGGAGACAGAGAATTTCAACTGTTAGGGCATGGGTAGCCTCAGAGGCGAGGGTGCCATTTTAGATTTTGGTGGGGTGGAGGAACAGCCTATGCATTCTGATAGTGTGTCGGAGGGTACAGAATGAAGGCGTAGGGGGAAGATTGAGGACAGCAACTTCAGCAGTGGTATTGAGTATGGTCAGTACTAGCCAATCTGTGAATTAGGAAAGATCCACCCTGCCCATCCTCCCTCCCTTCGCCACCTCCCTCCTTCCCCCTTCTCCCCCCCACACATCACCTCTTTCCAGGGGCTACTCAAGCACTGGAAAAATCTAGCAATTAGATGACAGGAGCACTGTATCTAATGGCTATATGAAAGAAAGAAAATTAAATATATTAGACTCACACAGCACACCAACATAGTCTGACATCTTGTGGCAAGTCTCTTAAGGGACACTATACTTTCTTACTTTATTACTAACTCTGCAGAGAGAGATACTGTAAGGCCTCCTGGACTTTATCTCAGTTCTGGGAGGAGAGTGGAGTCTAGTGGGTCACAGCAGGGGAGAGTTACGTCTGGGTTCTATATAAGAATATCAGAATGGCCATATTGGGTCAGACCAATGGTCCCATCTAGCCCAGTATCCTGTCTGCCAACAATGGCCAATGCCAGGTGCTTCAGAAGGAATGAACAGAAGAGGCAATCATCAAGTGATCCATTCCATGAGGCCCATTACCGTCTTCTGGTAACAGAGGCTACAGACACTAGTCTTGCCAATCCTGACTAATAGCCATTGATAGACCTAACTTCCTTGAACTTATTTCATTATTATTGGAACCCTGATATAGTTTGGGCCTTTCCACCATTCTCTGGCAAAAAGTTCCACAGATTGATCATGAAGAAATCTTTTTTTTTGTTTGTTTAAATCTGCTGCCTATAAATTTCATTCGGTAAGTTTCTTCTGGTAAGTTAATTAAAGAGTAAATAACATTTCCTTATTTAATTTTTCCACACCACTAACATATCCCCTGCCCTTTAGTCAGTTCTTCTACAAGCAGAAAAGTCCCAGTTTCGTTACTCTCTCCTTATATAGAAGATGTTCCTTATGCCAAAATATTTCTGTTACCTTTTTCTTTAACTTTTCCAGATCCAATATATCTTTTTTTTAGTAAGGGCAACCAGATCTGCATACAGTATTCAATATATGAGTATACTGTAACTTTGTATAGAGGCAATACAATATTTTGTCTTATTATCTATTTGTTTCCTAATGAATCCCAATATTCTGTTAGCTTTTTAGATTGCCAATGCACATTGAGCAGATGTTTTCAGGGGACTATCCATTATGATTCCAAGATCTTTTCTTGAGCGGTAACAGCTAATTTAAACCCTATCATTTTATGTTTATTGGGGATTATATTTTTCAAAGTGCATTACTTTGCATTTGTCAGCATTGAATTCCATCGGCTCCTGTGTTGCCCAGTTATCAAGTTTTGTGAGATCCCTTTGTAACTCTTTGGTTTGCTTTGGACTTAACTATTTTGGGTAATTTGGTATCATCTGCAATTTTGGCACCTCACCATTTACCCCTTTTCCCCATCATTTATGAATAAATTTAACGCTACTGGTCCCAATAGAGGCCCTAGACCACGCCACTATTTAACTCTTTCCAGTCTCACCATTTATTCCTACACTTTGTTATGTATCTTTTAAGTCAGGGGTGTCCAAACTTTTTTCAAAGAGGGCCAGATTTGATGAAGTGAACATGCGTGAGACCCGACCATTTTGCCTGACATTCTTTGAACCATTAAAATTGAATGCAAATTAACTATTTTATGCAAAGTTTATTGCAAACGGCATACTTTTCATTTCGTCACATGGATGACAAATCTAAACAGGTGTTAAATCACTCTGCCTTTCATATCTGAAGGCCAGATGAAAAAAAAATCCAGGAAGCTGAAATATATGTCAGGAACATTGTAAAGTACATTACATATTATTGGTAATAAAGGTTGTCTGTCAACTTTTAAGTTCAAAAAATGTGAACAGGAACATAACACCAAGTATACATGTTGTGTCCAAATATATTTATAACTGATTTAGACCAACTGACATTAACTGAGATTTTACAATGTATTCATCTCAATTGAAAAAAAACTTGCCTGCACTAATGTGAAGGGTGAAACTGAGATCTGGACTGCAGCACGTAGGCTAGGTCTGGTTCAAAGGCAGTGGATTTGATGCACAAAATGTCACGCAGGTGAGAGTCACTTAGTCTTGTCCTCACGCGGTTCTTGTTAAAGTTCATAGCAGAGAATGTCTTCTCACACATATATGTTGAGCCAAACAAGCTCAGCATTTTCTTAGCCAATGTTCAAATCTCTTGAAACCGACTCTTATCCAGTTGGCGGTAAAAGATCACAAGAGAGAGCTGTTGGTGATGACTGCGTAACTCGCTGTCACAATGCAGCTCAATGAGCTCGAGCTGCAGCTGATCTGGAGCATCATCGGGGTCAACAGAGAATGGAGAGGAGAAAAGGCTGATCTCCTTTTCAATAGCTGCAAAATCCTGAAAGCGCCGTTTAAACTCCCCAGCCAGAGATGCGATGTCTGCTGCATACCTGCTCGTTTGCGCACTGATATTGTCCTGTGGAAAACTGTTCATTATTTCCTGCAACGCTGAAAAATGTATGGTATTGGGCTGTGTTTGTGACAACTGCCTTATGAAAAGTTGCAGCTTTGTTCCAAAGGCTTTGAGGTGTGAATAAAGCTGGTTCACCGCTGCATCTTTCCCCTGAAGACTCGTGTTCAGTACATTCAGATGCTTTGTTATGTCAACTAGAAACCCCAAATCAGCCAGCCAAATAGGATCAGATAGTTCTAGCATTGGTTGTCCCTTTGTTTCCAAGAATTCTCCGATTTCCTTTTTGAGAGAGTAGAAACGCTGCAGTGCAGACCCCCGATTGAGCCATCTAACATCGTTGTGATATAAAACATCTTCGTATTCAGCCTGGATGTCCAGTAGAAACTGTTTAAACTGGCGGTGGCACAGGGCTTTAGTGCGAATAAAATTAATAGTCTTTAGCACCGGTTTCATAACATGATCATATTTGAGATGTTTAGCACAGAGAACTTGTTGATGAATGATACAATGGAGTTTAATAGCTTTGCCTCCTTCTTCGATCACCTTGTTACAGATTAGGGTTGATAATCCACTTCATTCACCAGCCATGGCAGGTGCCCCATCAGTAATAATCTCTGGGTACATCTAGACTACCGCGTTTTGTCGACGGAAGTTTTGTCGACAGATACTGTCGACAAAACTTCCGTCGACAATTTGCGTCCAGACACATGGAGTTCTGTCGACAAAGCAAGCCGCTTTGTCGACAGAACTCCGTAGTCTGGACGCAGTGTTACAGGCAATAACACCTTCTGTCGACAGAGTTCTGTCGACAGAAGGTGTTATGCCTCGTAAAATGAGGTATACCAGCGTCGACAAAACCGCGGAGTTCTGTCGACGTTATGTCGACAGAACTCCGCGGTAGTGTAGACGCTGGTATAGTTTTGTCGACAAAAGTCCACTTTTGTCGACAAAACTAGGTAGTCTAGACACACCCCCAGTAATTTTGTTCCAAGGCAGTTTCATGTCATCTATGGCGGAACTAACAGAAACAAATAAATCTTTTCCTCTTGTTTGGTCCGTAAGGCTCTGGAGGTCAAGTAGCTCTTCAGTCACAATCATTTCATCGTCCACCCCCTCATAAAAATCAGCAACTGAGCTGTGTCAGATAGGTCCGTGCTTTCATCACAGGCTATTGAAAAGAAGTCAAAATCCACTCCTTTGGATGTCAACTGTCTCTTAATATCTGATGAAATCTCTTCAATTCTCCGTGCTACAGTGTTACGAGCCAGGCAAATGTTGGCAAACTCTTGCTTCTTCTTGGGACAGATATTCTCAACCATTTTCATAACGCATTCTTTGATAAAATCACCCTCAGCAAAAGATTTGCAATTTTTAGCAATTAACGTTGCCACCTCATAGCTCGCCCTTGTGTCATTTTCATTTGACTCACGGGCTCTTGTGAAAAATCGCTGTTGTGACATTAAAACAGCTTCAAGTTGCTTCAACTTTTCACTGCGGTCGTGCCCTGTTAGCTTGTCGTATGTGCTATGTCTCGACTGGTAGTGTCTCTTAAGTTCCTTATAAACAGCCACAGTCTCTTGGCATATCAGACAAACACAGTGATTCCGTATTTCAGTGAAGAAATATTCCACTTTCCACCTGTCCTGGAAGCAGCGGCCCTCACTGTCAACTTTCCTTCTCTTATGTACAGTCGCCATTTTTGAAATTGACCAGAAGGGGAAGGGATCATGTGAGCGCAGTGCCAGAGGTTTTGGTCTAAGTGTGTTCGTCCGAGCACTAATACACTGCCCAACAAGAATTCTCTTGCCTTTGTGGCTGTGTGTGGTGAAGAGTCTAAGGATGAGCTCGGGCGTGTTCGCAGCTCCACGTGCCCGAGCCCGCCAGGAAGCTGACAGCACGCAGCGCCAATCACAGGTACTGAGACATTTCCCGATCTCTGCAGCTGCGGACCGGGAAAATGTCTCAGTACCTGTGATTAACGCTGCGCGCTGTCAGCTTCCTGGCGGGTTCGGGTACGTGGAGCTGCGAACACGCCCGAGCTCATCCTTAGTCCTGAGCGGCGCTTGGGGATTCGTTGGGGGCCATAAAAGATAGATATTGCCAAATTACCTGTGGGGCCGTATTAAACCGGAACACGGGCCGCAATTGGCCCACGGGCTGGACTTTGGACATGCCTGTTTTAAGTGAAGTACCTGGCAATGTTTTCATGATCATCTAAATATCCTTTAATGACTTTAATCACAAGCCTTTTGTTATCTTAATCACCCTCCCTCCCTCTGTTTATAAACAAACTTCCTGCCCCAAAGGCAAATCTGGGAGCAGCACAAGCTTTGTTACAGTTATGAGCTATGTCTGGAGATAGGGCGCATGCGCGCGCGTGTGTGTGTGTGTGTGAAACAAACCTTAAGTATGATATTCAGGGGTTTAGACCACAGAAGAGGGGGGGCTAAAGCCCTCTCAGTCCTCTCCCCCAGTGGTGCTCCTTCTCAGCGTTTGACCTGATGCAGATGCCTAACTCAAGGAGAAGGTTCTGAGATGAGGGGGCAACTTTCTCTGGGCTATTATACAAACACACCAGGACAGCAGCTACTCTGGTGCCTAAACAGCCCTGCTTTTCTCTTGCCTTACCATTTCGTTCCTGGCTAGGCTAGCTCCCCACTCAGTTTGCTGGCTTCTGCAGCACTCTTTCTTAAGTGCCTGACTCTCCCTGTACATTATATAGGGATTGAGGGTTCTACTCATGCCCCCCAGTTTGAGAACCCATGCTTTAGAAGTTCTGGATCAAAGAGAGCACAAAGGAAGGCTGTGGCAGTGCACAAAACTGAGTCTGGGTCTCCAAAGTCTAAGACCAGCAACCTACCACCCTTCCTGTCCAAAATGATGGTACAGCACTGTATAACTGCAGTTATTTGTATTCCCTTGATCCAAAATTCTTAGTTATCTGAATGCATAGCGTGTCTCCCATGTCGCTTCTATGTTAGTTAACAGCACTTTCATTTATCCAAATGCCTGGTTATCCAAAACTTTCAAATGTTCTCCTGTCCATCTGGATAAATTGGAGTGTGCTCTAAATAATAATTCCTTGCCTCACAGGGACACTGTGCATCTGAATTATTTGATGTTCATTGGATGTTCAGATATTATAGCGATAGAACGTTCAAGTACCAAGACAGGTTTCTAGATAAATAAATAAAATCATCCCCACTGCCTTCTCTGTATGTAGTAAGCTTTTTCCTGGTGGCTTATCTGACACAGGGTTTTTCAAGTTTTTTTGGGGGGGTATGTTTATTTGTGTGTTTGGAGTTTGTTTAGTTTGATATTTTCCATATTATTCACTATTTGGGGAAAGCCAAAGCCAGTCTAAAAATATTGGAACTTTGCAAGAGTCCATATAATTTTATTCTGTTGTGTTCAGCATTGACAAATCAGTTTGTCCTGTTGCATAGAAAAAAGTGGGCATCATATATTTGTTTGTTTTAACCAAAGGCAGCAAATCCCAGTTATATTTTGCAATCTTGTCCTCTTAAAACATTAAAGGGAGAAAAAAAAACACCTAATATTGTCCAGACTTTGGAGGGTGTAGAGAGCTGGCTTCTAGTCAAAACCTCCTTATAAGATTTATGTCAACAAATACATAAAGACAGAGCTTGGGGCAAAAATATGATGAGCTATAGGAAAGGGCTGGTTGTAAGAAAGTGTTAACACATTTATTATAGCTCTAGGGAAAGGTGTATTTTACATTCTTATCAGACCAGCTGTTAAACTATAAAAGCATGGAGTTTTACATCTGGTTTTGAAAACCAGACAGAGTCACATGATTGACATGCAATGCTGAGTTGATCAGATCTATTTTTTAACTATAAAATGCCTTGTTACATTACACATAAAACTGAAGAGTCTGGTCATTATGTTCTAAACACAGCAGTGATATTTCGGCTTATATTAATTTTGTTGTCAAAGATACAGCTGTTGAAGGAATATTTTGAATGTTTAGTACCATCTGGTGTGCTGAAAGAAGAAGAAGTGTTTTAAAGATTGGCATAAATCCATTTTCTAAGTGGGTAATATTGGTGCTTTGAAAAAGGGGCTGTCAGAAAGGGAGATGAGAGGAGTCATTAATCTGAGCTGTTTTCATCATTCTATCATGCTACAAATCCTACCATACCTCAATTAAAACAAACATGTTTATGACTCTCTAAGAGTCCTCCGAATGGCTCATCATTACTAAACGCATTTGCATGATCAAACATTTTTTCCAGGGTTTGACATTCAACTGTGCTGTGAAATGGCAGCCTTGGGAATTGTACAGAGTGAGTTTAGCCTCTATGCTGAGGTAGTGACAATACATCATTATGTGGGTGAATACCTGCTTGATGGCCCCCTCTGCAATGCTTCTACAGCCCTACTCTTTTTCTGTGCTGCTGTTCAGTGCAGGTCTTGCCACTCAACCTCATTTTGTTTTGCAGATAACCGAGGGAGAGTTTGAGATCTAATTTGAATATACCCCTTTCAAGAAGAATTGATTGCGCTTTCCTGCATTTTTGAATGTGTATATGTGGCTTGTTGGATGTATACTACATTGAAGGTCTGCCAAAAACATCCACAGGATACTTTTCCTGCTAAGGAGCTATTTTCTGTCATGGTAACTTGACTTGGCATTCTAGCAGGAGCATCACTGAAATAATAGAATCATAGAATCATAGAATAATAGGACTGGAAGGGACCTCGAGAGGTCATCGAGTCCAGCCCCCCCGCCCTCAAGGCAGGATCAAGCTCCGTCTACACCATCCCTGACAGATGTCTATCTAACCTGTTCTTAAATATCTCCAGAGAGGGAGATTCCACCACCTCCCTTGGCAATTTATTCCAATATTTGACCACCCTGACAGTTAGGAATTTTTTCCTAATGTCCAATCTAAACCTCCCCTGCTGCACTTTAAGCCCATTACTCCTTGTCCTGTCCTCAGAAACCAAGAGGAACAAATTTTCGCCTTCCTCCTTGTGACACCCTTTTAGATATTTGAAAACTGCTATCATGTCCCCCCTTAATCTTCTTTTTTCCAAACTAAACAAGCCCAGTTCATGAAGCCTGGCTTCATAGGTCATGTTCTCTAAACCTTTAATCATTCTTGTCGCTCTTCTCTGTACCCTTTCCAATTTCTCCACATCTTTCTTGAAATGTGGCGCCCAGAACTGGACACAGTACTCCAGCTGAGGCCTAACTAGTGCAGAGTAGAGCGGCAGAATGACTTCACGAGTTTTGCTTACAACACACCTGTTGATACAACCTAGAATCATATTTGCTTTTTTTGCAACAGCATCACACTGTTGGCTCATATTCAACTTGTGGTCCACTATGACCCCTAGATCCCTTTCCGCCATGCTCCTTCCTAGACAGTCGCTTCCCATCTTGTATGTATGGAACTGATTGTTCCTTCCTAAGTGGAGCACTTTGCATTTCTCTTTATTAAACCTCATCCTGTTTACCTCTGACCATTTCTCTAACTTGCTAAGGTCATTTTGAATTATGTCCCTATCCTCCAAAGAAGTTGCAACCCCACCCAGTTTGGTATCATCTGCAAACTTAATAAGCGTACTCTCTATCCCAATATCTACATCATTGATGAAGATATTGAACAGTACGGGTCCCAAAACAGACCCTTGAGGAACTCCACTTGTTATCCCTTTCCAGCAGGATTTAGAACCATTAACTACAACTCTCTGACTACGGTTATCCAGCCAATTATGCACCCACCCTATCGTGGCCCTATCGAAGTTATATTTGCCTAGTTTATCAATAAGAATATCATGCGAGACCGTATCAAATGCCTTACTAAAGTCTAGGTATATGACATCCACCGCTTCTCCCTTATCCACAAGGCTCGTTATCTTATCAAAGAAAGCTATCAGATTAGTTTGGCATGACTTGTTCTTCACAAACCCATGCTGGCTATTCCCTATCACTTTATTACCTTCCAAGTGTTTGCATATGATTTCCTTAATTACCTGCTCCATTATCTTCCCTGGGACAGACGTTAAACTGACCGGTCTGTAGTTTCCTGGGTTGTTCTTATTCCCCTTTTTATAGATGGGCACAATATTTGCCCTTTTCCAGTCTTCTGGAATCTCCCGTCTGCCATGATTTTTCAAAGATCATAGCTAAAGGCTCAGATACCTCCTCTATCAGCTCCTTGAGTATCCTGGGATGCATTTCATCAGGACCTGGTGACTTGCTGACATCTAACTTTCCTAAGTGATTTTTAACTTGTTCTTTGTGTATCCTATCTTCTAAACTTACCCTCTCTCTGCTTGTAATAGCAGCACCTTTCATTTATAAAGTATTTTTAATTGGAAGCCCTTTAAAACATTAATCCATCAGAACTATTTTACAAATACAGAAACTGAGGCACAGAGCCCTTGAGGCACGGAGCCCTTGCATGACTTCCAAAGTCAGTGGAAGACCTCAAATCCAGGAGTTCTCAATCAAAGCACCTTTAGGTAGAGTGCATGTGGGTCTCTGCCCACTTCTCCGGGCCAGCCAGCGCAGGACCACTGGGGCGCCTGAAGCTGTCCTCTCCAGCCATGAATATGATGTGGGTTTTTTCTAAAGTACCCTTATCCAAAGCACTTTACAATAGTTAGCTAATGGTACAAACAATATTTGGAAAGGTCATTAAGTGGTCCCCCGAGACCCTCAGCAAATTTCAAGTGGTCCATGAAAAAAAAGTTAGATTACAAAAACAATCAAGGCACCTCACGTTTTTCATTTACTTTTTATTACTTACAATCTGAAAGGAGGATGAAGAAAAAAATGAAAAATGGGAGGGGCAAGACGAGAATGTGCTTTTCCTTGGTTGAGGTTCCAGAGGGACCCCAAAAAGGAAGCTAAGCACAGGGCCCACTAACTCTAAATATGCCACTTCCCGCACTCCTCCTCCTCCCCCACTTATAACCATTAGCCCAGTATACTCACCTAAAATATGAGAAACACCCATTTGGCTGATGAGAAGAAGGGATCTGAATAAGAATCTGCTGCTTTTTTAACTATGTGCTTTAACCCCCAGATTATGGTAAATCTTATGTGGAGGTCCCTTAGTCTAGCCTATTGAAGTTATTTCATTTTAATTAAATATTAATCAGGTCAGAGAAAGAGAAAGAATAACTCTATTGCCCAGTGGTTAGAGCACACTGCTGAGTCTGTCTTTTCCTCATAAGGCCAGGGGGGAGACTTGGTGAGTACCTACACCTTGGGCAAACGTTATAAAATAGATTATACGTCTCCTCTTTCCCTCCTCACCCAGGCAGCTGGAGCCCTGGGCCCTTTAAATCACTGTCGGAGCACTGCGCTGCGCACTCTGGGCAATGTGTAACAGTGAAGGACGCACCGGACTTTGGGCAACTCTGAGGGCTGCCTGGGAGCAGGCATGGTGCACTCTGAGTGGTACTGAGGGCTTTCTGGGGCCTAGCAGCGCTCAGGGCTGACTGCCCTGTCCCTTCTGCCTGAGGCCCTGCCCCTTCTGCGAGTTCGGAGCTGGCCCCCCCCATCCACAACATGCCTCGGCGCCCATGAAGGCTGTCGGCATCTCTCATAGTAGCTCAGCAGGGGGTTTCTGAATAGCAGTAGTCCCTAAAAATGTGAATTAGGCTACTCAGTACTTTTGGGGGTGTCACCCTGAGAGTTCCCTCCAACTCATAAGGTTTTTCTCCACTGCACACTAAGCCTGGATCTGTGGGGCCTGGACTTGAGGCCATGTTATTTCCAAGGCTGTGCTGGAACATCTGAAGTACATTGTGAACCTGGGTTTACCGTGGCTGTATCTGGGTCTCCCAGCCATGCTCATGCATCCGTATAGTACTACACAAACCTTCTGCATCAGGTCTGCAGCTTGACATGTGTCCACATTGCAAAATCATAGAATCTTAGAACTGGAAGGGACCTCGAGAGATCTTCATGTCCAGTCCCCTGCCCCCATGGAAGGACCGAGTAAGGTCTATATCATCCCTGATCAATGTCTGTCTAACCTGTTCTTAAATATCTCCAGAGATGGAGATTCCACAACCTCCTTAGGCAATTTATTCTAGTGTTTGACCACCTTGACAGTTAGGAAGTTTTTCCTAATGTCCAACCTAAACCTCCCTTGCTGCAGTTTAAGCCCATTGCTTCTTGACCTATCCTCAGCGGCCAAGACGACCAATTTTCCCCCTCTACCCTGTGACGCCCTTTTAGATACCTGAAAACCGCTATCATGTCCCCTCTCAATCTTCTCTTTTCCAAACTAAACAAGCCCAATTTCTTCAGCCTTGACTCATAGCTCATGTTTTCTAGCCCTTTAATAATTTTTGTTGCTCTTCTCCGGACCGTCTCCAAATCTTTCTTGAAATGTGGTGCCCAGAACTGGGCACACAATACTCCAACTGAGGCCTAATCAGCACAGAGTAGAGTGGAAGAATGACTTCTCGTGTCCCGTAGATCCCTTTCTGCAGTACTCCTTCCTAGACAGTCACTTCCTATTCTGGATGTGTGAAACTGATTATTCCTTCCTAAGTGGAGCACTTTGCATTTGTACTTTTTAAACTTCATCCTATTTATTTCAGACCATTTCGGCCAGATCTTTTTGAAGTATGACCATAGGCGTGTGCACGGGGTGTGCCAGGTGTGTCCAGGCGCACCCTACTGTCTCGGGCCAGCTAGCGGCTGCTGGAGGAGGAGGGGAATTTGTGATGGGGCACTGTAGCCCCTCACTTTAAATTCCCTGCGGCCATCTACGGGACACTGTGGGGCAGAGAGAGTGCATGCACAGCGTGCTCAAACACCACACAACAGATGAGAGGGGAGATGTCTGGGCGTGGCATGATGTCACGGCCCAGGACTTTAAAACCGCATGGCCCAGCTTCAGAAGCAGCTGGGGCCCGACTACAGATGCTGGCCGGAGCCATTTTTGTGCCCCAGGCCCTGCCCTGCCTGGCCTGGCCTGGCAGCACCACACAGCACCCCTTATGCACCCGGGGGTGCCCCCGTCTGTCCCGTCTGCACCGCTCGGCACCCTCGTGGCACCCCTGCCCAGCCACACTTGTAGCTTGGGCCAGCTCTGACTCCAGCCCCGCAAATTGGAAGGCAGAAGCCAAAGGTAGGGGAGGAGAGGGGAAGGGGGAAAAATAGGGGGAATGGGTGGAAGAGGAAGAGGCTTGTGCTGAGGGGAGGGGGGCAGGTCAGGAGAAGAAAGGGGAAGACACCAAGGGACAGGGTGGAGGAGACACAAATGCCAGGGGGCCAAGTGGAGACAATGAAGAAAAGGGCAGGAGGGGAGGTGTCAGTGGGAGGGGGGACAGGGTGATGCTGGGAGAGGAGAGGGTAAGGGCATTGGGGGTTAGAGGCGGGAGGGGGGAGGTGGTGGGAGAAGGCTTGAAAGAAGGGGTGGGCATGAGGAAGGCAGAGATGGAGCAAGGCTTGTGTGAGGGCACAGGGGCATGAGGGGAATGAGAGCAGAGGGTGATGAGGGAGTGGTCATCAGGGAAAAAGAGGGAAAAGGGGGCAGGGGCAGTGAGGGAAGGGGGAGGCACCAGGAGGGTGCAGGTGCCAGGAGATTCCGGGGGGTGAAGCAGAAGGGCAGACACCTGCAGGGGAGGGACCAGCACCAGAGAAGAGAGGCAGGGCAGGTGTGTAGAGGGAGGTGTTAGAAGAGGGGATGAAGAGGGGTAGATCACATGATCGAAGTGGGGCTACTGGAAGAGTGGACACAGGGGGGAGAGAGAAGGACTGGTGGAGGGGGGCAGTTCTCAGGAAGGCTGAGGACAGTGAGAAGGGCAGGAGTCAGGACAGCAGGGAAGGGTGAGGGGTTGAGCGGGCAGCAGGCACCAGGGGAGCTGATGGAGCAAGGGGAGGAGACATGGCAGCAGAGGGAAAAGGTAGAGATTTATGAGAGATTTATTAATAACTTGGGTGCCACAGTGGCACATCCAAACAAGCCACATGAATTCAGTACTGGTGCGCAGCACAAAATTCATTCTGCTCATGGGAGGAAACTCTTAGAGGGAAGCCTCTCTGCCCGCGAATTACTGTCGCACACATTGGGGTAATGCAATTGCAGGTTAGTTGCATGAGGGAGGGTTGGGGGGGGGGGGCAAACGAATTCCTATTGGTAGGAGGATGGTGGCAAAAGTCCTTGGGGGGGTCACATGACAGTGTGACCAGGGGTGTGGCTAATGGGGGTCAAAGTACATTTTTAAAAAATTTTTTGGGTGCACACCCTAATGAAATGTGCTATGCACGCCTATGATTATGACCCTATCTCCTAAGCAGTTGCAATTCCTCCCAGCTTGGTATCATTTGCAAACTTAATGGCTACGTCTAGACTGGCATGATTTTCCTGAAATGCTTTTAACAGAAAAGTTTTCCATTAAAAGCATTTTCGGAACAGAGCATCTAGATTGGCACGGACGCTTTTCCACAAAAGCACTTTGGCCAATCTAGACGCGCTTTTCTGCAAAAAAGCCCCGATCGCCATTTTTGCGATTGGGGCTTTTTTGTGGAAAACAAATCTCAGCTGTCTACACTGGCCCTTTTGTGGAAAAGTTTTGCGCAAAAAGGACTTTTGCCCGAACGGGAGCAGAATAGTATTTCCGCAACAAGCACTGATTTCAGACAGTAGGAAGTCAGTGCTTTTGCGGAAATTCAAGCGGCCAGTGTAGACAGCTGGCAAGTTTTTCCAGAAAAGCGGCTGATTTTCTGGAAAAACTGGCCAGTCTAGACACAGCCAATAAGTGTAGTCTCTATGCTGGCATCTAAATTGTTGATGAAGATAGTGAACAGAACTGGTCCCAAACAGACCCCTGCAGAACCCCACTTGTTATGCCCTTCCAGAGGATTTTGAACTGTTAATAACTACTCTCTGGCTTTGTCTACACTGGGAGTTTTTTCAGCAGAAAATATGCTAATGAGAGGATCATTTAGCATAAGTTGTTATATGATTAGCATATTTTTTGCTGTTTCTTTTTGTGCAAGGGGTTTTTGTGCAAAAAGAAACAGTGTAGCTGCTCCGTTTTGCACAAACCTCCTGTTTTGCACAAGCTCCTTATGCCGGGATAGGCATAAGGATCTTGTGTAAAACGGGGGTTTTGCGCAAAATGGAGCAGCTACATTGCTTCTTTTTGTGGAAAAAGAAAAGGCAGAAATATGCTAATGATATTGTGTCGTATGCTAATGAGCCCCTCATTAGCATATTTTCTACCTCAAAAACTCACAGTGTAGACATAGCCTCTGAGAACGGCTATTCAGCCAGTTTTGTGCCCACTGTATAGTAGCCCCATCTAGTTTATAGGTAAGAAGGTCATGTGAGATGGTATCAAATGCCTTACTAAAGTCTAGGTATAACATGTCCACTGCTTCTCCCTTATCCACAAGACTTGTTATCCTATCAAAGAAAGCTATCAGCTTGGTTTGACAGAGGCTGAAGCCAAGTCACAGTGCAACTGTGGCTGTGTCCCAACCCATCCCCCAGCAGGGTCCTAGGTACCAGATTGCAAGGGCTTGCTGATCTAAATCATTCTAATTTGTATGTGTGTGGAAGGGGGGCTTAGGCTCAAATCTGATTCAGACCAGAGGCTCAGTGTGATGTGTAAACATACCCATGACTCCTTTCTCTTCTTCCACAGAAATTGGTAAGTAACTTACTTGTACAGTATCACACAAAGGTTTTCCTGAGACACACTGACCCATATCCCATCTCAGTCTGTTGGACACTTTCTTCTTCACCAGTGTAGCACTGTAAAATTACTTTGCTGACTCTGCTGTGCTGAAGGTGTTCAGCTCCTTATGGCAAGCGATTATTTTATTTCTCTGTATAGTCCAGCCCAAATTAGCCATAACTAATGTACGGACAAAATTGTGCATGCACATGCTCCCTTTACCTTCGTGAAATCTTGGTTTGCTAGATACAGCAGACATTTTTGCACACAATTTTGATGCATTGGTTTAAAAAATCAGGATTGCATTCTAAAATTCAATAGCCTTTTAAATTCCCCAGAATGTTCATCTGTACCACTCACTTGAAATAAGAGAATCAACTACAAGTAATTGAAACCAGAGGACATGGACATGGTAAAGATCTTTTCTACTGAAAACATGCAGCTCAGTTGTGCTGTGGTATTTTTGTAGCAGTCGGGGACCATCCTCCTCTTATGGTGTTCTGTTCCATTGACATTATCATTTAGTGCCTTTCTTTTTGAAGGCTTTTAGAAGGATTGGGTGCAGCTGTGTCTCATCAGCCCCCTTCTTATTAGCCTTTCTAAGGAACCTGATTGATTTAGAGCCTGCTTCAGCTGCTGCTTAAGAAGATTGAACGTCTTGCCCCAGCCCTTCCCAGGATGCTTTTCCTACAGGTTTTAGGATATTATACTCAGCATTAAGAATTTCCTCCTGTTATTTTATTACACTGATGATGAATTAATATTTGCATTTTTGGTGGGAGATATTTGACTTATTCACAATGGATTAATAGTTTCCGTCTTCCCCCTCCTGTTTTAATGTATTGGATTTTTGTAAAATTTGTGAAGTGGTGCAAGAGTACATAGGAGTGATTTAATCCTCAACAGATTATACAGTCTTCTCATGGCCTGATCCCAGAGTAGTTGAGCAATGCTAATCTCCTGCTGAAAACAGGGGAAGTTGAGGTTACTCAGCACCTTGACGAATTGGGTCCCAGTGCACCCTCTATCTGCTTTTAATCATTGAAATAAATTAATATCTTCTACTCAGCTATGCATCAACATTACAATACAAATAATTTTTAGTCTTAAGTACTGTCTCCTACTCCCCCCAATAAGCATGTTAAAAGAGAAGCCAATTCACTATTTTAAAATGATCTGAATGAGAAAGGATTTGCAATGGCTTTTTGTACATCTAGAATTATAAATCTGCACTTAGATGCAGCTCATGTGATTCCTTTGCTCCCTGTGATATTGCTGCAGGTGTACCCACCCCAGGTGCTCAAGCTAAGTTTGGCAAATTTAATGGGAATAGGATTCCAGCACAGTCTCCCCTTTGAGGGTACCTGCACTCTAGACCAGGGCTACTCAACATGCGGCCAGTGGGCCGCATGCAGCCCATGGCCTGTTTGTTTGCAGCCCACAGTGGGGTTTGGGTTTACATGGGGCTCAACACGTAGCCCATGGGTGGGAACCAAAACAAAAAAGTAGTCAACATAATGATCTTCTCCTGATATGCGTTTTAGTAGATAAATTCCTGGATTGTCATTGCTCATTAAAAGTGCTATCATATGCAACCACACTTAAGTTGCAGCCCTTGGCATGTGCTGTGAGTACCATTGTGGCCCCCTGGGCTTCCAAAATAGAGTAGCCCTGATGTAGACCTTGCTCTTCAACTGGGTCTGCATGTGATGCTCTTCAAGTCATGCTGCAAAGATCTGTTTCCTCAAGTTTTTTTCTAGATTGATTGGGTGAGAACAAGATGGAAAGGGGTAGAGAACAGGCCCTTTGCCAGAATGAATCAAAAGGGCTGACACCTCGATGTGCCTAATAGTCTCCACTTTTCATCAGGTGCATCCCAGGTCAGAGCAAAAGAAATCCTGACATATTAGGTTGCTGGTGTTTCATGGTGCCATTCTATAGCCATTGCTGACTGTGCTCTGTGTAGTAACTTCTTCTCCTTTTGCTCTCCCATTGGCAGCACCTTTTCAGCTCTGCACCTTCCTGTTCTACATTGAGAAGCTCTATCAGGGAGGCAGTTGCTCACCCCTTCTGCCATGGGAAAGAGGAGAAATGGAGATGGCAGAGTGGAATAGATGAACCTACGGCAGAGTAAGTTGAGTGACGAGGGGAGCCACAAGGTGTACGGGATATTAGGACTGACACTCATAGCTGAACAAAAGAAGCCTGAAATGGATGGGGAATCTTCCAGGAGCTAGGGAGAGCAATGTGAGGAAGTGGTTAGGCTCCAGGAAGGCCCTGGTAGCAGTGGACACAGGTTAAAGTGACCATCCAGGAAAGTAACAAGATGAGGAGAGACCTCTAGGGGAGCAGGAAGTGCTGTAGGCCTGGGAGAGGAGGTACCTTTAGAGGTGGGGAGCACTGGAAAAGCAAGCTCTTTATGAGTGTTTCAGAGGAGATCACGGAATTGGGGAATGCTGCTAGGCTGCAGGCTTTATGTGTTTCTCACCGACAGAAGTTGGACCAATAAAATGTATTATCTCACTTGTGTGATTTGTGGTATCTCAGCCTTTTGTCTGGGGTATTAGATCCAGGAAGTGAATGATATTTTTGCAAACACAGGGTGTGGTTGTCTGAATGACAGCTCTCTGTATCCATCACTGTCATTCTCTCACAGGCCATGAGATACATTGGTGGGTTCATAGGCACTAGCTCTCTGGGTGCTGAGTGGTTGGAGCACTCATGGGAAAAAATGGTGGATGCTCAGCATCTACCAGCAGACCCCCTATCATCGATCAGCTTCTTCCCTTCCTCCCACTACCTCCTGCCCACTGTGGATCAGCTGTTTAAGAACCTGCATGAGGCATTGAGAGAGAAAGGGAGAAGCAAGGAGAGAGCATGCTTGGGGGAGGGAATAGAATGGAGTAGAAAGAGTCAGGCTGGTAGCCTAGGGAAGGGTGGAATGAGGGTGGATCCACTCTATGATTGAGTGGCCAGGCAGGTTAAAATGTTCCCCTACAGCTTTATGAGTGTTACAGTTTCTGATGTCTGATTTGTTTCCACTTATCGTTTGTCATAAACTAGAGAGTCTCTACATCAAAAGGTAAATGGACACAAATCAGACATCAGAAATAGTAACATATATAAATCTGTAAGGGAACGTTTTAACCTGCCTGGTCACTCAGTCATGGATATCAGATTTGCAACTGGTCTGTAGCCAATTAATTCATTTTATCATTCATTTATCGTTATGTTATCATCACTTGATATGCTATTTCATATATAATTAATGTATGCTAAATAGATGTTGGTAGGCCATAGGCTTAAGAACGCTTAACATTTGTGGTGACCTACAAAAGACCTCTTTGCCAATAAGGTCACAAGGCTGCTGTAAAAGAGTGCCAAGAGATGATGTTACAAAAAACTAGATTGCAATGTTGTATTCCAAAAAAACCTAAAGTGCAATGTAGTGTCCAAGATCATGGGAGACCTGAGTAGTATTATGCAGTATTCAGCCTCACTCACAAGATACATATTTTGCATAAAGGCTAATGAGAATAAAAAGGACTCAGAACAACCTATGAAAAACAGGACATCCCACTCTTCATGGGAGATGGAAGACAGCTATGGAAAAGAGGTTTGAAACCCTTCTGCATATGTACATGGCATTTTCAGTTCTTATCTAGTCTTCTTTGTCTACATTGTAAGCTGTCTAAAGTGATTATCCAAAAGACCAACAACAATCATTTGCTTTGCAGAAGTGGCTTGGTTTTAACAAGAGCTTTTGCAAAACTATAATGAAAAATCTTGGGATTTTGAAAAGCTTCTTAAAACATAGGATTGTCTTTTGAAAGAGGTGATCTGTATTTTCTCCAGGCATGGCAACCACACACTACATCTTGTCAGTGTTGATTGAGCTGAAGCATACAAGGAAGCAGTCACATACTTTGGAACAAGCCAGGAATTGTACAACCTCTTCAGTAGCAGTCCTCAAAAGTGGGAAATTCTGAAGCAGCATCTGCTTCATGGCATATTGACAACGAGATGGTCAGCATGAATTGATGACATTAAACCTGTTGAACAGCATTTGGAGTCTGTGAGAAAGGCTTGAAGTGAGATTGAATCTCTTAGAATAAGTCTACACTTGCCTCCTAGTTCGGACTAGGGAGGCCAATGAAGCATACCGAAGTTGCTAATGAAGCATGGGATTTAAATATCCCATGCTTGATTAGCATATGCACAGCTGATCACCATTTTAAAATGCCGGTCGCCCGATTTAACTTGCCGCGTGTAGACGCGGTAGTCCGATCCAAAACCCTTCCCTCGAATTAACTGTTACTCCTCATTGCACGAGGAGTAACACATTGCATGAGGAGTAACAGTTAATTCGAGGGAAGAGTTTTGGATTGGACTACCGCGTCTACACGCGGCAAGTTAAATCGGGCGATCAGCATTTTAAAATGGCGATCAGCCGTGCATATGCTAATCAAGCGTGGGATATTTAAATCCCGCGCTTCATTAGCAACTTCGGTATGCTTCATTGGCCTCCCTAGTCCGAACTAGGAGGCAAGTGTAGACATACCCTCATTCTCACAGCACAGGCTCACACTGAGCTTAAGTCAGTTCAGAAGTACACATCAAAATTTGAATGCATTTTAATGTTGTCCATGTGAATGAAGCTGCTAAAAATGATCCACAAAACTAATCTTATAATTGAAGCACTCACTGCTACATCAGATCTTGCGAGGGATAACATAGAATGACTTCTTGAAGAAATTCAGAAAATTCGTGATCAATGGTACACAATCCTCTCTGATTCCAGATCAGTAGCACAGGCTATTGACACTTCATCTGAGTGGAGAAAGAGAAGCCTGAAATGGCCTGAGAGGATGAGGAAGAATAAACCAGTGCATCAATCTGAGGGGAAGTAAAAACGAAGCCTAAAGCGGCCAGCTGAACGACTAGGCAAAGAGAAAGTTGGAGCTGCTGGTAGGAGATGGATGCTGAGCATGGCTTCAATGAAGCAGAGTCTTGATTGACTGACACTACACTTAACTGAACAGAATGGTTTGAATGTAAATGAAGACACTGACTATATTGCAGGCAACATTTTTCAGTAGGAATCTAACAGTACAATATATGCAAGGAACATAGGCAAATTCCAGCTGTTCCACCCACTCAAGAGTTCTTTGCATGATCGAGCAACCAGTGGAGCAAATGATGCATAGAGATTAATACCTGAATGAACGATTAGCCTTACTTCCTGCTCTTTACAGCAATCTTCTATTGCAACTAAAGCTACTATCCGTGTCTACAAGCGTTGTAGTGTTTTTCCAGAGGATAGTGGCTTTAATGTCTATCACACTATGTACAAAACTTAACAATAAGAAACTTTAGTTGAAATTTCTTCTCGCCATATCACTTTATTTTGCTGTCCAAATATATTTTGTTTTACTCAACATTTGGTGTGTTTTGGAGCAGTGGCACCAAAGCAGATATTTCTTGAGGGATGGAGAACAATTTTCCATCCCCACTTGTCCCCTCCTGGTTCCGCTGGAACCACAGGGTCTCCCTTCACCCAAGGAGCCTCCCCTTTCTCTTACCCACACATTGCATAAGCCAGTGTTTCCAAGACTTTATTTCTCAGTAAATTCCCCTGGGCTCTGCTATACAGGAACAAATTTCCCAAGCACTATGTTGCAACACCATTTGGCTTGGCTGCCATCTGCCTGGAATAGGGGCAGCCTGAACAGATGTCAGTGGTGCTGTGACCCCTTGAGCCAGGTCATAATAGTGTTTAGTGAAATTTGGCCCAGCCACTTTCCACCACATCTGCTAGGTCAAATTTCAGTGGTGTTGTGACCTTGCAACCAGAGTGATGCTTTAGACCACACCAGCAACTGCCTCACTGCTTAGCATGGGACCCCTGCCTAAAAGCGGTTGAGCTATGGCCCCACCGGGTCCACAGGCTATGGGACATTGAACAAGTGCAAAAATCTGGGGTAGCTGTCACTCATCTTCCAACTCCCATAGTCTCTCCTTAATTAGCACCACTAGCTGGGAGTATTGGGGTGTTGGTTGGTTGGTTGGTTGGTTTTACAAATAATGACTAATTTTCATTTTTCTTAGTTTGTCTTTTTAAGGCTCAAAATGCACAGAGTACAAGGACAAGGTAAATTACAATCAGGAGGACTATGGATGAAGGGGAGCCCAAACCTGCACCAACGAAAATATAGCTGCCCAGTCAAGTTATTTCTGCCGGGAAGGGCTAAGGCTGAGGCGAGCAAGAAAAGGATTGTACTAAAACCTAGGTCTCATCAGAGGCACACATTTGCTTTCTACTGCCTTTTTTGTCATGTACTCTGCACTCTTGAGAGTAACGGAGCAGCTTGCCAGGGGCTGGTGCCCAGTTTCTGCAGAGTGCTGAACATTCTACTTAAGGTTCATCGTGGTGTGGGCTCAGCTCCCACCTGCCCAGCTGCATAACTTCATGCTCCTTGCTGTGCACCACCCAGGATTTGCAAAGTTAGGCCTTTTAACTGCTTTGTGTTAGAATATCTGCCAACATTCTCTCTCCCTCTTTTGACAGACTCCCCAGGTCTCTGTAGTATTATACTAATTGGGTAATTCAGTATTTTTCTGTAACCTCCTTTTGCAACTATTGTCACAGCTACATTCTCTACCAACTGATATAACTCATGAACAGTAATGTAAGAAATACATGAGTGCCCCCTCTTGTCCAGTGTAAAGTAAAGCATTTCAGCTCCGTTTTCCTAGAGGGAGAATAGAATCAAGTCATTTCTATTAATCGATTATTCTATATTTATTTCTAATTAAATGTAAGTAAATATAGCCTATGATATATTACATAATTTAGCTTATGATAACATTAGAAATATAGCTGTGCATGTACACGTTCAGACTGTATGTAAGATTTTATATACACATACACAAACATGCATATGGAGTTAGTGTTTCTTTTTTCTCTCTCTACAACTACTACAGCCATCACAGTTGTATCTATGTAGAGATACTTTCTCTTTGATCAGAGAAATCAGACCTAATAAAATAGTCTCTTTTTTCTTAGCCCTGCTTCAACCACAGGGATTCACTTTTCCTTGAGATATGATCCGCAGCATGGTTACGCTGTGTTATTAAGTAGTCTGATTTCCCAGATAGTCAGATCTATGAATATTAACATTCTCACTTGAAGTCCCTCTTGAATAGTTGAGGAAAAAATATTACAAGTACATATGCTATTTGAAATCTAGTAGCTAGTCAGAATGCATGTAGTAGATGGATGCCACACAAAAGAATGTACCAGCTTTCAATTTATGTTGGAGGGGGCATCCCTAGCATTACTCTAGTGGTACTGTCATCTTCAGGAAGGTTGCAAAACAGACAGTGATGCTCCTATGTTTGTGGATGTTTGGCTACATCTAGACTACATGGCTCCGTCGATGGAGCCATTTAAATAGTTTATTTGGCATAGTCAAAGAAGCGGGGATTTAAATAATCCCCACTTCATGAAAATAAAAATGGCCGCCGCGCTGTGCCGACGATCAGCTGATCTGGCACAGCGTGGCAGTCTAGACGCAACACGGTTGACAAAGGAAGTCTTTGTTGACCGCTCCCATATGCCTTTGTCAACCATGCCGCGTCTAGACTGCTGCGCTGCGCCGGATCAGCTGATCATCGGCACAGCGCAGCGGCCATTTTATTTTAATGAAGCGGGGATTTAAATAATCCCAACTTCTTTGACTATGCCAAATAAACTATTTTACATGGCTTCGTCGACGGAGCCATGTAGTCTAGAGGTAGCCGTTGAGTACATGTGGGTAAAAATGGGTTTACTGTAAAATCAGTTTATCATACTGACAATACCTCTATGTTTAAAAAAAGTGAGATTTCACTAAATTAGTGAAGGCAATTAACCAAAATACTGAAGAATTCTGGCCCAATAACATTCCTTGATTGTTTAGTGGGTGGGTTGCCTCTGAAAAAGAGTGCAGTAAAACCATTAACACTTGTAATTTGACATAAGCAAAGAACATCATATTATATGAAAAATCCAGTGCTTAAAAGTTGTTCCAAAATAAAGTTTACAAAAATGACACACGAAATCTGTCTTGGAAGATTATGTGCCTTTTCCTTAGCTCATTTAGAAGGCATCCCGTGAAATACTGGAGGCTTTATTTTGTGACCTATACTTAAAATGAGAAGGAGAATCTGAGCTCAGATGGCAATTTTAAATAAATAAGTTTAGGTGGACACAGTGCTTATGAAAGGTGCCAAACTGACAGCTGCAAAGAGTATGCAGTGTTGTTGTAGCCTTATTGGTCCCAGGGTATTAGAGAGAAAGGTGGGTGAGGTAATATCTTCCAGTAATCCAATAAAAGACATTATCTCTTCCACCTTGTCTCTCAGTTGTAAATATCTTAATTTATCTAGATAATAGAAGGCATGCAAGGCATGTGCTATACCAACCAAATTGCCTCAACTCCTCTTCTGGAGCAAACACCTCTAGACATTCTGTGTCCATTTTCATTGAGTCAAGAGTCTCACTCTCAGGCTATGTCTACACTGCAGGAGTCTTGCACAAGAACATCTGTTCTTGTGCAAAAACTTGCAGAGCGTCCACACCACAAGACCGTTCTTGCACAAGAAAGTTTACAGTAGATCGTCAGAAGAGAGGACTTTTTGCTCCAGAGTTATTTCTCTCCCCATGAGGAATAAGCCTTTTTTGCGCAAGAGTTCTTGCGCAAGAAGGTAGTGTGGACGTGAACAGGGGTTTCTTGCACAAGAAACCCCTGTGGCTAAAATGGCCATCAGAGCTTTCTTGCACAAGAGAGTGTCCACACTACCATGGACGCTCTTGCGCAAAAGCACATCTCTTGTGCAAAAGCTCATGGCAATGTGGACGCACTCTTGCACAAGAACTTTTGCGCAAGAACTCTTGCACAAACAGTTCTTGTGCAAGAAGCCTGCAGTGTAGACATAGCATCAATGTTTTAAAATTCCAACCATTCAGTGAATACTTACAATAACTGAATTCATTTGCTGCCATTAAAATCTATAGCTACCAATTTTTTGGTTGGATATTTGCTGTTCAATTCTATTTCCAACTTGATCAGTAGTGCAGCCTAGGACGGTATATTTTTACATAGCAGAACTGGACTGATACAACCCTCTTATTTCACTTAGGCCAATGTACAGCTGTTAGATCGTAATGAAATTCAAGCTTTTCAGTACTGGTCCAGATTTGAACAAGTGTCCAGGAAACAGGAGGCTTCGTATTCAGCCCTCTAAATTCTGCTAGCATTATTATTACTTTTTTAAATATCACTTTGAGATATTTTCACTTTTCATACTGTTCCCAGCTGAGATTATATTTAATAGGCCTTTGATCCATTTAATACTGAGAACTTACTTGCATTTTAAAGTAAATGCACAGGAACTGTGCAGCTGAAACAGAATAAATTGCATTTAAAATCAAGGAAAGCTCCTAAGGAGACAAAAGCGTAGCAATCGTATTTTGGTTTTGTGCATTGCATCTGCCTGCTGTATTTTTTTATGATTGTATATCACTGATATAGCAGGCAGTCTGCCAAATGAAAAATCCTTTGTCTAAAGGTCAACAAGTTTTTCAGTGCTATGGATTTATAATTCATTTTTAAATTTCAATATGTGGTAGTACAAAACTTGGATATGTTTCATATGCATAATGCTCTTAGATCTTTCTTCAAAGGCATTGTTTTGCCTGATTCTGAGATTCCTTGAAACCCAGCTCACTGAAAGCTTTGGGTAAACTGGATACTTTTTGTTAGCCTTGGGTAAGTACCCTACAACTGTCTCTTCTCTACTTTTCTTTTAAGAACTTTACATCTTATGCAAAATATTCTGTCGTGCCTGGTCAGAGAGAAAACATTTGGTTTTCCCCATTTTCTTCGAAGGATTCATCTGCCCAATACAGATTCTTGTTGATTGGAAAGGAGCATGCATATTTAATTGGCCAAACAAAGAGATGCCTAATACCCAGCTAGGGGGATTTTCTGTTTGTCTATAATGTGATAATTTTTAACGACCACATCCAATCAATTCCAGAATATTAGGGAATGTTCTAGATATCAGTGGGAAGAATAAGAACATAAGAACATAAGAACGGCCGTACTGGGTCAGACCAAAGGTCCATCTAGCCCAGTAGCCCGTCTGCTGACAGTGGCCAGCACCAGGTGCTCCAGAGGGGGTGGACCAAAGACAATTATCAAGCAATTTGTCTCCTGCCATCCTTCTCCAGCCTCTGACAAACAGAGGCCAGGGACACCATTTCTATCACCTGGCTAATAGCCTTTTATGGACCTAACCTCCACGAAATTATCTAGCTTCTCTTTAAACTCTGTTATAGTCCTAGCCTTCACAGTCTCCTCTGGCAAGGAGTTCCACAGGTTGACTACACGCTGTGTGAAGAAGAACTTTCTTTTATTAGTTTTAAACCTGCTACCCATTAACTTCATTTGGTGTCCTGTAGTTCTTCTATTGTGGGAACTAATAAATAACTTTTCTTTATTCACCCTCTCCACACCACTCATGATTTTATAGACCTCTGTCAGATTCCCCCTCAGTCTCCTCTTTTCTAAACTGAAAATTCCCAGTCATTTTAACCTCTCTTCATATGGGACCCATTCCAAACCCCTAATCATTTTAGTTGCCCTTCTCTGAACCCTTTCCATCAGAATCATACCAATTTTGGTAAGAACTTTAAAAACCAGAACACCAAAAGGGCCTGATTTCCACACAGTGCCCATTTGTGATGGCAGATAGAGGAAATGCTATCAGCAGCATCAGAAGTAACTCAGGGTATGTCTACACTACAAAGTTAATTCGAACTAACAGACTTTAGTTCGAATTAACTTTGATAGGTGCTACACAGGCAAACCAAACTTAATTCGAACTTAATTCAAACTAGCGGAGCGCTTAATTCGAACTAGCGGAGCGCTTAATTCGAACCAGGTAAACCTCATTTTACGAGGACTAACACTTAGTTCGAATTAAGTAGTTCGAATTAAGGGCTGTGTAGCCACTTAATTCGAACTAGTAGGAGGCTAGCCCTCCCCAGCTTTCCCTGGTGGCCACTCTGGGCACCACCAGGGAAACTCGTCTGCCCCCCTCCCGGCCCCGAAGCCCTTAAAGGGGCACGGTCTGGCTACGGTGCCCTGCCAGGTCCAAGCCTGCCAGCACCCACCATGCAGACCCTGCACCTGGCACGGCTTGAACCAGCCACCCGCTGCCACCCAGCCCTCCGCCTTTTCCCGGGACCAGGCTGGCGGCTCCCAGGAGCCTGCCCAGGTCCGCAAGAGGTGGGCGCCCACCTGGTCTAGTGCGGAGATCGTGGACTTCATCCACGACCTCCACACTAGGCACAGGAAAGCGGCCGTCTAAGGCAGGATAGCTGCCAGCCTGGCCACCCAGGAGCAGGTGTGCATGAAAATCATGGTGGTCCAATGAGACCCCCGACCCTGAGCCCTGAGCTTACAATGGCCATCCTGGGTCAGAACAAAGGTCCATCTAGCCCAGTAGCCTGTCTGCTGACAGTGGCCAACACTAGGGACCCTGGAGGGGATGGACCAAAGACAATGACCAAGCCATTTGTCTCATGCCATCCATGTCCAGCCTTCCACAAACAGAGGCCAGGGACACCATTTCTACCCCTTGGCTAATACCACTCCATGGACCCAACCTCCATGAATTTATCTAACTTCTCTTTAAACTCTGTTATAGTTCTAGCCTTCACAGCCTCCTGCAGCAAGGAGTTCCACAGGTTGACTATTTGCTTTGTGAAGAAGAACTTTCTGTTATTAGTTTGAAGCCTGCTACCCATTCATTTCATTTGGTGTTCTCTAGTCCTTCTATTATGGGAACTAATGAAGAACTTTTCTTTATGCAGCCTCTCAACACCACTCGTGCTTTTATATACCTCTATCCTATCCCCCCTCAGTCTCCTCTTTTCTAAGCTGAAAAGTCCCAGTCTCTTTTGCCTCTCTTCAGATGGGACCTGTTCCAAACCTCTGATCATTTTAGTTGCCCTCCCCTCTCCCACCCTCTCTCTTCCCCTCTCCCACCTCCTTTTCCCAGTCTCCCCCAGTTTTGTTCAATAAAGAGAGTTTCTATTTTTGAACACACGTGTCCTTTATTTTGTACATCAGGAAGGGGGGGCTAGGAAGGGGTAAGTAGAAGGAGGTGAGGGAGGAATGGGGTATGAGCCCCCAATGGGGAAGACTGGGGTGGCTCTGTGGGCTCCCTGGGGTGGAAGCTCTCCTGTAGCCCCCCAATTGACCCTTCCCCTGGATGGCAGCCTGCGGCAAGTGCAGCCGGGCTGATGGCCGAGTGCTGTGATGTGCTGAGTGTGGGCATTCAGGGCACTCCAAGCCAGGACTGCTTTGCAAACAGGGAACCCCTGAGAACTGTCTGTCCGGGGTGGGGGTCGGGTCCCTTTAAGCACAGCCCTCGGCTAGCCTGAGACAGCAGCTCCACGCTCTAAGTCCTAATCTGATGCCCTGCCGGCACTGCTTCCGGCCATCCTTTACCTCGGTTCAGGGTCCACTCAATGTGGACATGCTAGTTCGAATGAGCAAAATGCTCATTCGAACTAGTTTTTAGGTCTAGATGCACTAGTTCGAATTAGCTTAGTTCGAATTAACTAATTCGAGTTAAGTTAGTTCGAATTAGTGCTGTAGTGTAGACATACCCTCAGATAGTTATCACTCACTCACTCACTCACTCACTCCATTGTATTTGCATATTACAGTCCCATTGGTTGAAGTGAGTCTGCAAATGAAACTTTAAATCAGGAACGAGATGGTTTGACAGAGCTGGAAGGGGGTGGTGGTGGTAGTGCAGGACGGAATAGTTGGGTCTACTTCAGAACTGGAATTATATTGGCTAAGTAGGAGTGAGGATGGAGACGTGCTTTGTGACTACCTCCACAATGTGTCTGGTGCAGGCAAGATCATTTATCTTTGTCCAGTCCAAATTGGGTTAGTAACTCTAGAGAGTGCCCATTTGATACTCTAGGCAGAGAGAAAGAGATTATTTTGCTTGCTGTAAAAAAAGGGCACTGTCAAGGGGAAATTGATGTTGGCATGACACAGACAAAACAACAAAGATACATTTAGTGACTGTCTTTCATTGTAGACTCTGATTATCTAACCAGATCTAAATCTCATTGTATGGTCTCTGAACCAGTCTGTGCCCCAGAACTGTGGTATTCATTGTAATAACATTAATCAGAGTGAACTCGTTCAGCCTTAATGTAAAAAGATATATGTAATTCCATGGGAAACTGATTGCAAAGTAGAATGCAAGTCTATGTATTTGAAAGTTTGTTCTGGATAATGAGTTATATTCCTCAGGGATTTCATAATAGTGCTTATTTAAGAAACGGTGTATCTTAATTGCTTTTGTAATACCTAGATGCCCAAGTAAAATTATCAGAACTGAGCTGTTTCCTAAATGTAGTTTAGCCCAAAATTTGAATTCCTATCTAGATATGTATTTTAATTATGCAAACTAGGATCCCCTGAACAATTTTCTCAGATTACATGGGAAATCACAATAGAGGTCCCCCAATTCTGTAAATGTAAATCAATCTAGTCCTTGCCTTTCTTCTGTGCTTATTGTATAGGACCTGGTTTTGGTAAACCATGGCTCTTCGTCCTTCATCTTTGGGGGCTCCTATACATTTTCATCAGAAGGGGTTCTTGTTTCCCAAGGTTTGCTGGAAAACCTACAGTACACTCTTCAGAGCCCAGAGTGAAGCAGTCACTAAAAACATGGTACTTCCTGTAATGTTTGGCAGAGGTAGCCGTCTGGCTCTTCAGCCTAGAGGGAAATTGTCTTTGCTTTACCACTGAGTTGTTGGTTACCACTGAGTTAAAATAACAGGCACAGGGAAGTTATTAACACTCCATTTCCATAGAGCAATACACCAATGTTCCCAATTAGTAATATTATGTATCCTAATTTAGATCTAGATGTGGTGACTGTCATCATATATCCCTTCACAATGCCCTGCAGTGTACTGCCTAAGCCCTAGCGAGTCTTTCCAGTACCCACTGTATCATTTCTTTCCCTTAGCATGTTGTCATGGCCACGCTGGATTGTTTTCCTTTGGATTCTAACAATAGTAAGTCAATTAGAGCAGGACTAGGCCCCTGGGAAATGACATTGGCAACTCCCTCCCTTCCAGTATGAGTACAGCTGATGATAGCCCTGAACAATTGCTTTCTTTTCTTTGTCCATTTTGTTGTTTTTCCTGCAATCCAAAGAGCCTTTTCTTTCCTAATTAGCTTTCTGAGAGGTACCTTATCAAATGCTTCTCTCATCACCTAAGCAGATCAACCAGCTGTAGTTTGTTGTCAGGATACAGCAAAGTTAAATATTGTGGTGGAGATAAAGAATAGCTCTTACTGGCTCTGTGCTAGGTTTTGTAGAAAACAAGCATGGGATTTTTTTTATCTGATTGGTTGTCCCCTTTCATTCTTCAGTTAGTTTAGAGGAACTGTGGTAAAGTAATTGTTTTAACCAACAGCATCTCAGGGCTTTGATAAAGAGAACACATTTCTAGATTCTAGTTAAGTGTTTCCTGGATACAGGCAGAACATGTTTTGTGAGATCGAATTATCTTCTTCTGGTAGATGCTTTTTGGCATGATTCTATGCAAAAGTTAATAAAACTCTAGCCTTAAACAGCCTACTGAACCTAGAATTCCCCAGTATTTAACAAATAAACATCCAAACACCTTTCGATGCGGTCTTGTCCTGATTCCACATGGAGAAAATTCAACTCTCCTTTGAGCCAATGTGGGTATCTCTGGGTGCCTGGGGACTTAGCACTGTAGCACACAGAGCCACAGAACTTTCCTTAAACTCTGAGAGAAGAGGGTTGAGGACTAGCAGCCATGTGACTGGACCCACAACTGAAGGATCTGTTGACCAAGGAACACCCTTGCGTGTGAGAAAGAAGGGACAGAACACACTGCAGTTCTGAGGTGATAATAGTGGCCGTAGCTCAGCAGTTCTCATCTGGGAGCACATAGCCCTAAGTGGCCCACAAACCATTTCAAACGGACTGTTAAGAACCCCTGCTTGAGATCACTTCTGCTGTTGCAAGGGTTGGAACTACACAGCACAGCAGACTTCTGGGCTGTCTCTACACTGGCATGAATTTCCGGAAATGCTTAAAACGGAATACTATTCCGTTTTCAGTTTTTCCGGAAAAGGAGCGTCTACATTGGCAGGCTACTTTTCCGGAAAAGCCCTTTTCCGGAAAAGTGTCTGTGGCCAATGTAGATGCGCTTTTCCGGAAAAGAGCCCCGATCGCCATTTTCGCGATCGGGGCTTTTTTCCGGAAGAGACTACTGGGCTGTCTACACTGGCCCTTTTCCGGAACAGTGTTCTGGAATAAGGACTTATGCCCGAGCGGGAGCAGAATAGTTTTTCCGGAATAGCGGCTGATTTTGTACAGAAGAGCATCGTTGCTTTTCTGGAAATTCAAGGGCCAGTGTAGACAGCTCGCAGCTTATTCCAGAAAAGCGACTGATTTTCCAGAATAAGTGGCCCAGTGTAGACTCAGCCTCAGGTTGTATACTGGGGCCCAGGTGTGGCTTTTGCTGACTAGGACAATTTCAGACACCAAAATCTTTACGCATCCAGCAAAAGAACCAGAACAGGATGAGAAATTCCATTTACAAGACATTTTGTTCAGGTAGATTCTGCATAGCAAAACTGCTTGGAACTAGCAAGAGCTGGGTAGTGACAATGTTCCGCTTCTAATTATTCCCTTGTACACTGAAAATGGAATCAGTTTCGTTTTTCCAAGCACAGATTATAATAGGTGTAATGCTGAAAAAGCCCTGGGTATAGCATGACTAGAGCTGGTCTTGTTTTGGGCAAAATACCTACCCGGAGAACTTTAGCTTAAGGCAACTACTTCACATAGATGCAGAAATACAGCAGGGTACTTGAGAAACATTTTCTTCTGAGGGCATTCTGTGCCAAAAATTTAAAATTCTGCCACAATATTTTAAAACTCTGCAAATATTATTTGTCAAATAAATATGGAGGCTCCAGCATGTCATTGGAACTACACAGAGGTGGGCAATCACTGTGCAGCTCCTGGCACAGTCGTCAAAGACTGCCATACCTGCATGAGCACTGCTCCAATGATGGATCTCCCCCTGCTAAACTGGTTCCCCACAGATCGGTAGCTATCCGGGCACGTTGGCATCCAGGAGCTGCAGCTGCTCCTCCACATACCCCAGGAGGATCCACATGACGGCCTGGGGGTTGGGCTGCACCAGATGCCACGAGGCAGCCTACAGAAAGTGCTGCCAAGCCTCCTGCAACACATCCAAAAGAAGCATGAGAGTGCCCAGGGGCAGTTCCAGCTCCATTCTGCAGAGCCCTGTGGTGTCCCAAGTGAGGGCAACCAGAGAATGCAGAGAAAAAATGTTTTTCTGTCCCTCAGCGAGGTAGGCAAACAAGCAGGGAAACCTGAGAACCAGCTGTCCAAGGGAGTCCCTTTAAGTACAGGCCTCAGATAGCCTCAGGAAGCAGACACACAAAATAACTCCTGACCTGATGCCCTGACGGAACCAGCTTCAGCTGGCCTTAAATGAGATTCAGCATTCAATCAGTGTAGACGCACTATTTCGAAATAGCAAAACGCTATTTCGAAATGCATTTTCTGTGTAGACATGTTATTTTGAAATAACTATTTCAAAATTAGATATTTCAAAATAATGCTGTAGTGTAGACATACCCTTAGAGACTAATAAAACATGTAGATGGCATCATGAGTTTTTGTGGACACAACCCGCTTCTTCAGATATACCAGCTACATTTTTGTTAGTTTCTATGGTGCTGCAGGACTATTCGTTGTTTTTTTTAAATTCTCTTGAGCAGTTCAATGTGCCATAACGAATTGAAATAAGGCAAAATGTAAAGGAAGGGAGATACAGGCACTCTGTTGGAAAGCAAAGTCATTAAAAATAATGAGCCATCCTTCACTTCCTTCTTCACTTCCTTTTTTTTTATTAACTTTTTGTAAAGGACAAACTGGTACTTTATTTTTTAACACAGTCTCCCCTTTATTGATATCCATTAGACAGATGGTGAAACATTTCCCACAATACAGTACACAATATTCAGAACAACACTACAAAAATATTCTGAGAATTTCCTCTTTTTATTCTTCCTCTATATATTCCTCAGTCTGTTTCTCTAAGTATCCTTCCAAGCTACCTAATCATTTACTAGCCTCCCTCCTCTCCATCACATCAGAAAAAGTTACACAGATGTGGACATTTTAAAGTTTTATATATGTGTAAAACCAGAAAAGACTTTAACTACCTGTTGCACATTTTAATGAATTAAGCCTTGCAAATTCTTCCTTGGCTTGGATCCTGTAGAGGCTAATCCTAAAATATGTTGACAAAGTTCCATAACAACTTGCAGATTTTGGCCTGTCCTGATAATTCTGGGTAAAGAGGACAGACTCATCAGTGGTACTTTAAAATGTATTGCCCAGGAATTGAGTCCAGAATAGGAACCTGTAGAAGATTATGTTTAATAGAATTGAGTTAATTGCTCCCATGTCATTCTTTTTTTCTCAATAATCTAAGAAACTTTCAATCCTTGATCAGTGTTCGTGGGGCCCAGTTCTGCATCTACGTCATATACAAAATCATCTGATATGAGTTTTCCTTACAAATAGGCTTCAGAATGAGGCACATAACCTAAGACTTGAATTTAAGTATATGTAAGCCAGGGGTCTGAAGGACTGCTTGCAATGCAGCCACCTGAAGTTGTTTAGCCCTGCAAGATAATTAACTGTTGATATGTAAATACAGATCATGCTAGGATGGGGAAGGAATCCGGGGTGTGTTTATGTAAATCCAATTCAGCCAGGGCTGAAGGATCGGTTGTTAGAATGGAGTGTGATGTATGGTAACTAATTTGGGCTGTTGTGGGGGGTCACAAATCATGCTACCCCTAAATATGGGAACTTTAAAATATGAAACCAGTGCTTGCAGAAGAGACAGCATCATTGGAAGGGGTCTCAGATAAACAAGCGTCCCCCTTCCAGAGTTGAGTGAGCTGAGTTGGGAGGAAAGGGCTTGAGCCAGCCTGCTTCATGCCTGCTAAGTGTGAGCCTGGTTCAACCTGGCCACCATGCCCCCCCCCCCCCCACGCCTCCTTCTATTCTAAGGATAGACCTAAAGCAGACTCCATTAGGAGTCTTTTTGTTATTCTAGTGAAAACGGAATCTTTTGCCAGCCTGAGTGTTGGCTAAAGAGTTGAAATCACTAAGAGCTGAAGTCACTGGTTTGGCCGGGAGCCAGTTCCATTGGCTATGTCTACACTGGTGGGTTCTTGCGCAAGAACAGCTGTTCTTGCACAACAATCTGCAGAGTGTCCACACGGCCCGCCCGCTCTTGCACAAGAAAATTTACATTAAAGCGTGGGAAGAGAGGGCTTCTTGCGCAAGAGCTATGCTCTTTACTAACAAGCATAAGCCCTCTTGTGCAAGAGCTCTTGTGCAAGAGGGCAGAGAGGATGCACAGCAGGGGTTTCTTGCGCAAGAAAGCCCTATGGCTAAAATGGCCATCACAGCTTTCTTGTGCAAGAGAGCATCCACACTGCCATGGATGCTCTTGGGCAAAATCACATCTCTTGCACAAAAGCACATGGCCATGTGGACGTGTTCTTGTGCAAGAACCCACCAGTGTAGACATAGCCATTGTGGCCAGCAGAGCAGCTGGTGGGAGCGACTGGTAGAAGCAATGGCATGCATCCAGCAGAGTGGCTGGCGGGAGCGAATGGCTGGCGGGGAGCAGTAGCATGTGGCCAGTAGAGCGGCTGGTGGGAGCGACCAGCGGGCGGCTAGTAGGGAAAGCAGAAGGCGGCCAGCAGGGGGCTGGTGGGAGTGACTGGCCAGCAGGAGCAGTACACAGGTGGCATCACATCAGGCTCTATGCGGGAAGTCATCAAGGTGATGTGTCTGGATCTGCACTGACTAGACAGAGCTGTAAGTGGGGTGTTTGAAGCAGGGATGGACTAAAGACCTCTAGGCAAAAGACGTCACCCTGCAGACAGTACCTTGCTCACAGGTTTCTTTCATGTAGGGGTTTTCACTATTTATGTGTGGTCTTATGGGTTGATGTTTGCCTATAGTGATTAAACAGACTGTTTCTATCTCCGACTCAGTGCTTGTGAGAGGGGAAGAATTGCCTCTAAAGGCACCCAGTGGGTAGGTTGGAATTTTCCCAGTTTACTGGGTGGGGGCTCGAGCCAGTTTTAGGCACCTTGTTGAAGGAACCCTTCTGTGCTAGCTTTAATTCCAATACTGCTATTTGATCTCACTACCAGTCACCATTCCTCAGGTCACAAAATCCTAACATCACCGTTGCTTTATTCTGTGTCTGTCAATGCTGCTGACACCACTGCCTTCAGCTGTGCTTTGACATGTGTCTGTTAATAATGGCAGCTAAGAGGACAATTAAGCTATGTCCACACTGAAAATTTTTGCAGCAGAAAATATGCTAAAGAGGGACTCGTTAGCATGAGTCGCAATGTCATTAGCATATGTTCTGCTGATTCTTTTTGCGCAAGGGCCTCTCTGGAGCGGCATAAGGATCTTGCACAAAGGGGGTTTTTTTTTGTGCAAAACGGAAGCGGCTATACTGCTTCTTTTCAGGTAAAAAGTCCTTGCACAAAAGGAGTCAGCAGAAAATATGCTAATGACATCGCGACTCATGCTAATGAGTCCCTTTCTAGCATATTTTCTGCTGCAAAAAGTTGCAGTGTAAACAGCCTTTGGGTGTGTCTGCAGAGTAGAGCTTAACTCAATATAAGCAACATGTAACTAGACTAGAAGAAATAACTGCTCATTTCCTTCTCTGACTTCTATGATCTTGTAGCTACTGGTATCTGAGGATTCCAACTGAGTATTCAAGACAGCACTAGACATAAAATACTAAGCAGTTTTAAAAAAACTACTGCCATATCATGAAACGATTAACAATCTTCATCTTCTTTGCATTAATCCCACCAAAAAGGATACACCATAGAAGTCTTCTTCCTCCAAAGTGTGCCATTCAATGCCATAATAGAAACACCACATAATAACAAGTCTTCCTTTAAGGCTTTCCACCATGATTTCTTGAGTTGTCCTTTCATCCTTTTTTCCTTCAATCTTGAACTGTTGGACTCTCTTAGGCATGTAGTTATCAGGGCCTTGCTTTACATGTCCAAACCATTTGAGTCTGCGTGCCCTTATGTTTTTTATTATGGGTGACATTTTGAGTATGGCTGTAACCTACACATTCCTCACACAGTTCTTCTTGATTACACCACACATCCATCTCAACATTTACATTTCCCAGGCAGAGGATTATTTGCTCGTGTTTCTTCTTTGATGCTCAACACTAAGCACCATGCATTAACTGTGGACTGACCACCATTTTACAGACTTTCTGAACCTAAAACTACTAAAAATAGACTCCAACTATGTCATGTCAGCAGAATTTAGCAGATTGTTTGGAGTCTCTGGACTCTGGCTCATGGAAATGGAAGTGTTCTAGAATAATGTTGTCACCCTTGTGTGGGTGTAACTCTAATGTTACAGCTGCAAAAACTTAAAAAATAATGAATAGTTTAGCAGCACCTTAAAGACTATCAAAACATGTAACTTGTATCATGAGTTTTCATGGGTACAATACTTCTGGAATTCAAGGTATGGTCCCCGTCTGTTTTTGAAAAAAACCTAGCTGTTGAGGGAGGCGTTGTTTCAAATATCAACACCAATGGTGCTGATTTTGACACCACAAAGTAAATAAAGATTTGAGTGCTGGACCTAAAAGAGATAGGAAAAAATTTAGAGTGGTTTTAGTTCCATTGTCCTTCAAAGGGACCTTTCCAAACTATGTATCTGATAGTCCCTCATCTCCGAAATTTTACACAGGCTCTTACAAAATTTGGCATTTAAAGGGAAAAAAATTGCCAGAATACTTGTCTCTTTCAGCAAATTTCCCTTTTCAACCCTTTGATTTCAAAGCTGCCTTCTGGCCTGATTTAGGACACCAAGTTCAGAAAACTGGCCATAGCTCTGAACATGCTTGAGAAATTCAGTCTCTGGCTACCCCCAGTTCAAGCAGTTAGTTTCTGATTCAAACATTGGCTTGGTAAATGGGAACAAGGTGTTCCTAAATACTCAGTACTTGGGGAAAGTTTCATGCTGTTTCTGTGCACTGATGCAGTGTCAGTTATTCTTGGAGCTTCAAAGAATTACAGGGACTGTATCAGTAAGCACTCATGCCTCTCGAGTTTCAAGTTCTTACATCTGTATTGTTATTCTCCTCCCATGTCCATGCCCAAATGGAAACTAATTAACATGATGCTGCTGATTTCTCTGCCAAGTTTGCTGTTGCAGAAGCAGTGATCATGGTTGTCTACTGGAAAGAACCCAGTGGCCCAAAAATATTAAATGTTTTCTTTTCAGAAGCATTGAATGGTGCCTTGCACAGTAAAACAGATTTGCAATGGACAAACAGCCCCTTCTGTGTACTTTTAACAAATGTGCCAAGTCTGCGTGGGTTCCTTACTATAATCTCATTGTGTCAGCTCTGTTTTTGAATGCTTTGCAGAAAGGCCTCATGCTGCAAAGGATTCATATCTCAAAGTGCCAGGGTAGAAAAATTTGGAGTCAGATTTTATTTCCCAACTCTGTTAATAAAATTTCCCATGGAATCAATGTAGTGAGAGAAGCTGGCGCCACTAGATATTATTCAAAACCACAGTTTCCTCTGCCTTCAAACCTGCCAGAATTACTAACTCTATTCAACTTCTCAGATACTCAAGCTGCAACACCCTTGTTGTTTGAAATGCACCTCCACAGCATTAGTGATGAGGATTTTAGAATACAGATGTCTTTATGGATGAGACAGTGAAGAGGGAGTTACGTTATGAAGCAGCACAACTGCTTAAAATGAGATAGGCTGAAGAAGGAACTGGTCTGGGGGAACAGTGAGGCTGGAAGCATAACACTCCCTCCCTATCTCCTGTATGGGCTTTTCTGGTCCTGTTACATGCCCCCGCATCTTGGGAGTGGGCATGCTCCCAGTTTGGGAGCACTAATCTACTAAAATGCTAATAATAATGGGATCCCAATGCATATACGCAAATCATTCACCATAAATAATCTTAGGTTTTAAAAAGCTTTTCATGTTTACTTTGCCTTATTGTTTCTGAGCAGGCTCGAAGACAGACCTCTCCATGTAGGCTTCAAAAGGACTAAATGTCTGCTGTTTGCTTGGCATAAGTTTACATAGCAAAACTGGATTGCTTCATGAAATGCAGTTAGTTTAGCAAAGTATTTTATTGATGCATGTTGCCTAGTTTAAGCGAGACGCACAAATTTTCAGTTATTGTATGTAAGAATTGTCATGAACTTTTGCAGTAATTTTGGTTTTCATTAGGAAAGACTGTTTTCAATTAATGTTGAAGACCTGCAGACAAACTGGACATTTCCTTCCGGCACTACTCATTATTCTGGGAATATTGTGACTGAGACTGGGTCCTACTCCCTGGCAAGTAAATACACATATAGATTCAGAGTATGAAGCTAGAAGGTATCATGGTGATCATCTGTCTTTTGTTCTGTGTTTGTACATTGCCTAGTACAATAGAATCCTGAGCCATGACTTAGCCTTCTAGGCACTACAAGTTGAATTTCACTAGTCTGGCACCTTCGGGACCTGACCAGTTCTGAACCAGAGAATTTTCCAGACCACGGGAGGTCAATATTGTCTAGCAGCATTACCCACACTTCCACTGCTTCTGGGGCTGTTAGAGAACATTTAGGAGTAAATTAGAGCTAAATAACAACACAGAACACTGGGAATCAGGACCAGTGACTGTAAAAAAACTTTACGGGACTATGGGAAACTTTGCCACACCCATGAAAAGTGGAAATCCAGCTAACCAAAATCATGCTGGATGACGGATGTTTCTGGATCAGAGAGTTCTGAAATAGAGAAGCAACATGTTCAATAATACAAAGACAAATAAACCAATAAATAAATAAATAAACAAGAATCTTGTTTGAGCTACTGCATAACATAGGCTTTTGGACTTTCCTAAATTAATTCCCATTTGAGCTAGAGAACAGCTTTTAGAAAAGCAGCCAATCTTCATCTGAAAATTTCCAGGGATCGAGAATCCACCCCTACTCTTAATGAGCTGTTCCAGTGGTTAATTACTGTTACTGTTGAGAATGTGAACCTTATTTACAATCTATTTTTTTCTAGATTCAATTGCCAACCATTGGGTCTTATATTAAATTTGTTTGCTAGATTGAAGAGCCTTCTATTGCCAAATTTATATTTTCCAAGTGTAACCCTTCTGCCGGGTAGGCCTGGCAGCAACCAGGGCTGGGTTCAATATCTAGGGGTCCATCTCACACAGAACCAGCTTGAGCCCCCACCCAGTAGCCTGGGAAATTCACACACTCCTGGGTGTCTCTGAGAGGCAATGCTTCCCCATTCGCAAGCACAGAGTCTGAGTGTAGGAAATAAACATTTAATGAAACAGAGAGAAAAGCCATACGGTATTAATTGGAAAATACCACAAACAGAGTTAATATCCCAAACATGAGCTAAGCCCCCCCACACGCCAAGAATCACCCAAAGTCCCGAAGTCCAACACCCCAAAAGTCTCTGTCTCTGGTCAGTGCCGCCCAGAGTTCAAAAGTTCACCTGCAGGGTTTTACCTCCCAACCTGGGTAGAAAGGAGGGTGGGGGGATAGATAGGGGCACCTTACATGGTCCAAGGCTGATGGCCCCATCTCTCCGTAGGGTTCTGCTGCAGTCTTTAACACGAGCCGCTCCTACCAGCCGCGCCGTGCCGCTGGTCACCTGCCACTGCTCCTCGCCTGCTGCCGCTCCTACCAGCTGTGCCGTGCCACTGGTGCCTGCCACCACTCCTACTGGGATTCTCTTGATGGTGCACATTAGTCACAAATATGCTGCTTCCTAACTGTACACCAGTTATAAGTGATATCTAGGCATGAAGAAAAAGGCAGCTGTTCTTTGATTTAACATTGAGCAGTGTGGTATGTTGGATACCATGGCTGCCTGTTTCTCAATAGTTTAGTCTTGTCAGCAGAAATTCACATGGAATTTCCACTTCAATGTGACTTGAACTCTTAAGTTTTGGTAGAATTTGGACTGCTAATTTTTCCTGTATAAGACCATTAGTGGTTCACTACTCTATGTCATCAACTCTTTCCAGGCCACAGCTAACATACTATTATCTGTGAAGAATATAATGTAAAATTTCAGACAAAAGTTTTTATAATCTTACTGCTCATCCTGATCATTGTGAGATGTAGGTACAGGTGTCATGCAAGTTGATATATTAATTAAAAATATGTTTTAAACCATATAACCAAGGAGGGTTGATTAAACAAGATTTTCCTAAAAAAATATTGACTTACCTGCCTTCCTAGATGGCTGATGTAGATTAAGCAAGATAAGCCAAATACAATGGCAATGTATTTACATTAAGTCAACAGGAACCGCCAAGCTGACGGAGGGGAATATCAAATCAACTAAAGAAGATACTGGGGTCTGAACTCCAGGAAAAAAAGGCAATGAGTACTGGGGAAATAGAAGGTGAAGCAAAAAGATACTCAGCCATTTCACTGAAGAATACTCATGGCAGAAGGGAATGATTTATGAAAATTCTGGAGCCTGATTTGACCAAACAGAAATCTGTGAACAGGACATTGAGGGTGTGAAATCAGTTTTTATTTTGTTTTGTTTTGGTCAATCTTTTCTACTTCCTTTCGAGATAGGAAACAAAGAATAGGAAAACAGTCCATATTCAGAATGGAGAGAGGTTAACAGTGGTGTTTCCCAGGGATCTGTACTGAGACCAAACCTATTCAACGTATTTATAAAGAATCTGGAAAAAGGGGTAAAGAGTGAGGTGACAAAATTCTCAGATGATACGCAGCTACTCAATATAGTGAAGTCCAAAACAGTCTGGGAAGAAATACAAAGAATTACAAAGGGATCAACAAAATGTCCCATGAAATTCAATCTTGATAAATGCAATGTTGGAAAACATAATCCCAACAATACAATAAAAAATGGTGACTAAATTATCCGGTACCAGTCAAGAAAGAGATGTTGGAATAATTGTGAATAGTTTTCTGAAAACATCCTCTCATTGTGTGGCAGCAGCCAAAAAACCTAACAGTATGTTGAGAATCATCAAGAAAGGAACAGATCGTGAAATAAAGAATATCATATTGCTTTACATAAATCCATGGTGCACCCCGTTGTTGAATACGGTGTGCAGATCTGGTCACCCATCTCAAATAAGATACACTGGAATTGGAAAAGGTACAGAAAAGGGCAATAAAAACGATTAAAGGTATGGAACAGCTTCCATATGAAGCAAAATTAATAAAACTAGGACTTGTGAGCTTGGAGGAGAGATGACCGATGGGGAGTATGACTGAAGTCTATAAAATCATGACAGGTGTGGAGAAAAGGAAGTGTTTACTCCCCATAACACAAGAATGAGGAGTCACCAAATGAAATTAATAGGTAGCAGGTGTAAAATGAATAAAAGGAAGTATTTCTTCATAAAACACACAGTGATCCTGTGGATGGCTAAGCTCTTTCGATTTAGACTCAGAATAAGCTACACAATTTGCGTAGTGCAAATTTGCGTAGCTTATTCCAACTGAAAGATTTTGTCTAGACTTACTGTTGGTGTGACCCAGAATAACCATTCTTCTGTTCTTCTGTATCACCTTCCTCTAAAAGTTTCCTGCAATATAAAGTCTGAATACCTCATGTTACTACTTGGAGTAAAAAACTATGAAAATTGCGCTAATGTATCCTCTTTATCTCATAAGTTACAAGCAGTAATTAGATTGAGGGGAAGTTGGAGTTAATGCATTTTTCTTGCAAAAAGAACAATACATTTAAGACAGAAAAAGATGATGATAATAGAAGAGGAAAGGGCTAAATGATATGAAACATTCATTAAAGGTGATACCAATAGTTTTGATGTTCATATAAGATGGAAGCCTTCCTAGATGTTCAAAAGAACAACTGAAGCTTCTGTTTTCTTTTCATGGGCAGTTAAATAGACCTTACAGAGAACTTTTTCTGCAAGGAATTTTAAAAACAAAAACAAAAACAAAAGACAACAAAATGTTCTGCCTTGGATTTTATTGGCATAAATTCCAATTGGGGTACCAGACTGCTAAAGTTTAAATTATTTCCAATTTTAGAGGAACATGAAACAATTCAGGATGATAAAGTGGTCCTGAATGTCATAATCATAATCAATGTACTTTCCAAAGAGATGGCTCAAATACAAATATGCTTTCATCCTATCAAGCATCAATACCAGGAATCACCAGTTTTTTGCATATGGAAAATTCATTAATTTCTTTGACTATCCCTTCCTTGTGTAAATCAGAATGAAAAGTTAGACCCTTTCAAAAGGAACCTTTCAGTGTTCACAAATGCAAGATTTTTTCCTGAATAAAACAATGATTTGCATAAAATCAATAACTTATTTTATTGAACCCCCCTCATAATATCCCCCTTAGTTCCCCTACAGAGTTATCCCCCTTACAGCTTGAGCTTTCCCTGTGGTATTTGTTTAACTGTACTAATAAGCTTTCAAAAAATACATATGGGCTAAAAAAATCTTATTGTGGGAACAGCGAAGAACCACAAAAAAGGAAATGTTTGTGTATTGCAAAGAAAAAGGTTCTGGACTGCTGTGCAGAATCAAATAGAAGACAGCTGGATATATGCACAGCTGTTCATGTTTAAGGACAGAATACAGACATAAATATGACCAGAATGCTTTGCTTTGGTGCTACAATATTTTTATAAACCCGATTCAAAGGGGTATCTGTCATAACTGAACACAAGGAGAAATGTATCAGAAACAGAGCACAGACGCCTTTCTCTACAGCCAGGATAAACAAAACCAATGAGAACCTCTCAAGTTATGAACATATAAAATAAATCTCATTGTGCAAAAGAAACCCCTCTTATTTATGATGATTCAGTGTCAAATATTTGGCCCACAAGAGATAACTTTTCTGTTGAACGAAATACAGAAGGTGGGGCTTTTTTTTTCTTGTCTGACTGCTATTAATCACTGTCAGCTATCTGTCTGAACTGAAGCTAATATTTCCAGGAAATAGCTCTTTTTAACAGCAGCATCCTGCTACATCTATGATCTGTTTGGCTTGTGTCCAAAGCACACCAGTAAGAGAGCCTGACTGGCTATCTAATTAAGACATGGGAAAAAATGAATTCCCGCATGATTAATTTGCAGTGAGGTCCATCCTGAGATTCACAAAGGCTCAAGAAAATGTGGAGATGTACCAGAAAAAGAGCAAAGCTGGCCTTCCACTGAGGTTATGGGACAGGAAACAACAAACTTTCCCCCAGATTCACAACTGTGTGATCTAGAGCAAATCATTTAGGGCCAGATACTGCCACCCTTCCTCACACTGCATAGTATTTTTGTACGAATCAAGTGAGTAAGGTACTGCACAACCTGGCTACGTCTACATTGGCAAGATTTTGTGCAAATACTTTTAACGCAAGAGTTTTTACATTAAAGTATTTGCGCAAGAGAGCATCTACACTGGCATGTGCTTTTGCACTAAAGATGTGCTTTTGCGCAAAAGCATCCATGCCAGTGTAGATGCTCTCTTGCGCAAGAAAGCTCCAATGGCCATTTTAGCCATCAGGCTTTCTTGTGCAAGAAATTCACATTGCCTGTCTACACTGGCCTCTTGCGCAAGAACAGTTGTGCAAGAGGGCTTTTTCCTGAGCGGGAGCATCATAGTTCTTGTGCAAGAAGCACTGATTTCATTAGAACGTCAGTGTTCTTGCGCAAGAACTTGTGGCCAGTGTAGACAGGCGGCAAGTTTTTGCACAAAGGCTGTGTCCAGACTCCATGCCTCCGTCGACGGAGGCATGTAGATTAGCCAGCTCGGAAGAGGGAAATGAAGCCGCGATTAAAATAATCGCGGCTTCATTTAAATTTAAATGGCTGCCCCGATCTGCCGATCAGCTGTTTGTCGGCAGATCGGGAGAGTCTGGACGCGATGCCCCGACAAAGAAGCCTTTCTTCATCGACACAGGTAAACCTGGTTTCACGAGGCTTACCTGTGTCGATGAAGAAAGGCTTCTTTGTCGGGGCATCGCGTCCAGACTCTCCCGATCTGCCGACAAACAGCTGATCGGCAGATCGGGGCAGCCATTTAAATTTAAATGAAGCCGCGATTATTTTAATCGCGGCTTCATTTCCCTCTTCCGAGCTGGCTAATCTACATGCCTCCGTCGACGGAGGCATGGAGTCTGGACACAGCCCTAAGCAGGAGCTTTTGCACAAAATCTTGCTAATGTAGACATAGCCCCTGAATGTGGGTATCAGAATCAGGTCATCCATCTCCCAGGACTCAATTTCCTGATCTATAAACTGGGAATAAGTAACTACTGTGTTGTGGGAGGTTTTTTTTTTTTAATGTTTTGATATCCTTTACTGGAATGCAAGTGGAAAGTGGGGGTCATTTGTTTACATAGGCCATACAAAACTATAGAGAAGCTTTGGAAATAGTCCAAAAGTTGATTATAGCAACGCCCCTATTGTGATGCTGTGGTTTATGGCATTGATCCTGGATAGTTTGAAAGATCTGTCCAGCTCTGTGTCCACTTCACTAGATCTAACCAGATATTTGGACCAGAGACTAATTAAATTGTTAATTAATGGAACTAAATTAAATTAGAAGGCCAGTATTGAAGAATAGGATAGCTTTGACCACCCAGCCCTTATGGTGGTGAGTCCCCATCTCCCCCGTGCCTACCCATGGGATTGGGGAAGTAAAGAATCCATGAGGACCCAAAGGCCCACAAATGGCAAATGAGAAAACAGATTAAATACTATGGAGCAAAGATTAAATAATCGGCAAACCCCTACGGGCAGTCCGATCAGTAAGAGATTTCTTCCCTACAGGGAGAACTTCTCCTGGCCACACTGTGCCACTCAAAGATTCTAAATATACACCTGAAGACACTGTGGTAATCAAACACCCCAGTTTAAGAATGCAAACCCGCGTACTGCACTCCTACAAGGGAAAAGGAGTCTGGACAACCTTTTAAATAAGGCTGCAAAGGAGATTTGGATTATTTTTTTAAAGATGGGAGATACAGAAGATGCTTGTATGCATTTTGTAAGGGAATAAGTCACGGATAGGTCGCAAGATGCGTTGTTTATCTAAGGCCAGGTCTACACCAGGGGATAAGTTTGAATTAAGATACACAATTCCAGCAACGCTAATTGTGTAGCTTGTGTTGATGTACCTTAATTCTAACTTTGGCACCCCCATCACAGGGGGAGGTCAATGGGAGAAATGCTCCTGTCATCTTCTCTTACTCCTCATGAGGAGCAGGAGTACCGGCGGTGATGGGGGTGCCCTCAACATCTGATTTAGCAGGCCCTTATTAGACCCATTAAATCAAATACCAGAAGATCAACCTCTGGAGCGTCGATCCATGAGTAGGTATAGATGTGGCATCCATAGGCATGGGGCCTCACAGATCCCATTGGCTGCAGTTAGGCATTTTCAGCCAAGAAGAGCTATGAGAAGTATAACACTTTATTTACATAAGTTCTAAAGTTTAAAGAGTTGTTTGCTTAACCCAGTAAATAAAATTGAGAAGCTAGGCTGAGAACATTCTGTCTCTATGCCATGGAGTGAAAAAAACCCTCCACTATCTGTAGAAGCTCATCTTGGCTATTCAATTAACACCTGTGCACATACTCCCATCCTCCTGCCCATACATTAAAATACTAAAGATATCCTCTACAGAACCTTGGATTTGGCTTATTGTGTACTGTACCTGCAGTATTCTGGATCAGATTCTCAGCTGCATTGTCATATGTTTGCACCACACTGCTGACACAAAGTGCCTGGAAAGCAGACAGAGCTGGCCAGGTATGAATTCACTTAAGCTGTGATGCTCTCAGCTGACATAGATCCAGTGAACTCAGTGCCTGTGCCACCTGTCACACGAATAAATGGCTGCAGTATGTAGATGTGTGAAGAAGAAGAAATATAAAACAAAACTATCCCCATGTGGCACACAGTCCTCAGGGGCTGTTGCCAGATGGTGCTGTTTAGAGCAGTCCTTAGACAACCTAACTACCAGATTCTAACTAGTGACTTTTTTGTGGCTTTGGAGTGTGTGAAAGGCAAGCTTTTTCCAGTTCAGTCTGCCTCCCTATATCTAACAATAAGGAATGAATGCTATTACTTCCACCAGAACCAATATTTCATAGCTGCGTAAGAAGGGGAGTTCACCACCTCAGATGTTGTTCAGTATTATTGTCTCAATTTTCCCAATGGGAAATCTTGAGATGCAGTGATGTGAGATGACTTTCTCATAGTCACAAGGCAAATCAGTAGTAGAAAGCTTCAGAGGGGTGGCTGAGTTAGTCTATAACTGGAAAAACTTAAAAAACAACAAATAGTCTGATCAATAGTAGAGTTAGGAATGGAACCCAGTACTTTCCATTAGCTACAATATCTATATAGCCACTATATCTATATTTTCCTTCCACTGGAAACTCAATGAAGCAAAGAATGTGGACCCATATTTTCAATACAAGTAGCCCAGTCCTTCCTAGGTTTACATGTACAGTGTGTGTGTGTGTGTGCGTGCGCGCGCGCGTGCACACATACTCCTACACATAAATACATGCACAAACATCATAGCTAATATTGTGTTTGGTCTTTTGTTTTTGTTGTGCCATAGAAAAAGGAGTTATAAAACGTTTTTGACAATTTTGTATTGATATTCTTTATTTATAATCCATGCAGAATGGGTGTGTTTTAGGTACTCTCAAAACACATTAGACCTTACTGACTTGGAGCATTTAGGGCTATATTCAGCTCACAATGAAATTAATGGGATTTTTCCAGAGTTCAATGGGAGTTGGATATGGTCTTTAATAAACAATATGAAAAAAGTCTGTCTCAGCAAAAGCTTAATAGCAGATACTGTAATGAGGTTCCCTTTTACAGAAAGATGTTTTTTACACAAATGTGGCAGCACATTTACTGGGTCAGGAGGTAGAATTATTATAAAAAAATTAAACCTGAGAGAGACTTGCAAATTATGAACAAAGTATGTAGTCACACAATATTTTTTGCATGTCAAATGATTCAGGCATTTGGTCACAGCCCTGACTGAGGGCGTGAAGCCATCCTGACTTCCCGAGCTGTGCCTGAGAAGAGCCGGGAAAGGCAAATTTCTTTCTTTTTCATGTGGTCATTCAGCTCTGCTGGGCTGCACATGGGTAATGGCATTGTGACTCTATGTAGTCTTCATCCCTGTCAGTTTACTTTTTGGAGTTATTGTTTTGGGGGCAAAAGGATCACACACAGACATACACTTTTTATTTAGTGATTTAGGGAAATATTTTCAAAATACTTTCTAAACTTTACAACTCTGTTTTTGTATTAGTATTTGCCCAGTTTGTATATTTTAACCTTAGTACCAAAAATAAAGAGATAAAATAAATTGTCAAAGTAATGTACAGGTATTAGATTGTTCAGTATTTCACTTACTATGGCAATGCCTGCACTCCCATGAACCTACACTGCCTGTTCCAGCCGACTTTGGTTTGTGGGGCTTGAGCTGTTTAATTGAGGTGCAGATTCCTGGTCTGGGTTTCACCTTGCAGGGTCCTAGAACCTGGGCTTTGACCTGACCATGACTGTTTGTATCACAATTAAACATCCCCACAGCCTAAGGCTGAGTCGCACAGGCCAGCTACAGGTTTCTAATTGCAGTTTACCTCAAGTTGTCAACCAAAATTGTCTTGCTTTCCAACCGACATACATGTAGTTTATCGTGTATAACAAACAGCCACAAGATGGAGCTCTGCAAACAGCATGTTAAGAAGGTTTTTATCATATGGAACACAGATTTGTCTTTAGATTGTGGTATACATTTAGTATGATGTCAATTAAAGGAATGAAAACATAATACTATAGAAACAATCCACAGTTTTCATTTCAGTACACGAGACAACAAACATGAACAAATATATCAATGATATCAAGTAGCCAAATTCATCTGTGCTATTCACTAAACTGCATGTGGCCTTTAAATACTGGTTAGATAAAAAATTAGTTAGTTTGCAATAGAATGATTGATGAAAACTCCTTTGCCTCCCACATGAATCAAAATCCTAACATGGGGAATTCATGAAATGCCAGAACAATGAAGTACATTCTCCCTAACATTTGTGCTGAGGCAGACAGAGAAGCATAAAAGTCATGCTCCACTGAACAATTTATTATTTTAAAAGTATTTTCAATGGAAAGAGGAAAAGGAATACATTCAGCCCAAGCAGAATGACAAAGAGCTATTTATTCACTGTCAATATTGCAACCACATTAAAACTCTGCTTATGGCATGAGTTTGATGTTGAAAGTCTAAACAAAGACAGTTTGAAAAAGATGTAAGGATGGACTCAGCACGCATAGAGCTGAACACTGCCCAGCACCCAGAAGGAGATTTTTATTCCTGAAAGGGCAAGGATGGGGAACCAACCAATTTCCAGCCTTCCAAAAAAATTGCCCAGTGAGGGCATGTCTACACTACAGCGTTATTCCAAAATAGCTTATTTCAAAATAACGTGTCTAGACACAAAATGCATTTCGAAATAGCATTTTCCTCTTTCAAAATAGCGCGTCCACGTTGATAGGATGCTGAATTGAATTTAAGACTGGCTGGAACCTGTTCAGGTCAGGAGTTACCTTGTGTGGCTGCTGCCTGAGGCTATCTGAGACCTGTGCTTAAAGGGACCCCCCCCCCCCCCCCCCCCCGGACAGCCGGTTCTAAGGTTTCCCTGCTTGCTTGCCTACCTCGCTGAGGGACAGCAACGCATTTTTTTCTCTGTGTGCTCTGGTTGCCCTCATTCAGGACACCACAGCACTCTGCAGCATGGAGCCGAAGCCGCCCCTGGGCACACTGGTGCTTCTCCTGGACGTGTTGCTGTGAGCCTGGCAGCATGTTCTGCAGGCAGTAACAGTCTCCCTGGTGTGCCTCACTGGGGGGTTGTGCCTCATTCCTCCCTTATGTCCTTCCACTTTCCCCTCCCTAACCCCCCTTCCTGATGTACAATAAAAGACACATGTTCATTACAACAAAGCCTCTTTATTGAACAATACTGGGGTGGGGCTGGGGAATGAAACTGAGGTGAGACTGGGGGAAGAAGGTAGAAGAGGGGAGGAGGGAAGCTGGGAGAGGGCAGGGGGAAACCTGGGAGAAGGGAGCTGTCAGGGGGAAGCAAGGGGAGGAGAAGCTCAGGGCTCAGGGTTGGGAGTCTCGGCAGCCCAACTGTCACCCAGCACCGCAGGTGTGGGGGCCGCAGTGTCCATGGAGGTGTGGGGAGGGTAGGGAGGGAGAAGTGGGAAAGGGAGAAGGAGTGGGAGGAGGAACGGTAGCTGGGGAGGCAGGAAGGGCTGGAGCAGCAGGCGGCAGCAACCTCTGCCCCAAGGTCGATGATCACCTGGGGGGCACGGACCGTCCTACCCCCACGATGCAGTCCACGGCATCAAATTAGGGGCAGGGGTCTGTGTCTGCCCCTGGTTGGGAGCTGCCCCCTATGGCCCTGGCATATGCCTGCCACAGCTCCTTTATTTTAGGGAGCTTTTGGGTTCGCATGTGGCCGTTGGTGACCATACTGGCAGCCATCACCTGTAGACAGTTGTGTTCCTCCATTTAGTGCGGAGATCATGGACATTGGTGGCAATCCCCAAACCTGAATTAGGTCCCTGATCTCTGCACTGGACTAGACAGGAGCCCACCTTTTCCGGCCCCTGGCAGGCTCCTGGGTGCTGGCAGACTGGTCCTGGGGAGCGGTGGAGGGCTTGCTGGCACTGGCTGCCTGGCTCAGGCTGGGGCCACTGGAACAGGTACAGTGACTCCTGGCTCTGGGCTGGCAGGCTTGATCTGGCACAGGCACTGTGGCCAGAATCTACCCCTTTAAGGGCTCCGACAAGGGGGGGAGGGAGAGGAGTTTTCTTGGTTGTTCCCAGAATGGCCACCAGGGCACCCTGGGAAGGGCTGAAGGCCCCCTATTTCGAAATAAGCATCTACACAGCACTTATTTTGAAACGGCAATTTCGAAATTGGCACTATTCATTGTGGAATGAGGTTTACCAATTTAGAAATAAGCCCTCTGCTATTTCGAATTAATTTCAAAATAGCGGTTTGGCTGTGTGGACGCTAGTAAAGTTATTTCGAAATAACTTTGCTGTGTAGACATACCCTAACAGTTGAGAGAGCATGGCTCAAAGCCCTGCCCCCAGTATATAGGGAAGGGAAGGAGCAGGAGTTGTATCCCAAAGCTGCACCCTTCAAAGATTTGGGGTGGCCATCAGCTGCAAATCCAGTCAACTTCCCTTCTTACTAAGACTGACAGAACATCTTCTCTTATTCTCTTCCTGCACCAGAAACAGGAACATATGGATAAAGAGTGAAGGGCAAAAAGCATTTAAGCTACTCTTCTTCTCCATTTCCCCTGCCTGAATTAGAGCAACCTTAGGACTGCTTGAATTTGGTTCTGCTGCAACAGCTTTAGTATAGTGTGCTCCAATAACATCTCTTCCGCCTCTTACCTGCCCACAGTACATTCCTTACAAACTGAAATTTGATTAGTGCAACTGGATCCAGCATAAGGAGGCTTGACACTCTGTAATAGGGATCAGGGTGCAATCATGAATTTGCTCCATAAATTAGAAGATATCTTGAGGTTGTGCTGTTACTTGACTAAAATGTCAAGCTGCACAGTAAATTTAATAACTTTGATTTTATTTCCCATCATTAAGTACATTGGAAAACTGCAGGATCTCATACCATGGTATGGCAACTATAGGCAAATTGATACTTAATGGTGACCATTGTAGTGTAGCATTATAGACAACACACTTCTGTTGAAATTGCTAGTATCAGCTAGTGGGGCACTTTCAAAATTAAACAATTATAAAGCTTTAAAAACTAAATTTGCATTCCCAAATTAACAATATGATTTTATTGTAGTGTATTAAAACCCAGAGCATATTAGAAATCTAATTCTATTTTACATGCCTTCTGCCATCTGGCTGTTTTTAGTGGCTATGGTCTGCTCCCCAACTGAAACTGCCTAATTTCTGGTCACATCCTATCCAGTCCCAGCCCTTCTCTTCTTGTGGATCACTGTGCTGAGGAACAACTTCCTTGGAGCCCTGGGGAGGGAGATACACTGCCGCTGAGGGAGCTGCCTGTCTCCCTGTCTGCACTGGAAGAGTGAAGTCTGGGTGGAGAGGGTCCCCTCTTTACAATGGTCAGGCAAAATCTGCCAGTATTATTGGGTAACATATATGTGGGCAATAATACATTAGCATGAGTCTCCGGTGCTAAGCTCTATAGGCTACATTCACAAAGGAACTTTTGTCACCTAATTGCCACTTCATACACCTAAGTTCTAGATTTCGGTGCCACTGGGATTCATAGAACCCTCACTCAACTGCCTGCTAATCCTTCAGGCGCCTAAACCTACTCGGAGCCTAAATGTTGGTGTTAAAAGTTCCCTTGGTGCATGAATTTCTGCTGCACTGTATCCTCTCTCTAGCTATCCAGCTTTCATAAGCCCTGGAACGAGTCACAATTCATGGGAAGACAGACACTCTTTTGCCTATCTCACATGCAGGGCCCAATCTTGTAGGAACACTCTGAGGATGTCTAACTCCACACAAAACAGGCAGCAAGAGAAGCTCCCATGACACCTTTACCCAAGAGTGAAAGTGTGCACCCAGGATATGGGAGACCCCCCCCCCCATTCAAGTCCCCCCTCTGCCTGATGAGACAGGATTTGGACAGAGAGCTGCCACCTTTCAGGCAAGTACTCTAACCATTAGCATATGGGATATGCTGATGTAAGGGTGCCTCAGCATCTCCTGGTGAAGTTGTTCTACTCTGAATAAATAAATAGGCATTGGCTACTGGGGCTCCCACCTCTGAGGTAAGTGCCATACCCAAATAATTTCCATTCTTCTCCCTGACTGGCTTCTTGCAAGAAATGCCATAGGCCCCTGACTTCAGGAGAGGGTTCATCTGAGAATCCCAAGAATAAGTAGATTTCCCCTAATAGCCTGGATTTAGACATTGAACTCCCTGGCAGAGCAGGGATTAGGACACACCCTCCCGGTGGCTATCTTAGGCAGCTCCCTGCTCAGCATGCTGGCTATTATGAAGCCCAATCTTAGGTGCCCATCTCTATGGGTGGGGGGTGAACTCTTGTGTTGGGGAGGTTTGCCTGCAGACCCTGCCCCTTCTGCCAAACTCCCCTGCTCTCCACATGACAGAGCCCCAACCTCCCACTTATCTCCCTCCTCAGGAGTCGAGACTCCTGTGATTAATCTTAATCAACCAAAGATTGGTATATGGAGGACTTCTTAATAAAGCAGCATCATACCCTCTTGCAGGATTGGGTCCTTAGCATAATCCTAACACCACAATATTAATTCTACAGAAAAAAAGTAGTGTAAAATCTTTCCACCATTAAAGTTTCCTGTAACTCTGATACTAGGTTCTTACATGTATGAGCTTTAAGCACACAAGATTAGTGGAATCAGGCATGAATCAGGCAGAATCCATGAGACATGAATACAGTTCTATAAACAAAGGAGTTTTTTATGAAAATATTTTTAAAATTAATCTCACTACACACTGTTGATTTCTACATTTGTCTTCCAACTGGCTGCATGGTAATTATTTCAGAATTGAGCTATATTTTGTATTTTGTTTAAATGACGTTAGGAGATTTATCTGTTCTGAAGATATACAACAGCTTCATTATTTTTGGGACATTGTACTATATTTCATTTTGAAAAGTATACAAAAATACTCAAGTGTCAATCACACAAGCATATTTATTATATAAATATTTTAAATTACATTTTAATTATAAACGTAAACATTTATAGGAAAATAGTGTTATATATTTCTTATTCATGTTTACAACTAGTATAAGGCACATAGTGCAAAAATACTTTTCTGATACAGAGATCACAAAATAGTCATCTACATGTGTTATCTAAAAAGCAACTGCTTAAACATTTGTGGTACAATATAGGCTTTCAGTAAAAGGTATTGCTAACTTGATTAACACGTTGTGGGTAAAACTAAGATATAGCTGCCATATGACCTACCAGTTCTCACTGGCATATAAACAGGTATTTGGTTTAAAGTTGAAAAATGCCTAAAATTATCTAGTACATAATGTGTGCTATTACTCACATATAAAATCTTATTTTGAATACCTGAGAATTTACCTGAAACAAGCTATCTTTATGCTCTACTTATTTCTGCACTTCTGGAATAATTCTAAACAATAAATCAAACTTCTAGATCATTTCTGAAATTTAAAAGTTTCCCCCTATACATTTAATTTTTCTATGAGAAAGCACTTTGTAAGAGTGTGCATTTCAGTTGCATTGACCTCTGAAAAATAAAACTACACTTCTCAAAAATGTGAACTGTGCACACTTTGCTTCCTGCTTTCCCTTATTGAACCCAGAAGTTTCACTGAGATCAATGGGAATTCTGGCTGTAGTGAAAAAGGGAGACAAGATAGGGCATTTGTTAAACTTCAATGTCTGGAGAATCTGGACAGAGGAAAAGTAAAAATATATATTTGTATGATTGCATACTAAATTGCACAACATACACAATATACTGCTTTTACAATATACACAGCTGTGTGAGAGGTAGGCTTTGAAAACTAGATTTTCAAACTATGATGTGTTTCCTTATTTTATTTTCTTATACCCACAACAAACTTTGTTTTGATGTTTAACATTTTTCATGGAGACAACAGAGGTTGAACCACACTTTCCAACACTAAGACTACTGTTTGAGCACCACAAAAAGAAAGAGAGAATGTTTTAATGACATAGAAATGAAAAAAAAAGCCCTATAGAAACTGTATCAGGAAAAAGTATATTGGTGATGTACTCTTCTGATGTAAATTGTTGACAAAACATAATTCCCAACAGGTTTCATAAAGCTGAAAGTAGTTGAAATTATTAGTTGACTTCCTGTGTCAACAACCTTCTTTTATTTTTACATTTTAATATGATTGATAACAAAATCAGCACAGTATATGCATTTTACTGTACATTGTACAATGAAGTGTACTGATTAGTTGCAGGTACAGTATTACAATTATGGTCCAGTTTAAGGTGTTACCAGTAGTAGTAACATCAGTGCAGTTTACTTTATTAGCTTGTATATACTGTACATTGATTGAATACCTCTTTATTAAAACCTGAGGGTTTATGATTGTGGATTATGCACTGTTAGCCCATCAATAAATGATTAAACAATGATATACATCCCTGAACACTGATGAAAATGGGAAGGAATTCTTAGTAGTAAATTAACTTCACAGAGATGAATGACCAAAATAAATAATAGCACCTAATATCTGCACCAGAAAGAGAGATTCTCCTGCTTTTGATGTTCTTACCACCTCAGAGCTTTTACTGTATTTGAAGTTGGAGACCAATATTTGTGTTTGGAACACATTTTCCGCAGAACCCTCCACATCTTCCATATATTTTAGTACCATCCTGGAAATTAGAGAGGCAAAAATAGCAAAAGCTCAGTCAAGAGAAACTACCATAGGATACATCTACACTGCAGTAGTATTTTGAAATAACTAGCGCTATTCCAAAATAACTTAGTCTGCGTCTACACAGCAGACAGTTATTTCAAAATAGTGTCAAAATACAACCTCTCCCCGAGTCACGAACGAGTTACAGACCAAATACTTGGCCATAAATTGATTTGTTCATAACTTGGACCCCACTGAGTTACATAGCGACCGCGCTGTTCATAAGCGCAGGTCATGTTTGTAACTTGGGGACCGCTTTTACGACTGCTCCATGGGAGCTTTGGTCAGAAATGCGAACAGTCATAACTCTACTGTTCGCAACTCGGGGACCGGCTGTACTGTTAAGCTGAAGGACTTCTTACTTTGACTCCTGTAACCCTCATTGTATGAGGAATAAGGGAAGTCAGAGGAAGAGTGCTGTATTTCGAAATAAGTGCTGTGTAGATGATCTCTGTTTCGAAATAAGCTGTTTTGAAATAAGTTATGCAATTACATAGCTCAATTTACGTACCTTATTTTGAGTTAATCCCTGCAGCTTAGATTCACCCATAGTTACACAAACAGTATAATAAAATATTGACTCATCAGAACTTTTGACACATCCCACTGAAGACTATCAAATTAACTTGAACCCCTAATAAACATGTCAGGTTTGTCTACACAGTGTAGCAACATACGCCAGAGGGCTGCAAATTGCAGATACTCTGAAGTTTTGCACTCAAAGAGCATGTCTACACAGCAGGGTTTAACTCAAAAAAAGCTACACAAATTGAGCTATGTCAATTCCATAGCTTATTTCAAAATAGCTTATTTTGAGTTTTAGTGCTGTCTACACAGCACTTATTGGCTTTGTCTACATTGGCCCCTATTCCGTAATAGGGATCCTAATGTAGCACTTGGGAATAGGCAAATCCGCGGGGGATTTAAATATCCCCCGCGGGATTTGCATTTTCATGGCTGCCGCTTTTCTCCGGCTTGTAGATAAGCCGGAGAAAAGCGCCAGTCTGGACGCGATCCTCCGGAAAATAAGCTCTTTTCCGGAGAATCTCTTATTCCTACTTGAAAGTAGAAGAAAAGCCGGAGAAAAGCGGCAGCCATGAAAATGCAAATCCCGCGGGGGATATTTAAATCCCCCGCGGATTTGCCTATTCCCAAGTGCTACATTAGCATCCCTATTACGGAATAGGGGCCAATGTAGACGTAGCCATTTTGAAATAGAGCACTCTTCCTCTGACTTCCCTACTCCTCATGAAATGAGGGTTACAGGAGTCAGAGTAAGAAAATAAATCCTCCAGCTTGACAGTATTTTGACATTCTGTTGAAATAACTGCTGGCTGTGTAGACGTGAACTATGTTATTTCGAAATAACGCTAGTTATTTCAAAATAATGTTGCTGAGTAGACATAGCCAAATTAACCTTGCTAATGCCCTCTAAAAAGTTTCTAGCATGTGTTAACTTAGCACCATTTTAGACAGGACTATACCAATGTGCAATAGGTACCTATTAGCACAGGTGTCAGCTTCCTCCTTGCCCCAGAGGTGCTCAACCCTATGCCCCATTTCCACTCCAATCCTTTCCAAATCCCCCACTCTGTCCCATCTCTTCCTGCTCCTGCTCGTGCTCCACCCCTCACTACACCTCTTCCTTCAAGAGGCCTCACCCCACTACTTTCCATCCATGTTCTGTACCATCCTGCCTCTTCACCACCTCTTCCTGACCATTTCCACCCCTTTCTAACTACAATTTGAACCTCTCTAGTCTAGCACTCTCTGGTCCAGCAACATCCATGGTCCAGGAAGATTTTAGTTAGCCAGATGTTCACTTATCATGGGCATGGCCAAGTTTCCTGTTGCAAATTCTCTGGTTCAGCAGCAGTCAGGTCCTGAGGGTGCTGGACTAGACAGGTTCAACCTGTACTCCAATCCCTAAAGTGTTCTACAATGTATAGCCCTCTTGCCGTGCAGTGTCATGCTGAGTAAAAAGTTCATAACTTTTTCACCAATATACATTGTGTGCCCTCAGAGATAACAAGGCTAACTGTGCAATGTTAGAATGTACTGCAAAATAAATAATAATATATGTCCCATGTGGCTATCTGACAATTAATTAATTTATGGAAAACATTGTATGGCACTAATAGTGAATTAACCTATGTGTATTTTATATTATTTGCCCTAATGCTCTTTTGGGTTTTTTGCATTAATCTTGTTGTAGATAAAAGATCTAGGAGAATTATGCACAGTAAATATCATAAAAAATATTTATCACTTGGATATTGCCTCTGTATCATATTAAAACTTTTATGGGAAAGCTAGATAGAAAGAAACTACTTACTTAGGTTGGAATATTATTAGAAGGACAGGAGTAAAACACTCTTAACTCTTATGAAAGATGACATGAGATCTTCAGTGACCATAAGTTGTCAGGTCTCAGCATTATATATAATCTCCTCAAGCGTGGCCGTGGCTGTGAATATCATTTTGTTTCAGCAATGACTGAGATCAAAGAATGGTACCTATTGAATCACTGCCATCACTTCCTACCGCTCTGCAGTACGGGTTTAGGTCTCTAACTCAAGTTAACAATGGACAAAGAATATAAAGGATTACTTACTTGGGATTTGTGTATATCAACAGTTGCATAATTGCCCTGAGCAATCCATCTAGCTGTATTGGATAGCCTCAGTCCAGTGCCTGTCAAATTAATGCTAAACTGCCCCTGTCAAGAAAAAAAATCCCAAAGTACAGAGCTTATGTACAAACTTAACAGTGGCACATTAGCAAATACTAACTAGAATATTGCATTGTAACTTTATGTTCCATACTGAATGTCACATTGCTAAAGTAAAAATATTGTAGAAAGATCTACGTTGGCACACACCAACATTTTGCTGTATTTCGTTCACTCACCATTTCTTATAACTGCAAGTACATGATTATTTTAATATTTTCACTCTTATAATAATAAAAATTAGGTTCCATCAAATACTCAGACATTTTGTGATATTTTCAGATAGTTTTTGCAAAAAAATTAATTATGGACAAAAGCAATGATGATGAGTTCAGTTTAGATTAGAAAAACATCCAAAAGTTCTGATAATTATTAGAAACATAAGCATTTTTCATCAAGAAACATTGCTGGAATTCTGGCAAAACAGTTTTTTGTGTGATGCTTGCAGTAATTTCTGATTTCCTGGGCGTGGGAAGTAATGCTAAATAATACCAAGTAGCGTAATAATTACAATAACATATAATATAACATCAATTATCACAATAATCAAATAACAATTCTGGTCAAAAGCCAGACATTTTGAGGCATAAACAACAACAAATTTCAAAAATACTTTAAAATTATCGGAATTTCTGAAAACCTCAAACTTTTTGGATGTGGGTTTGTGTTTTCGGTTTGATTTATATTTTATCTGAACTGATTTGTTTATTATTCCTAAGTGACATCTCATAATTTTATTTCAATTTGTGTATTACAAATGTGCAGACTTACCAGAATGAGGCTTGCCTTCTTAAAGATAGACAAAGTGGGTGAAATAATATCTTTTATTGTACCAAACTCCGTGAGTGAAAGAAACAAGCTTTTGAAGCTTTGAAGAAGAACTCTGTGGCGATCAAAGCTTGTCCTTTCACCAAGAGATACTGATTTAATAAAAGATAATTATTTTGCCCACCGTCTTTCTCTCATATCTTGGGACCAACATGAAACAACTGTTTCTTAGAGACAAAAAATGTAAACTGTGTTCTGAACTTTTTGGAGCTATTTAGGCAGGATCTTACTCTGGAAACTAGAAATGAATCTTTCTCTCCTACTCATAGCTCTCAGACTTTTTCAAGTGAAGTATCCAATCAGATCCCTCACCCTATTATAAAAGGATAGCTCACTCTTCTGTGCTTACTTTAGGCCTTGTCAACACTAAACAGTGCCGTCGACTAGTTCACCTACTCAAATAGTGTAGGTAAAGTCAACGTATTCATGGTGGTGTCTGGCATGCAGTAGAGTCAGTGGGGTCTGCTATCGCATAGATGTCAGCTACTCTTCTTAATTTGGAGGAGTACCAGCATTGATGGGCTTGTGCTCAAAAATCGATTTATCACGTCTACGCAGATGCGGTAAATCGACAGCTGGTGGACCAGTTGCTGCAGCATCAATCCACTGTGTAGTACACACAAGACTTACTACTTAATATACCTCTTAATAAAAACATCTAATATATACACAAATATTTAAATTAAATTCACTGCCAGATACAAAGTTTTACAATAAACTCTATTTCAAATAATTGCATTGATTGCAAAGCCCCTTTTATATGCAAACCCATATTTAAAAAAATAAATGAAGGACTAGAAATACACTTTAAAACAGACAATATGTTTGGAACTAGAAACTATATCACACACCTTTTCCAGTATATTTTTTCCCACTTTATAAAATAAATGGTGACACCAAAGACAAGTTGCAGAAATTGAATAAATTATATTAATACAATACTGTGGTTGAGCTTTTAAACAAACATGTTAGTAAATACTCTGTGTGTGTGTGTGTGTGTGTGTGTGTGTGTGTGTGTGTGTGTATACACACACTGTACACAGAGACCATGCTAAAACTTGCTTCCCTTAGTCGCCAATAAGAATTTTGCTACTGTACTAAATATGCTTGTTTTAAATTATGATTTTGAGATTAGTACTATGCAATCTAAAACTTCATCTACTCTGGTCATACTTCACGAAACACTCTTTTCTATTTTACTGTTTTATTCTTTTGCCAAAATCGAACATGGTAAACATATGTACTACTTCCTGTTGGGTACTGCCATCTAGGCTTGCCAGAATTTTTATTTTAGCTTTTAAAATATTAAAACTCAAACTGTCAACATCACATATGATTATACAAATAAATATCCTTAGATCAACAAATCATTCCTGGTTTTCTTATTGATTCACTAGTCCATTTTTAACAAACTTAATTGTAATACCTAATCATTGGATTTTTACTGACTTTTCCTGAAATCAAATCCTTCCAAGTCTAGTTTTAAGGTGTAAACCTTTAAGTGTTCATGAGATGCCTATAATTTGATAGTAACCAAGCTTTATAAAAATAAATCACATACAAAGGACTGTAGGTACTGTAGGAAGAGTTTATTTCAGAGTTCTAGTGATGCATATACCCCATTCAAGCTTCACTATTGTTACTTATATAGATGCTCAAAACATGTCATAAAAATTCATCTCTTGTTGTATTGCTTGGTATAACTTATTTTCTGTATGTTTTTATGCCTCATTGCTCTTTTATTTTCTGACTCATAAATGGGTGCACTGGCACATAATGTTGCACAAGTCAGATACTTCTTTGAGACCAAAGAAGCAGAATGTATTCATTTTATGGCATGCAACATCTGGAGAAAATTAATGCAAATGGACTGCAGTTTATTCCACAATCATAGGCCTGCAGTATTCCACAAAGTAACCTCATCCACAGTAATGTCATGTTGCAGAAATAAATGAAAGTAGCATGTGTGCAATTACACTGATGACACAGCAGTTGCCTGTCATGTATACTATTCAGACTTGGGAACAGGTTTGAAAAGCTTTACATAGGAAGTGATGCAAATGATCTAGACAGAGACCAGCAGCATTCCTTCAAGGTATCTCAGTAAAGAAATATATTCTCAATTAGCTTTCACCACTGGTGTAAAGAAATGCAGTTCAAAAGAGCTGTGCCTACCTAGGTCAGTAGTGGACTTGGTTCTCAGATGTATTTATTTTTCAGTATCCAGTGCTCGGAAGCACCTGTGAGAATTTTTGGTTTGTTGATTTTTGGTTTAATTTTCTGGTTATGGTATTCTGCTGCTGGTCTTAGGACCGCAGATGACATTTGGTGTCTTGGGATGCCCCACTGTATCTGCATTTATCAGATATCTTCTCTTTCTCCACAGAGGTATTTCGATATGTTTCAGGAAATCTCAAGTGATAGACCATTAATGCAACTCACAACACATGCTGGGAAGTGTTCTTTTGCTGCTGAGTGGCCAATGACTGACTCATCTTTAAGCTTTGCCTTGCAGCTCTGACACACTTTATGTTAATAAATGTCTCATGCCATCTGCATCACAGGAGCAGAGAAACCAAGAGAAAATACAGGGAGAACAAGAGTTGGCTGATACTGCCTTCCCAAAAGGGATCTAAAGAAGAGGAGAAGAAAAGTAATGGAGAGGAAAAGAGAAATGTACTGGGGCAACAGCAAGGGATAAGGGTTGGAAAGAGGGAGTAGGAGGACATTAGAAAGACACGTAAAAATTTAAGGAGTACTTCATAACAGAACAGCAGTGCAGGAGGCAGGAACACAAGAGAGCAATAGAGGATTGGGTATTATACATGGAACAGGAACATGAGGGTCAACAAAGGAGACAACTGTCGGGAAAACAATTTCAGGGAGCAAATGTAAGGGAGCAAATGTAAGGGGCAATGGAACAGAAGAGAAGAGAGAAAGAAGAAATTAGTAATTATGGTTGCATATTTGTATACAGCCTATTGAGCGTACATCAGAGCCTATTGCATCTCCCAGTGGAGAGCTTTAATAAAATGGAGTTTTTCTTAAGTGTTCATTTAATAAAAAAATTATAAATACCTGTGGGCATCTGGCAGCACTATAGCAATCTCCAGCTGTAGCAAAAGGAACAGCCCTCCCAAATATCGTCTGAGCAAACAGAAGGTCTGTAGCTGTAAACAGATATGACAAGTATTTGGCACTGGAATGGTTGCAATATGCACAAAGAAGCAAAAATATTACTGCAGTAAACTGTTTCCATGTAAAATTTAATTGGCTTATTTAATTAAATCAATGTTATAGTAACAATGTTGTTTCACAGATTCATAGATTCCAAAGTCTGTCCTCCTATACAACACAGATCATAGAATTTCCCTCAAATAATTCCTAGTACCCAAGGCCTACAAATTGAGAAATAACATCTTTGATTAATGAAAATATTCCCACTAAATTATAAAATGAAACACACTTAGAAACACAGTAGGCCCCTGTCCATTCTCTACATGCCTTTCTGGAAGATAGGCTTTAGTCAAACAACTCATTGGGTTCTAAAAAGGGGAAGGCAGGGCAAAATTGGTATGTGATATCCAGGAGAACAAACTAAATTATCTTTTGGTTCTATCTGATCTTAATATTTATAAATTGTGCTGAAAATAGAGATTATTTTAAATTTTAAAAAAATGTTCTGTAATGGGAGAACAAATACAATTGTTTGATTTTTGTAGGAGTTTCATAGACCTTTTACATTCTAAAATTCCAGTAAATTTGGGTATTCTTTAAAGTGTTGATGCCATATGAATGCATATAACCTGACACATTCATTAAAAAATAACAATAAACCACACACCACACTTCCTCTCCCCCCCATATCTCCAAATTTAGGGCTAGAGTTAATAGTTTTAATGAAAAGTACTAATATACAGTGATTCATCCTCCTACTTCCTTTCTCATCATCCTTTTGTTCAAGATCATCACCAATTTATCAAAAACAGAAATCTTGTGCCTCGACAGCCCCTTGAACATATCTCTTGATTTGGAAAATATATACATGTAATCTGCTGTAGGAAAAGCCTTAGTTCTGCTCTTGAGAAACACACACATATAGATTATGCATGTGTATTAAAGTTAGGAGACACTCATAAAAGCTTAAGGTTTGAACTTGTGAATTTCTGTGATTCATTCATGGAATTGCCATTGAAATTAAGAGTATTGTTTGTGTAGAAATAGCACAATCAGGCCCTAAATTTCCATTTATAGTAGTTACTATCATTTACAATTCCAACAGAAAGGTAATAATACATAGATTTCTACAGTAATAATATATAAACACTTACTTTTAATTTGAAAAGAGATTATATCAATTCTTATTTTGCTAAAAATAGTGCGTCCAGCTGCAAGGTAGTCATTTCTGCATGCACAGTCTTGCCTTCTACTTCCATTAAAAGGACACTCATATGGATTTTGTAACCTGAAATACAATAGTTTGGTTTCTATTTTGCTACATTTTTTAAAGTAGCATCATATGAAAAATAATCAACACATTTTATATTAGAAACAGAATATCTTACAACAAATATTAAACAGTAGAATCTTTCTACAGTTGGGCCAACTGCAGCACTGCTATAACCATTTCTATTGAAATAATAAAAGATGATCGGTATAGTCAGTTAGTGCAGTTACACATAATTTTGGTAGGAAAGAATATGTACGTTAGTGATGTATATTTGTATGTCTACCCCGTTAAACATTGGGCCCAAAATATATTTCTGTGTATGTGTTACCATAAAGGAAAACTTAGATTTATAGTTTCAAAATGCTGATAACATTTCATAAAGTAAGACTTTAAAAACAAGTTTGTTATACCTGTATCCATATACTTCAGAAAAGTTGTCTGCTTCACCTTTAACCAGGGTTAAATATTCTCTGGGATTCTCAAACTGCATCCCTGAACAATAAATCTACAACCGAAAATATAACCCTTATTATTATATAATGACAGTTTTGTTTTACAACCCATCCCTTGCAATAGAAATGTTAATAGTACCTTTATCAATCTTCCTTTAACGTTAAGTAAATATTCACCATCCTTTCTAATCCCCTTTTTAATCTGGATTTCTTTGCAGCTGGTGAAAGCTTCACCTTAAAAATGAATGATCGAACCATATCAATATTTCATGAACTAAGAACTGAATTTCAGCAGCTATAATTGTGTTGCAAAGATAATTTATTTTACCATATTTAGATAAATACAGCAAGAAAGCATTTAGTCCACTACATAATCATCTATGTCGATTACTTACATTCTTTTGCATGGCAGATCTTTCTTTCTGCTGGTTTTAAACGTGACAGGCACAAGCTACTGGATAACCCATTTTCAGTCAGGCATTCTACTCTTCTTTCCTTTATTCCCACGCCACAGGCTACTGAGCACTACACAAAGATAGCAACCAGATGTTCAGAAGAAAACAAATCATGACCATTGCCAGTATATTCATTTTGAAAAAGTTTGTGTTTGAGGAGACTGTAAAGTTTTTGCTTGCACATTTATACTCACTTTGCTCCACTTCCCCACCTTCCAAGTAGCTGCTTGTAAACACCCCCTGATGTTGCACTTATACATTTGTGGGGAGGGTATTATTGGGCAATCTCGGTATGGTACCAAGCGAAGACCATAGGCATGATTATTCCGAATAGTGTGGATTCCCGCACAGTATGTGATCCTTTGCCGGTAATCAAGCCCACAGTTGGCTGAACACTGAAATAAATAACAAAAAACATTCAAAGAGGTAGCCATGTTAGTCTGTCTCAGCAAAAACAATGAGGAGTTTTTGGCAAAATTCATGGCAAAAATCTCTAAAACAAAGTGGCTGCTGCAAACAAGGAGGAGTAAATTGATGGGAGGGAAAAAGCTTCCTTATCTTCCTGCTGATGCCACTTAACTCCATCACAGATCCTCCTATTTCTTTACCCCCTGAACTCTACTCCAGAGAAGTGTCACATAAAGATGATGAGAAACTGAGGGTATGTCTACACTACCCCGCTAGTTTGAATTAGCGGGGGTAATGTAGTCATCCGCCGTTGCAAATGAAGCCCAGGATTTGAATTTCCCGGGCTTCATTTGCATGAAGCCGGCCGGCGCCATTTTTAAATGCCGGCTAGTTCGGACTCCGTGCCGCGCGGCTACACGCGGCACGGACTAGCTAGTTCGGATTAGGCTTCTAATCCGAACTAGCTGTACACCTCGTTCCACACTATCTAGTTCTGAACTAGCTAGTCCGTGCCGCGTGTAGCCGCACGGCACGGAGTCCGAACTAGCCGGCATTTAAAAATGGCGCCGGCCGGCTTCATGCAAATGAAGCCCAGGAAATTCAAATCCCGGGCTTCATTTGCAACTGCGGATGACTACATTACCCCCGCTAGTTCGAACTAGCGGGGTAGTGTAGACATACCCACTGAGTCTAGACCTGGCACCCTCCAATGATCACAGTACTCAACCATACTCCAGGCCCACAGTGCAGTACAAGAGCAGTGGGAGGAGGCGGTGGATCTAGAGAGCTTAACAACTGCCCCTCTTGCCTCTGCCCCCAGGTATCAGAAAATACCAACCCATCAGTACCCCCCCCCCCAAGGGTGCCATTTTGGGAGAACATGGAGGGTAGCAGCCTGACTATCAGGGAGCAAGGGGAAAGTACCCTTGTATTTCTTTAATAACTCCTCTGCCCCCTCTCTTCACCAGCCAGGAGTGAGAGACATGCACGGAATCCAAGTACTTTCCCCTCGCTCCCTGATAGTCAGGGGAACGGGAAAAAAAGTAAGCTGCACAGCTGCTGTCCCCCCCCCCAGCTTTCCTGAAACGGGGCCCCTGTTCCTCCCAGAGATGTAATTGTAGAACATGGCTAGAAAGGACTGTGGTCTTGGTGTCACAACAAAAAATCCTGGTTGATGTGAAGATTCCATGTGGAAAAAATTTAAAATATTTTTTACAACCAATGAACAATCATATTAATATTTTCTGATATACTAGGTAAATGGAAATTTGGTTAGCAACATGATTAATTTACCTGTGATAAATCTCCTGTAACAACAACATATTTACAGGGAGTGATCCTGCATTTTTTGATTGATGGAGGCTTTGTGGCAGGATCGCAGAAACTTTCATTTACTTGGATCTTGTGTTCATCCACACACTTGACCTTCCGGCGTGTTTCCTTTTTCCTACATGATGCTGAGCACTGAATACAACAAAAACAAATTACATTATTTCCATTTAAAATAGTCATTTAGGGTATGTCTACACTACCCTCCTAGTTCGAACTAGGAGGGTAATGTATGCATACCGCACTTGCTAATGAAGCCCGGGATTTGAATTTCCCGGGCTTCATTAGCATAAGCGGGGAGCCGCCATTTTTAAATCCCCGCTGCTTCGAACCCCGTGCAGCGCGGCTACACGGGGCTCGAACTAGGTAGTTCGGACTAGGGTGCCTATTCCGAACTACCGGTACACCTCGTTTCACGAGGAGTAACGGTAGTTCGGAATAGGAACCTAGTCCGAACTACCTAGTTCGAGCCCCGTGTAGCCGCGCTGCACGGGGTTCGAAGCAGCGGGAATTTAAAAATGGCGGCTCCCCGCTTATGCTAATGAAGCCCGGGAAATTCAAATCCCGGGCTTCATTAGCAAGTGCGGTATGCATACATTACCCTCCTAGTTCGAACTAGGAGGGTAGTGTAGACATACCCTTATAGAACAAATCTCTCTTGATGGCTGCTATGGATAAATTAAACCTTGAAATAGAAACATCTTGTGAAACCAGTTATCTATTTCAATACAAACACCCGATGCATCCAAACCTTTCACTTTCTTCTCAAAGCTCAGATATTAGCACTTATATGAAAAAATAAGAATGTATAATTACATTCCTGCATTACATGTAAAGTGAGCCAGAGATTAAAATGAAGAAAATGGCAGGGCAGTATATGGGGTAAGATCAAAATGACTCCTCTGTATGAAAGGATGATAAGAAACAATAAACATTCAACTAACATAGGCTGGGTAATTTGGTCTTCAGAGATAGAATATCTTGCAAATGTTTAGTTATATAAAAGTTTTGAAAAAATGAATCCAAACTCTACATTAGTAACCATTAATACTGGATTTAGGCTATGTCTACACTGGGAAGGTTTGACGACAAAAGTGCTGTCAACATGCAAAATGTTGCCAAAAGTGAAAACTGGTCAAACCAGTTTTTCTGCCTCAAATTGTCAATATTTCCTGGCCACATAGCTGGCATCCTCTCAACAGATAAGAGCAAAGCAATGTGGGTGAGCACCCCGCAGTGCAGTGTTGTGGGAAGGCAGAGGTGATCATTGTGCTTCTTGAGATTCCCTCATAGCTATGTGAGTTCTCCATGCTGAGGAATGTCACAGCAGTCTTTCCAGTCCTCCCCCTGCAGCAGCAGTCTGCCTGTTGCTGTGTTCCTAGTGCAGGTCAGAACAGAAGCATTCTACTTGTTTGTTCTCCAATGGAGCAGCCCACTTAGCTGTCAGATACTCCCTGGAGCTTTGAAAGGGGGAGGAGCATCTGCCTGCAGGGCAGCAGAGATCATAAAACATTGAGCACAACTATCAGGGAAGGCATTGTGGGATACTGGCGGAAGCCGGATCTCTCAACAAAACAAAGAGCAGAGTCCACTTTGTCTCTTTGTTGACAATAAAAAGAGGGAAAAGAACAAAATTCTCTTGTGCGTGTTTTGGTTTTTTTGTCACTGGGTGTTTTTCCCCAACAAAAGTCACATTTTAGTGTAAACGCTCTCGCAATTTTGTCGCCAAAAGGCAGTTTTGGTGAGATGACATGCCAGTGTAAACAAGGCCAACATTGTGAAAGAAGGGGCAGGGAGAATGTCAACAAAGAAATTTTACAAACATGACATAAGCTACCAACAAGAGACAGCAAAGCAAAGTGCATGTGTTCATCTCCCAAATGCCGTACCATAGCATTCCCAATACTCTAATAGAGGGTGTCTTAGGACCTCTTTGTCAAGTTAGTGTTACTTAATTTGTCTTTGCCAGGGCTGAGAAGGAGAAGAACACTGTGCCTTTTGGAAGGTGGTGAGAAGCTGGGAGAATGAAAGGAATAGAGAGCAGATGAGGAGCAGAGACACAGAAGGATAGAAGATGATCACTGAAAACACCATATATGGAATCTGAAGCTTAAAGATTGGAAAATGGCAAAGAAGAAATGTGAGAACAAAAGAGGCCAGATAATGATTTTTTAAGTAATGAAAATAGAAATTATTTCAATTCTTAGTTCAAATAAAAGGTTTTAGAGGGTTTTTTAAAAAAAATGAAAAATAAATAAATAATTCCCTTAAAGAAAAACAGACCTCATCTAGATGGACCCGGTAAGTATGCATGTGCACAATTCCCCCATAAAGCCAGCATTTCACATTAGCATCATCAGGCAAGGTACTCACATGCATTATGTGCAAAACATTCTTGTGATTCTTCCTCTGATAGCTACAACTGAGAGGAAGTTCTGTGTGTGTAGAGCTTGGCTCCTCCCCTCTGTTATGCCAACATCCTAATAGTTCAGTGATAACTATTACCCACATATTATGAACCAAAGTTTCTCAAACATTGTGGAGCACAGTTTAATAGAGATTGTCTCATGAACACCTCCCATCCCATTCTCAGTCATACGGGCTCTCCCATTCCTGATCACAGAGTAGCCCTGAGGCAAACTCTGCAGTTGCTTTCACAAGAAAGTGACAGTAGTAATTTTAATTGATTTAGCAGGGGAAAATATGCCAGAATCTTGTAATCTAAACCCAGCACTTTGTAAGCCACCAGCAAGTGATCTGTGGATTCTCTGTGGTTTGTGGCATGTACAGCAATAGCAAGTCAGGAGGACTATATTTTTATACTCTAAATATTGCACCATTCATATTTTAAAATAATCATACTCAGATTTGGGACTTCATTCCCCTAGGAGCCTGATTCTAAAAAGCCACATCCCTGGGGATCAGGTTATAAATTAACATTATATAACTGGTAGGCACCCTGTGCATCTTTATGGTTATGCTTGCTTTTTTCCCTGTCTACACTACTTGCTTCACATTTTTACTCATACATTTTTTAAGGCTACTGTAACATCAAAATCATCTACAGTTCTGTGCCTTTAGATTTTCTTCAACTGGCATGCTATGTTTTATTTTATTTCTTATTTTTAAAGGCAAATCTTCACATTGTAGAACTTCCTACTGTGGGTTGCCGAGGAAGGGTTCAGTATGCAGGCTGTCCCAGTCTTCTCTCAATGTAACAACTTAGGGCCAGTTGTGAAGTGCCTGTCCATGCCCACTGCCGCTGAAGTGGGCACAGCCAGGGGAGAGGTGCATGTCCTCTGGCTGCGGGACAGACAGACACATAGACAAACTCTCAGGGTATGTCTAGACTACAGGCTTTTGTCGACAGAAGTTTTGTCGACAGTATCTGTCGACAAAACTTCTGTCGACAAAGAGCGTCTAGACACATTCAGTTCTATCGACAAAGCAAGCTGCTTTGTCAACAAAACCCTGTAGTCTAGACACAACCCTACATGCAATAACACCTTCTGTCAACAGAACTCTGTTGACAGAAGGTGTTATGCTTCGTAAAATGAGGTTTACCAACGTCGACAAAACTGCTGAGTTCTGTCGACATTATATCGACAGAACTCAGCGGTAGTGTAGACGCAGGTATAGTTTTGTCGACAAAAGTCCACTTTTGTCGACAAAACTCAGTAGTCTAGACACACCCTCAGAGGCTATGTATATACTGCCGAGAAAAGTTGGGAAAAGATACACAATTTGCATATCTTTGTACGCTTTTTTTCTGAAAGAGGATTTTCTGAAATTTGGCCTGTCTACACAAACCCAAATCAGAAAAAAAAGTCCTCTTTTGGAACATCTCTTAGTCCTCTCACTGAGAGGAATACAGGGATGCTGAAAGAATACATCCGCTTTTTTGGAAACTGTTCCGAAAAAGCAGATGTGTTCCTTGGACGCAGCAGAGCTTTTCCGGGATACCTCAAAGTATCCCAGAAAATCTCTGCAGCCTAGACATAGCCTGAAATATGTAGTAGATAGCTGTTCCTTTCTCCATCCCTACCCCCAGTTGGCCCAATGGGATTATAGTGGTAACGGTCCTCCTCTCTGGCCTCTTTCTGCCCCCCTTGTGGTCATTCCGCAGCATAACTCTCTCCTACCAGACCCCTCCCTTTCCATATTATGAGAAACAATCGAATTCCAGGCAAATGCCATGGTTTTGGCACAACCAAACCCTGGCCTTGCTTTAAGTTATAAGAGGAAGTTGCATACCACATTTGGTGGTCCTAGCTTTTACCATTTAGAAGGAATTCTTGAACAAATAGACTCACAGGCAGCTGGATAGAGAGATAGACACACATTTCTAAAATCTCTAGTAAGAGATACCATTTACATGAGATTGAGGACACACAACTTACATAAAAGTTGATACTTCCTGCATTGTCTCTGCCTAAAACAAGTTCTATATTAGAAAGAAAAAGAGCTTTTGAATTCTGCAGGCCTGTTCGCATTTGCAGGCCAGTTACTTTGCAGTAGTTAAAAGTCCATACTTACATCTTGCCATTCATCTGTTAGCCACTGGTATGGCACACAGGCAGGCAACCAACAGGGCTTCTGCCTAGGGGGTTGAGCATCACGATTACACACTGCTTCATTCACTCGACCAGTGCCTTTCAGCCGACAGTAAACATCTCGTTGTTGAATGCCCACTCCACAGGTCACAGAACACTAAAGTCAATACATGCATACATAAAAGAAAGAATATGAAAAAGGTAGCTGCGAAAATACGGTGTAATTCCCATTATCGCATGTCATTCATGAACCAAGAGGCTTGTATACAGTATTACCCTTTTACATTTTGCACTTATTACAGCTAACACACTTCTGTTTTCTTTCGATAACATAGTTCAGGTGTTTACTTCAATTTTCTACATTTTTGTCATAGGAGATTTAGGATGAAAATGTCAAATAACAATAGAAAAAACACACTTTCAGCAGGTGAGCTTAAATAAATACTACAGACTAAGGACCATGCTCCTGAAAGATATATGGCACGTTTAACGTAAGTCTCAATGGGAAGAGTGGCCACTCATATATGCACAGGCTGTGCAGGATCAGGCCTATGTAGTTGAAATCGTAGTAGTGTAAAATAGAGGATGCTCAGTTTTAAACAATGCGTAGATACCAAAAATTGTATCTGCATCTGATCCGCAATCTGCAAAAATTGTCCATGGATAACTGAAGCTTTGCAGAGCTCTACTAACAGATTCACAGGTCATTGCACACCAGTGACACAGAACTGTACCAAGTCCCCAACCCACACCTGCTCTCCATTTCTCCCTAGAGACCTCTACCCCTACCATGCCTGTTTTCCCCACTCCCTAAGTATTCAGAAGTATTCTAGATGTCTCAGTGTTCAGAATTCCAGATATAAAGGATTCTGAGATACAGGGACAGAGGATGGGACATGGAATTCACGCTGACCAGACACAATTGCTGTCAGGTAATGCTTCAAGTTACAGTCAATGTGGATCCCACTCTAGGCAACTGACAAGCAGTGCCCCCATCTAAAAGGTGGAACAGAGGAGTCCAGATGGTCTAAGCTAATAGTGTTTGCAATTTTGCTCTCCTGAACCTAGCTCCTGTCCTTGCAGATAGATTAAGCGTATAGTGTTTAACAAAAATGACTGGTGTACTCCAACTGACTGCCTTAGGTATTTGTGATGCAAGAATGTTCCTGGAATAGGAGGAAGACTTCAACTCTGGAGGAGTAAGTTTTCACATTTAGAGGAAGTGGTACATCCACTGTCTAGCAGCAGATTGAAATGCACTGTGCACGGATCAGCAGCGTGTCCTTACAGACACACAAGTGTCTATAGTAAACATTTTGAGGTCAATGGGGGAAGTTCACCTGGGACAAGTGGCTCCTTGTCCTGCTCTTGTCTGCACACTGCCTCCGTTCTTATTCCCGGGTGCTGACTCTGTGGGTCGCAGCCCATTGGCCGAGAACTGTAGCCAATGAAAACTGTAAGGGGCAGCACCTGAAGACAGAGTCAGAGTGTCTGCCAAGCTGCCTGGTCATGCTTCTGCCAGCAACAGCAAGGATAGGGAACCTCTTGCTGTGAGCCCCCATAAGAATATGTTTTAAAAAGGCCAATCAGGGAAAACTCCCAAGCAGGAATTTTAGAACAGGTCCTAATTGTTATTAAACCCTATGTACAATACAGTATACAGCATTCTCTATCAACATATGAAAATATCCCATGAAGAGCCATTGAACGAAATTATCAAGCCATATTTTAGGATGTGTTTTTTCCTGTAGCTCCTACTATTTTTCCACCATTGTTCACATTTATGCTATTATGCTATTGTATGCTATTGCAGGAGGAGTAACGTTAGTCCGAACTAGGGGCTTTAGTTCAGACTACCTAGCCCATGCTGTGTGTAGCCGCGGGCAGGGAATCCGAACTACCGGGCATTTAAAAATGGCTGCACCCGGGAACATGAAAATAAAGCCTGGGATATTTTAGTCCTGGGCTTCATTTGCAAGTTCAAATGACTACATTAGCCACCCTAGTTCGAACTAGGGTAGCTAGTGTAGACATACCCTTAGGCACCAAGAAATGTCTAGCCTTTCTTTCCAAAAGAGGTATGAGCCTGGCTTGCTAGTAGCCATCTTCCTTATACCATGGACCCTGCACTCGTGTATGTTTTCCCGTCCATTTCCAAGTCCTGGGTTAATATTCAAGATCAGGTGGAACAAAGTCAAGGTAATTCATGCCGGGTTCTGGCTTATGGGCCCTTTTGGATACTATCTGGCGTCCCAGAATGTCTGGACATAATTCTGCAGAATTGACGTCAAACAGTGTTTCACACTTTATCCAGACATGCCATAACTGTATCAGATAGCCTTGGTGTTGGCCAGTTGAGTGATACTGACAAACTTCTTTCAAGCGCAAGAAATATTCCTGCAAAACAGGAAGCATTCCACAAAGAGAACTTATTTCTGTAAATGGAAAAGATTCTCAATATGAGCAGCACAATGCAAACTTAATGCAGTGGAGGTGCTCATACTAAAGATCCTGAAGAATCTCCTGCATTTAAAAGATTGTTCTGCTCCATTAACATTAATCTAGCAGCAAATAAAGCCCGGGATATTTTAGTCCTGGGCTTCATTTGCAAGTTCGAATGACTACATTAGCCACCCTAGTTCGAACTAGGATGGCAGTGTAGACATACCCTAAGACACTTATGAAAAGTTTACCCTTAAAGAGCAAGGGCACATTAAAAGGAAATTACTAAAGTGATGACTTATGACACAATACATTATTATACACCGATAAGTGAAACTCCAAAGATCACAGAATGTAAATGTTTATCTTAACTATTTGGTCTTGAATCTACAAATTAGGCTAGCTACCCTTCAAGAAAAGGCTATCCTGTGAAATGAGAGCCCCAAACCATTAATCAGCAACAGATGGGCATTATCAAATATATTTTAATTTTCACTTGCAAATTTGTCAGTATTTTCTGTGATATAATTTACAAATAAAAGCAAGATCTTATAGTGTGCCAATTCATTTTAAGCTGTAGATATAATTAGTATAGCTATAAGGGAACAGCTTCCCTATGTGGAGAGATTAATAAGACTAGGACTTTTCAGCATGGAAGAGAGATGGCTAAGAGGGAACATCATAGAGGTCCCTAAAATCATGACTGATGTGGAGAAATAAATAAGGAAGTGTTATTTGTTCCTTCTCATAACACAAGACATAGAAGTAACCCAATTACATTAATAGGTAGCCGGTTTAAAATAAACAAAGGAAGTATTTCTTCACACAATATACCATCAACCTGCAATGCTTTTGCCAGAGAATGTTGTGAAGGCCAAGTCTATAACTGGGTTCCAAAAAGAGCTAGATAAATTCATGAAGGATAGGTGCATGAATGGCAGGGATGGTGTCCCTAGGCTCTGTTTGCCAGAATCTGGGAATGGATGACAGAGGATGCGATCTCTTGCTGATTACCTATTTTGTTCATTCCCTCTCAAGCACCTGGAATAGGCTACTGTCAAAGACAGGACACTGGGCTAGATGAACCTGTGGTCCAACTCAGTATGGCTGTTCTTATGTTCTTAAGTGGATAGCACATAAGAACAACTTCTGTCTAGTATTTTAATTGAAGCAGCATAGCATTAATATGCCCTTGTATGAATTGCTTAGAAGGAAGAGGGGGATATAATTACAGGAAATTTTAGCTACCTCCTTCCATCTGTTGGCCTTCCATGCAGGACATCTGACAGTTCTACAAACTTTGTGGGTTCGAGGTTTCTTTAAATGTCTACAGTTTTCTTCCTCTAATTTAATGTGGATGCTGTTCACACAATGCACATCACGATACTTTATACCCTTTCCACAGGAAACAGAACACTGTAAAAGAAGATATAGATTTGCTTTATTCCTATGTTTTACTTAGAATTTTAAAATTACATGAAAAACAGAAAAAACAACCATTCAGTGTACAAATAAATAATAGCAATTTTATATTGTGCAATATCTACCATACATCTCTACTTTGAAGTATAGAAGTTGTTACCTAATGAACAGTACTTATTGTTTAGATCCTGGTCAACAATCAGTTAATTGTTCATTCATTCATTAGTACATATACCAGATCTCATAAATACATTGGTTTCACATTCATCCAGGCATCTTGTATTTGTAAATAAATATGTGGCTAATTTTGTGTATATAAGATGAGTTATACAATGAGTCAGAATAGATCACAAACAAAATACCTTCGTTTTCCAGAATCTGTATGAGAATGTGTTATATGGACCCTAAAGCCTCATGCAGTTTGTACTGTTTTTTACCCTACGTTACTTTATTTTTACACAAACAAGCATTATCAGTTATTTACTTCTTACCAAATGGAAAGGCCAGGATACATCATTCTTTCTCCCCCCCCCCCCCCCCCCCCCACCTCCCTATTGACAGAGCTCCTATTGGCTTCCTCTGGCTCCAGAAGATCTTTTCTACCTCTGTTTGCAAACTTGATGCAAATCAAGAATGAAATCCTGGCTCGATTCAAATCTATGGGAATTTTACCTTTAACTTCATGGGGCCAGGATTTCATGCGAACTCTCTTGCAGCTCTTTACTTCTGCAGATCCTATTTAGGTTCCAATCCTGCACTGTGTAGTGTGTGAGCAGAATGGGTGTATTTCATAACAAGTAAATTCTGCAATATTTGATGCTGAGATTAATTTATTTCCAAATAAGTCATTATCTTGTACATTTTTAGCTGATACATTCATTTCTAGCGAAATGTTGATGTATAAAAGGATTTTTTTTCTGTTTCAGTTTTCAGAAAGAGTACTGTCTAATGTATTTTAGGCTGTTTTAACTTAGGCCTCAGAAGTCTTAAGTAAATGCATCCACTACCATCAGGCAGAGAATGATTACTCAAATCAAAACATCATTCATACAAGATCCAGAAAAAAATATTTGGCCAAAGTGGGTAACCACCCTTTCTCCACAAATACCGGTAGGCATTTCTCTTTTTTTCCTGTCTAGTGTCCTTTATGAGGAGAAATTATGTCACATCTCAATATAATCAAACCTTGTAACATTCAATCATTTTCTATTTCCAGGAAAGAAAGTTTATAAAATACAGGATGCAAAAGCTTACATTTCTAATCAGCAATGACTACTATAAATGGGAATATTTCTAAACTAAGCTAAATCATTTTCCTTTCTTTGAATCTTTCAATTTATATCATTTTAAAATATTGTGGATATGATTCAAAAAGGCCCCCCACACACACACACAATCCCCTGCCCAGAGCCTCTCCTTACCCCATATCTCTAACATCCTACCTTGAGCCCCTCCTTAAGGATCTGACCAACACTGTCTAAATGTGCTAGTTGAAACATAAATGAACAGCAGGTAGGATAGAAAAGCAACACTTACAGAATTTATAGGATACATTCTGTATATTGTACAAGGTGGTGATCTTGGGGTTCTCTTTCATGACAAAGTTCTACTACTAAACTTCCTGATTACAGTGTAATTATACAGGAAATAGAAAATAAACAGAACTAAATGTTTCAGCCATCAACAGCTATAGAGAGGGAAGTGATGAGATGGTAATACAAAAGGAGAATACAGGACATGATTACAGGACAATACGTGTTCCAGTTACTTTAAAAGTTTGTTTTCTCTAAATGCTTGTCAGTTTAATGGAAATGGCTAAAGCCTGCTGAAACTTATTTGATGTCTCAATGAAGCTATGAAACCACAATTGAAAGATTACTGAACAGATATTTACAGAAGAAAACTAGGTCTTAACAATTCTTAAAGTTTCTTGTAACTAAAAACATTTAATGAGATTGTGGGAAATATACTTTCATTTTAAAGTGATGTAAATTTGTAGAAATAATCTCAAAATTAAAATCATCAATAAAATCTAATGAATTGTTTTTAATGACAATAAATGACATGAAAATGTCTTGAATTTTCAGTTTGTACCAAGAAAACATGAAATTAACTGAGAAACAATAGTGGAAATAATGATGTTATTTTAATGCAGAGGTTATTTTTACTCCATGTTTGTCTAATTCCTTCCCAAATAACCAAATACATTAGAATAGCTTGAGATTATGTTTTTAAAAATTTCAAAATGCAATAAGACCTCATACTTTTAAATATAACCTTTCTAGAAAAGCTACAGATGGGATATACACATTTTGTAACCTTTTCTCTCTTACATACATCTCAAATTAAGGGCCTGCTCTTGAATTCTTACACACTCAAAATTGCCATTTAGAACAGAGATCAGGCCAAACTTAGTAGTGTCACTGTATAGGCTATATTATTTATATTCCAATACAATATTTTAATTCACCAACATTTTAGTTATTACGAAAAAAGTAAAGTCTAATTTGTTTAATGTTGGTTATTTCAGTGCTCACATCACCTACAGAAGGAGGAACAATCCTTGATATACCAGTAATAAAAGAAAACAGTGATTATAAACATTTACTACATTTTGAATTCTTATTTATTATAGTTTGTTACTGTCAATTTGTGAATCTCCATCTCAACATTATTATTTAATTATTAGTAGCTTAGGTTTAATACGGTACTGTTCTGTCTCTGCTGCTGTATATTTCCGGTTCGCAATGAGGAATGTGATCGATCAGTCACTTTGTTGCTCTGGTATTTGTTACTCTGAGATTGTACTGTAGTTGTTACAAGGCTCAGTTGTGTTATTTACAAATTTGTATCTGCATCCATATATACAAAAATGAGCAGTAGATATCTGCATCCACATCCGTGGATGGGATAACCATGAATATAAAGCAAATACCCACTGACTTGCAGGGCTCTAACTATTTAGGCACAGTCCTGCATTCCTACCCAGGTCCTCTGAAGCCGGGAAGTTACAAACCACCTCTTTGTGAGATTTAGCTTCTTGCCCATTTTGTTCCATAGCCAGACCTGCTGATGGGGAAAGGGGTAAATGGGGCAATTGCCCCAGGGACCAGTGATACAAAAGGGCCTGGAGCTCCTGTCTGCTGCCACCGCTATGGAAACAGTAACAGCAGCTGGAGCCCCGGGCCCTTTCAATTGCTGCCGGAGCGCTGCACAGCATGCTGTGGGTAGCACCAAGAGCTCCCAGCAATGCTAAGGACTGTCTAGACTCATCCTCACCCCTTCTGGGGACACCAAGCAGGTCCCCTACCTGACTTGTCCAGGGGCCTGGCGAGCTGTTAGCCCTCCAGTCCATAAGTTGTCATGGAGGTGGCATCCCCAGAGACAAGAACAATTCCATTGATCCCTTAAATGCAAGGAATGCAGCTATACCTGGATCTTTTCTTATTGTGTAAGATCACGGAGTTCCCTTGCCCGCTTCTCACTCCACGCACTTATATAAGAGCCAGGAAAATGTGGCCCAGATAGCATATTTTAAAAGCAGGATGGCTATTTTTGACTTGTTGATTACAAACTTGAATTGATTTTGGAGTTGTATGAGGAACACATTTTCCATCTAACATGGCTCACATGTATAGAAAAACTTCCAGGGGAACTTTATCTCTCAGAAGAAATATGAACATTTTACTTAAAAGAAATAAAAGTTGAAAAAAGTATTCCACAAGCATTTTACCCACAAATTTTAGCATGTCTCCTCAACATGGGCTAAGGTAATACTTTCTCATATTGCAGTTCATCCTTTATAAAACTGCAATGAATAGCTGGAGTTAATATTGTTGAAAGTCATTCCGTAACCCTGGTAACTAGAAGTCATCAGTTAAATCTTTTTTGGTATTAAAATTTTGTGAACATTAGCCTGATGCAGCTGCTGGCACTCTCTGAAGTGTACAAGTTAATTCTTATGCAGAAGGAGCATCATCAATTGCTTGCAAATAAAGGTTCTTTCAAACAGCTTAAATATAGTTTCGAGCAGTTGCAATAAATACAGCTTTACTGAAAGGGTTTAGAGGTATCCTTTTTTAATAGATAGTTTGAAAAAAAAACCCTAAACAGTTAGATTTGTGGGGGAGAGGGGATTTAATCTAAATTTATTTTGTTTTCTTTTCAAGGGAACCTTTTGTGCCTGTAATTTAACCAGGCCAAATACTTTTTCCAAGACTACACTTGGAAAACTGCTTAGCAAGTGGAAAGCATATTAACAGCTACGGTTTGGCTGAGTCTAGACTGGCATGATTTTACGGAAATACTTTTAACAGAAAAGTTTTTCCATTAAAAGTATTTCCGCAAAAGTGCATCTAGATTGGCACGGATGCTTTTGCGCAAAAAGTGCTTTTGCACAAAAGCATCCATGGCCAGTCTAGACGCAATTTTGCACAAGAAAGCTCCGATCGCAATTTTAGCCATCGGGACTTTTTTGCGCAAAACAGTTCTTCCTTGTCTACACTGGCCCTCTTGAGCAAGTATTCTTGCGCAAGAGGGCTTTTTCCCGAGCGGGAGCGTGAAAGTATTTGCGTGAGAAGCACTGATTTTGTACATTACAAAGTCAGTGCTCTTGCACAAATTCAAGCAGCCAGTGTAGATAGCTGGCAAGTTTTTGCGCAAAAGCATTTGCTTTTGCGCAAAATCTTGCCAGTCTAGACGCACCCCTAGTGTTTCTCATAGCAAATTAATGGCATAAGAGTTTAAAGGTTGTGGCTAAGAGGGGGTGAGGTAGCATCTAAAGAGAATAATGTATTTATCATTGTAAAAAAAATAAAAGCCTTTTAGATGTGATTGTGTGACTGTACTGAGCCGGAAACTGGACCAGTGACTTTCAAATTCTTAGGCTCAATCTAGAACCTACTCCAAAGAGATACAGGGATCAGAAAAATGGTGAACTTCCTCTTGTGATATATACAGTGCTGTTGATTCTACTAATCTTTGGTTGACACAGTGGTTCCGAGGGCTATAATCCAGTGGGAGTAGTTTAAGCAGCTCTAAAACTATGCAAGGACTGTTGTGGCTCCTTAAACTGCTTCTTTGCCCAGCTGTGCCCAGGGCAGGGACCATCTGGGAGCTACTTTATCCCCTGTCATTAGTCAGCTTCTCTTCATGCTCCATTTCAGTTGGGGGCATGCCTCCCCACTGTGGAGGTTTAGAAGTGGTGATATTGAGCTGTTACACCAATTCTGTACCAAATATGCATTCCCTCTATGCTGAAGGAATGTGGAATTCTCAACTAGAGAAACTCCCCAGATTTCCTTCCCCTTTGCAGTGGTGGAGCATTGCAAAGGGGACAAACTCTAGAATTGAGCCTGTGTCATTTCCAATTTTTAGGATACTAAGTCTTCATTAAAATAAAGCAAGTTCTTTACCACACAAAATACTAGACAGGCAGCCCTCAGACTTATGACACAACTATCTTCTAAAAATAGCATTGTAAGTCAAAATGCCGTAACTCAGAAATGCAATTCACTCCATTGTAGGACCAAGCTTTGTAAAAGCAAAAACCACTGGTCATCACATACAGCTCCCAGCTTAAAGCCCTCCAGCGCATCATTGACAATCTACAACCAATTCTGGAAAACAATCCATCACTCTCACAGACCTTGGGAAACAGGCCAATCTTTGCCTACAGACAGCCCCCCAACCTGAAACAAATACTTACCAGCAGCCACACAATGTACTACAAAAACATTTACCCAGAAACCTATCTTGTTGCCAACTCTGTCCACACATCTATGCCTGTGAGACTGTCACAGGACTAACCACATAAACCACACCATCAAGTATGTCTGTGATATATGCCATCAAGTGCCAGCAATGCCCCTCTGCTATGTATGTTGACCAAAGTGGACAGTCTCTACGCCAAAGGAGAAATGGACACAAATCAGACATCAGGAATAGTAACACATAAAACTGTAGGGGAACACTTTAACCTCCCTGGGTATTCAATAATGGATTTGAAAGTAGCCATCCTTCTACAGAAGAATTTCAAAATCCGATTACTGAACTGGAATTCATTTGCAAATTCAACACTATGGCTACGTCTACACTGGCCCCTTCTTCGGAAGGGGCATGCTAATTTTGAAAGTGGGAATAGGGAAATCCACGGGGGATTTAAATATGCCCCGCGGGATTTAAATAAACATGTCCGCCGCTTTTTTTCCGGCTTGGGGAAAAGCCGGAAAAAAGCGTCTAGACTGGCCCGATCCTCCAGAATAAAGCCCTATTCCGGAATAAAGCCCTTTGAAGTAGGAATAAGAGATCCTCCGGAATAGGGCTTTATTCCGGAGGCTCGGGCCAGTCTAGACGCTTTTTTCCGGCTTTTCCCCAAGCCGGAAAAAAAGCAGCGGACATGTTTACTTAAATCCCACAGGGGATATTTAAATCCCCCGCGGATTTCCCTATTCCCACTTTCAAAATTAGCATGCCTCTTCCAAAGAAGGGGCCAGTGTAGACGTAGCCTATCAGTTTAAGATTGGATAAGGATCTCAACTAGTTAATGCATCACAAAGGCAATTTCCCCTCTCTGGATATTCACATTTCCACACCAGATGTTGTGAGTGATTCACTTCCATCCTGAGTTGATTAGCTTCATTAACACAAGCAACTTCTTCCTTATATATACCCGTGCTTCTGCAACTTCCATTCCAATTCAGCTGATGAAGTGGGATTTCCCACAAAAGCTTTTGCCCTAATGGTCTCTAAAGTGCCACATAACTCCTCATTGTTTTTGCAGATACAGACTAACACTGCTACCCCTCTGAGACTTTTCATTGTCGATTGCAATGTGGGTATGAGAAAGTAGCAATCACAAAACTTCAACAACATGCTTAATAAGCCAGAATCCTGGATTCCTCAAAGTCAGGATTTGAACCAGGGCACAATGCAAAGATGGCTCTAGTGGCAGTAAAAGATGACTTTTGGGTGTCCTGGGTACAGGGAAGGTCTTTATGCTGGATCTTTGTAAGGTACTGCTAACACAACTACATTAAAGAGCAGAAATAGATGACCCAACAATACAGTAGCTCTAATCATTCCTCTCCAACTGAACTCTCAAAGGTGTGAAGGGTAACTGCTGACTCCCATAGTAACTCCCTGACAGCTCTCACTTATGAAATCCTGCAGAGATCCATATAACTCTCTTCAATATCTACATGAGACTAGTGGGAGAGAAAGTAAGATACTATGGGCTCAGCTGCGAAAAGTATGGCGATGACACTCAGTTATATACCCCAGTTTCAGCTGATGCAACCTGACTGTTACATAAGAAAATATCAAAATGGTTCAGTATCAGGAGGTGTAACAGTCACATAATATGCATTAAACGTGTTTTGTTTTTTACACAAGAAATATGGTGACTAATAACACAGTAACATTCACTTGTTCCAAATGCTCATTCTTATTTGTGTATTGCCCAGACAGTTTTCTAAAAGTCTGATCACACAATGGCTAACATTTTTCATAAACCTTTGTACTGAAAGCAGTAAGAAATTATACATGGTCATTACGATGTTGCTGTAAAATTATATATTCCGAGATAAATATTAACCCAGATGTCTGTTTAGGTTTATTAAAATCAGATTCTTTGTGCTGTCAACAATAGAGTATGTTTATTTATTGACATTGAAAATAAAATTCATCTTTTTTTTAAATGGCATGTTATAGTATTTTATAAGTAAGAAATATTTTGTGTTCTTTATCTGTGTTACTCCCTGGGGACTTTTGAGACAGCTCTTGGAGAAGTAGGTTTTGCTTTGTGGCAACAACACTCCAATAAATTCCATCAATTGTAAAATCTTTCGTAACAATTCTTTAAAATTCTCTGTTGTGATGCCTACAAAATACTTGCCAATGGCAAGTAGTGTACAGTACCCACTGCTTACTATGCTAATTAGCACTGTCTCATTGTTACCTTGTGCTCCTCCAATCTACTATATCCAACTTGTTTTTCATACAGAGCCTGTAAGCTCTTCTGCAGAAGGACCCTTGTTTATTATGGTTGTAAAATACCTAACCATGGGCTCTCTGCAATACAGATAAATACAAACACACAATGAAGGAAAAATTACACCCACCTCAAAACTAGCTATGAAATTGGTTATAAAATTGAAAAGGATGAAATTCTACACTGTTTTATAACCAATACAGCCCCTTTGACCTCAATCATTTTGCATGAGCTGCATGGCAGAGCAAAATTATACCTATGGAATTCATGGAGTAAAAATGTATTGGTCCATTATATCATGCCTTATATTTTTTTGAATACATTTTCTAGTGCTCTGCCCAGTTTAGTTTTAAATGTTCCAAGTATTGTGATGCCCACCACTTGTCTTGGGAGACTATTCTAACCCTAATAAATCTTATTTTTACTTTCTTAGAATACAGTCTAAACATTTACTTAAATTTATTTGATTCTTTACTTACATTTATTCCACCTAGCACCTTAATTTCTCTCCTCTTTTCCAATAACACATCTTCCCCTTTGCTGTTTTTCAGCCAAGCTAATTATTTCATCTTTCCTCATAAAACAATCCCTGCTGCTCCTTCACAATGTTTGTTGCTTTTTTCCCCCGAACTCACTCTAATATAGTTTTCTAGCAAGGAAGATCTTTCAACTGATCCTAATATTTCAGATTCAATAAGATGAATCACCTGACTTAGGGCTGGATCTTGCCTTCTTTATTCAAGCTGAATAATACCTTACTCCATGTATAGTAACACCGAAATAAATGCAACTACAGTATAAGATACAGCTCAGTGCGAGTAAGGATGGCAAAAACTGACCCATAGAAAGGGATGCGGATGCAAATGCTGCCCAAATATTACACTGGTCTCTTTTGCTTCTGTTTTACATTGTAATTTCATGTCTGATTTGCTATCAATTCTCACTCTCCTCTCTAAGCCTCTTTATATTACCTTTTCCCAGATTATTCTCCCCTGCATGGAGTATATGTGCTTTGAGTTATTTTCTCTAAATATTTAAGATTGTAATTTTTAAACTTTAATGATTTTGTTTTTCTTTTAATAATTGATCCATTCTTTGGAGGCACTATAACTTTTGATGATTTGAACTTTGCACTAAAAGTAGGCATTCAATCTATTTGTTGTGTATGAAGAATGAAATGTATACTCATAATTACAGAATTACTACAGAATGAATGAATGAATTTGCTGATAATTTCAGTAAATCCATTAAACTGAGTTAAAATTCATTATAAAATTAGTCCTTTTATAAATTTAGAATTCTAAGACCAATTTTTGTCTCTAGTGATCTCATCTCAGTTATTTCAGATGGCAAATCTTGAGTGAATCTAGTGCCATGGTCACCAACCAGTAGATCGCAATCTACCGGTAGATCTCAGGGGCTTTAAAAGTAGCTCTTGAGCCCTCTCTGAACTGCACGCATGCACAGTACATTTACATTAGATTTCCTTATTTGAGGAGCAGCTACTCACCGAGCAACAACACAGGTGAGTAGCTGTGAGGAATGGTGGGAGCTGGGAGGTCGGAAGGGCTGAAATACCCCAGCAAGCTGACTGTGGCTTTCAGCTGAAAGAGGCTGCCCCGTGCTCCAGCTGATCGGTGGCTTCTCCTCTGCACTTGCCCACATGGAGCTTGGTGCACCCTGGCTGAGCACAATGGCCAGCTGGCCGGGCAGCCACTTCTCTTCCCTCCAGCCGTGCTGGAGCAAGCTTCCCAGGCTGAGCGCAGGATCACAGATGCCCATCTGATGGACTGTATACGACTAGCAATCTCAGACTACAACCCAGACTTCAAGACACTAGCAGATACTGTTCAGTTACAGGTGTCACACTGAGACTTTGTTATTGGAAGAAAAAATATATAATTATCAATACTTGATTTTAGATTTACAAAATAGCAGAGAACAAAATATATAATTGTAAATGCTTCATTTGACATTTAAATAGCATGAATTAAAAACAAACCATTTATTTCATAACTATAAACATGTGATTTTAATTTTATGTATTGCATAATTTAAAAATAAACCCTGCTTAACAGAGTGTATAAGGGCTGGGGATAGCAAGTGATAGACAGGAGAATAGAGAGGGCAGGGCTTCAAGGAAGGGGTGGGGCGGTAGATCTTCACCTGTTCTGAGACTTAAAAAGTGATCTTGGGTATAAAAAGATTGGAGACCACTGATCTAGTTCAATGGGCTAATATTTAGGTTAAAAGTTAATTTATCTTTTATCCTTCATAATTGAAAATTATTGTTCCAGCAGAATCTTATAACATCTTCAGAGAAACTAATGAAAAATGGCCCTTTGCCAAAATAGCTGTCCTCTCCTTGTCTTAATAGGACTAAATCCACAGGATTCCTTAGTAAAGACAGCTACCACTTTCATTCTCTTGATCCAGGAAGTGTTCTGCTCTACCTCTTGAAAGCATCGGACAATCACCTTTCCCTAGGCCAGTTTGGCTGTATTCCCATTGGAAACAAGGGGAGGCATTGGCCATCTTTGCTAAGTTCAGCTTGAGTTATCAGTTCCATTGTCAACAATAGGAGATTGTGGCTATTTTGAGGTGGCCATCTTAACTATTCACAACACGTGTGCCTTAGTCCCATTAAAAGAATTGGGTAATTATGGGTAATAACCCCTATGTCTTATGTAGAATTTTTCATCAGTAGGTCTCAAAACAATTTTTAATATACCAAGCCACCAACACACCTGTGAGCTAGGAAAACAATAATAGCTCCATTTAACAGATGGGGAATTAAGGCACAGAGACAGTAAGCAGCTTGCATAAAATCTCACAGAAAATTCCATTCTAGAGCAAGGAATCGAATTCAGTTCTCTCAGCCCAGAGCTCTGGCCACTGGAACATCCTTCCCATTCATTGAGAGTGTGTCTACACGGCACTGTGATTTGAAATAAGATATGCAATTTGGGCTACACAAGCTGCATATCTTATTTCCATGCTATTTTGAAACAGCTTATTTAGTAATTTGGCACAGTCTACATAGCGTCAAATTTCGAAATAAAGCGCTATTCCACAACGTCTCTGACTCCTTTTATAAAGAGGTTTACAGGGACGTCGGAATAGCAAGCACAAAATAACCGGCTTGCTGTGAAGACATGGGATAGCTACTTTGGGATACTCCGGTATCCCGAAATAGCACTGTAGTGTAGACGTACCTTAAGTTTCTTTGTTGGAGATTTTATGTTATTCCTGATGAAAGAGTAACCTTTTGTTATGAAAAATAATGGCAAAATGACACTCAGTCCAAATATTTATTTTCAAACCTACTTGTTGCAGCATAGCTATTTAACAGGGAGGGCTATAGGGAAAGTGTGTGTGCACACAATGCATGTGAATTGGAGTGTGGGAGGTAGGAGGGAGGAGAAAACAGGAAAGTTTGCATAAGGGAACATGGAAAGCAAAAGGGAGACAACTGGTGCTTTCTGTGCAGGAATCCTTATTTACATTGCTCTTCCTCAGTGTGCAGAACATCATCTTTGTAGTGCTCAAGGCAGTCTACAAAGATTTGATTAGCCTCATTTTACAGATGAGAAAATGGAAGTGCAGCTGGGATCAAGTACACTTTAGAAACATTACATGTTGGTGATAATATGCAGTATGTTCCTGCTATAGCTAACGTAAGCAAGGAAAAATAATTATCTTTGTTGCTTGCCTCATCCAAACTGCCATTTACTTCAATAGAAAGTGATACCGTTGCTGCCCTCTTTATCTATCTCCTTTCTCCCTGTAATACTTGCAATGACCAGGTTGCAAAAACAGTTATATGTGTCACAACAATCAAGAGCTGGGGGGGGAAGGGCCATTTATGTTCATGAATGTCTAATATAAGTGCAAAATATAGGAGTATGAGCTAGGAACCTTATACGACCTCTTTTTATAGGTCCTGAAAATTCTACCTGTGGCTTTGAGAATATCTGTAAGCTTCCCAAATGAATTAGAGACTCTATTTCTTCCTTGTGCTCTGAGGTAAAATGAGTGTAGTATGGCGTCCCAGGGCAACATGCTTATGGTGTCTCATTTTTTAACCAATTTCCAATATTAATGTGCCCTTTTAACAAGTAAAATATTCGTTCTAACTGCTAGTCCTACAAACCTAGTTTGGATTCTGAAAATCAAGCTGGATTCATTCCTTCTTTCACACTGTCATTTGTGATAAGGATTATGGTCAAATTATACCTTCACTCGTATCTGTGCAATTGTTTTGAGTCTGATTCTTCAGACTCACACTATCAGTGTAAAGTTTTTCTGAATTCAGTTTATCTGGTCTTTGGAGAATTTCCCCAGCAAGGGTAATCATTGGGTGGCAAAGAGTCAATAGCTCAGCTGCTACATCCACCAACACAGGGAGTAAACACAAGAAATGAGTTATAACTGAGTATCTGCAACCATTGCAAAGCTTTGCCATTATTTTGAATAGGGCCAGGCACAGACCCTTAATACCAATAGGTCCCAAATTAATTATGAGACGAAGCTATTGTGAAATATGTTATAGAGCATATTCTTAAACTAAGAGAATTGTGGTGAAACATGTGTCTTTCAAAATACCAAAGGCCTGATAGTGTTGTAATTCTGGAGTCATTGCACTGAAGTCCATGGAATAACACCGAAGTAGGTGGAGGGAGAATGACACCTCTGAATTCCTGTGTTCTTACTATAGATTAAGAGCATATAAAAATGCCATTTTTTGAAAATGACAAAATTTGCAATTTAGAACAAGGGATAATAGCCCTGCTAAAAAAAAAAGAAAATAACATATTCTATTTGCTAATGTCTAATACATGTAAGTCAGTGAGTTGATTTTAAAAAAAATTGTAAGTATCTGTGTGCATACTGAAAACAAAGGCTGAGTTTCAGCCTTACATAAATGATAAATCCCTAAAAAAAAGGGGCTAATGCTATTATTGTGGTCCAACAATAGCACAGAAAGTCTAGCATACAGGAGTGTCAAAAACAGACCACAAAAACTCAGGTGTTGATTCCCATTCTCCCAACTACTAGTGAAGGGAAGGGATTTATACAAAAGTGCCATTTCAGATTTTGGTGTGGAGGGGTGACCTGTGCATGGCATGATAGGAGGAAAAAGTAAGAGCATGGGAGGCAGACTGAGGACAGTGGCTTCAACAGAGGCTGGCTGTGTCTACACTGGCATGAATTTCCGGAAATGCTTAAAACGGAATACTATTCCGTTTTCAGTTTTTCCGGAAAAGGAGCATCTACATTGGCAGGCTGCTTTTCCAGAAAAGCCCTTTTTCCGGAAAAGCGTCTGTGGCCAATGTAGACGCGCTTTTCCGGAAAAGAGCCCTGATCGCCATTTTCGCAATCAGGGTTTTTTTCCGGAAAAGACTACTGGGCTGTCTACACTGGCCCTTTTCCGGAACAGTGTTCCGGAATAAGGACTTATGCCCAAGCGGGAGCAGAATAGTTTTTCTGGAATAGTGGCTGATTTTGTACAGTAGAGCATCGTTGCTTTTCCAGAAATTCAAGGGCCAGTGTAGACAGCTCGCAGCTTATTCCGGAAAAGCGGCTGATTTTCCGGAATAAGTGGCCCAGTGTAAACACAGCCTGTTACTGAGAATGCTCAGTACAAGCCAAGCAGTGAATTGGGAAGGATGGACCTCGTATATGCCTCCCCCAGCTCTTTTCAGGGGCTACTAAGGCACCGGAAAATTCCAGGGTTTTTTGGTAGATAACTAAGCAATTAACTTACAGAAACACTATCTAATTTCTGTATAAAATATAGACAATTAAATAAATATTAGACCCACTTAGCTCTCTAATACTAACATATTCTGACATCTTGTGACAAGTCACTTAAGGGACACTGGTTAGCCTTAAAATTTTAATATATATTCTTACTTGTTACTAACTGAGCAGAGAGAGTGAGAGAGAGACTGTCAAGACTCCTGGACTCTATCTCAGCTTCGGAAGGGGAGTGGGGTCTAGCGAGTTATAACAGGTGGCAAATACATTTGGGTTCTAGATAAGAACATCAGAATGGCCATACTGGGTCAGACCAATGGTTCTTCTAGCCCTGTATCCTGTCTGCCAACAGTGGCCAATGCCAGCTGCTTCAGAAGGCATGAACAGAAGAGACAATCTAATCCTTCATCCCCTTTTGCTCATTCCCAGCCTCTGGCAAATGTAAGCTAACGAAACCATCCCTGTCCACTCTGTCTAGTAGCTATTGATGGACCTTTTCTCCCTGAATGCATTTTGTTCTTATTCAAACCTTGTTATCATTTGGGCCTCTCTACCATTTCCTGGAAAAGAGTTCCACAGGTTGACCATGAAGAAATAATTTGTTTTGTTTGTTGTAAATCTGCTGCCTATACATTTCATTGGATGAACTTCTTATATTATGTTAATGAAGGAATAAATAACTTTTCCTTATTCTAGACCTCTAACATACCCCTCCCCTGCCACACACTCTTTGGTCATTTCCTTTGCAAGCTGAAAAATCCCAGTCTTCTTAATCTTTCTTCATATGGAAGCTGTTCCTTACTCTGTTCCTTATTTTCTATTTATTTTGTAATCGTTCCCAATATTCTGTTAGCTGTTTAGATTGCCACTGCACATTGAGCATATGTTTTTAGGGAACTATTCACAATGATTCCAAGATCTCTTTCTCGAGTGGTAACAACTATTTCAGACCCCATCATTTTTGTATGTGTAGTTGGGGTTATATTTTTCCACGTGCATTACTTCGCACCTATCAACACTGAATTCCAATCACCCAGCTTTGTAACTCTTCACAGTCAGCTTGGGACTTAACTATTTTGAGTAATTTTGTATTATCTGCAAATTTTGCCACATCTCTTTAGCCTTTTTAGAGAACATTAATGAGATGTTTAAGAGCAGTTCCCTGCAGCATATCGCTATTGATTCCTACTTTCCCCCCTATCTTTTAAGTGCAGTACCCAGCAATGTTTTCATGGTGATCTAACCATACTTCAATTATTTGATTGACAAGCTTTTTGTTATCTTAATCATCCTTCCTTCCTCTTTTATAAACAAACTCCCTGCCCCAAAGGTAAAGCTGGGACCAGTTAAGAGCTGCCTGTGGAGCAAGGGCATGGGCTTTAAGAGTGAAATCCAGGGGTTCAAATTTTTGTGTGTGTGTGGGGGGGGGGGTAATGACTCCCAAAACCTTTATAAATGGTGCCTTTGGACTTGTGATGCTTACTAACTACTTCTGGTGAAAAGATTGGGTTCCAATTTTTATATGAAGTTTTTTCTGTGTTCTTTCAGCTAAAGAATTGTGGTCTGCTTTGGCTGGGAGTGACCATAGAGTGAAAACCGATGACATTGGGTAAGACTGTCTGGTTGAAAGAGATAGAGGATTAATAAAAGATAAACACCAGCCTTTCATAGATGTCCAAGCTAAAACCCAAAGTGCTCATTCAAATCCAAATTTCATAACATGAAATTGAATTTAAATAACATTTTGGATTTTGTCACAAAGCTGAATACAAATCAACACAAAACCCATTTTACAGTTAGAATATACTGCAAAACATCAGAAAATGTGGTATCTCATGTTGTGAGAACATTGTTTCATAAGCATGTTGATGTATTATTAAGAAAATTCCAGATGGAAAATTGTGTTGCAGACAGTAAGCCCTGGTCTATAACAGGACTTTCTTTCGAAATAACCCCCATTAGGTCGATTATAAGAGGAACATCCACACTACCAAGCCTGTTATTTCGAAATAACGGACCACTTACTTTGAAATCTGTAATCTTGCTTTTCATATGAAGTAATGCAAATTACGAAATAGTTACTTCAAAGTAATGGTAGTATGGACGCTGTGGTGCCACTGTTTTGAAATAACTACTCCCCAGAGTAATTTGAACTAATTACTCCTCAATGCTTCCTGGGGCTCTAAGTCCGAGGTAATGCATCCACATTAACGGAGCCTTCCCTGTAGTGTGGACACTCTAGTTTGTTTTTGTTAAACTGGGAGTTATTAAGTCGAATTTAGTAATTTTGAAATCATTTCCCAGTGTAGACATGGCCTAAGAGAAGAAAATGACAAGAACCAAGACGAGCATAAGACTGGCAAGGACAGAAGAAGGGGCAGAAAAGAGAGATTATCAGAAGAAAAAAATCATGAAAATGGATCAGATACAGAACAGACTAACAAATACAAAAAATTAAAAAAGCCTTCAGAGGCAATATTTGTTATATACAGATATGAATACTGGACTCAAAATTCCAAACCAATTATGAATTTGAGACCTGTCCTCCAGAAACTATTTTTTCTAGGTTTTTGCTATTCTGGAAGAGGTACCCAGTTAGCACTGGCAGAACTAGGGATGGTCTTATGTTATATATAGGGTAGATAACAGTAGTCTATAAGGTTCTATAATTGAAATACCTGAACATGGCTTAAGCTATCTAAAGAGAACTATATATTGGCACAAAACTATCAAGGGTATGTCCACACAGCAGTGTTATTTTGGAATAACTAACATTATTCCAAAATAACATAGTCCGCGTCTACACTACAAGCAATTATTTTGACATAATGTCAAAATAATGTTGCGCTGGAGGACTTCTTACTCTGACTCCTATAATCCTCATTTTACAAGAAGTAAAAGAAGTCAGGGGAGGAGTATTCTACCTTGGATTTCAACTTAAGCTACACAATTGATGTAGCTCAAGTTGCGTAACTTATTTTGGCTTTAGCCCTGCTGTGTATGGCTACGTCTACACTGGCCCCTTTTCCGGAAGGGGCATGTAAATTTCACCAGTCGTCGTAGGGAAATCCGCGGGGGATTTAAATATCCCCCGCGGCATTTAAATAAAAATGTCCGCCGCTTTTTTCCGGCTTTTAAAAAAGCCGGAAAAGAGCGTCTACACTGGCCCCGATCCTCCGGAAAAGGGCACTTTTTCCGGAGGATCGGGGCCAGTGTAGACGCTCTTTTCCGGCTTTTTTAAAAGCCGGAAAAAAGCGGCGGACATTTTTATTTAAATGCCGCGGGGGATATTTAAATCCCCCGCGGATTTCCCTACGACGACTGGTGAAATTTACATGCCCCTTCCGGAAAAGGGGCCAGTGTAGACGTAGCCTATATGTGCCCCAACTATGCTAGATTTTTGTTCTCGCTTTTAATATTTAAAGAGAGCATTTACTATTTCCTGAGTGTCACATTTGGCACCTCATTTAATATTCCTTTTTTTAGATTCCATTTCTTCTCTTTATTATGGAAAAAATGGAATTATACAGCTATTATTCCTGCCTTACTCGCTCTTCAATTCATGACATCTGGTTACCAGCTTTGAATTAGACAAGCCATATGTATTCCTTTCTTCTGCCATTACTTTGATCACTCACTTTTCTCTTTCACGTGCAGCCCAAAATTCTGGACTTAAGTGATATGAAGAATCTTGCATACCACTCTGTGCTGCTTTTTTTATCTTCAACTCCCACTGAAATTAATTATAATACATATTAAAAATGATAAGCAATCAGTTTACTAATTTGTTCAAAAATAGTTTAGCAATATTGCTAATCAGTATCCCTTTATCACAAGTCTTGTACATGTACCTAAATCTTTATCATGATTTAATTTAATAAAATATAAACATGGGAACGGACAGCTGAGGGCAAGTAAGCAACTTATAATATATACTACAAGTGTAATATTCAAAGCAATCAGTACTGTCTTAACTCTACACCTTTTGAAATTAATGGCAAAAAAATGGTAAGAATTCAAAGGGAAATTAGTTAGCCCTATGCTGGCACTTTTGAAAATCTCATGTTAGGAGTATAAACTTTCTGTCAAATATATAACATTGCACTATAGTTCTAGATTCGGTCTTGTTTTGTGTCTCCATCTCCAGGTAATGCAAGGTATATATTATACTCTCAACTAGACCTCCATTTCCTCTCCATCACACCACACATACATAGTACAAAATTTCACCCTGGCAGAAAGGTGCCTTCAGACACAGACAGAACAGATTTACCAGAAAAGAAATTGGGCAAGAACCAGAACTGGAAGTTTGAGGCCTCTGAGTAACAAAGTCATGAAAGACAGGTGAGATTCCAGAGGACTGGAAAGGGAATATAATTCTAGTCTATAAAAATGGGAGCAAGGACAACCTTGGGGAATTACAGACCAATCAACTTAATTTCAGTACTGGAAAAGATAATGGACAGACATCTAGATGATAATAAAGTGATATGTAACAAGTCACCATGGAGTTTTCAAGAACAAATTGCGTCAAACTAATAGCTTTCTTTGACAGAGTAAGGGGGAAGCAGTAGACATGGTACATCTTGATTTCAATATGGCGTTTGATACTGCCTTGCACGACCGTCTCATAAACAAATTAGGGAAATTCAACTTAGATAGAGCTACTATCAGGTGGGTGCACAACTGGTTGGAAAACCATTCTCAGATAGGAGTTATCAGTGATTCATAGTCAAGCTGGAAGGGCATACCAAGTGGGTTCCTGCACGCAGTTTTGGTGCAGTTATGTTCAATATCTCCGTCAATGATTTAGATAATGATATAGAGATTATACTCATAAAGTTTGCATATGATACCAAGTGTGGAAGGCCTCAAGCGCTTTGAAGGATAGGACTAAAATTCAAATAATTTGAAGTAAATATGATGAAATGCAATGAGGAAAAATACAAAGTAATCCATTTAGAAAGGAACAATCAGTGGCAGACATACAAAATAGGAAAGGACTGGCATCTGAGGTCATCGTGGATCACAAGCAAAAATCAAAAATCATTCTGGGATGTATTAGCAGAAATGTTATAAGTAAGATACAAAAAACAATTCTTCCACTGTAATCCACATTGATTGGGAGTATTCGGTCCAGTTCTGGGCATCATATTTCAGGAAATATGTGGACTCAGGCTACATCCAGACTGCAGCTCGTTCACCATCCCTGTAAACCTCATTTCACAAGGAAGAAGGGATGGCTCAAAAGAGGTTTTTCCAAAATTTGGCACTGTGTAAACAAGCCAAATTACGGAAAAGTCTCTTTAGAAAGAAAAGCGGAAAATGATACGCAAATTGCACTTCGCAATTTGTGTATCTTTTTCCGGCTTTTCTTTGTAGTGTAGACCTAGCCAAATTGGAGAAAGTCCAGAAAAGGGGAACAAAAATGATTAAAAGTCTAGAAAACATGACCCATGAAAAATGGGTTTGTTTAATCTGGTGAAGAGAAGACTGAGAGGGGACATGATAACAGTTTTCAAGTACATAAAAGGTTGCTACAAGGACAAGGGAGAAAAAGTGTTCTCCTGAACCTCTGATGATGGGACAAAAAGCAATGGTCTTAAATTGCAGTAAGGGTGATCTAGGTTGGACATTAGGAAAAACTTGCTGTCAGTGGTAGGTAAGCACTGGAATAAATTTCCTAGAGAGATTGTGGAATCTCTTTCATTCAAGAGCCAGTTAGACAAACACCTTGCAAGGATGGTTTAGACAATTTCTCAAAGTAGTCCGCTAAACCACTTTGAGAAACTTGCTAACTGGCTAGAATCATAGAATCCTAGGGCTGGAAGAGATCCCAGGAGGTCATCGAGTCCAGCCCCCTCCCCAACGCAGGACCAAATCCCAAATAAATCACCCCAACCAGGGCTTTGTCAAGCTGAGACTTAAAAATCTCTAGGAATGGAGATTCCACTACCTCCCTAGGTAACCCATTCCAGTACTTCACGACCCTCCTAGAGAAATAGTTTTTCCTAATATTCACCCTAGACCTCCCCCACTGTAACTTGAGACTATTGCTCCTTGTTTTGCCATCCGTCACTACTGATCACAGCCTCTTTGGAACCTCCCTTCAGGAAGTTGAAGGCTGCTATCAAATCCCCCCTCACTCTTCTCTTCTGCAGACTAAATAAGCCCAAATCCCTCAGCCTCTCCTCATAGGTCATGTGCTCTAGCCCTCTAATCATTTTGGTTGCCCTCCGCTGAACCATCTCCAATGCGACCACATCCATTCTGTAGTGGGGGGGCCCAGAATTGGACGCAATACTCTAGGGCTATGTCTAGACTGTCAAGTTTTTCCGCAAAATCATCTGCTTTTCCAGAAAAACTTGCCAGCTGTCTACACTGGCCACTTGAATTTCCGGAAAAGCACTGATGATCTCATGTAAGATCGTCAGTGCTTTTCCGGAAATACTATGCTGCTCCCGTTCGGGCAAAAGTCTTTTTCCAAAAGACTTTTGCGCAAAAGGGCCAGTAGACAGCAGAGATTTCTTTTCCGCAAAAAAGCCCCGATCGCGAAAATGGCGATCAGGGCTTTTTTGCGGAAAACCGTGTCTAGATTGGCCACGGACGCTTTTCCGCAAAAAGTGCTTTTGCGGAAAAGCATCCTGCCAATCTAGATGTGCTTTTCTGAAAATGCTTTTAACGGAAAAGTTTTCTGTTAAAAGCATTTTCGGAAAATCATGCCAGTGTAGACGTAGCCTAGATGTGGCCTCACCAGAGCTGAATAAACGGGAATAATCACTTCTCTAATCTACTGGAAATGCTCCTCCTAATGCAACCTAATATTCCATTCGCCTTCTTGGCTACAAGGGCACACTGTTGACTCATATCCAGCGTCTCATCCACTGAAATCCCCAGGTACTTTTCTAACAAACTGCTACTTAGCCAGTTGGTCCCTAGCCTGTAACAATGCTTGGGATTCTTCCGTCCCAAGTACAGGACTTTGCACTTGTCCTTGTTGAACCTCATCAGATTTCTTTTGGACCAATCCTCTAATCTGTCTAGGTCACTCTGGACCCTGTCTTTGCCCTCCAACATGTCTACCTCTTCCCCTAGCTTTGTGTCATTTGCAAACTTGCTGAGAGTGCAATCCATCCCCTCATCCAGGTCATTAATAAAGATGTTGAACAAAACCGGCCCTAGAACTGATCCTTGGGGCGCTTCACTTGAAACCAACCACCAACCTGACATCGAGCCATTGATCACTATCTGTTAGGCCCAACAATCTAGCCAGCTTTCTATCCATCTTACAGTCAATTTATCTAATCCATACTTCCTTAACTTGCTGGGAAGAATATTGTGGAAGACCATATCAAAAGCTTTGCAAAAGTCAAGATATATCACATCCACTGACTTCCTTATGTTGACAGAGCCAGTTATCTCATCATAGAAGCTAATCAGATTGGTCAGGCATAACTTGCCCTTGGTGAATCCATGTTGAGTATTCCTGATCACTTTCCCCTCTTTCAAGTGTTTCAAAATAGATTCCTTGAGGAGCCTCCATTCCTCCTTCCTGAAATGTAAACTTTCATATTTTTAATTCTGTTAAAAACTAGTTAGCATTTGGGGTTTGGGGAAAGCTTAGAAATACTGTATAGAATTGTTTTCAACTACTGTACATTTATTACTTAAATCTGCAATACACAAGCATGCAGAATAAAAATAACATTGTATAGCTACAAAGTGATGAAAATTTCTATGACAGCAAATACATAATTGTATCACATTAAAAACATTTTCTTCCCCTTTCATCTCACACACCATTCCACCTGTTGTTTGTTATATTAATAGAGACCACTATCCTGCTAAACTTTAAAGTACATAAGCAGTACCCACTTGAGTCAATACCTACTTGTGCTTAAAGTTAAGTGAATGTGGAAGTGGTTGCACGATCAGGGCAGTGACTGCATTGTATACAAAGGGACCCAATGCTGACTACATCTTTGTGTCATATTTATTCAAATACAGCTGTAGAAAATCTGCACACTATCACAAGGACTAAGAAATACTCAGACACTCAGTTCAATTCTTATTTTATACTTTCCTTTTCCTGGTTAGGTTTGAGATCTTCACAGACACAACAGAGATATATTAACTAAGTACATGCTGAGAGTGTTTAAATGGTCTTGAAAAACACAGGGGATTTTGCTCATCATATGGAACAATATGTAACACTTGACTAGGAAACTGGTTTTTTTCCACAGTATACTTCACTATGGGTCCAGTCCTGCTCCACTGTGGTCAATGGGAGTCTTTCATGTACTTCAGCAGTGTAGTATCAGGAATCCAAAAGAACAACTACTTACCCTAGAGTAATTGCGTATCTTTGTGAAACTTTATCCACCTTTATTCCACCATTGGTGCACATGTGCCCCATAAACTTTTTTTTGACCAGCAATGTTCGTTGGGGCAGCACTTATGTCCTAAACATCCTGATGCCCCTCAGCCCAATATATAAAGGCAGAACGGGCCAACCATCCCTCATTTCTTTTGCCAATACATTATCCCAGAAAAGTAGGAATTTGTAGTGGTGTGGAAGGAAGGAGGGCAGCTGGAAAATCTATATGGACGATACATCTCAAATAACCACAGTAAATGTAAGCTAAATGACACCTCTTTCTTCTCAAGTGATTGTCCACATAGGTTCTGTCTCTGGGGATTAAAAAGCAGTTTTGTGATTATTTGTGCAGGACTCTTGGTACCCACTTCCAAGAAATTACTTCAGGATAGGCCTATCAAAAATGGGCACAATTTTTGGAAGGCTTTATCAAAAGAACTGTGTCTTGAAAATCTATGGACCAAACTCCATACAGCTTCCCTACAGATTTGAGAAATAGGGGTGTTCTTCAAACAGGAAGCCTGAGCTCTAGTAGAATGAGCTCTCACATTGGTAGGTGGCTCTAACTTGCTTAGTTCATAACATATTTATAGCCAGTGGCACAGGTGGGAGAATACCTAATGAGGCCCTGCAGGAGTCTGTCCTGATTCTGGTACCATTCAATATATTCATTAATTAATTGGACAATAGATTTGAGAGTAGGTTTATAACATCTATAGATGACACCAAAATGGATAGGGTTACTAGCAATATGGAGGACAAGACTAGAAGTAAAAAAACCACCACCTTAACAAGCTGGAAAACTGGTCTGAAAGCAAAGAGATAAAATTCAATAAAAACAAATGCAAAGCTGTACACACAGGAAGAAAAAAAATCAAATGCACAAATACAAAAGGGGGAATAATTGGTGAGGCAATAGTGCTAAAAGGCTTCTGGCTCTTACAGTGGGTTGTAGGGATGTAAGTGACTAGTTGAGTAGTCAACTATCTGATAAGCATAGCTTTATCTGGTAGTTGAGTGACTACTCGACTACTCACTTCCCTCTCACGTTGCCTCTGTATAAGAGGCAGCAGTGAGGAGGGGAAACAGGAGCCAATGCTGGGGGGAGCTGGCTTAAAAGTTGGTACACCCCAGCATTGTCTCCATGGTGCGGGGGAGGAGGGGAGGGACAGGAGAGGCAAAGCTGCAGCCTTCCCAGAGCCACACAAGCCAGGACTATTAAGTCCCAGCTCACACCAGCCCTAGGAGCTCACCTCACTGTGGCACTGCACTTTAAATGTAGCTCTTACTATATTTCAAGTGCAGACCCGTAGCAACGGTAGTGAGCCCTCTCCCCGCCCCCTTCAAATTGCATTAACTATTCAATTAGCTAATTAACCACTACTTAACATCCCTAGTGGGTGACAAACTGAATAGGAGTCAACAATGTAATGCAATTGCTAAAAAGGTTAATATCATCCTGGAGTGTACAAACAGGAATATTGTAAATGAGCCCCAGTATTTTATGATTTTTATGTTTTCATGCAGCTGAACACCCATTCTTAAAAATATTACTTCCCTCAGGGACCCCAAACCATGAGTTTGAATTTCATTTCTATTTTATATAGATTTTGTAGTAATTTATGAACCATTCTATTTTACAGTCCATTTCTATTCTATATTGTTTTTTATTTTGCATTCACTACTGTAGAATCTGGGCATCTCCAAGTAGCGTATTAAGCAATCTGTCACATTTATTTAATTTTATTTTTACAAAGTCAATGAACAAAAAACTAAGCCCTCTTGCAGATCGTCAAAAATACTTAGGTTGAAAGCTAATGAAATCAATGAAAGTAGGCAGATTAATACTTCTAAGGATCTGGGTTTAACTCCAACCATTATGCTCTCAGATGGCCAATGTGAGGACATCTAATGTGCAGGCATGGCTGCAACAGGCACCGTTGGCCAAAAGAACCTGACCTTGAGCATATGGGGAACATATACACCAGGAGTGGCGTCCAATCACTTGAAGACTCTAATGTCCACTCCAGTCAAAACTGCTATTTACGCGTTACAACATATCAAAACAGTCATGAGTTTTATTCTACATCTGTATAATTTAGAGATGAAACCCAATTGTAGTATTTAGATACTGATTTGGCCTTCCCAAAGTTTTGTGGTGTTCAGATCCAGAATCTGGGTTCAGAAATACCAGCCAGCTCTCATATTTGTATCAGCATTTGGATTCCAAGCTACACAACAGTGCCAGATGTTCAGACCAAGTCCATCTCTATTAATGTATTAATTGTACCACTTTATCTTAGTTCATTATATCTAGGCATTACAATATCTTGCATTTGAAAAGCAAATTTGATATCAAGAGTTTAAAGTTGTTTACAAACTTTCCTCTATGAAATCCCACTGAATCATAATAGAAGAGCATTTTTAAATAGACCCTTTTGTGTTCAGAATATATTAAGTCATAGTTCCAAAGACACACAACCCTGCAAAATGATAACTCAACCATCCCAAACCAATATGAATAAGTATTAAGTCATGATAAGTAGTTCAGTCTTCATAAACTTGCAAAACATAGTTTCATTGTAATACAGTATTTTTAAAAAGTCTATGTAAATTAAAGAAATAGGGAAAATAGTATAATTATTTTGTTTTTAAATGTTAAGTAAAAGGAACAAAATATATTTCTATATAATCTAAGTAATGAGATCTACGATATTTCACCCACCTCTTTATGTCGTCTTCCATTTTCTTTTCAACCTAGTACATTCTTCTGTATTTTTCAGTCTCATATTCAGTTTCATATTATTATTTAGGTCCCAATCCTGCAAACACTTATGTACAAGTTTACACATTGAGAATACTCATATGCTTAAACGTAAGCATGTGTGTAAGTGTATGAAGATTTGGGACTTAAGATGTTTCAGCTGGCAATTCAATAAACACAGGCATAGCCAAAACCCATCAAACTAGTTGCCTGTCTAGCACAACAGCCTGTTCCTGATAATGATAATTACCTGAATCTTCAGAGAAAGAAGCAATGATCCCCATAATGGACAACTGTGGAATAATCTACCCACTTGCTAACCCTGAAAATCAGTGATCACCTTATAACGTAAAGCAGGAATGCTTCCATCATTTATATATTTTAAATATAGCTAATATAACCATAGAATGAACCTCTCTAGTCCAGCAGTCCTGGGACCTGACTGGTTCAGAACGAATTTTCCTAACAATAGGAGGTCAATATTGTCTAGCAGCATTACTAAGACTTCCACTGCTTACTAGGCTCTTAGAGGATATTTAGGGATACATTAGAGCTAAATAATAGCACAGAACACCGAGAGCTAGGACTGGTGGCTTTAACATACTTTATGGGACCACGGGACACTTGGCCATACCCATGAAAAGTAGACATCCAGCTAACTAAAATCATGCTGGACCATGGGTGTTTCCAGACCAGAGAGTGACAGATTAGAGAGGTTCAACCTGTACTTTTTTAATCTTGTTAAGCTTCTTGTACTTAGTCATATGTTGTGGCAATGTTGAGTTCCACAAGCTGATCCTGAACTGTGATTGGATTTTCAAAGGTTCAATAGAAAGGTACATGTCCAGGTCAAACTCCTATTTAGAAATGACTAATTCCCTTGGCCTTTGAAAGTCCTAGCCTTTCTAAAAAAAATAATTTTTAAAATTAGGACCTTTTTGCTTTTCATTTTCAGTAAATGTTGTATTGTTTTTGTAGGACTAGGATTGATAAACAAAAGTGCCTGCTTTTCATTCTCTATGATAGTCATTATTCTATTGATTTCTATTAATCCCTCTTGCTTGTCTCTCCTCTAAATGAAACAGTCCAAATCTTTTACAACTCTACCCATACGGAAGTCTTTCCAGAGATATAACTTTCATTGTCCATTTCTCTATCCTTCCATTTTTTTTATCTTTTTTGACATTGTGTAATAACAATTAACAGTGTTGCTATGAATTAACATAATAAATAACATTAAAATATTGTCAGTATAGTTTTTGTATTATTTTTGCCATTGACATTAGTGGGAACAGGACTGGAACCTAAAATTACAGCTACAATACAAGGAAATCTGTTGCCAACATCCTTTAGTTTTATCTCTAAAGACCATGCATCAACCTGGATATTTCATGTCTACCTCCCAAACTTCATTAATTGCTGCTGTTATGCCTAAGTAAGCTTTCTGGTGGCAACAATAAGAGTAATAAATTTTAGGTTCAGGTATAAAAGCCATGACAAGTTCTATAATATAACAAACTTTAATATTTTACAAAAGGAATTCCTTAACATTTCCCCCTATGAAAATAATGCTACTGAAAAGCGATAGAAAATTCATTACAATACAAAAATCTCTCAATGGTAATAACACATTTTTCCACAGTAGTGGTTAATTTCAACATTTTTTTGAAAAAGAAGCCCAAATATTAGGATGCATTAATAAAGCACACATTAAATATAAACACAGACAAAGCCACAAAACACGTGGGTCAAACAAACAAGGGTTAAAATGCAACTGTATTTCACACAGACACCAAGTCACATCAACATAATAAATTATCAGACATAAATTATAAATTATTTATTTTTAAACTACAGAAATAATATAGTATCAAATGGATGCATTTACTCTAAATTTAATAAAACCAACATATACAAATCTTCTTTCTGGAATTTCTGAAATAGCAATTTTTATCCATTTTAACAAAAATTGTGATATAGTTAATAGTCTACTATTTCAAGTCCTTTGTATAACATAGTCTGAATAGTAGCATATATTATCCGTTAATTTCTTAAATGGCATTCTTTTCCCACAGAGTTTTAAAGAATAAACAGCATATGCTACCATTAAAGATTTCAGTCAACGTGATATTAAAAATGTTATATCAGTAATGAGGTATTTTGAAGTTTGACATTATGCAGCAGCAGTGGTAGAGGTATAGGAATGTAGCTGGTTTTGAAAACCATGATTTCTGATCCTGAATTCCCTTTTAATATAAAAGGTTAACATTAAAGATATAAATACTCTTTATATACTACAGAAGTGAATCCAGGCACTTTTATGAAATATAATAGGATATTCACATTAAAATGAAAGCAAATAACTATTTCTATTTAGTTATGCACCATTAAGCTGCCCTTGTTCTTAGAGAGAAGGACTGGAACCTCAGTTTTTTAAAAAATTTTCTTCAATTCATAAATATAAAATAAAATTACATTTCTTCCACTAGTGCAAAGATAGAGTTCTTCAATGAAGTAATTCTAAAGTTAATGACTAAAGGGAAAACCTGGAACACTAGAGGGCTTTAAAATTTGTGACGGAATGATAGTATGTGATACCATTAAAAAAATTTAAAACAAAAAAACTAACTATAGAAACAGTTCATTCTAATGACAGTTGCATGTATAAATATTTGCCCAATAATAGAAGAAAATAAACAGAAGATGCCACTGGCATGCCAGGGGTATATTATCTGATCTGCATAAATATCCTAAGAATATACTTTACTTTAAAAACAAAACTATAATTTTGTCTTTATTTAAGGAGAAGACAAATACCTGATTAAGCTCGGCTCTACACATGAATCCATTGGTAAGAAAGATACCTGACCAGCTGCAGATGGCTCTCAGACATGCAGAACAGTTGGAATTCTTAAAATGAATGCTACCTAATACTTAGTTCCAATAGCAAATGCGGATGTATCACACTTTTTTCTCATTTAAAATTGAATATTTAATACTTAATTTAATTCTAGGGTGGATTATTCTTAATCAGTTATGTTGAAGCTATTCGTATTTTTATAAATAATTAAACATTCATTGGGTCAGAGAGAGGCTTTATAGTCTGAGGGAGGAGACTTGGGTCTAGGTTCCTATTCCAAATCATGAAAAAGTAAATATTCAGTCCTGGAATTTGTATATCTCAGGGGAGGGCTGTAACCACCAGGCTCTGTTGGCTCTTCAACACATCAGCTTTCACATATAGTTCCACCCCATCCTCACTGTGACCTACTCTGCCATTCCTGCATATTATTTACCCTGGTATTACCATGTCCCATTGATTATCATAATTTTACCACATTTCTGTGGTACCTATTATTTCATTATTCTCATGTCACATCAGGCACTCAGTTCACCCATCTTAGTACTCAGACTTCTTGTATTTATAATAAAAGCACTTATATAATTTGCCTTCGTGTGATATAACTGAATGGGACTATTTTTTGTATGACAGTTTCACTTTTATTCCTATCTGTACTTCATCAACTGCTACCCCTTCCTCTTTAGTAGGACACAGATACCTCACCATTTTATATAAAATAATAATATGTTCTTACCCACAGTTATACTTGTTCTTCAATAATATTTTTAAGAATTTTTAAGTAAGGAGAACTAAATTCTACGTAGTTCCTTCTGAGCTTTTAGAGGAGTGGGGAAGGGAAATATGAGGGCCAAGGTGAAGATAAGGCAGACTCGAAGAGCTCCAGAGATCACAGGACAGTTACCAGACGCTCATCTGAGGTTGTATAGTACTGCAAAATGACACATGGAAGGCAAAGTCATAGCTTCTCCCCACCCTTCATTATACACAGGTCAGCAGAGCCAGTGAGGTGGGAGTGGAGAAATATTCTAAGTGTAGCAGTTTGCAGTGGTGCACACTACAATGCACTGGAGAGCACAGAGTCGGCTTTCTGCTTTTGAGACAAACTCCTAGTACTTCTCCAGCACTCTGCAACTTCACACCACTCTAACTAAGGGTAGTGCCAAATGCACACATTCTAGCCCTTAGGGTATGTCTACACTTGCAGCCTATTTTGGAATAGGGCTGCAAATGTAGGCATTCGGAATTGCAAATCAAGCCCAGGATTTAAATATCCCATGCTTGATTTGCATCTTCCTGGTCGGGCGCCATTTTTTGAAATTTACAAGCCCGGAATAACTGTACGCGTCTACACGCAGCAGTGAAACGGGCATTCGAAATAAAGCCCTATTTCAAACTACCTGTTATTCCTCCAGCAATGAGGTTTAATAGGTAGTTCGAAATAGGACTTTATTTTGAACACCCATTTCACTGTCATGTGTAGACGCGGGCAGTTATTCTGGGTTTGTAAATTTAAAAAATGGCGCCCGGCCAGAAAGATGCAAATCAAGCGCGGGATATTTAAATTCTGGGCTTGATTTGCAATTCTGAATACCTACATTTGTAGCCCTATTCCAAAATAGGCTGCAAGTGTAGACATACCCATAGTGATAAAAAATTCCAGACAATGTGCATTCATCTAAGCAAGATGTTTTGAAATATTTTTTTTAATGTTCTTTATAGTATCACGTCCTGAATACTCCCAACAACAAGGTTAAGAAGAACAGATGAATATACTTTCATCTTTGGTCCCCCTACAGGTTTTGATGACCAATGCTTTCTTTTGGAGCAACACCCAATGAGCAATACGTGGGTGATGTAAACATCACCACAGAACCTCAGTAGGCTATGGAGTCAAGAGAAGGTCAAGTAAAGGTTCCCACTGGGTTGTAAAAAGTGTCATTTAAAACCATATGGATTAGTTTTGAAAAATATAAAATCCACTTTATATCATCTGAGGTATAAAATATGAAAATCACTGCCAAACTACAACACATATGGTATAAACAGGGCATTTACTTGGGCCCCACTTTCTCAACAGACTGACTCTATGCTACATTAGATCACCATTCCATTTATGACTGTGAGGCCACCCAGGACATGTCTATACATCAGGGCTAAAGCCAAAATAAGCTATGCAACTTGAGCTACATCAATTGTGTAGCTTAAGTCAAAATAGCTTATTTCAGCTTTTGGCGCTGTCTACACTGCAGGAAGTCTGAGAACAAGCACTCTTCCTCCAACTTCCCTTACTCCTCATAAAATGAGGGTTATGGGAGTTGGAGTTAGAAGTCCTCCAGCTCGACATTGTTTTGACATTATGTTGAAATAAATGCTTGTAGTGTAGACACGGACTATGTTATTTTGGAATAACGTCAGTTAATCCGAAATAACACTGCTGTTTAGATATACCTCCACATACTGCAGTGCAATCTGCAGCAGCACCCAGAGAAAAGACTGGGAGTAAGTGATTTCAGGAGACTGAAAAAGAACAAACATTAAACTTCTAGTCAGTGATATGCTGAAAGTTCTGCTTACCCCTTCAGCATGTAATTCTACAATTAAAAAACAAACAAAAAAAAAGCAGAGATTAGTGTTTGCAAGTTACTAATTAACATTTGATAAAAGGCTATAAGCAAGATTTTCTTGACAGACATGCAGGCATCAGCATAAGACTGAAACTCTAATTTGCACAGTGGAAGAAAGAGAGATACTATTATAAATTATTAATTTATATTTGTACCAAATTTAGATTATAAAATTATTTTAAAATATTTTAACATTGAAAGCTGAAGTTCAATTAATATTTTCACATTCTTTGATCAAAAACATAAAATGAAATCAGCTTGTTGGTATAAGTAACATTTAATAGAATAGTGATCCTGGTCTTGCTCCCAGTGGAGCTGGATCCAGACCCTACAGTGGGTTGCCATTAATCTCTTTACAGTTTTTGCATGTTGGCTAATAAAGGTTACTATGGTATTCAATACATAAGGAATACTACATAGTCCTTTAGCATGGGGTCTACTATGATTATTTCAATAATGTAAAGTATCTGCAAGTGGGAACTATACAGATGTTAATAGTAATCACTGTATTTGTTTTTACATAATAATAGACAGTTAGATATAGACAGGAGCTCTATTATAATTACTTATACAATTATACAGACATCTTTAATTAGTCACTGTTATATACACAAATGTAAACCATACACAACTATACATAAAATACAGAGTACAATATTGACTGATTACAGGGAAAACAAAATATACATATGTGTGAGATATATTTGATGCTTAGATGTATCTTTGATCAGAATGTTGCACATTAGATATCTACATATACTGTAAATATAGTTACAAATATGTAGATAATACTATAGTACAAATTATAGTATTTATTTTAAAATTAAAATCCCAAAATGATTCCTCCCATCCAGGACACAAAAAACTGTTAATTTGGTATTATAATCCAGGATGAAGAGCAGCCATCTTTCTTATGATGGTTTACATCCTGCTGCCGCACCAGTCAATGGAAGTTTGCCATTTAACTAAATGGGAGCAGATACTTAAAAAAGCTACAATGGATATATTCCACACAATTTTGTCTCCCTGTGATCAAACATACAAGAAAGAAAGAAAGAAAGAAAGAAAGAAAGAAAGAAAGAAAGAAAGAAAGAAAGAAAGAAAGAAAGAAAGAAAGAAAGAAAGAAAGAAAGAAAGAAAGAAAGAAAGAAAGAAAATAGTGAATACTATCGTACCGATTGCCATGGTCCCCGTTGCCATGAAACATCGCCTGGGCAAGAATGCACATTACATTGTGCAATGTTAGGTGGCTTTTCTAGAATTTCACAGTTTTCATCATTCAACATTTGGCCACTCGGAAGCTGACAAATCACTAATCTTGTCTTTATTCCATCTCCACATGTATGAGTACACTAAAAAAATAAAAAGATAGAGTTCAGGCGGCTCATAGGCAGTCTTCACATTCCAAACAGAAATTTGTATAACCAATAAACTGTTATTACTATTTAATATTTTATTGCACTACAGTTTATATGCATCTGTCAAAAAATCTTGGCCTCATTTACTTCATCTACCTATAATGAAGACTGTGCCCCAAAGAGCTTACAAAACTGCATATTTATATTTAGTTAACATTTTTCTACAATTTACAAGAAGATAGAAAACAGTCTGCTCCTTTGGGCAGCAATGAACACTAGTTTGAAAGAAAAAAATTAAGAGAAATTAATTCGGGGCCACAGTTAGTGTGGCATGTACACCTTTTTCTATAAGGGCAAATAGAAACTGGATATGAAACCAAGTTTCCTGCTTTGAACAAGAGAATCTTCAGGAGTATTGAGCAACAAAGTATACTACAACACTACAACAAAGTGCACTAGAACTGGAGCTCTGCGGCCAGGGCTGGAGCTGCCTGGCTATTTGTTGCTGGGGCCGGAGCTCCGTAACCAGGGCCAGAGCTGCCAAGGCCAGAGGTCTGCTGCTGGGGCCAAGGCTGCCTGGCCAGGGCCAGGACCCAGGCCCGAGCTCTATGGCTGCTGCCGACCCCGCTACTGCCTGGCTGCTGGGGCCAGAACTCCCCACTGCACCAGCTGCCCCCTTCCCATTGATACTGAGCTGCCAGCCCTCCACCATTCTTCTGCCCTGCAGTCAGACCTCCCTATAGCTGGGCTCTGTAGTCCAGAAACAACCGTGGTCCTACAGGACCATAGATGTTGCTGGACCAGAGAGCCTTGGTTAAGGAGATACAACCTATACAATCCAGTTCTTTAGCCATCTACTATATTCTCCATATACCCTATGAATAGTAATTCTTGCAATGCTGCTAGTCAGTTGTACTGTAAGCTTCAGGTTCTGAGAAATGTTTTCACTTGCTAGGAGAGTAAGTACTAAACAGGAGGAATATGAAATGCTTATTTATTAGCAGAAATTCAACCTAGGTGGTATTTCTGAACCTGATCAGAAAAGTTAGATGTTAAAACAAATGGTTATAATCTATTTGGGAAGGATCAAGTAGGCAGAAGGGGAGGGAAGTAGCACTCCATGTAAAAAATGGCATTACTTGCTTCTGAGACATTGGCAATTAAAAACAAGTGTCTTTGAATGTTTATGAGTCAGTGCCACAAAAGACACAGCACAACAGAGAATACTGGCTCATGTCTGCTGCAGACCACTAAATCACACAAGAGAACAAATGACTGGCTTTTAAGCACCTATCCCCTATCTGTTTTTGTGTAGGGGAACACAGCTGTGTTATTAAGGGGGACTTCAATCTGTGTGACATGGAATCACAGATTTATAGAATGTAGGATGCGACCTCAAAGTCATTTGGTTCAACCTCTGGTGCTACAGCAGGACCAAGCATATCTTTGACAGGTGTTTGTCTAGGCAGCTCTAAAAAACCTGCTCCAGTGATGATGCGCTATCTCCCTTCATAACCTGTTCAAGTATTTACTAACCCCATAGTTAGAAAGATTTTCCTAATACCTAATCTAAACTCTGACCCTCAGTGCAGATTAAGTCCATTACTTCTTGTCTGACTTTCAGTGGACATGGAAAACAACACCATCCTCCTTACAACAGCATATTTGAAGACTGCTATCGGGACCTTCCTGCTGCCCCGCACCACACTCCCCTATCTTCTTTTCTCAAGTCTACACAAGCCCCGTTTATTTTAAACCTGTCCTCATAGATCAGATTTTCTAAACTTTTTATCATTTTTGTTGCTCTCCTCTGGACTCTTTCCAATTTGTCCATATTGTTCCTAAGTGTGGCACCAGAAACTAGACAAAGTATTCTAGCTGAGGCCTCACCAGTGTCAAGTAAAGCAGGAAAATTACCTCTCTTGTCTTACATACAAATACTCCTGCTAATACACCCTAGGGTGTTAGTAACCTTTTTGCAACTGCATCAATTTGACAACTCATATTCAATTTGTGATCCACTATAAATCCCAAATCTTTTCTGCAGTACTGCTGCTTAGCCAGGTATTTCTCCATTTTGTAGTTGTGTGTTTAATTTTTTTCTCCTAAGTGCATACTTTGAACTTCTCTATTGAATTTCATCTTGTTGATTGGAGAATAACTCTCCTATTTATCAAGATAATATTTAATTAATATCATGTCCCACAAAGTGCTTGCAAGCAATCCCAGCTCGGTGACATTCACAAATTTTATAAGCATGCTCTCCACCGCATTACCCAAGTATTAATGAAAATATTAAATAATACTGAACCCAATACCATGGGCAACCCGATTAGATAGATCTTCCCAGTTTGACAGCAAACCATTGATACCTTTTGAGTATAGGTGTTTAACTAGTTGTGCACTAGAAGGTCTCGATACAGTAATTTAATCTAAACCATATTTCCTAACGGGTATGTCTACACTGCAAGCTTCTTTCAAAATAAGCTTTTCCGGAAGATATCTTCCAGAATAGCTTATTTCGAAATAGAGAGTCTACACTGCAAGAAAGCCTCAAAATTAGTCAGAGGTAGGCTCTCCTTATATGGATGCACTATCTCAATTTAGAGCCCCAGGAGGCACTGGGGAGGAATAACTTTAGAATGGCCCTGGTGAGGAGCTATTTTGACATAGCAACAGTGGATCGTCAATACACACCCTCTTCCGAAAAAGCTTTTTTGGAAGAGGCCTTATTCCTCATAGAATGAGGTCTACCAATGTTGGATGCTCTGGACAGGAGAGGCAGACCCCACAGAGAATGGGTAGATGATACAGTAGATTGGTGCAGAGCTAGTCTACAGAAACCAAGCCATTCCTCATTGGACAGTGAAAGATGGAAGGAAATAGTGAGGGAGGCATTGAGCCCATGGTTGTTGATGATGATAATGATGATGATGATGATGAATCAATATGGGCTTATGGAAAATAGATAATTTCATATAATTTTTATAAGATTGTAAATCTAGTTGATAAGGTAGTAGTCCTTATGTGTTATACATTTCCATTTTGTTTGGTACTGCACAAAACATTAAGAAAGTAGAACAATTTAGGGTTGCCAGGTGTCCAATATTTTACTGGACAGTCCGGTATTTTCGCCACCTGTCCGGTAAATTTTTTTTAGAAAATACTGGACACCTGAAATGTCCGGTATTTTCTGTTTTTTTCCCGGCCAGGAGACGAAAATACCGGACACCTGGCAATCCTACACACTCGGCAACTGGAACCAGCCCCTGGACGTCCTCCTTGGGCCTCGGCTCCCCAGCCCTGGCCCTCCGCTTACCTGGTTCCGCAGGGAAGCTCTCTCGTGGCTTGACCAAAAGAAAAAGATGGCCGCCGGCAAAAACCCTCAAGACCTGAGCAAGGGGAAGCAATGCCTCCTCTGGGTCTTAGTGGTCAACCTCTCCTCTTCCTCTCCCTAGTCTGACTCTGCATGCAATTAAAGGGGCCATATTATTTTAATGCTGTTTTTATTTATTTTTTGCTTAATAACTCTTGGGGTCCTTTTTTTTTTTTTGGCTCAACAACTTTGGCTTCCCCTCTCTTTTTTTCCCCGCCTCAACAGAATTTTTTCCCCGGTGTTTTTTTTGGGGGAGGAGGGGTGTTAGGTATTTTTGTTGAAACCATCTGGCAACTGTAAGAGCAATGCAAAACTTAAAAATGGACATATGAAATAAATTAAAATGAGCTAACTAACAGGTTTCAAAATACAATTGTAAGTGGGCAATTATTATCAAGACTAGCCAATTAGCCCGTCATAAGACGGGATTTTCAGGTCTCTCCTCCACAACGGTCTTCTCTCCTGAGCCTCCGGTCTCTCGCTCCATCTCTCTCTCTCTCTCTCTCTCTCCTCCTACGGCGTCCCCCCCCCTCAGCTCTCATCCGCCTTCTGCCACTTTCTCTGCCTCTCGCTTTCTCTTCTCCTCCCCATCCTGCCTCTCACTCGGGGGACCGTGGAGCCCAAATGGTCATTTGGGCTACGCACTCCCTGTGCTGCATGGGGAGCGCGGAACCCAACAATCGCTTGTACCACTTGCTCCCACGTGGCGGCCTGGCTGAGCAGAAGTCAGCCGAGCGCCACGGCAGGAGGCGAAGGGGGGGCGGGGCAGTGACGTTCATGGCCAGGGTGCGGGGCCTAGAGCTGCTGTCACACCGCACATCACCACCCCGCTCCCCTTTGCCTCCCGCCGTGGCACTCGGCTGACTTCTGCACCACTCAGCCGGGCCGCCACAGGGGAGCAAGTGTCCGTTTGGGTTCCATCATGGCGGCCTGGCTGAGCGGAGCAGAAGTCAGCCGAGCACCACGTCAGGAGGCGAAGGGGACTGGGGTGGTGACGTACACGGGCAGGCCCTGCCCCCTGGCCATGTACGTCATCGCCCCGCCCCTCTTCTCCTCCCGCTGTGGCGCTCAGCTGACTTTTGCACCACTGAGCCACACCGCCGCATGGGAGCAAGTGGCGCAAGCAGCCGTTTGGGCCCTGCACTCCCCATGCAGCACGGGCCACTCAGAGGGAACAGCCAGCATATGAGGCAATAGCGCCGCCCAGCAGGAACAGCCAGCATTTCAGGCAACAGTGCCCCCCAGAGGGAACAGCCAGCATTTCAGTGTTACAGACTCACAGACATTGGGCTACTATATATATGATGATGTGTTTATTGTGGTCCTAACGGGTTTTAGTCCTATACTGTTTAACATTTCTATGAGTGATAGGGAAGAAAATAAAATCACTTATAAGCAATCTATACTACACAGGCTGGATTAATCATTGAACAAATAGGATTAATCATTGAACAAATAAATTGGTTATTCATTGTGAAGACTTTTCAGTTTGAAAGTTTTTAGATTGGTAAAAAAGATTCCCTGTTGCATACAAAACCAAGTAATTATTTTACCTTTAAAATGCACAAAAGGTTGATGAATACCTTTTTAAAAATTGTTAAATAACCCTCACCTCTCCCCAGTTCCCATAGTTCCATCGTGGACAGGGTCCAGAATCACAGTGCCTTGATTCTGGGGGCTTTGCTGTCTCATCACAGTAACTAGCACTTCTTCCATCCTCATCTTGACATACCACAACCCGACGCTGGAATCCGCCTGCGCAAGTACTAGAGCACTAGTAAAACAAGAGGCACATACACATCTCTGTTAGTTGAGCAAGCACTGAAATGTAAAATATATTGCTTAAAGAACTTGAAAATAAGGATGCTGGAAATTGGCACTGAACTATAAACTAACCCTCCCCCTCCACTGTAAAAGTTCTAAACATTCTACAGGTTAAAAATCAAAATAAATTGCTTTTGATCAAATGTATGAAAATATTGTTTTTAAAATAAAAACAAATATTTAAGCTTGTCAAATAGGTACTGTACTACAATGTCATTTTTAGAAATGTTAAAAAAGGTAAGAGAAAACTCTAATTCATGCAGAACGGCAAACAGTAAATATATTTTAGTAGTTTGCTTACTGCTCCCCATGGTCCTGTTCTCCACTGGTTTCCTCCAACAGAAGGATGGCTCCATTGATTTACATTATCTTGTGGGTTTTGACCCTTGTGTATTGGAGGGTAATCTAGTTCTGGAAAACGGCTCGGATGGTCATGTATTTTAGGAGTATGACGGTAAACTGGCAGGCATGGAGGCATGTTACACTCTTGCTCTTTGGAAGGACGGCTTTCAGGATCACAGTAATTCTCATCAATTTGTTGATGGTAGTTGACACAGACAACTTGTCTTGTTGCTATTCCATTATCACATGTAACTGTGCACTGACCAAAAATTAACCCAACATTTGTGATACAGTATAACATAAAAAAACAATAACTAAAATATTCATATTTACTTTTGAAATTAATAAAAGTATAATTTATTTTCTGAGGACACAGTTTATCCTTACAAAACTACACAGCACTTAGCACAATGAGAACCTAATTCTAATCAGAGTCATTGGGTACTAACACAATATATATAACAACAACACTTACAGGGGACCAATTTCCAGTTTGCCACTGCCCACATGGACTAAAACAGTCTGAAATCTCAGCCGGTCTGGGTAAATGTGTACAGAGTGATTCATCAGCAACTCCACCATGAAAATCCCTACAACTCACATAGCGAGCACGGTTACCCTTTCCACAAGATGCAGAGCACTATGAAAGAGAAAAATATACGTTGATCATGTTTTATTAGATCAATGAACTTGTAAATGTCAGCATATTTAGTACTAATATGATTTAACATAGGTTTTAATCCATAAATTAAACACTATGAGCCAAATTCTAACCTCAATTATACTATTCTAAATCCAGAGTAACTCTTAACCCCAGATGTGTATTTGTCTAAGGCTATATCACTTTTCTTGCCCTCTCTCCATGGTGAATAACTCACTTTAAGGTGAAGTTTTGGGAGCAATTGCTAGTGGAGAAACCCTGACAGTGTGGCTCTAATGGAGCTATAGTATCAGGGAATGAAAGGAGGCATCCTGCTAGATGGGCCTGATATACGCAGATCACAGAAAGGGCATGAGATTTGGATGTGCAACCTTAAGTTTGCTGTGCATGAATGTATGTTTTAAGATGTAGTCCTCAAATTATATGACTGCATTATCATGTAATGATTATTTTTTCTACAACTTTAGATAGATATAGGTCACATCTTCCCATACTTTTCAATTATTTTATACTAGGGATGTTAACAGCTAGTCAGCCAACCATTTAGCTGATAAGCAATTTCTTATTGATTAATGTCCCAGTTAACTGCAACCCCCCCCCCCCTTCCCCCCCCCCCGCCTTCCCCAAGTGTGTTCTGCATTTAAAACTCAGACCATCAGGCTGGCTCAGTCCCAGCCTGCCAGTGTGAGGTTTTCAATGAAGAGCACTCAGGGGAGCTGCCTGCCACCTCTCTATCACTTGTTTTTTTGTTCTTGTATTTTACATCAGCATAAATCTGATGTGTTCATATATCAAAAACTGGCCAAGAATTGAGTCAAAGCCTTTTTGCATAGGCATCTCAATCCGGCATCAATTTAAGTATACTTTACACAGCTAAAATACATATGCATGCATGTCTCAGTTACATGCTTTATGAGCTCATGAAAAAATAAGCAGATTCAGTGCATCTTTTCAAATGCTCATATCTTGGATAAATCAAAACCAATTTTTCCCAGAGTAGTCAAAGACACTTCTTTTCAAAAAGCTTATTTACAGGCAAAATTACAACTTTAACCCAGAATTGTTCAGCAGTACAGCTGTTTAAACCAAAGGCATCAATAATCCTTTCATGGTGGGAAAATATATATACTCAGTCTCCCTATATTTAAAAACTGGTGAACTATTTTTGCACAGCCTAGAAAATTTCAGTCTGAAAGGTAAAATGTAAGCTCTAAGTACTGAAAAATGGGACAGAATGGGAACTCTATATAATTAGCTACTGCACCCACTGTAATATATTACATACTGGTGTCCACGATCCATATCTCCACTGAGTTCCCTTTCTTATGACAGGAAGTGATGTTGTCCATAATTTTGTGGTTTCTGGGCAAGGAGCCATATCACAGTCCTGTGAGAAAAAGGATAACATAAACTTCAAACACATTTTTTGAGAAATGCAAAAAACAAAGCATATCATCATTATATTATGGTCACACTATTTTTCAGTAAGACTCTTCTCTACTTTTCCATAGTCTTATTCAACAATATTGAAAAAGAACAATAATTTACTCCATACATCTGCATAAAGATTCATAAAGATTCCATTCGGGAAGAGAGATTCACAAAGAGATTTAGGGGCCTAAGTATCAGATGATGACACCATTAGTATTCACAAAACCCCCATCCAGCTGCTGCGTATGTTTCTGCAATACAAGTGTCCTGGGTGTTCTCTGCCTTGTATGCATCTGGGTGCCTAAGCCATAGAGTGATACATGAACCAGGGGCAGACAGTTGTGGGATCTGATCTGTAGATATGCGCAGCAACAACCAAACTCAATACAAAACAGACAGGAGGAAAAGGAGCTCTCTTGAAATTTAGCCTAGCTGAGACAGTAATCACTTAGGATGTGAGGGTCCATCATTCAAGTCCCCGCTTTGCCAGCTGAGACAATATTTGAATCAGAAGTTTCTACCACTCAGGTAAGAGCCCTGTCCACTAGTTCTCAAACTGTTTTACTGAAGACTATTTTCACATACAGCAACTGTGTGTACCCTCTCCTTCCCCCCCCCCCCATATAAATAAAAATACTTTCAAATATATTTAATACTATTACAAATATTTAACACTATTATAAATGCTGGAGGCAAACCATTTTGGGGTGCAGGTTGACAGCTCATGACTAGGAATGTAAAAGAATACTTGAATCGACTACTTGCATTCCTCTTGCCCCTTATTGACTGTATATCAGAGGCAGTAAGAGGGGTGGGGTGGAAGGCAGGAGCCGGTGCTTTTAAGCCAGTTCCCTCAGCACCGTCTCCGCATTGCAGCTTGTCCTTCCCCAATCCATGCTGCTGTCTCTATCAGAGGCAGCAGCACAGGAAGGCCAGGGTAGGCACTTCAGCAGCAACCCCCATCTGCAGGGGTCTCAGCAAGCCTGGCTCAGTCCCAGTTTGCGCCAGGTCCAGGAGCTACCCCGCTGTGGCGCTGCATTTTAAATGTAGTAGGAGCCAGGCTGCCTGCGCAGCAGGGATAGCTCCTTCTGAGTGCCTTCCCTTATCTACGAATCGTGTAGTCGAAACCAGCTGTATCGACTACATGGTTACCCAATTACCCACCTCCTAACATCCTTGCTCACAATCCCCCATATAGTAATCTTGCAATCCCTGAAAGGTTCTGACCCCATGTTTGAGAAACTCTGAACTAGCCTATGGGATAATCTGGTGCAGGTTTCTTTGAATTCTACTGCTGAAGCTGTTACAATTGGACAAATTATTAAATAGACATTGAGCCTAAGAAAAAGAGAATAAGTCCATAGCCAGTGGGTAGGACATTCATCTGAGATTTGGCAGACCCTGGCTCTAATCCTCCTGTTCCAATGACTCTTGTACAGAGGGGAGGGGAAAACCTTTCTCCTTGCAATCCTTAGTCTGAAAATTTTTGGTTTGTTTATTTTGAGCCTATGTGCAAAGACAACTTATCTAGGGCTAATAGCAAATAATAATGAAATGACAAGCAGTGACTACTTCTACGTATAGTACTATATCAGCTAACTTGTCAGACCAAGGAAGGTAGACATGATCTACCTCACAGCCATGGGTGATAAGAAGTAACTGGATATGAGATGTAGTTGCCCTGCCCTTTATGCCCTCAGTTACAGGCCTTAGGCATGGCCTCAGCAGATACTGTTACTGAGAAGAATCTGATCTCTTGCGTACGTAATGCATGAGCATTAACAACTGAATTTGTGGGGACAATGACTTCAAGAAGTAGATTTATTTCCACATTACAATTACTTATTACTTGCTTATACATTTGCAAGGTTGTTTAAGTAGCCTTCTGCTACATTTATATACTTGGGTTTTCCAAAATAAAACAAACAATAGTTTGCTTGAAATGCATTTGTTTTACTTACTCGACTGTCTCTAGGACGGGTAGCAGCATTGCATTCTCTGTCATCCTCTAAAATAACTCCATAATTGCCAGTAACACATTTCACTGCACGTATTTGGTATCCACGTCCACATGTCACAGCACACTGTTAAAGATAACAATTTTAGCTACTTCAAACAATTTAAACCTTGGTGATTATTTTAAAATGTTGATAGAATTTCTATTATTAAACAACATCCGTGTAACAAGAACAGGAATGTAATAATCTAGAAATAATTTCCACGTAGTTCTATTTACATCTAAATTTACTCTCTTTCAAAAAATATTCTAATAATGATTTAACATGTGTAATAACATTAATGACCTTGATCCTTTAACCCTCATGTAGATTGTGCTGATCACAATATGTCTTCCATGCTTCTTCACAACTAAATCTTCCCATCTCTTTGGAGGTTGGCCAAGTGGTCATTTCAGTTCTCATGGGTACCATTTAGTGACAAGAGAACTCCATTAAGTATCAATGAGCCAAGATATATGTCCAGACTATCTCATTTTACTGTACCTGCTTTTAACAAAGACATCCTGCGCTCCATTCTGCTGTTGGCTCATTTTACTGAGGACTAGGCTGAGGACTGAAATACCCAGAATTCTTCTTTCCATTGCCCTCTTCGTGACAGACAGTTGTTGCCCGATTATTTTTTGTCAGTTCCTATGTTTTGCTACTGGACAACACTGCTGGAAATACTGTTGAGCTGAAGAGATTGACATGTGTTGCCTTGTTGATTTTTTCTTGAACGATATCCTTGATAGAACTGAATGCACTCCAACTAGCTTTCTGTTGTCACAAGAGTTCACCTTCCCGATTGTGGCACATGTTAATTTCTTGGCCCAAATAGATGTATTGTTCAATTTCTTCTATTTGTCATAATTTGATTATTATTTGGGATTTTGGCAAGGCATCAGACCACATAAATTTGGTTTTACATTTTCAGTCCAACTTGGCTGCATTTTGTGTCAAGTTCTCATAACATTTTCTGTCGTTTGATATTATTTTCGATAACCAATATATTATTTGTGAATCTGAGGTGATTTAATTGCTCTCCATTGAAGCTGAGTCTACCCTTCCATTTCATCTACCTCATTACCATTTCAAAGAGGGCTGTGAAGAGTTTTTGTGTAACCATATCTCCTTTCTCCACACCTTTTTAGACTGTGATGGGAAGGGCGGTGTCAGAGTTACATCTGTTGGGCATTGAGAGTTTGCTTCCTCAACTAATTTGATGTAATTTGTGCTGATGCCCTGTTCTGCAAGGGCATGTCTAACCTAGGAAATTATTTTGAAATAACTAAATTTAAAACAATAACTCCTGAAATAACAAAATCAAAATAATGTATTCCCATTATGGGGGAGCCTTGAAATTAGTCCAAGGAAGGCTCCGTTATTGTAGATGCACTACCTCAACTTAGAGCCCCAGGAAACATTGGGGAGTAATTACTTTTAATTACTCTGGGGAGTAGTTATTTCGCAATAGCAGCAGTGGAGCGTCCACACTAATGCTACTTCAAAATAATGACTACGAAATAAGCGTTATTCCCTGAGGAAAGCAGGAGTAGAGATTCCAAAATAACCAGCTCATTATTTTGAAATAATAGGCTTGGTAGTGTGGACGCTTTACTTATTATTTTGAAATAAGGGGGGGCATTTTGCAATAACTCCCTATTGTAGGGAATTTTAGCACCGCATTGATCTCTGCACTGTCATATACTTTTTCATAGTTGATGAAGGCAATGCATAAAAGCAACTTCTATTCCCTTGAGTGTTCCTATAGTTGGTGTATACTAAGGATACAGCCCAATGTGCTGAAATTCCTTTGAAAACCTGCCTGTTCTTTTTGCTGCTGCTCATCCAGTCTGTGAGAGCCAGTTTTATTATTTTGGTAAATAGCTTGTCAACATGTGAAAACAGACATATTGAAGTTCTTCAGGTCTTCGTGGTCGCCTTTCTTATATAGCAAAATGGTATTGGGGACTCTTTCCAGCTGGATGGTATCTTCTGCATTTACAGGTAATGGCTAAACCTATGAGCAAGAATTTTCTAGATTTGCCAGCTGGTATTTCATTTATCCATTTCCCTGGAACATTTCCTTCCTTCATTTGGTAAGCCTCATGTCGAACTTCACTGATGAGAATTGGGAATATATGTTCCTTGAGCTCCTGAAGTATTGGTAGTAGAGATTTATTTGAAATGTGACCAGTTCAGTGTACAAATCTTTGCAGAAACCTCTTCCGTCCTTGTTCTGTTAATTACTGCATCTCTGTGCTTGTTCTTCAGCACCATTGTCGACCTGTACACTATCAGTTCCAGTTTGCATTTTTGGGGGGTCTTCTGTGACCTTCAGTCATCTTTAAGAGATTTTCATTTCAGTACTTCTCAAAGTCCTCCTTCATCTTTTTATCAGCTAGTAGAGGAGGAAGTACTTGAATTTGTCACAATCATTTTGCTTCACATTCCTCCACTTCTCTAGTAGGTTCCTCATTTCCTCTGAGATTCTTGCCTTCACTCTGGGTATGTCTACACTACCCTCCTAGTTCAAACTAGGAGGGTAATGTAGTCATACCGCACTTGCAAATGAAGCCCAGGATTTGAATTTCCCGGGCTTCATTTGCATAAACTGGGCGCCACCATTTTTAAATCCCTGCTCGTTCGAACCCCGTGCCGCGCGGCTACACACGGCACGAACTTGGTAGTTTGGACTAGGCTTCCTAGTCCGAACTACCGTTACTCCTAGTGGAATGAGGAGTAACGGTAGTTTGGACTAGGAAGCCTAGTCTGAACTACCTAGTTCGTGCCGCGTGTAGCCGCGCGGCACGGGGTTCGAACGAGCAAGGATTAAAAAATGGCGGCGCCCAGTTTATGCAAATGAAGCCCGGGAAATTCAAATCTCGGGCTTCATTTGCAAGTGCGGTATGCCTACATTACCCCGCTAGTTTGAGCTAGGAGGTAGGGCTTCATTTGCAAGTGCGGTATGCCTACATTACCCCGCTAGTTTGAGCTAGGAGGGTAGTGTAGACATACCCTCTTTTTGTTCTTTCTTTCTCACCAAATTTCATACACTGCCTCTATTTATCAGTGAAGTTTTTATAGTCCTCATCACAGTTATGAGACATCACTCTTTCTTGGAAATGTTCACATTCAGGATTGGTTTATAGAGTATTTGTAGACAATGTCTCTTATTTGCCATCTGTAGTACTTTCTTGTCTTATATGGAAAATGAGTCTCACTCTGAGTAAGTTATGATCACTACCATTCTTGAATGATGGCACTACTAAGATGTAATACATCATACCTCTTATTGATCAGGAAATATTAGATCCGTTCTTATTCTTCACATTGGGCATTATCCAGATTCACCTATACTTGGCCTTTTTTACACCAGGGGTTTTGGATCAACATTCCTTTTGTCTCTCTCAGTGTTGCAGTCATTTTCCTCATGAACTCCACTTGCCAAAGGCATACCTTCCAATGAACTTTGCATTCTTTTCCTCCTCTGAACTTGGTGTTGAAGTGTTCCATTGCAATCATATATATGGATTTTTGAGTGAGGGGTTCCTCAAGCTCCTAATAGAATTCATTTATATCATCACCTTCACTTGTGGTCATGGAAGCGTAGATGGATAATATTGAGGGTGCTATTCTAATTCAGTGAGAAGTACAGAATTTTGAAGCATGATGACTTAAAATTGCAAGAGGTGGTTATGGACGGCCATTCTTTGATAACGATAATACCAATTCCTCCTATGGTTCTTGTGCCTTTTCTTTTTCCCAGCATGAAGGTGCTTCCATGTCTCCACTTCACTCCCATCTACTTTCTTTGCTGTGTTTTGCAGAGACCAAGGCCATTGCAAGCTATGCTTGCCTTCTCCTTCATTACATGGTTGATCAAGTCATCCCTTGTAAGTGTCTGGCATGTGTAGGTACATCCTGTGAGAGCAGTCCTGCTTAGCAGCCTCTCATTAATCAAACCCTGCACCACAGCTATACAATGGATCAAGGAACATGCAAGTAACTGGAGCTCATTTATTCATGTTATTTTAGTCATTTTTTCAGCCACCTGCTGTCTATGATATAAGTAGCATGTTTACTAGCTCAAATTTAGTTAGCACCCAACTCCAGGAGGGTTGTCAACTGTCCCCTTCCTATGGACAGTCTGACATATTAATACTATGATATGATCTACCAGAGAATATACACTATTATCACTATCAGAGAAGCTGGAGTCACTGCTATGACACTTTGAGGAGTTGAGGTAGGTTTTTGCTGCAGATAACTTTAATATTGAATAACAATTCTGAATAACTACTGCACTGGAGCTAATTTATATGCTTAATTACCATACTAATCTAAATATATTAAATGCATCCACAAATGAAAAGTTTATGCCATTTTTATGTACAATTAGCATTAGTTATTCTATGTTCAGGAAACTCCATGTCTAAAACTGAAAATCAGACCTTTGTTGTACAGAAACTGGCTTGTTCACTTTACTCTACTTATTAGCCTTCAAAATATTTAACAACTGCAGCTAATGCAAATACATTAATTTTATACCCAGATAAACATCTTTGTCCACTATCATGTCCTCTCCAAACATTGCTCAAGTTCCAGAGAGTGCCCTCTTGATATCCCACTGGGTATCAACAAGTTTTGTTAAACTTAACAGCAACAAGTCACTGGGACCAGATGGCATTCACCTAAGAGTTCTGAAATAACTCAAATGTGAAATTGCGGACTATTAACTGTGGTTTGTAACCTATCCTTTAAATCAGCTTCTGTACCTAATGACTGGAAGATTGCTAATGTGATGCCAATATTTTAAAAGGGCTCTAGAGCTGATCCTGGCAATCATAGACCGCTAAATCTAACGTCACTATCGGGTAAATTAGTTGAAACTGTATTTAAGAATAAAATTGTCAGGCACACGGATGAACATAATTTGTTGGGGAAAAGTCAACATGGTTTCTGTAAAGGGAAATAATGCTTTACTAATCTACTAGAGTTCTTTTGGGGGTCAACATGTGGACAAGGGGGATCCAGTAGATATAGTGTACAGGCAGTCCCTGACTTACGTGGATCCGACTTACGTCAGATCCCTAGATACGAACGGGGTGAGGCAACTCCCACACATGCGCAGCAGCATTCCCGGGGCTCGCTCACCTGGGTCCTAGGATCCTCCTCCTCCTCGGGCCGGCTCCGACTGGGGTCCCGCAGAGCTGCCGGGCAGAGGAAAAGTACCTCCCCACGCCCGCTGCCCCCCCCCCTGCCAGCAACAGGCTGCCCTCTCCCCTGAGCAACAGGCTGCCGAACAGACAAAAGCAGCCTCTCTGCCCCTCCTCCCCTCTATACATGCCGGGCTCCCGGAGCGCAGCAGCGTCCCCGGGGCTCGCTCACCTGGGTCCTAGAATCCACCCCCTCCTCCTCTTCGGCCGGCTCCAACTGGCCTCTGCCTGCAGCAGCTGGCCACAGGGACAGGGATCCTGCAGAGCTGCTGGGCAGAGGAAAAGTGCCTCCCCACGCCTGCTGCCCCCCCCCCCGCGGCCTCGCATCCTGCATGCCTCTCCCCTCCCCCCCTGCCAGCAACAGGCTGCCCCCTCCCCTGAGCAACAGGCTGCAGAACAGCAGACAAAAGCAGCCTCTCTGCCCCTCCTCCCCCTATACATGCTGGGCTCCCTGGGCAAACAAAGACTCCACCAAAACAAACAAAGTGCTGGCCTCATTGTGTTAGCAAAAAAAGGACCCTCCTCCTAGAACCCTGGGTGGTGTGTGGAAATAAAGCTATTAGCTCAAAGCATGGTGCAGAGCTGTTTGGTATTTGATGAGTTACTCCTTTAGTCCTGAGTTTGTCACAGGGACAGAAATAGATGTGAAATCTTCTGAACAGGGGAACAGACAGCAAAACAAACATTAGAGGGGAGTTAACCTTTCCCTATGCTATCCAAAACTAAAAAAAATGTTTGGCTAGAGTTTCCCCTACAATATGTACCAGTTCCGACTTACATACAAATTCAACTTAAGAACAAACCTACAGTCCCTATCTTGTACGTAACCCGGGGACTGCCTGTACTTAGATTTCCAGAAAGCCTTTCACAAGGTCCCTCACCAAAGGCTCCTAAGTAAAGTAAGTTGTCATGGGATAAAAGGGAAGGTACTCTCATGGACTGATAACTGGTTAAAAGACAGGAAACAAAGGGTAATAATAAATGGTAAGTTTTCAGAATGGAGAGAGGTAACTAGTCGTATCCCCCAAGAGTCCAAACTGGGACCAATCCTATTCAATTTATTTATAAATGATCTGGAGAAAGGGGTAAACAGTGAGGTGTTGGGTGCCACCCCAGAGCGGGAGCTGTGCTCCCTGGCCTTGGTATAGGCCTGCATCAGACCCTTCACCTTCATTCTCATCTGCTTCTGGGTACAGCTATGGCCCCTCTGGCCCAGGCTGTTGGCCATCTAGCCATAGATGTCAGAGTTTCTGTGCTTGGTGCGGAGATCCTGGGAGGTTTTTTCCTCTCCCCAGATCTCAGTGAGATCCAGGATCTCTACACCCGACCAGGATGGTGCCCTCCTCTTTCACTCCCAGGCAGGGGCTTCAGAGGTGGCTGCCAGCTCTCTTGCAGCCATGGAGGGCTCAGTGGGAGCACAGGGGTTGCTCATGGCAGCAGGAAAGGCAGGGAAGCCTGCTGGTGTGTGGCACAGGGCTATCAGGGCTTTCCTTATGCCATAAGACCTTTCCCCTGAGGCTGCACCTTTAAAGCTTGCAGGGGAACTATAGAGTTCTGATGAGTGTGGACAGAGTGGCTACCAGGGCACCTATGCGAATCCCCGGAGGCCACTTATTCCAAAGTAACCACAGTTTTATTGTCAGCTCACACCCTATATTGAAATAGCTATTTCAAAAATAGGCATTGTTCCTTGTGAAATGAGAGTTACAGATTTCAGAATAAGGCACCTGTTATTTCAAAATTATTTCAAAATAATGGACTTGTGGTGTAGATGCTCACTTTGTTATTTCAAAATAATGTTTCTTATTCCAAAATAGCATTGCTGTGTAGACATGCCCATAGTGTCCCAAGAAATTATTTCAGGACCATATCAAAACATTTGACTTTTTATTGCTTCAAAATCTGTGTGAAGATACATTGTACACCAAGCAGAATTAACCTTCTTGTTACCAGAAACAAACAGTTCTGTGAAACAAGCTTCGTGTGTGATAAACACTGTGGGGAATGACATGAAAAGTCAAATCAATGTAGATGCTATGAATTTTGTACTTCTGCTTATAATGAATTGTAATGACACTTCATTGATTCATTATATACTATTCAGAACTCTTAAGTTATATAAAAAAAAAATCCTGCACTGTAACAAACTTGTGCCTATTACTGTTAAGTCAGAAATAGGCAGTAAATCACTTCATTTATCAGTGGATACCAATTCATGGCACCGTGGAGTAATAAGGATGGAGAGTTTTGTTTTGTTATTACTGTACATGGATTTGTTATTTAGCAAATTTCTTGTAGATGTATCAGAAATGTCAAGTACAGCAATTTCTTACATGGAAGAGTAGATTATAAAAGTATTTAAGATCATAGATTTTTAGCTCATTTTAATGCAGGTTAGTTAGCAAGTGCAAATGAAGAGAAGCCAGCATACAAGACAGATCATTTGCAATTGCTCCTGAGACTCACAGCACTTTACGTTTGAGGAATTCTGCCTTAGATGGAGAAAGGTTAGATAGACTAGATAGATGAAAAGTTCTGGAGAAGTGCAAAGTAGTTTAAGAATGTGCTTATAGGCCTCTTTTCTACAATGCCTCTGCATTTCACAGGTAAAAGAATTATTATCATATGCTGCCCAGTTCCCGAGTTATAACACGGCTGTCCCTCTGACATTTTTACAGAGTATCAGAGACTATTGTGAATAACCTGAAAATACGGCTGGCTTGATTATTCAGATGGGGAGTCATCAAATCAAGCACCTTCCTTTAGAACTATTTTTCAACTATTTTCTCAGAAATATCCCTCTTTCAAATGAATTCATCCTATTTTGGAATTTTGCAATATATCAGACATATGCCTTTAGAAACAAAGCACGTACCACTGAATTGTAAATATGCTTATTTTAATTAAAAATAAATGAGCTGTGCCTTTCCCCTAAAGATATATTATATTAAGCAGCTGAAGATTCTTAACAGTATCATTAGCTTAGCATATATTAATTTATATTTTAAATCAAGGCTGCCTAAAAGTACAGATCTATCTAGAAATAACTGGCTAGGCATATACCACCAATGACTGCTTTGTGAATTGCATCTACTTTTATTAATCTTGGGTTAGCAACACTTTTGACTTAACATATGTAAAACAATGCTATGTTGTGACAGAATCTTATAACCTTGCCAATTATATTCCAACGGAAAATATGTTAAAACCTTATTGTTGCAAGATGATTCAAGTCTTGAATAGATAAAAAATGCTCATATACTTACTGAGCCCCATGGTCCTACTTGCCAAGATGCACATTCCTGAAGTTCACATGACCTTACTGATTCTGGTCTAGAGTTTGGATTACAGAAGTTCTCTCTCAGTTTTTCATCATTCCGTTGACACCAGACTTGTCGATGCCTTGTTCCCTTGCCACATGTCACCGGACACTACAGAGTTATAACATTAAATTTGTCAGATGATAAAAAGTCTGAAATATAAATTAATAAATTCATCTTTTCCAGTTATTTGTTGAACTTTGCTTAGTGTACAGCTAATCCCAAAAATATTTTTACAGTTTAATACAACCAAGTCTTTTTTTTCTTGTTTTCTAACTGTTCCCCATTCAGGGACATGCCGTCCAAAGACCCATAAACATTTCTCTCACTATAAAAATGTGAATACAAATTAGAGTTCATTTACTCATAATATTAAAGTATCAGTTGTAAAGAAAATATATGCGTATGATGAAAAAACATATGCCATAACTCCCAAAGGAAACATGTTTAGCCCAATCATAATTCAGAGAAATCCAGTATAATTACATGAAAACATAACCAATAATGTGCTTTACTTGATTGCATAGTTTTTATTACTTTGAAACATACAAAAGTTAGTGGCAGAATATTAGATGAAATTGCTCTAAGAACCCTCACAGTTTTTTAATAACATTTCAGTAAAAAACTGAATTACTGGTAAGTTTTTTACTTGAGAGTTTTGCAAAACTCTATTATTAGTATATACTATATTTAATGTAAAATTAAAATAACTAATAAAACCAAAACAGAGAACATTTTAAAAGTATTGCTTTCATTTAAAATAATTTTAAAATATAATATCAAAGGAGCTTGAAGTTTTGCATGATTAGTATTACCTCGCTCCACTCACTAGTAGCCCAGTTTGGACATAAAAACTCATTGCAGTTCTGCATTACAATCCTTGGAAGCTCATCACATTCTCTGTCAGCTAGCCGACGACCAAAGTTGTTCATGCAAAAAGATTCTCTGGTTCTTACACCTCTCTCACAGCTCCTAGAACACTGGAATATAGAAAAAAGTAAAATGAAGCAAAAGAAATGTACAAAGACCAATTCAACCTACAATAAAAATAAATATAGTTGGTCAAATTCATCCCTGGTGTAACTCTATAAATTTCAAATAAATATATTGTATATAAATGTCTTACTTTCCTTTTTAGCTCCATGATATAGTTTTTAGCTCCAGGATATAGTTCATAAATAAAAGTTAGGGCTGCAAATTATACTTTATCTTCTATAAAATACATATAACATCATGTTAATAGAAAGTAATTTAATATCAAATCAAGCACTTGCAAGTTAGGAAATGGCAGATTATAACTGCCTATGCAACCTTTTGCATCCCTCCTGTGTATTGAATGCAGGGATTTTGGGGAAAATAGTATATCATCATCCAAATAAAGACAGTAACATACTACATACACACAAGGGCTGTGTCTACATTGGCACCCCTTTCCGGAAAAGGGATGCTAATGAGACCAGTCAGAATTGCAAATGCCGTGGGGGATTTAAATATCCCCTGCGGGATTTGCATGAACATGGCTGCCGCTTTTTTCCGGCTCGGGGTTTTGCCGGAGAAAAGCGCCAGTCTAGACGGGATCTTGCGGAAAATAAGCCCTTTTCCAGAAGATCCCTTATTCCTACTTTCAAAAGGGCTTATTTTCCGCAAGATCCCGTCTAGACTGGCGCTTTTCTCCGGCAAAACCCCGAGCTGGAAAAAAGCGGCAGCATGTTCATGCAAATACTGCGGGGGATATTTAAATCCCCCGCGGCATTTGCAATTCCGACTGGTCTCATTAGCATCCCTTTTCCGGAAGGGGTGCCAATGTAGACATAGCCAAGGAGGCAGAATTAGACCTGCATAGGCAACCTTAATTCTGGTATTTCTAATTTTCAAGTTCATGACTTTGCCATTTAAATAATTTTTAAGCAAAATGTTGAAAGCATTTTTTAAAAGTGAAAAGTTCAAAAATTCTGTTACATTGCCCCTACTGCTCTACATCATCACCAGGGTTTGAACACTGAACATTCAGCATTGCTATATACAAACTGTTACCACCTGAGCTACAGAACTAATTAGCTGGCAGAAGGAGAAGACTTATCTCACTGGTAACAGGTCACAGACGTCATGTAGTAGGTCTTTCCTTCTTCTTCTTGCTATCTAACCAATGCCCAATTCACATATATACCATTTATACCACGGATTCATTAACATTTCCCAAGCAATAAAAATGTGAATTCATTTACTTATAATGTTAAAGTATTTAAGGAGTTCTCAGAGGAGCCTAGAATATTATTGGCCTACAGAGCTCTCAGGGGAGGCTGGTTATCTCTCTCTTGCCTCTCCTTACCGCAAGGAAGTGAGCAGCACCTGTCCAACAGGACAGGGAGAATGGGTTTCTGAAGCTATGTCCTGAGTTCATAGGCGTTACAAATGAGGATCAGCTGAACTTTTTCCCTCCCCCACGCCCTCCCTCCCCACTGCCACCTGCTTTAAGAGCTGGGGGAATTCATGTCCTTTGTGGTGCCTGCAAAGAGGAGGATATGGTGCTGAGGCTATGTATCATATTCATGGGGGAATAGATTGGGAAGACTACAGTTGCTCTGGCAGCTCCAAGTTGTTCCCAGTGTAAATCATGCTGCTGCTTTGATAATGAGGTCATGTTCAGTGATTTGGCATCCTGACAACATTTCCTGAAGAATGAAATCAAAAGAAGCAAAATGTCAATTTTTAAACTGTTTGTAGCTCAACTAAACTGGAATGTAAATGTAAATGGGACAAAAAATATCTTCTTTAACCCAATGGCTTTCTCATTGCTGAATATCAAAGGCCAGCTGCAAACACTCAAGGTATCAGAGCTTGTAAAAAAAGTCTCAATAATCTTTTATAATGGAAAACATTAGGAAACCTAAACATAGGGTTTGCTACCATCTCCACTGAAACAACTCAGATTTTCCAAAGAAATATCTCTCTCAGTTACTTAAATAGAGAAAATCAGAGTAAATTGCTACCAGGAAAAAATGAGAATCTAGTCTGAACATTAAACAGAACTGCAACTGTACAATCACATGGTATGAATTTGTACCTCTGACCATTCTGTGTAGTGCCAGCTGGTTAACAGACAGTCACCGTGACAGGGTTCTCTGATTGGTGGTTTCTGTTGATCAGCACAGTATTTATCATCCACTGGAACACTCACTCCTTTCGAAACCGAGTACTTCATGCAGTGTATATCTAAAGACCGATACCCTGGGCCACACCGTGATGTGCATTCACTTTTGCCAATATTATGCCACCTACAAGTACAAACTGTTATATAAAACTAAATATATATATTAAATACAACATTAATGCATTAAGCACTATCTGATACTATTATGAGGGAGGCAGTATAAAACTGATTTTAGGCTAGAGATTAAATACATTGAAAGTAAACATAAGAATTGAAATGTTCAAAATGAGGGGATTTAAACTCATGTAATCAGATTTCGTCTACATAGCATTTTGGAGCAAGTGGGAGTGAGCATCCTAGTTTGACAGACTCGTGGCTAGGGGTCTAAAACTGGCTGCATATTCTTAGTGGCTTCAACTGGAGCTCAAGCTCTAAAGCCTAAAGAGAAAAGCAGCTTCCAAGCTCCAGACCAAGCCACAAAATCAAAGTGTTTCTACACAGCTATTTTTAGAGCATTAGTATAAGTACAGATGTGAACAGCATACATTTGCATGATTAAACAATGAGCGCGGGCTCATCGGTTAATCCTAACACACTGCCCCTCCCACCCGTTGACTCTGTATCGGGGGGTGGGGGAGAGGTGAGAGCTGATGTACATGGGGAGCCAGCTTTTAATCCGGCTCCTTATGCATACCAGCTCCTATGGAGATGCTTCTCCCTCTTCCACTGCTGCCTCTGATACAGAGGCAGCCGTGGGGTAAAGGGGGAGGTGGAGAGGAGGGACAGGCAGGAGCTGGTAAGCGTGAGGTGCCAGGTTTTAAACTGGTTCTTCGCATATACCAGCTCCCATGGAGCTGCCTCCCCACTTGCCCTGCGCCCTCTGTGCTGCTGCCTCTTACTGAGGCAGCAGTGCAAAGGGGGACAGGAGAGCACCAGCTCCTGCCCTCCCCACACTGCTACCTTTCATACAGGGGCATTAGTGTGTGTTGCGGGAGAGCAGGCAGAAGACGGTGTGTGTGTGGAGTTGGCTTTTAAGCCTGCTCCTTGAATGTACCAGTTCCCGCAGAGCCGCCTTCTCCCCTTCCCCCCTCACATTGTTCCAAATGCTGTGTAAACATACCCAGAAAGACTTCTAGACAATTTTTTAAATTAATAGAACTTGTGTCTAAATCCCTTAGGGGATTTTGAAAATCTCAGTGAGTGGTCCTAATTCTGCATTTTTTTAATACTGCAACCTGGGCATTCCAGATGAACCAACAATAGAAGTGAATTCCTACTGAAAGTATAATTCTTGGCAAAATTCAGGAAAGCCAGAGTATTTTGGATTTTATGAAGGCAAAATTCACCCCCTCAACCAAGAACCAAAAATCAATAAAACAATTTTCTTCTTAGTTTCACAGGTACAAACCCAAAGGATTACTCTCTACAATCAACTGATTTTATTTTTTTTAAAGCTGGACACTTGCCTGTGTATAATACTGTTTAGATCTACATCTATAAAAAGAGTTAAGTGTTAAAAGAGTCTTTTAATAGAAAACATCTTTTTACCTTACTTCACACTCTATATTGCACTGTTCAGAGACTGCTGGTAGGGGAGGTATATGTTCACATCTTTGGTCAGACACTACCAAGTGATCACTCTTACGTATGCATGTAATTTTTCTTCTACGAAGACCTGGAACAAAACATTTGAAAAAGTTTAAAGAACTAAGAAATATTGCCATTACATATTTTCTGTAATGAAATATGTACTTATGTTTCTCAGAATAATTGCACAGAACAGGAAAGCCAACATACATGAGACAAAAATCTCATCTCTCTACTTGCCTACCTAGGAGTCCTACAGGTCACCTGTAATCCAACCCACATAGCTGGTTACACCCTAAAGTCAGTGGTCAGGAGTTATTGATTAGGGTTGGCCAACAAAAAAGAATTCCATTTTGTGAGAAATTCTGAGGTTTCAGAATTTATTTCGGTTTCTCGTCAGAACCTGATTTTTTTTCACACGAAAAAGGGGAACAGAGAGAGAAAAGCCTTCGCCTAGAATAGCCAATACTCCAGTGGTTAGGGAACTCACCTGAGATGTGGGAGACCTAGCTTGAAGTCCCTGATCTAAATCAGGCACAACAGGGACTTGAAGCTGGGTTACCCATGTCCCAGATACGAGTTCTACTGACCTGGGATTGCTCACTCTCACCTTTAGACCAGAAATTCCAGGATGTACCTGAGAACCCTTCCCAAAGAGAGTTTCATTGAAACAGCCACAATTCCATAAGAGTCTTATTTTCTGACAAATTAGTCAAAACGTCCCTATCAGTTCTTCTGCTGATGTAGGAGGACAATACAATTCGTTTACTGTGTCAGCATCACTTTATCAAAGCAGTGTTTAGAGTATTCCTCAATTCCAGGCAACTGGAAATACCCACAATTCTGATTAATCAACCCTATCACATTCCAGAGCATGTCAAAAGACCACAGTACTCCACCTTCAGGCAAGGAGCTCAAAATCTGAAGTGCTATCAATACTCTGGCCCCCAAAATTACCTCTCCCTCTCCTTCACTCACACACATCTCAAACACCCTATGCCAAATAGAGAAAGAAGGATGCCAACTTGAGCATTAATGGATGAAAACTAAGTAAAAAACAGGCTGAAAAATTTATTTTTTGTCAAGACTATGCTGGGTTATATAACAGGCCTAGAGAACTTTTCTTTCTACCTCTGCAAAAGCTGCCAAATTCACATAAATGAGGTATTCAGGTTGGTAAACAGTACCATCTATTCTGACCACCTACAGTCCAAAGTAGAACTCAACATTACACACATCATGGAAGGATCAGACACATTCAGGAAGTCTCTTAGGCTTCATGTATCAAACATGCCTTTACGAGCCAATAAACAGCTCCTTTACTCCTTACATTCAGCTTGCTCCAGAACTACAGAACACTCTGAAGGAGACTCAACCAAAAGCCCATAAGTCTAATCCAGGCCCTTCCTGGTTGGGGGAAAAGAATCACAAACAACTGATATAACCTCCTGATTGAAAAGATCAATTTCTCTTTTTTTTTCAAACATGCAACAGTCCTACTGATAATGAAAAAATCCATCTGTGGTATATGGGAATTGACTAACTACCGCTCAATATCAAACTTTCCATTCTTAAGCAAGTTCACAGAGAAGCTACCAAAAGCCTCTTTCAAAGTCATCTAGTTGCAGCCAATAACTTAGTCCTAGCATGACGGAGGTACAAGCCACAACATGAAACAGAGGCAGCATTAATGGCACTGATGGATTTTGATGTCAACAGATGGAAGCCAGATATCCACTCTCAGGTTTAGTCTACACTGCAGGGTTTTTGCCCAAGAAGCCTTTTGCGGAAGAGTTCGTGCACAAAAACTTCTTGCACAAAAGCACGTCCAAACCTCAAAGCGCATCGCAAAAGCAATGTGCTTTTGCACAAGAGAGCAACTACACTGCATGGACGCTCTTGCGCAAGAAAGCTCTGATTGTTATTAACAGAATGGCCATCAGAGCACCTGTGCTTTTTCTGATAGGGGTTTCTTGCACAAAAACCCCTCCGGAGCATCCACACCAACCTTTCTGCACAAGAGCTATAGTGAGTTATTCCTTGTGGGGAGAGGAATAACGCTACCAGCAAAAGCCCTCTGTTCTGTCAATTTTCTTGTGCAAAAATGTGCTTGAAGTGTGGATGCTCTGCCGATTTTTGTGCAAAAACAGTTGTTTTTGCAGAAAAACCTTTTAGTGTAGACATATAGCCTCATACTCCCGGATCGCTGCAGCATTCAGTATGATCAATTATGAGAACCTGCTGTCCCACCTAAAAGAGGAAGCAGAAGTCTAGGAGAATAGAATTCCTGGAAGACTGCACCCAAAAGGCAGCAATGAGAAACTCCCTCTCTGCCTCTGGAGTGCCATGAGTAGGGCTCCATGTCTGTCACAGAGGTCACAGTCACAGATTCAGTGACTTTCCATGACTTCTGGGACTTTTGCAGAGGCCTGTGTGGCTGGCATGGGGGACTAACTGAGCAGCAATCCCAAAGGCAGTGGGTGCAGCAGTTGGGGGCAGCTCCATGAGTGGCCAGAGCACTTACTGTTTGGCAGCCCCAAAGAGCTGGTGCCACAACCCTCCCTCCCTCCCAGAGCAGCAGCTCCTCAGCCACCTTCTCTCCCCCAGAGCAACAGCCCCCTCCCCCCCCAGCTAAGATTTAGTCAGGGATATTTACAGTACAAGTCATGGACAGGTCACAGTATTGCCCATGACCTGTCCATGACTTTTACTAAAAATATCCATGACTAAATCTCTACACTGCAAATTAAACCCCACAGTTATAAGTCTCAGAGCCTGGTCAATTGACTCAAACTTGTGCTTAACTGTGGGGTTAAACATAGCCATGCAGACATTCCTACTTAGATTTAGAGCCTGGGCTCTGAAAATGCAGTGAGAGGGTCCCAGAGCCTGGGCTCCAGCCTAAGCAAGAATGTCTATGTTGCTATTTTTAGCCCCCTCACTTCTCCCCCCCCCCCCCCCCCCACTGACCTGGTCTTTGAGACTCACTGCCACAGGGTTTTCTTAGTGTAGACATACCCAAAGGGATCGACTTTCTCTTTAGTTCTATGTAACATCTACATGTAGCAGTGATATATCATGAACCCAAATGCCATCCATATGAGGAGGAGACAAAGCCTTTTCTTATCATCTGAAACCTCTATAGTTCAGGCCTCCTGGCTATTCATAACAAGCTTGAATATGAAGCATAATTTACTATGATAGGTTGCTTTAACTGAAATTTTTAAAGAAATTCAGTTACGGTTTAGAAAATATACAGCTGGCTCCTTTTGTTGGAACTCTGGCTTAGTTCAAGCAAGAGCAGTAACCAGATGAATCAGATTCTTGTAGGCAATATATATATATATATATACAGGGCTCGACAAATGCACTCGCCCGCTCGCCAGTGGCGAGTAGATTTTTCCAGTTGGCAAGTGCAGGGGCGGACTGGCCCGGTGGGCTGTTATGACGGGCTGGCCGAAGCCTGCACTACGGGCGGCACAGCCCCATCCAATCCGCCGGCCGGCAGAGGAACACAGCGCCGCTGAGAAGGGGAAAGTGCGGCGATTCTCCCCACCGGGCTGCCTGCGTGCAGCTCCAGCGCGAGTGAGGAGGCGAGGCGGGACATCAGGACGCTGGTGTGACCTGGCTCCACTGATTCTAAAGGGCCGTGGCAGCTCGGCTCTGGCCGCTTGTTCCTGGGAGCTGGCTGAGGCATGCGGCACAGCCAGGGCCCACCCTGCCGGCTCCAGTCCTGCCACAGTCCCAGCCCCCCTTTGTCTTCCCTGCGACCCTTTGGCTCTGCGCTGCCCTTACACCCCGCACCCTGCTCCCCGGATCCCTGCCCCCCAGCTCTGTGCTGCCCGTTCCCTGCACTTCCCCTAGACCCCGATCCCTCTGCCCCTCCCATTCCCCACGTCCCATTCTCCATGCCTCCACCGCACCCTGCTCCCCCCAATCCCTGCCCCCCCAGCTCTGTGCTGCCCGTTCCCTGCACTGCCCCTGGACTCTGCCCCTGGACTCTGCCCCTCCTGTTCCCTGCGTCCCATTCCCCGTGCCTCCACCACGCCCTGCTACCCCTGATCCCTACATCCCTCTGGCTCTGTGCCTCCTGTTCCCCGTGCCACCCCCGTACTCCCCCACTGTTCCCTGCACCCCTCTGGCTCTGTGCTGTCCCTGCACCCTGCTCCCCTTGTGCATTGGGAGTGAGGGGTGCTTGCCCATAGGGAGGGGATGGACAGGGCAGGGAAAAGGCTGCTGTGACCCAGCAGCGAGTGAAAGGGGGAGTTCACTTGAAGAGCCTTTGCCTTTATGGGAAAAAAAAATGAAAATGCTATTTGTTATTTATAGGGCTAAAATGCCGGGACAAAAAAGAAAACAAACCAAAAAAAAAACCATTGCAAAATGCAAACATGTGTAAAAGACAACAACAAAGGGGGGGACAAAAATGTTTTGCTTGGGGCAGCAAAAACCTAGAATTGGCCCCTGGAGAGGAAAGGGGAGGGGGAAAATATGGGGAAGGTGCTTGTGCTGAGGGGAGGAGGCCAGGAGAAGAATAATAAGAAGAAAGGGGAAGGCAGCAAGGGAGAGACAAATGCCAGGGGGCCAAATGCAGACAATGAGGAAAAGGCAGGAGAGGAGGTGTCAGTGGGAGGGGGAACAGGGAGAAGGCTTGAAAGAAGGGGTGGGCATGAGGAAGGCGGGGATGGAGCAAGGCATCTGTGAGGGCACAGGGGCATGAGGGGAATGGGGGCAGAGGGTGGTGAGGGGGTGGCTATCAGGGAAAAAGAGAGCAAAGGGGGCAAGGGCAGTGAGGGAAGAGGGAGGCACCAGGAGGGTGCAGAGGTAAGGGAAGGTGCAGGTGCCAGGGGATTCTGGGGGTGAAGCAGAAGGGCAGACACCTGCAGGGGAGGGACCAGCACCAGAGGAAAGAGGCAGGGCAGGTGTGTAGAGGGGATGAGGAGGGGTAGCTCACCCGATTAGCATGAGGCTACTGGAGAAGTGGGCACAGGGTGGAGAGAAGGGCTGGCGGAGGGGGGCAGGTCTTAGGAAGGCTGAGGGCAGTGAGAAGGGCAGGGATCAGGACAGCAGAGGGTGTGGGGTTGGGGGGCAGCAGGCACCAGGGGAGCTGATGGAGCAATGGGAGGAGACATGGCAGCAGAGAGAAAAGGTAGAGGTTTATAAGATATTTATTAATAACCTGTGTGATATTTATTAATAACTTATTAGTAATTACTGTTCTTATTCTTATTAGGAATTTATGCCATTAAAAACACTTTTTGTGGGGCAGGGTGGCAAGTCCCTTTTTTGTCTGGTGAGTAAGGTTTTCCATAATTTGTCGACCCCTGTATGTATATATAATGCAACCACTTTTGAGTCCAACTGCTTCCATAATATAGAAATACAGTTATTACTATTAGAACTATTGTGAAAATGTAAAGATAAATAACAATAATAATACCACCTTTCTCTCCCTATTAAATTTGAAACCAAACAGAATTAATTAATCATTTGATGAACCTAATCCATGTTGCCATACTTTTCTAGATGACACATCTCTTAAATTTATCTTAATTTCAATATTACTCATTTTAATCTTTAATTTTAAATAACCTATGATTTCATACAAATTTCACACATTTACTGTTGAAATTATTTACATTAGAAATAGAGAATCCAGAATAGAAGATACAGAACTCTATTAAAACCAAGGAAAATAAATCCCTCGCCATTTAAAGTTTCCTACGCTTATTGGTGTACCTCATTTTCAAAATGTAATCCCAAACTTTGTGCCACATTTAGGCCCACACAAGATGAAATGTGTGATGTGACCTGATGTTAAATACTTCTGAATTTTTATAAGAATACGATATATCAAATAGAATTCTGATTTCAAAAAGATTTCACAATACCTTGGCACATTTTGCTGCATTCTTGCCAGGGACCATATGGATCCCAAGTAAACAGATCACTTCTTTCTTCTATTGGAATACTGAATGAATAACGCACATCAGGGTTGTATAAATTCCCTACACATAATACCTTTAAAGATATAAAAGAATTGCTTTTCAATGAGTTGGCTCATGACTATAAAACAATAAACATTTATTAACTTTACAAACTTATTAAAATATTGACAATTCACCTGTAAAATGAGCTCTTCTTCTAGTCGATCAGTGCAGTTAATTCTTTCTACAGTGTTGTTTGAACCATTGTACTCAAAAACAGCTCCTTGTATATCTATTTCTTTTTTAGACATGCTTACAACAAAATTTCCATTCAGAATAAAATTCCCATGGCTATCAGATAATGCTAAAAGTAAAAAATTGAATATAAACATGTATCCCAACTAAACAGTATAATAAACATGAATACAAATTTGACATTTCATTTGCATTTAGCTATTTCTTATAATTGTTATTTTTTATTTATGACAAATAATTATGAAAACAGCAGTAAGATCCAATACCGTTAGTAACATTCTTCTATTCAGAGGTTGTAGGTATTTATTTACATAGTTAAAATTTGCTTTGCTGGGGGACTAGATTACTATAGGGTAGTAATATCAACAATATTATCAAAATGGTTTGGCCTTGCCAGTATATCTGGGAAGACGTATACCTGGTTAAAACTGGGTAAGCCCTAAGCCTTCATTGGCAAGACTGAAATGTGCCATTCTGGCATTGCATGATCGACAGGCTTTTAGAAAACTATGCTTCTTTTCTCTTGGTATTTTTCATCCATGGATAGAATACATGTAAAATGCAAGCATAGGTAACCATCTGTGCTACCTTATTCTCTGTGCATGCTTAAAATGCTGACAAAGAACTCTGTGTAAGCTCAAAAGCTTGACTCCCATAAACAGAATTTGGTTCAATAAATGTATTACTTCAGCCACCTTGTATCTCTAAAATCAATGAAACAATTAACTGCAAAATGTCATAACACAATAGACTATAAATATTCTCAACAATTCTACTCTGTCCAAATATTTTTCTTCTACTTTATATTATATTGAATAAACTATATAGTTCTCATACAACAGGGATTTTAGCTTACAAATACATATTGGCTACGTCTACACTGGCCCCTTTTCCGGAAGGGGCATGTAAATTTCACCAGTCGTCGTAGGGAAATCCGCGGGGGATTTAAATATCCCCCGCGGCATTTAAATAAAAATGTCCGCCGCTTTTTTCCGGCTTTTAAAAAAGCCGGAAAAGAGCATCTACACTGGCCCCGATCCTCCGGAAAAAGTGCCCTTTTCCGGAGGGTCTTATTCCTACTTTCAAAGTAGGAATACTATTTCAAAGTAGGAATAAGACCCTCCGGAAAAGGGCACTTTTTCCGGAGGATCGGGGCCAGTGTAGATGCTATTTTCCGGCTTTTTTAAAAGCCGGAAAAAAGCGGCGGACATTTTTATTTAAATGCCGCGGGGGATATTTAAATCCCCCGCGGATTTCCCTACGACGACTGGTGAAATTTACATGCCCCTTCCGGAAAAGGGGCCAGTGTAGACGAGCCCAATTATGTTTTGAACAAATATGCATTTAGAATATCCAAATACCTGCTTTAATTCTTAGTTCACTCATAAATAAAATAGCCACCACAAATTCATAGTAAATAAAATCTTTATAAACACACCATCCATTCTTGATCTCTTTCTGACAAATAAACACTTATACATACATTACAAATAAGAAACAGAGCACCAAATCACACTAAGGAACAGGATCATTGCCTTGTGATCCCATGTGATTGGGAGTTCACTTTGAATTATATATGCTGGTGGTCTTCTGCTGCCAGTACAAAAACATCGTTGGAATTTCTAATTATCATAGATGACAATACTCCTAACTCAAAAAGCAGTGCAGCCTATACGGGGAATTCTTTATCAACCTTCTCCCAACAGATAAAGATCAGAGACCTACAAATTAATGGTAACATAGGTTAGGGATGTAAAAGAATAATTGTTTACATGGTTAACCAATAAGCATGAGCTTATCGGTTACCATAATGGTTACACACAAGCTTCTGGGCCTGCCCCAGGGAGCCAGCTGCCACCCTGCACTGCTGCCTTTGTATCAGCCACCCCATGCTGCTGCCTCTCTAGAGACAGTGGTGCGTGGCAGCACTCGGCTTCGCTGGTGAGGGGCAGCAGGCAGGAGCTGGTGCAGGCCACGTTGTGGGCTCTGCAGTATAAAGCTAGGGAGCTGGCTGCGCTGTGGGGTTTCCAGTATAAGCTTGCCAAGTTTTATACTTTATTAAGCTTATACTGGAGAGCCCGCATGCAGCCAGCTCCCTGGGACTGGGGCCAGCAGCTGGGAGCCGACTTCTGGCACACATTGGCTGTCGGCTCTGCTCCTAGGAAACCAGCTGCACTGCAGGCTCTGCAGTATAAGCTTTACACTGCAAAGCCCATAGCGTGTAATCACTGAGATTTTCAGTGGTCACACGGTTACCTAATTAACCACTTTCTAACATCCCTAGCCTAGGTCAATTTTGATCAAATTTATAACGTGCTATTATAATAAGGTCCAGATCAGTAACTTATAATTTTGGTACTTTAATAAGGCCAATTTCTCAAAGCTGAAAATAATTGTGAGTCAAAGCAGTTGTGAGAAAAAATGTAATCAGAAAAATTTGAATGATAACTGGAAATAATTTATACTTCGCTAGATGCCCCCAAAGCCACAGTTTCACAATTGTGACAGAAGGCTGTACTGGTTAAAAAACTAACATGGGGTAGGGGAACAACAGTCAGCTACAAAAATTAAATATATATATTTTACCAATGGAAGAAAGAGGAAGCTGACAGTAATAAATGTAAATCAGGAATTAGGAATTGTGTAAGAAGAATAACAGAGTAAAGGGACACAAAAAGAAATCTGTGACCAGAGTTAAGTACAATAAGAAGGAGTTCTTATTTTAGGAACCAAAAGCATCCTGACAATGATACTATCCACTAGTAGATGCAAATGGTAGAATTATCATTAATAATAATGCAGAAAAGGCGGGACTGTTCAATACATATTGCTGGTCTGCTTTTGTGGGAAAAAACTGATGATGTAATCTCATTTTATGGTGATGATAACATTTGTTCCATTTCACTAGGATCTCTGGGGGATGTTAAAGAGAAGCTACTACAGTAACATATTTTTAAATCAACAGGTCCAGTTAACTTGTATCCAATATTTTTAAAAGAGCTGACTGAGCAGAAATTTTTAAAAGAGATGGATCAATAATGTTGATTAACAGTAATTATTAGAACACTTTTGGAAAGCTAATGTGTCCATAGATGCCAACTTCCAGATTCCCTGGGGGACAGGTTCTCGATCCTCCTCTTCATCCAAGAGCCCTCTCCCCAACATCCCACTAGGGATGTAAATGACTAAAAGCTGGTTCCCCCCAGCACCATCTCCGCTCAGGTCAGGGCAGGCATGTGAGGCAGAGCTGCAGGAAGCTCTTATACATTTCAAAGGGTGATTGCAGTGGGGTCCGACTGCTGCACCTCTCCCTTTGAAATGTACAAGAGCCGCAGGTCACATTATGAGTCACATTCTACAATTACTCCAGCTAACACCAAACTCTTCCCACTCCAAATTACTTGAAGGGGGTCACTTTGTCTTCCCACTGCATCCCCTCCCCCTGAGCACATTGTGCCACACTTCGTGGCCGGTAGGAACTCAGGCAGGGATCAGGAGGGAACCACTTTTAACACCAGCCCCTCCCAGTCACTGCTCTGAAGTCCTGCCCAGCAGCTACCTGAGAAAACCTGGCTGGGGAGGAGGCAGCTTCCACTTCCCACCTGGCTCCTTGTCAGAAACCCTAGCACCAGAGCCCATGCAAGGAGTGGAAGTCAGGCTCTCTCAGGAAGTCACTGCACCGGGCTGCCCAGCAGTGTCTCAGCAGCTGGAAGGGGCTGGTCCTGCCTCTTCTTTCTACTCCTAGCATTTGGGCCATGCATCTTCCAGCAATCAATACTTTTTTGGAGCACCCACAGTGTCAGCACCTATGTCTGTGCCATATTTTAACTAGGCACAGACGGACCAGGCTAATTATAGAACTATCAGTTTAAAGTCAATTCTGCTCAAGATAATGGAGCAGCTGAAATGAGACTAATTTTAATAAAGAATTAAAGGAAGGTAATATAATTGATGCAAATCAATATTGATCTATGGAAAAGAGATCCTGTCAAACTAACGTGTCATCTTTTTTTTTAATGAAATTACAAATCTCTTTGCTAAAGGTAACAATGTTGATGTAATATACTTAAGAGTTCTGTATGACATCTAACTTGGTACCAAATGACATTTTGCTTAAAAACCCAAAAACAATATAAAATTGACATGGCCCACATTAAATTCATTAAAAACTGACTAACTAATAGATCTTAAAATGTAAATGTAATCCAGGAATCACACTGAGAAAAACTGTTTCCAATGGGTCCTACAGGGATCTGTTCTTGGTACTAACACTATTGAATATTTTTATAAGTGATCTGGAAGAAAACAAAATAATCACTAATAATGATTTCAGATTATACATAAATCGGGGGAATGTTAAATAATTAAGAGGACAGGTGAGGATTACAGGATCTTTCGAAAAAGGGTTTTATTTTTGATCGATCCCCGTCTAAACAGCCGTTTTTCTTTAGAAAAGCCTGTTTTGAAAAAAACCGCAGCCAGCATTATTCAAATGAAGCACGGGAAATTTAAATCCCAGCTTCATTTGCAATTTCAAAGTGTCTAATTTACATCCCTTTTTCGAGAAAAGGGATGTAGTTTTTAGACAGCCTTAAAGGAAAGAAAAACATATCAGACAGTAGCTGACCCAAAAAGCTACAATGATTTAGCTGAACAAAGAAAGTTTTACAAAGTAACTTGATTACAAGGTATCAGTACCTACATGAGGAATGAGTATTTAATAAAAGACTCTTCGTTCTTGCAGAGAAAAATTCAATACAATCCACTCTCTGAAAGTGAAAGCTAGATTAAATTCAGACTGGAAATAAGATGTAAATTTTTGACAGAGAATCTCTGAATCCCCCTGTCCGAGACAGAACATCAGAAATGACTGCCCGTCGCAGGGAGCCATAGCCTGTAATACCTCTGAGGCTGGTATAGGGGGCTCTGTCTGTGAGGTGGAGTGTTTTCCATATAAGGGCATGTAAATTAATAATCTTCCCCTGCTCGCTCCACCCATTGCAGTAACAGATCAGCCAGTGGGCTGACTGGTGCTCAGGCCTGCTACTCCACCCACTGCAGCAAAAACCAACCTATGGGGTGATAAGTTCACAGGCAATAAAACAGGCAGGCAGCCCCTCTCTCACTGGGGATTCGCATTGAGTGAACGCCTGGCCTGATCACCCAGACGCCTTGCACCCCCCGCTCTTGAGTCTTACTGAGCGTACTCCGAGTTGGTCGACCCGAGTGGAGACAGTTTATGAGCGTGTGACCGGTACTTGTGTTCCTGCTGTCTCCAGAACTGGTATAACCCCCCCCCCCCCACCATCATCCCTATCCTAATTGATTTTTTAGTTGTCCTTATTGCTTGCCAAGTGACAGTAGCTAAAAAGTTACTAAGTTAGTTTATAAATAGTTGTGGTTTAGGTTTTTTACTGTTTCCTTGTATAAAGTTGTGTAAATAGTCAGCCCTATGGATAATACCAGTGTTAATTCAACTGTTCCTAACCCCTGGGCAGTTATTGGGAATTATTGTGATTTAGAAAAGCCTCAGGGAATTGTTTTGTGTTGTCTGGCAATCTGTTTAATTTTTATTCTGATGATTGTCTGGCGCCATCAAAATAAAATCAGTTTGTTCTTTTTGAAACCCCCAGTTGTGGTCTCATCCTTTCCGGCATCCCTTCGAACCTCGTGTATTACGGGGACTGACACCCCCAAACCCACTGAAGTTCCTAGTTTTTTTGTTTTCTTTTCAGATGAAATTTCCCTTGTGTAACTTCTGCAGAAGAACCAGGCAACCCCAGTGATGATAAATTATAATTAGACAATTGCTACAAAGACTTTATCAGGCTTTTTATATTTTATGTCTGCTATAGACTGTTGGGAAAGTACACACAAACCATCTATCAGATGTTCTTTAGAAGAAACCTTTACCAAGGTAGTTGTCATCTTCTGGTTTTCCTGAATAGCTGTGCTGACGAATATCAATGTTTGTTGCTCCCATGGGAATTTTTACAACAACATTATAACCTGGAATATAATTGTACATACATTAGCTCTTTTATAAACACCACAAACATTCACATAGTTATAAACATTAATTTGTTTAACTTTGTTTAATCTTTATATTCCCATACCCTGACTACCAGTGAGGGGCAGCCACTTTTAAATCCACTCATTTTTCAGCAGGAAGAAAATTGTGTGAGCTTCTTTTAAAACACAGAAATTAAGTTATATAAAGTCTAGTCAAACTGAACTATTATAATACTTACTGATTTCATATGTAACAATGAGAAATATTTTTTCTGGTTCTATGAAAACTGAATGACATGTAATCTAACCGATAATGTCAGTGGACTCTACTAATAAAATCCTTTCCATATACATGTCTGCTGAATAGGACAATATAGTGGGACTCAGTAAAACATGGTTCACATTTTCTGTGCAAACTTGGACAAGTTACTTAATCGATCCTGTGCCCCAGCCCTTCATCAGTAAAACAGAAATACTTTCCTCTTTTAAAGAAGTGCTGTGAAGTGAAAATGCATTAATGACTGCTAGGTGCTTAAGTACTACAGTGTGAAGTCCAGGCAGGATAAGTTAGATACAGATGCATCAGATAAATTACGCATGTTAGAGCTCAACTCTTCTATGTGTGAGTTGGACTACTCATTAGAGTATGGATCTATTGTCCTACCTTCAAGAAGCAATTCTTCATAAATGAGTCACATTGTACAATTACCAGTACTCCAGATAACACCAAATCATACGTATTATAGAAGCATCATTTTAAGCTAACAAAATAATGTATATCTAGGTCTACATCTGATAGAAACAGTCACACTCGTCTCACATGCAGTTAAAAATGCTTATTTACAGCTACAGTTCCACCTGAACTTCCAGGAGCACCAAATAAAATTTAAGAACCCTCTACTGTGAAGCTGCTTATCAAATAGTATCACAGTCAGAAGAATAGAAATAATTCTTGATAACTCCACCAATTGCTTGTCCTGTCGACTAAAATTATCTCAGGATTGTTATCAGAACTAAGCTTCAACTGGCTAGCCCTCATCCATGCATAATAAACCAAAAATACATCTACAACATTGTCCCCTCCTTTTTATTATCTGTTACTTGTACAGTATGTATTAAATCATACACATTGATTATTATGTAGCACAGCTTAATCTTAGCACAGATTTATTATATCTGCCACCTGGGGGCAGCACTGTATCTGCAAACTGTTATAATTTGCACATTTTCAGTAAATATTTCACTACTTGTCAATTACACACTATATATCTTTCTAAAATATAGTAATGAGAAAACACCCAAATAACAGAAACACTGACCTGTAACATATTAATATGGGACAAGTAACAGGAAAATTAAATCACTGCTTTTTGAGGGGAGAGAGACAATTCTTTGTCAAGTACTCATATATTTCAATTATAAGTGCAATATATTAAAAATAAAACCTATTTTTAAATTGAAAGTTCCATGCTTGAGTACGTTGACTTTTAATACAGAGCAAACCAGCCCCAAAACTTGTAAGGAAGTATATTAACAGAACATTGCTGACAGTGGCATTTGTGCCATTTTTATCTGAATACAAACATATTAGTATCAAACATAAACTCAGTTAATGTGGAACTCCTGCTGTAAATGATGATTAGTGGTATTAAAAAGCCAACAGTTCCTTTACAATGTTATCAAACTCTTAGCAGTATTTCAAAATAACATTGCAAGCGTCTACACAGCCATTCCATTATTTTTTAAATAATTCTGAAATAATGGACAGTTTATCCCAAAATCTGTAAACCTCATTCTCTGAAGAATAATGCCTATTCCGAAATAGCTATTTCAAAATAAAGCATGTGTAGACTCTCCCACTGCTATTTTGAATAGCCCCTCACCAGGGCTATTGTAAGTTATTCCTCCCTAGTGCCTCCTGGGTCTCTAAATTGAGATACCATGTTCACATTAGGAAAGCCTACCTTGAGGCTTCCCTGCAGTGTAGATGTTCTATTTTTGAAATACCGGTAAGCTATTTTTGAATAACTATTCTGGAGTAGCTTATTTTGAAATAGCATGCAGTGTAGACGTATTCTTACATTCTTTCACTGTTATAATTTTAAATGTACATTCACAAATTAATATTGTTTCTAATTTAATAATAATAGGCCTTCCATCATCCATCAGCATAAAAACGAAAGGGATTGTATGTATATGCATATGGGAGAGAGGCAAGGGGAAGACAGATAGGGTATGTCTACACTACCCCGCTAGTTCGAACTAGCGGGGTAATGTATGCATACCGCACTTGCTAATGAAGCCCGGGATTTGAATTTCCCGGGCTTCATTAGCATAAGCGGGGAGCCGCCATTTTTAAATCCCCGCTGCTTCGAACCCCGTGTAGCGCGGCTACACGGGGCTCGAACTAGGTAGTTCGGACTAGGGTCCTATTCCGAACTACCGTTACTCCTCGTGAAACGAGGTGTACCGGTAGTTCGGAATAGGCACCCTAGTCCGAACCACCTAGTTCGAGCCCCGTGTAGCCGCGCTACACGGGGTTCGAAGCAGCGGGGATTTAAAAATGGCGGCTCCCCGCTTATGCTAATGAAGCCCGGGAAATTCAAATCCCGGGCTTCATTAGCAAGTGCGGTATGCATACATTACCCCGCTAGTTCGAACTAGCGGGGTAGTGTAGACATACCCTAACTGTGTGTCACCTTTACACCTTCTGGTGTTTTTGCTTCATTCCCTGGGACAACCACATATCAGGAGTGGGCAATAAAAAAATGGCAACCCACAGGGTTAGTCCCTGGCAGGCTGCTGCCACTATGTTTACCTGCACTTCTGCAGGTATCAGAGGATTACAGCTCTGATTGGCCATGCATCATTGTTCATGGCCAACGTGAATGGTGGGAAGCGTTACAGACTGGGATGCTGCTTCCCGTCGCAAATGGCGATTCGCCGCCAATCAGAGTTGTGATCCTTCGATACCTGCGGAGGCGCAGGTAAACATGGAGGTAATGGACCGCCAGGGACTAATCCTGCGAACTAGACCCAGCCCGTGGGCTAAAATTTGCCCGCACCGGACAGAGTCCATCTGCCAGGCAAAAAACTGCCAAACATCAGCAACATTCCGGATATACCTTTCCCCTTGTCAGCATCTCCTTCTCCTGGGGAATGGGAAAGTTAGCCAGCACAGAACCCTCTTAGCAGCTCTACATTGGCCAGGCATCTCCTATTTTTGTCAAGGCCCATCTCCACCCAGTGTGCTTCCCATTTAAACTAGTGGAACAGCCTAAAGGGGTCACTGGCCAATTGATGTCTGTGGTCTCCTGACCTTCTGTTCCATGCTCTTATTATGAAACTATAGTTCTATATGCTATTCTTGATACAAGTTTCTTTTTATACATACGCTGATCTCTCAAACATATAGGCATATGAAACACAGATTGTGTTACCGAATAAACTGAAAGCACAGATTCTCTATGTGAGAGGTTTTCCCAATTATTCCCACTGATCAGAAGGGCATACATCTGGCAATCTGGAATAAGAAGGCATCACATCTTATGGGTGTATATTTGTCATTTTTAAAAAAGAAAGAAAATCAACCAGGAACTCAAATTTGGGATTCATCCCACTCTCTCCTCACGAGGCCAGCAGGAGATGCTAAAGCCCCAATGGGCTGTGTAGTTCATTTTAGCATGCTTTCCCAGAGATAGCTCTGCAACTCCTCAGCACACCATTTCCCCCTCTTTTCTGTTTTCACCTTACACAGTAACTAATTTTTTTCCTGAATAGGTCAGCATACCATGGTATTTGTTGTTGTATCCTTGAATGAGCTTATGTGACATAAAGTCATGGATATTTTGTGTTGGCAGAGGTCCTAAAGAACACACACAGGCTGTGTCTACATTGGCATCCCTTTCCGGAAAAGCGATGCTAATGAGACACTTTGGAATAGCAAAATCCACGGGGGATTTAAATATCCCCCGCGGTGTTTGCATTAACATGGCTGCCGCTTTTTTCCGGCTTGGGGATAAGCCGGAGAAAAGCGGCAGTCTAGACGTGATCTCCGGAAAATAAACCCTTTTCCAGAGGATCTTTTATTCCTACTTTTATTACATAAGAAAAGCTGCTCTGGCATCCTAGGAATAAAAGATCCTCCGGAAAAGGGTTTATTTTCCGGAGATCACGTCTAGACTGCCGCTTTCTCCGGCTTATCCCCAAGCCGGAAAAAAGCGGCAGCCATGTTAATGCAAATACCGCGGGGGATATTTAAATCCCCCGCAGATTTTGCTATTCCAAAGTGTCTCATTAGCATCCCTTTTCCGGAAAGGGATGCCAATATAGACACAGCCACACTGAAATCATACTTTAAACAAAACTTAAATGTAAAACAAGAGAAAAACATACCATAATGAGCACTGTTGAAAGTACCTGCAAGAGTCTTACATGAAGAATTATCACCACCACAGATTCCACACTTATCTCTCCTTGCTTTGGAATTCAACACATGATCACAGCCTGCTTGCTACAAGAAATACAATAAATCTGTGTTGCATATACTTTTAATACATCATTCAGCTCAGTAGAAAACAGTGAAAACAGCACATTTTAAGATTTTCCCCCAATCAATATATATATATATATATATATATATATATATATATATGAACTATTTCCATTTTTGGCAAATCACGAACAGCCTTTTCTATCTTAGGAGCTGTGAGATAAGAAAAAAGTATAATCATTCTGTTATTATAAAAAAAGTAGAAGGTAAATATATTATTTCTGCATTCTTGATGCATTAACATTTTATAATGGTCACCATAAATTTTAAAGATTATTTGTTCAAAAACCTTTGGAATGTTAAAATGAATCAATACCTTTACTATTATGTGCACATGAACATCAATTCTTTTAAACTCTATAGTTGTAAAATATACAATGATATGATTAATTGACTATTTAGATGACCTTTAGCTAAGATACTAAGAAAAATAAATCCAAGATTGCTATTTTAATTTTTAACTCTTTACTCAGACCATTCCCTTTCCCTCCTCCACATAAGAAAAGCTGCTCTGGCATTCTTCCCTGTGGTAAATCCTAATAAAGGGACACATTTTATCTTCACTTTGACATTATGCAACCTCACTTAAATCAGTAAGGCTACATGGGAATGGGAAGCAAAATCTAGCCCAACATTGTGGGTTGTTTTAGCTTCCTTCCCACTATAAAAAAAACCTGTTGCATTACCACAATTTTCATCCCTCTTAAGAAATTTGAAATTATATTTTTCAGGGCTAAACTGCCTCCTGATTTTGAGAAATATGATGTAAAACTTCATCTCCATAGACATAATAGCATTTTTCTCTGGTATTTGACTGGGGATGAAAACTCACATTCAAGACCTAATTTACTTCCAATTTACTCCAATTTTACATCAGTCTACCTACACTGATTTCAATAGAGTTACACTTAATTTATACAGGTTTAAATGAGAGAAGAATTAGGCTCTTAGGATTCAAATCTGTGTCTTCTACTTTATGAGCTCTGCTTATAGGTCACTAAGCTGACTGGGATCAGAACCCTGTTAAAATAGGTTCAAACAACTTTGCTTTAGTGGTTTCTAATAGGATTTGTTTTGATATGTAGAACACTATATATATATATTATAGTGCTTTTTTTGTGTTGGTACTGCCCGGTATGCAGTACCGGCACCTCCAGATGCACTACCAGCACCCACAGCTCAACAACTTGTCCCCTGGGGTACCGACACCTTTTTTTTCTTTACCAAAAAGCACTACACACACACACACACACACACACACACACACACACACACACACACACACACATATATATACTATATGTAGTGAAAGAGTGCCACTGGTTATCGGAGCAGAAGTCATCTGCATAGATGAACTTGCATGAATAAGTCAGTAGCAGGTAGTTTGTGTACAGATAGAACAGGGTGGATACAAGCACAGAGCACTGGAGTAAACTGTTGGATTACTTTCTCCACGCCCTTGTTCCATCTCCCCAAAACACCCTCAGGAAGTAGAACTTTGGCAATATCCACCACTCATGCTGGGAGAGCCCTCAACAGTTGTATTTTATTGTAGGCTGCTGTCAAGTCCATGGAAATAGCTCCAGTTTTTAAGTACTGTTGAAACCTGTTTTCTATATATGTAGTGAGAGGCAGCACTTGGTCACTGGTGCTTCTGCCCTTCTGTAAGCCAGCTCGGTGGATACTGAGAATTGTCATCACCTCTGAAGATATATGCTGGAGGATAAGCCACTCCAACACTTTGAATCTGATAGACAACAGAGAGATGAGCTGGTAGCTAGCTGCACTGTGCAGGTCCTTTCCAGGTTTTAGAAGGGTGATTACTTTTGACATTCTCAAAATCCTTGACGTATTACCAACGTTGACAACCCATGTCAGGAATTTGGATAATCATTGATGAGCACTAGTTCCAAGGTGTTTCAGGAATTCTAGTGAAATGCAGTCAGATCCCTCCTCCATTCCAGGTTTGATGTTGCATGGTACAATGTCTATTTCAGTGCTTGTGAATGGCGCTATGTACTAACTAAGTGGATTACCTCATCTGAATTGCTGCCATTTGTTGTGAATCTTCCATTATACAAGCTTATTCAGGGCAACCTTTGAAACCTGAAGTAAATTACCAGCAACATGGTTTGGAGTCATAGAACACTGGGAGAGCGCTTGCTGTGCCAAGTCAACACACAAAGTTCTAGGATTTCTGGCTGGAATGGGTGAAATTTATATTATCTGTTGTTTCCTCCCACCTTGCTTGTTTCAGAGCAGCTAAGAGTCTTATTAGGTGGTCAACAATATCTGGATCTCCAGACAATTCATACGGCACCAATAGTTCTGAACAAAAGGTGTCAAAACAAGGAATGCAGACACAGCAATAGACTTGTGAAATGGACGCTCATGCTGCTTTGAAGATGGCTCCATAGAAATGGTTGTAAGTTTCACCATTTGGCACAAAACATGATCGGCTGGTAATGATACTTCATTCCAGGATTTAGTTGAATTTCTACTAATTAGGTTTCCTGAAATTCCACCTTCTTTTCTTTAAACTTCTAACGATGGGCAGCTGAAGGCTGACAGTGGTAAGTGATGGTCTGTGTTGACTGTGTACATAGTTGTCCAGGACCACACATAATACTGGTTGGGGATAACATCTAGAGATGACATACAGTAGAGGTCATGTGAGCAATCATGTCACTATCTGGCTGAGTGAAATACACCCAACTGGTTTGGGCCAAAGATGAGAACAAGGTCATTATTTGACACCAACCTAGCCAAGATGGTAGACTACTGTGGCAGGTGACACCTCCACCGAAGTGAAGACAGTTTTGAGTGTCACCTGCCTCCACAAGGCAAGCATCAAATGTAAGTTAAATGACTTCCTCATTGAAAAACAGTGGAAACACGAGGCAAAACCAGTCTACCTTGGCATCACACTAGACTGCTATTTGACTTACCCTGGACATCTAAAACAAACTGCTGCCAAAGTCAGAACCAGGAATAAGCTACTTAGCAAATTAATCATTTTGACATGGGGTACAGGCACACCGACACTTCACAAAAGCTTTGGTGCTATGCTATTCCTCAGCAGACTACTGTGCCCCTTTTTGGTGTTGTTTACCTCACACTAAATTGGCTAAATTTGAATTGAACATAACCATGCACAATATCACAAGTATCCTATTCCATGGCTATCAGTTTTGAGCTACTTAACGCCTCCACACATTCGGGGCAGACAGGTGGAAAAGCTACATGCCTATCTAGGTCTACCACTACGCAGACATCTTCAGTCATTCCAAAGCATAATTAATGTCCATCATGGTCTCCATCAGATCAGAATCTGTCAGCAGCAAGCCTGTGGTGCACTAAGTAGTCAGCTAAAGACATGTGGAATGGTTTAATTGTCGCTGATCTGACCATTCAACCTGCCACATCATCTCTGAATTCTGTTGAACAGGTTCAGAACCAGCTGAAAAATATGCATTGGCAGCTTCTTCATATAGGGTCTGCACATGATTCAGTGTGTTAGTGTGGTTTCTGCCAGACAATGGTGCATGTTGTTGATGAGTATCAACTAACCAAACTTCATTATGGCTTTAGGGTCCTTCATCTGCTGGTGAAGCTAGTGTTGAGTGGCTCAGCAAGCACTGCATATACTAGAAGAACTATACATAGTATATATAGTATATATAGTATACATATATATATACAGGTGATATTTATTAGTCTGTTAATACATTGTGTTTATATATAAGTATTATAATATCCAAGTTAAGTGTAAATACCCTGCATAAGCCTTGAACGCATATGTCATTGGTTTCAGTTCCACAGGGAGTACCATCGGTAACTCTATCTTTCAGCTGGTAGTAGGAAGTTGTTCCAGACACTCGGCAAAAAAGTTTACAGCGATCTTTCATAGCAACTGTAAAGAAAATCCAGCATGATTTTTTACTGTTGCAAAGCTTTAAGTATATGAACATTTGTGTTTAGTTAGCAAAGAAAGTTTATATTTACTTACTGCCACTGTATTTTGGAAGCCAGCGTACAGCAGATGTAAGACCATTGATGTTGAAATGTTTACCATCAAAATCGGAGCACTGTTGCTCTCGAAAATCTTGCTTGCCCTTTGGACATGAATCAGTATTACATGATCGAAATTTCATCCTGCGACCCACACAGTATTTTCCTCCATTTCTTGGCCTAATCAAAATGATTGAAAGTAAAGGACATAGGTACATTCTGAATATCAGAGATTGTAGACTGACTTCTAACTTTAGAAATTATTGAAATTGATATTTATTTTCCTGACGCCTTTGAACTAACTTGCTTGGTCTTAACAATATAAAAAACATACTGATATAAACAAACAAACAACATACTCAGGTTGATTACATAGCCTGGTTGTGCTTTTGATTCCACCTCCACAGCTTCTTGAACAAGAACTATATGGTCCCCAAGTTCCCCATTCTCCATCCACAGGACGTGTTTCCATTTCTTTGCTTACACAAATCCCATGGTAACAGTGCTGTTCAGTTGACAAACAATAAAATATAGTTAGTTATGTGTGCTTAGAACCTAAAACAAAAGATAGAAATAAAAAAATTGATAAAAAAATTGTGAAACAAGATTAATGGAAATCAACAGACATGTTTTTATCACAAAGTTACCGTATTAAAGAAACAAAAGAGAAAATATCTTATTAAAAACACACATAAAAGCACCAACAGTTAATGTTAGATTTTGCTTCTATTTTAGGAATGTAAATGAAATGCCAAAATTTAAAGTGTTTTGCAACAAATAGCTCTCATTGAGAATTACAGATGCTGCTAAGAACTTCTGAAAATGTGGCCACTTCATTTAGGTGCCAAAATGGAAGTCAAGCTCTTTTGAAATTCTGGCCTTAAATGAGTGTTGATATTTTACATGCAGACTTTCTAACTAGACCTACAGAAGACTTCAGCTATTTGCCTTGAAAATTCAAGATGAAAAGCAAACCTAAAAATTCTACCATGTTACCATGTCATAAAGAAATTCAAAGTGCTTCAAGTATGCTATGAGAGCAAACAAAGCTAAAGGAAATCTTAAGTGAGATAGAGAAGCTTTTGAGCTACAGAGATCTTCCTCGAGTCTAGGAAAGGTACTGAGAAAAACCACAGCTAAATCTCAAATATCACTTTGATGCCACTTTAGATCTTACTTGTGCATAAGCCCAAAGACTTGAAAATACGAGTGACCAGCAAAAATACAGTGATTGGAACTGGCCAAATATAGCTATGGCATGAAGCTAACTCTTAGCTAGTGAGAGTCACATTAAGGTAGAGATAACAAAATTGCTGTATATTCTGTTAGGGCCACTGCCGTTATTAGATTCAGCATCCTATAACTGTAACTAGTTCATTTTTATTAATACAATATCATGAATGAGCATGACAATTTCCAGACAAGTGAGACACAGTATTATTACTCCTAAGAATATACAGTTTAAGTTCCCAATCCTGTATATGAGTAGCCCTACTGAACTCACTATCTTCCTGAAAAGGCAATCATAAGTATCCCGGGATTTAGTGAATGGATGAGGTTTTTTATAAAAGCTGTTAAGGGGGATAGTTGCCCTTCTCCTATAAATTAAAAATGGGAACTGGGGGACTAATTCCTTCAAAAACCCAGCCTACATTTAGTCTCATACAAGGGCATAGCGCAGCAGTGAAAGTAAGGAGGTGTGCCCCAGCAACAACTGGCTGTTATAAGGTACAAATATTCATTTTGTATCTGATGTCTTTTGGGTTCAATTCCACCTTTTTAGTTCAGTTTTCTAGCACCTCTAAATTACAAGCTATGAAAATGTGATGATTCTTCATAGATCTCAACTGTGAATATGAAGAAACAAAGCTCTTGGATTTCAAAATTTACCACGGGATGACTGGAAATCAAATATAAATACAGTGAACTGAAAAATGTAGCTCCAAGTTCACAAAAAATAGTACTTAATTAAAAAATAAGATTTTTCTTGTACACGTTATGTATATCTGAAAGCACAGCTTAAGCCAAAATTAAAAAAGAAAACAAAAAGGGCTACAATAATTTCAATGGAGATTTCTGGAACATTGCACATAGAAATCCTATGTCTATTTTGGAATTATTTCTCCTTATAAAAGTGGTAAACACATATTAATATTTGGGATTTTAATAGTTTCTTCAATGAAGTTGTATCTACTATTGTTCCATTGCATCCCTACAGAAGCAACAAAAAGAAATCACAGTAGAAAATTGATGAACCAAACACATTGGGCTTTTCTGAATATTTTATAATTTTCCCCTTTTCTTTCAAAAATACATGTGTTTATTTACATTTACATACATACATACACACAACACAAGAAGTATGGCAGATGGTTTATAATCCTATACATATACACACACCACAACAGAGACAACTGAGAGATGTTAACCTTCATGACTATACTTTGATTAACCAATAGATTAAGCTCAAGCCTGGGAGAACCAGTTTCCTAACCTCTCTTCAGGGACTTGGAGGCTGAAGAGTGGAAAATTCCCAAACATAAAACAAAGAAGTCAAATTATTGATTATAGCCTTTTGAAAACCACAGAGGCTGGGTGTATCTGGCACAAAGACTCACAGAGCAAGCTAGAAAGCTTTTGGGTAGGTGTGAGAAAGTATCTGGACCAGCAAAAACAAGAGAAAGCTAGTGCAGAGAGAAGGATCCATGTTTTAGAACAGAAGCTATATACTACATCAGAAGGACTCTGGATACCCCAGATGATTCTGACTCCAGCCCAAAGAATGCGCTGAAGTGGTAAGGAAACTAAGGCAGGAAACTTAGTTTATAAACATAGGGTTTATAATCCATAGGGTATATTATTTTTTCTATTTGTCTGCATCGCTCTCAGATGATTCACTAAAGAGTAACATTAGAATCCTGATCAAACTGTCTGCATATTGTGTGTAGGGTTTTCAGGTGTCTGGTATTGATCTCGACAGTCCGGTATTTTCGCCTCCTGTCCGGTAAAATAAATGCAGGAAATACCAGACACCTAAAATGTCCGGTATTTTCTGATTTTTTTCCTGCCAGGAGGCGAAGATACCGGACACCTGGCAACGACACACTCAGCATCCAGGCCCAGCCCCTGGCCCTCCTGACACCCTGCCACTCCCTGCTTACCTGGTTCCTCAGGGGCTTGTCATGTGGCTGAAACAGAAAAACAAAATGGCCACCAGGGTCCCCTTTTTTTTTGCTCAACAACTTTGGTCTCCCCCCTTTTTTTCCTCAATAGAATCTTTTCCCAGTGTTTTTTTTTTGGGGGGGGTTGGTATTTTTGCTTAAACCATCTGGCAACCCTAGGTGTGTGTTACACCTATTACAATGCTTTTGAAAAATGAAATTCCAGACCCAGAGCATCCACACAGCAGGAATTCTGGGACAGTGTAGAGGGACCCTGATAAGTTAGTACTGGTACTAGAGGCCTAGCAGTGGGCTCACATGGTCACAGCTCTCAAGATGGGGCTATTAGACACAGGGTCTGCCCCAATGAGAATGTGCCTAAAGGCCCCAAGACAATTGCATTGCCATGACTTCCTTAGGCCTCCAGGGGCTTAAAACACCCAGAATGCAAAGGTTGTATCTTCTCACAACAGTCTGGTAAATGACAAACAGGGGGCACTCAATTTTATCTACAGGGATTGATAGTGCCTCAATCTCTTTTAGAATAACAAGTTCAGCTACATTCACATCTCTGAAGACTGAGAAATGAAGACCTATGATAACACTGTGCCAACTCTGCCCTCTTTGAATCATGATTTAACACATGGCCAACACACATGTACTAGCATTTTTCCTGTATTGATGCTACAGAGCATACAAGTATCTTATGACAGTATCACACGTCTTCTCTTTGCTAAGGCAAAACTATGGTTTAGTTGGGCACTAACCTATGCTTAAGCAATGATCCTACCTCACACAAACTACTGCAGACTAACATTACCTCCCCTTCATCCTGCTCTGAGAATTTTTTGAGACACTAAGCCACAGAGACAACTGTCTCGTATACCACCACACTGCTAACAATTCCCATCAAAATACCACTGTGCGTCGATATACACACAGCCTACTGAAATGAGATATATTTGATCCTTCAACATGCACATCCTCCTCTCATTATATCACAGTAACAACTATGCCAACTTCTTCCAACTAATCTCTCCAGCATTTAGTGCAGCTAAACCTAATGTATCAAAAGCAGTTGGAATGAAGGTTGGAATTCAAATCTGTAGAACAAAACACAACACAAACACCAGCACATTCTCTTAGTCCTTACTCATGTCTACTTATTATCATTCTGAAAAGGAAATGAAAAGCTTCATGGACTTTCTTCAGGGCTTTGTTACTGTTGAGATAGAAATCAATTGCTCATCGTACATTGAGAGAGTGCAACAATGCTTGGAACCCGTTCTTGTGTAGCTTCAGAAAGAAGGCAGGCAAGTGGATTGGTTCATTAATATGGAAGGGTATGAGAACTTTTGGGAGAAATATGGAGTGGGATCTCAGTGTCACTTTGTCCTTGCTGAAAATTGTGTAAGGAGGGTCTGCCATCAGGGCTGCTATCTCACTGACCCTACTGCTTGATGTGATTGCTACAAGGAAAGTTACCTTCATAGACAAATGTTACAATGAGCACGTGGTGAGTGGCTCAAAGGGAGGTCTCATGAGGGTTTTAAGGACATGGTTTAGGTCCCACAAAGGAGTGGGTGGTTTTATTGTGGGAAAAGTATTTTGGAGACCTGTCTGAAGCCATTTGGTCATTGGGTGTGAGAAAAGAGGCACCTGGTGAAGCAGTTTGTGAAATGCTACAATTCAGTCTATATGGACCTTTATGGAGCTGAGACACCTGCCTCCTGTAGCTCAACAAAATAGTCCAATATTGTGGGCAGGGATACAGAGGAAGGTGGGATGTTATGTTTTTGTAGGACCCATGTGGAGAATCTCTTCCACTTACAGGTATAAGTATCTCTTTTACCCTGTCAGACAAGGAAATTCGGCATTGTGGAGCTATGAAGGAGCCAGGCCTTGAGGTGGAGAGCTGAAGGGTCTGGAAGGAAAGTGTGACCATAATGTTGGGATAAGAGATTGTGACATCGTAGTAACATGTGTGGAGTGGAGACAGTGAGACGTTGGAGGTATGGGAACCAAGTCTGCCTGGACCACGATGGCACTATCAGTATGATTCAATTTGGTCCTGTCGGGTTTTCAGTATCACTCGAGGGATAAAGGGTACTGGTAGGAACACATAAAGGAGTGGAGCTTCCCATCTCAAAAGAAAGGTATCACCTAGGGATCCCTTCCTAAGGCCCACCCTGGAGCAAAATTGGTGACATTTACAATTGAGCCAGACTGCAAAAAGGTCGATGTCAAGATGACTCCACTTGCAGAACACCTTGTGAAGGGCTGTGGAGTCCAGTTCCCACTCATGTTGGTCTGAAAATACACAACTTGGGTTGTCCTCCATAACGTTGAGGGCTCCCAGCAGGTAGGTTGCTATAAGGGTATCTGGTGTCCTAGGCACCAGTTCCAATCTTCGATTGCCTCAGTACATAGGGAGTTGGATCGCACTCCCCCCAGTGGTGGATATAATACTTTCATAATGTATTGTCCATAAGGATTCGGATGACCTTGTTTCGGATATGCTGAAGGAAGTGCTGGCATGCGCAGCGTACGGCTCTCAGCTTTAAGAGATTGATGTGAAGTTTGGTCTCTTGAGAGGACCGTTTGCCCTGTACTGTGTGGGAATCCAGGTATGCTCCCCAGTCCATAAGGAAGGCATCCGTGCTTATGGTAACCTTTGGGGAAGGCTGTTGGTAGGGAACCACTTCTAGCATGTTGTATGTTTGTGTCCACCATTGTAGGGAAGGAGGAAGTGATAAGGGATACAAACTGCCCCGTGTAAAGGATCCCTGGAGGAGACATAAATGGTGGCCAGCCACTCTTGTAGGCACCTCATAAGAGTCTGGCTAGTCTTATGAATAGGTTGTGACTCCCATGTGACCAAGTATTTGGAGACAGTTGGGCACTGCTGTATATGGTGAAGCCTATACCATATTTATAAGAGCAGTAAGTGACTCGAAATTGTGTTTGAGAAGTGTTGCTCTAGCTGTATTGGAGTCTAGTTGAGCCCCTAAAATTCGAGGGTTTGTGTGAATTTTTGGTAGTTGATGTGAAAAACAAGACTGAGTAGCAGGACAATAGTAGTAGTATCAACCATGTTTTGTAAGATATGCCTTTGATAAGACAAACATCTAGGGAAAGATTATCACCACTACATGGCAAAGGTAAGCCATTACTACTGCCAGGGTTTTTGAGAAGACCCTCGGCACAGTCAATAAGCTGAGCATGAGAACCTGGTATTGGTACTGATTGGAGCCTAATGTGAAAAGTAAGAATCGTCCCTGTTCTGGCTGGATAGTTATGTGGAAGTAGGCATCTTGGAGGTCAAGGGCTGAGAACCAATCTCAGCTGTCCAATGCTGGTATGACAGTTGCTAAACTGACCATTATAAACCTTCAATTTGTTTTGTACTTGTTGAGTTGCCTGAGAACTAGTATGGCTCTCCACACCCCTTACTTCTTTTGAGTGAGGCAATAATTTAATAGAACCCTCTTTCTTGGTAGGACAAGGGGATTGGTTCTATGGTTCCAATTTGTAGCAGATGCTGAACTTCCAGTTGTATTAAGCTCTCTTGGGAAGGGTGCCTTAAGAGGGATAGGAAGGGGGATGGGTACGGTGAATGGACATGAAGGAGACGGAATAACCCAGATGAACAATCTTTAGGACTCACCAGTTAGATGTTATCTCAGTCCAACGTTGCTAAAAGGACCATAATTGGTGGGCAAATTAAAGATTGCATAGCATAGGTCATGATATCGTAGAGATGTTACTCAGACCCCTGACCAAACATTCAAATTTGCTGTTTAGAAGTAGAAGGCTGATGCATAGCAGATTGGTGCTGCCCTTGTGGTCCGTGCTTTTGTTGTTTCTGTATCTGCCTATAGTTGTAGGGCCTATGGGTTTGTCTGCAAGGATTTCATGATCTTGGATACTGGTTATAGCTCTGGCACTTGTTTGGTGGGGTGTACATTCCTAAGGTCCTGAGCGTTAGGCATGAGTCTTTCAGAGTATGGAAGACCTCATCAGTCTTACTGGCAAATAGGTGTGATCTATCAAAGGGGAAATCTTCCACTTTCAGTTGAAGTTCCCTCAGTATACCTGAGGCTTGGAGCCACTAGGCTCTACACATTACTATCGTCATGGCAGTACTACAAGCCACAGTCTGCCACATCCAGGGCCACTTGGAGCGCCATGCAGGCATCAAGGACTTTAAAAAAAATGGGAAGAAAGGATCTGAAAAACTTGGATGGGGAAAAACCTGAGGTAAAACTGTTTTGTTTCTGGACAAGGGAGCGTGGCTGCAAGGACATCCATCTGCTATCCAAGGATGGTAGAGAAGGACCTGAGGTGTTGCACTGTGCGCATAGTAAATGGACACTTACCACATGAAAGAACGCCACTGTGAATGCATGGTGTGGCAAGACACTGCTAGGAAAAATCTCCAGTCACCAGCGTAAGGACACACCAGCACCTGAAGTGGAGCACACATAAGGACAGCACTCAAAGAACAAAGCTTCTTTGAGATGTGTGTCCCTGTGGTTGCTCCACTTTAGGGCTACGTCTACACTGGCCCCTTTTCCGAAAGGGGCATGTTAATTTCACAGGTCGTAATAGGGAAATCCGCGGGGGATTTAAATATCCCCCGCGGCATTTAAATAAAAATGTCCGCCGCTTTTTTCCGGCTTTTAGAAAAGCCAGAAAAGAGCGTCTACACTGGCCCCGATCCTCCGGAAAAAAAGCCCTTTTCCGGAGGATCTTATTCCTACTTTGAAGTAGGGCTTTTTTTCCGGAGGATCGGGGCCAGTGTAGACGCTCTTTTCCGGCTTTTCTAAAAGCCGGAAAAAAGCGGCGGACATTTTTATTTAAATGCCGCGGGGGATATTTAAATCCCCCGCGGATTTCCCTATTACGACCTGTGAAATTAACATGCCCCTTCCGGAAAAGGGGCCAATGTAGACGAGCCCTAGGTGTTGGTGCATCCTCACGCTGGCAATCAGAGATTTTTCCTAGCAGTTCCTGGCCATACCATATATGCGCAGTAACTGCCTCCTGGTGCCATTTGTGTCCATTTGTGTGCATGGTATGACCCCCTTTGTTCCTTTTTCACCATGGAATCAGTTGCATAAACTCCAAAATAGAAGGAAAGAAGAACCATCATTACTGCAGAAGATGAGTAACTTCTTTGTGTTGTCCCGGTGAGTTTTCTATGCTAGGTGCTGTAGAGCAAAGCCTAGTTGGAGTTGGGATGTGGAGCCATGCCTGAGTCATAGAAGAGAGGACAGCCAGTCCTACCATGGTGGCCACTAGCTCAGTACCTCACAAAGGTATGTTCAGAGGACCATGATGCTGCTCTGCACATGTCTACCAATGGGACAACCTTCAGAAATGCTGTGGACACCATTACAGCTCTTGTGGAATGTGCTATAACTCAGTGTGATGGCTGCTTGTTAAGTATTATGTATACATGACAATATCTACATGGAGAGCTATTGAGAAAACTTCACCTTTAAAGCATTCAGTGATAGATAATAAGAGTTTGAGGGATTTTGTGACAGGGTGTATCAAACCCTCACTGTAGCTGACTGAGTTACCTCAACCCAGCTGGTTGAGAAGGTCCCACCCCCACAGCACTGCTGGGCATGCTCCAGCTAGCGACTGACTATAAAAGATTCTGAAGCAGCTCAGTCAGGGCTAACTGCTGAAGGGGAAGGAGGCGCTGAGGGAGTTCCAGACCACAGAGTGGCAGCCAGGCTGAGAGCAGTTACCAGAGAAGCTGCAGAATGAGAGTGAGCTTACAGAGGAGACATCTGCAGGTACCAGTGGTCTGTGTCTTGTGTTCTGTGTTATTGTGGACATTACTTTGACCGGTAATCAAATGACTTGTGTTGTTGTTTGTGAGCCTGCTGCAGTCTCTGGTATGGAGTGTGTCATTGCCACTTATTTGCCAGGGTATCGATGCCAAGAGCTCTTAGCATGGCTAGGGAGTCCTTCATTGTATGGAAAACCTCATCCATTTTGGAGGAAAAGAGGTGTGCCTTGTCAAATGGGAGATCATCCACCTTCTTTTGCAGACTTTTAGGGATGCCTGAAGTCAGGAGGCTGTACACATAATCACTGCTGTTGTTGTAGTGCAGGCTACCATATCAGCAACATCCATAGCTGTTTGGAGAGCTATACGTGGTATCATTTGGCCCTCCTACATAATGGCCTGGAGTTGTGGGCATCTGTGTATTGGGAGATGCTCCACAAGTTTTTGTAATCTGGTGTAACTGTCATGATCCTAAGTGTCATGGGTCCGAGAGCTCTGATTTCTGCTCTAGATGGAGTGGATGGCACTGTGTGATGGCATCTGTGGAACAGGCAACCCATGGTGGCCAATGCATGGGTGGTAGAGGATATGGCAATGGTTGGCTGTATCACTGATAGGCAGGTGGTCCATTTGAGGACTTTGTTGGTCCCAGCTCCCAAGAAGGCCTCCTTTGGGTGGGTGAGGAGTGTTTGGAAGAGAAGCAGCTATTCTATTTGCCTGCTTCATTTACACTATATGCTATAGAAAAAGTGGGGGACAGAGGCTGCTGTTCTGTTCTCATAATAGGAGACTGATCAGAACTGAGAAGCAGTGATTGCGGCACCAAGTGGACCTCTATATCAGTGTGGTGGAGGAACTGTCTAAGTGCCAAGGGATTTTTTGGCATACAGGCGACTCTGCATTTATGAACTAATTGGTTCCTAGAGAACCGTCGTAAGTCGGGCCATTGTAACTTGAACCTTTATTGCCTATAGGAGCAATGTTATGAATGGGGGTTCCATTCCTGGCTTGCTTTGCCTCCTGGAAGTTGTAGTCTCCTGCAGCCAGGAGTCTTTGCTGGGCAGTAGGTGGCCCCGCGCTGTGGCGCGAATGGCGCCCTGAGCCAGCCGGGGGCTGTGCCAAGCAGTAGGCAGCACCATGGCGCAAATAGTGCCATGAGCCGACCAGCCGGGGGCTTTGCTGGACAGTAGGCAGCCCCATGGCATGGCGCAAATGGCGTCCTGAGCCAGCCAGGGGCTAGGCCAGGCAGTAGGCAGCTCCGTGGCTCCCGGGGCAGAGTGGCCGTAAATGCCGGGGGTTGCAGGTTGGGTGGTCGCAAGTCAGGAGTCGCCTGTAGTCTGCTTCAGTACCATCTTGGTGATAGTAGTCAGTGTCGCTTGTCCCCCTGTTCGACGGTGCAGAGGTCTGTGCTGGTGGCAACATCACTGCATGGAGCACTTTCAGTACCGGATCCCGAACCAGCATTGTCTATGCCATTGTGGAGGCCTTGTGGTTTGGCTCCAAGTCAGCCCATTTATGAATCACCAGCACACATGCCGAGGAGGTGCTGAAGGTACCTGGCTTGTCAGCAGTGCGGACCCTGGAAGAACTTGGCACCATGGGCAGAGATCTTGCTTGGGCAAGAGGTTACTTACCTTTAGCAGTAACTGATATTCTTCGAGATGAGCGTCCCTGTGGGTGCTCCACAGCAGGTGTCGGTGCATCCCAGTGCCACAGATCGGACTCTTCAAAGCAGTATAGGGGGCCATACACGCACAGTAGTGGGGTGCGTGAGCGCCATGCAGTACAACTACGCATGTGTGACCACCTTTCCCTCAGTTTCTTCAACACCCAGAAACCTGGCCTGTGGAAAAAAGAGGTCTCTGAAGTAAAGGAGAGGAAGGGAGAGTAGTGGACCACACACAGGGACACTCATCTCAAAGAACATCAATTTCTGATAAAGGTGAGTAACCTCCTCTGAGAGAGAGAGACGTTCCTGTGGGTGCTCCACAGCAGGTAACTGCAAAGCAATATGTCCTAAGGAGGTAGGGACTTTGGATCTGGAAAGTAAGATGTAGACACCGCTTTGGCAACCCTTGCTGAAGAAAGAGATCCATGTGTGAGTGCATAGTGCTTTGCAAACATTTGATCAGAAACCCATGTGGCTGCAGCACATATGTCCTCGAGAGGGATCTTGCAGAAGTAAGCTACTGATGTGGCCATAGCCCTGGTAGAATGGGCAGAGATGGAGGTAGGTGGAATAAGCTGGTTGTGCTGATAGCATAAGGCTATGCAGTTGGAAATCCAGTGAGATACTCTTTGGGAGGATATCTGTTGTCCTTTTTTGCATTCTACAATGGATATGAAAAGTTTGGGCAAAGCCCTAAAAGGCCTTGTTCTGTGAATGTAAAATGAGAGAGCCCTGTAGATATCTAGGTTGTGTCTAGACCGGCCAGTTTATCTGGAAAATCAGCCACTTTTCCGGAAAAACTTGCCAGCTGTCTACACTGGCCGCTTGAATTTCCACAAAAGCACTGACAATCTCATGTAAGATTGTCAGTGTTTTTGCGGAAATACTGTGCTGCTCCCATTCGGGCAAAAGTCTTTTTCCGAAAAACTTTTGTGAAAAAGGGCAAGTGTAGACAGCAGAGATTTGTTTTCTGCCCCGATCACGAAAATGGCGATTGGGGCTTTTTTGCGGAAAAGCGCGTCTAGATTGGCCATGGACGCTTTTCCACAAAAAGTGCTTTTGCGGAAAAGTGTCCTGCCAATCTAGACGCGCTTTTCCGAAAATGCTTTTAACAGAAAACTTTTCCGTTAAAAGCATTTCCGGAAAATCATGCCAGTGTAGATGTAGCTCTAGCGTATGCATCCTTGCTTCAAAAGTATTGGCATGAGATTCAGGGAAAAATACAGGAAAGTGAATAGTTTGGTTTATGTGGAACAAAGAGAATACCATAGGAAGGAACTTGGGGTGGGTACGTAGCGTAACTTTATCCTTTAAAAAGGTGGTGTAGGGAGGATCTGCCACCAGGGCTGCCATTTCTCCCACCCGCCTGGTGGATGTAATTGCAACCAAAAATGCAGTTTCATAGAAAGGTGAAGAAGTGTGCCAGTGGCCATTGGCTCAAATGGAGGGTTGATGAGTGCACTGAGAACCAAATGGAGGTGCCAGGGCTCCTTTGGCAGAGTTATATCAGGATATAATGACTGGAGGCCCTTCATAAAACATTTTGTCATCAGATGTACAAAGATTGTGCTATCGTCTGTTTTTTAATTTAATGTGGTTATTGCAGCTAGGTGAATCCTAACAGAGCTGATAGAAATGTTGGACTGTTTTAAGTGCAAGAGGTAGTTAAGGATGACAGGTAATGGGGGTCTCAGGAGAGATGTTACAAGGGATGGCCCAGTGTGCAAAATGTTTCCATTTGTCGGAGTTTGTTTTCCGCATTGAGGCAGCACAACTGTGCAAAAGTACATTGTGTACTTGGTCAGAGCATTGTAACTGTATGCCTTAGAGCCATCCAGGAACCAAGCCTGTTGATAGAGTCTGAGGAATGGGTGTTGGGCCTGTATGCCTGGCTGGTATATCATCTTGGGGTTATGTGGCAAGGAAATTGGCAGAAAACAGTGCCATTAGGGATGTAAAATTTCGATTATTTGGCTAATCGAATAGTCGATACAATTTGCTGTTGAGGCAGTGATCTGCTTAATGCATCAGCCATGGTGTTCAGTGCACCTGGCAGATAACAAGTGCTGAGAGCGATACCATGGGAAATTCCACAAGGTAACAGACTCTGTACAGAGGATGTGGGAATGGGCACCTCCCTGTCTGTTTATATAAAACATGCTGGCAACATTGCTGGTGTATATCTTGACATGGTTGTGTGCTATTGCCAGAAGGAAGTGTTGGAAGGCTAGTGCTACGGCTCTTACCTCCAGTACTTTTATGTGAAGTATATTCCTATGCTGGGGAGACACACACAAGTTCAAATGCCTGCTTTAGTGACACAGTGGAACAGCGCCAATAGGAAACATTGAGAAAACCTTGTCCATTACACAGCCCTGTGGCTAAAAAAAACCAGGACTATGTAGCACTTTAAAGACTAACAAGATGGTTTATTAGGGGATGAGCTTTCGTGGGCCAGACCCACTTCCTCAGATCAAATAGTGGAAGAAAATTGTCACAACCATATATACCAAAGGACACAATTAAAAAAAATGAACACATATGAAAAGAACAAATCAAATTTCAGAACCGAAGGGGGTTGGGGGAGAGGTAAATGTCTGTGAGCTAATGATATTAGAGGTGATAACTGGGGAAGCTATCTTTGTAATGGCTAAGACACTGTCCTGTAACATGAGAAGACCCACGCTGCATTCCCTTTTCCACATCATAAGGAGAGGCAGAACTGAACATGGGTCTCCTACATCTCACAGGGCTATAAGTTGTAAGGGAAGCTGCTTCTTCTACCCACACTACCCAAAATTTGTTTTGGAACAATTCTTTCCGTTTGCAATTCTAGGATTTGGTTCTGTTTGAAGTTATTTTCCCCCACTTTTTCAGAACTGCCAGCATTAAAAAAAGTAAGTTATTTGCTTAGCTTTACTCGTGAGCAAGTTACCTCGAAGCAAACATGTGCTCTGGCTCTAAATTCTTATCATATTACCATGATAACTTACTTTGATTTCTGAGAAAGGGAGGGAGGAAACACAAGCCATATAATACTTCCCATTATTGTATTGCATAATATTTTTTCTCAGTAGCTTATAAAAGTAATCCCAAGAAATGTGTATGTTTGAATTTAACTATTTCTCTCAAATCAGTCACTAAGAGTGTGTCTGCACTACACCCGTAGCTTGAAATAAGTTATGCAATTTAAGATACGCAAATTGTGTAGCTTATTTCAAGTCAATTTCAAAATAAACTTCTTTTGAAATTTGGTGCGGCCTACACAGCACTTATTTTGAAATAAATTGCTATTCTGAAATGTCCGTTACATCTAGTGTAACGAGGTTTACAGGGACGTCGGAATAGTGAACTTGTTATATTTCAAAATAATGAGTATGCTCAAAATACATGGAATAGCTATTTCGGGATAATTCTGGTGTCCCAAAATAGTGCTGCAGTGTAGACATAGCCTACATAGGGTATGTCTACACTGCCACCCTAGTTCGAAGTAGGGTGGCTAATGTAGGCATTCGAAGTTGCAAATGAAGCCCGGGATATTTAAATCCCAGGCTTCATTTGCAACTTCAAATGCCTACATTAGCCACCCTAGTTTGAACTAGGGTGGCAGTGTAGACATACCCATAGGCTGTGTTTACACTGGGCCACTTATTCCGGAAAATCAACCGCTTTTCCGGAATAAGCTGCGAGCTGTCTACACTGGCCCTTGAATTTCCAGAAAAGCAACGATGCTCTACTGTACAAAATCAGCCGCTATTCCGGAAAAACTATTCTGCTTCCGCTTGGGCATAAGTCCTTATTTCGGAACACTGTTCCGGAAAAGGGCCAGTGTAGACAGCCCAGTAGTCTTTTCTGGAAAAAAGCCCCGATCGTGAAAATGGCGATCGGGGCTCTTTTCCGGAAAAGCGCGTCTACATTGGCCACAGACGCTTTTCCAGAAAAAGGGCTTTTCTGGAAAAGCAGCCTGCCAATGTAGACGCTCCTTTTCCGGAAAAACTGAAAACGGAATAGTATTCCGTTTTAAGCATTTCCAGAAATTCATGCCAGTGTAGACACAGCCGTAGTGTTTTCAAGTAATACAGTATTTGTTCTTCTGCACTGTAAATTTCAGATATTCACTATAACAAATGTCCCTGCAAACTAGCAAATATTCACACTGGTAAGTCAAGTTTTATTTATTGCTCTTCTATAGTAAAGTCTCTTTGGAGCACTAAGTAGGCCATGAATTATAAAACATATATCATTCTCTGCTCCTTTGAGGGCCTGTATGCTGGTGGGATTAGAACTGGCAGATGCCGCCTCCTCCTTCCATTGATTTTCATGAATCCCAGAAGGCAAATACTAAAACCACCTGGATGGAATGGTACACAGTGTGAATATCAATGTACTGACAAGTGGGTCCCAGAGACAATAAAGCTGCTACAGCTGGACCACTGCCAAATATCAGGATTCAGAACGTAGAAGATGAAAGGGGATGAGAGGGGAGAGATTTCCATAAATTCTGGCAGAAAATCCAAGAAGTTTATTTTGCTCCTACTAAAATAATTCTTTCCTGTATCTGTTCACATTTGTTGTGTGAAGGAAGTTCACTGTGATGAAACAGAGGGAAGTGTGGACTATGCAGGAAGTTTAGAGTGGAAATGAACCAGTGTTTAAATTTTATGAAGTGATAATAGCTGAAAAGCAGAAGTTCAAAGCCTGAGATAAAGGTTTTCTTTATCCTCTGTTGAGATAGTGACTCAAACAATGCTTCATTTTACCTACTACTATTAGAGGAAATGCCACCAGTAATGACCAAATTTATCATTATTATTTTATAATTATTATTATAATAACACCATTCATGTGCTCAGCTCTGTAAATGAAAAAGCCTCTATTCCAAAGATACTGAAATCTAAAAAACTGACCCAAAGAGAAAAGGTTGCCTTCAACAACCCAAGAGCTCAGTAAAAGCAGTCTTTTCAACTCCCTTTAGGGTCTTTTGTATTAACTTTAAACCTACTTGGGATTTTTAGGAAAGTAAAACAAACAATTGATTGTCAAAATTGGCCTTCATATTACAGGATAAGACTAATTAAAATAAAAAACATATGCTAAATCTAAAAAGTGCTTTTAGGGCTAAATTATAAGGCTAAAAAAAAAGGTTTTAGGGCTAAATTAGGCCTATCAATGAGCATGCCTTACTGTTTAGAGACCAATAACTAATGGCTATCTCCTATCCCCATTAAAGGCCATGAAAACTTTCTCACTAACTTTGATGAGCACAGCAGCAGGCCGTAAGTAGGGACAAATCACACTTTCTCAGATTAATTATTGTACATTTTTTTTTATTTTTTTCAGAAGTAAAGTTCTAAATACTGTGATTATCTTCTCAATGACTAGAGAAAATTATTTTGTTTCAATGCAGTAATAACACATCAAAGAGGTTTTGTTAGGTTACATAACAAAAGTACTCTGATGTTAGTACACACACACTGGAGTAACTTAAAAATAATGATTATACACAAGGTTTAATATAAATATGATGAACTTTCATCTTTTTAAATGACTAATTCATGAAAATAGGTTAAATACTGAATACATGAATGAGGTTCAATCAGGCCAAAGTTCTACTGGTAGTTCCAAAATCACTATTTTTCTAATTTTGCAAGATGTAAGAAAATCATGAGTGTTCAGGAAATGCAGAACTTAACTTCTTAATTTGTTATTCAACATATCATATTATCAAATTCTTTATTATATACATAGTATCAAACAGAGAAAATCTGCAAAAATGCAAAGTTATTGAACTCTAGATGAGCAAATGAAAAGTAATGGCTTGTGATACACAGGAGGTCAGACTAGATAATAAGATGGGGTATGTCTACACTACCACCCTAGTTTGAACTAGGGTGGTAATGTAGTCAACCGGAGTTGCAAATGAAGCCCGGGATTTGAATTTCCCGGGGGTTATTTGCATGTTGCCGGGCGCCGCCATTTTTAAATGTCCACTAGTTCGGCTTCCTATTCCGAACTACCTGTACTCCTCATTCCACGTTGCATGAGGAGTACAGGTAGTTCAGAATAGGAAGCCTAGTCCGAACTACCTAGTTCGTTCTGCATGTAGCCGCGGGGCACGGAGTCCGAACTAGCGGACATTTAAAAATGGTGGCGCCCGGCAACATGCAAATGAAGCCCGGGAAATTCAAATCCCGGGCTTCATTTGCAACTCCGGTTGACTATATTGCCACCCTAGTTCGAACTAGGGTGGTAGTGTAGACATACCCATGCATAGGTCAATCCTAGCAGTTTCTGATGTAGGATCAGGAACTAGGCTCGCAGATCACATTATCATATCAGCCAGGGCTGGCCGACAACATTTTGGAACCTGAGGTGGGGTGCTCAAATGATGCCCCCATGCCTCCTCGCTTGGGCCAAAACTTTGAAAGGTCTCTTGTGACCTCCTTCCTCCAGCACAGCACTCCAACATCTCTGTGCAACTAGAGCAGAGAGAATACATATGCACCAGCAGCAGACACAATTTTCTACACTCTGGGTCCTAGTGGCACCCCCTACAATCTGGCACCTGAGGCAGTCGCCTCAGTTCACCTCATGGTAGGCCTGTCCCTGATATCAGCCCAGTTAAGCCTATATCCTTGGAAATTCATTTCTGGAGCATGACTGGCAGTAGAAAGTTAACAGCTTAGGAAACAACTGGTCAAGATGGTCCCTAAATTTTGGGACCACACAACTAAAAAGAAAAATGGCTGCTGTTACCAATGTGCTATCCTTATACCTGGAAATATACTGATCTGCGATCGCAATCTGATAATATTTATCTTACAACATTATATGGAGTAGCCAAACTTTGTATCTAAGATCAAGTGGGAGCGGCCCATATAATCAGTATCCAGAAGTTGCACAGAACAGGAATAGTGGTCACTAGTCTTTCTTATCCATTACTTTCATGAGTTTACCGTGTAAAAGAACTGAGAAATAGCCAAGGTTAAATCTTACCATTCCAAGACCACATTCTGTCCCATCAGCCAAAGGCATATGCTGAGTACGACAGCCCTTGTGAACTCCTTCAGAACTTGTGCACCATAAGCGTTTGCATTGTTTCTGAAAAGAAGACAAAAGTTCCTCTCATTTACTACACTCATAACATCATTTTGTGCAATGGCCTACATATGTATTTAATTTCTCTAACTGCAGGTATCTCGTAGTGTTTGCAAATAGGAGACTTCTAAAAGCTATCATTAATATATTTTTCACAAATTATGGGATAGCTCAGTGGTTTGAGCATTGGCTTGCTTAAACCCAAGATGGTGAGTTTAATCCTTGAGGGGATCATTTAGCGATCTGGGGCAAATCTGTCAGGGATGGTACTTGGTCTTGCTGTGAAGATAGGGGACTGAACTTGATAACCTTTCAAGGTCCCTTCCAGCTCTATGAGATAAGTACATCAGTGTTCCCTCTAAGCTGGGCAGCAGCACAGCTTCACAGGTGATTAATTAGCCCAGCCCAGGGCTCCATGCAGGGAGCTGACTGATGAGGTGGGGCTGATTAATTATCTGTGAAGTTTTACTGCTGTGTAGAACACTGGTCCTTATAAAATGAAAGAGGAAATTCTGCGTAAGAAAAGTAACATGGAATATTTTAATTGAACTGTCTGGATTAACAAAAATCAGTCAACTTCACATCATTATCTCATAAAAAACTAGATGTTCAGATTATTTACAACACATCATAAGGTTTGCATATAATAAACAAGTAAAGCCATTAATTACTGATTCCACATAACGGTACCAATTTATTGACAATGAGACAAATTTTAAAAGTGCCTTAGTAAGCATAAGTCTTACAGAAAATCACAAGGGCATTTGAAAACTTTATTCAGTATATACAGTAAGGCTGTGTCTACATTGGCAAGATTGGCTGTGTCTACATTGCTGTCTACACTGGCCGCGAGTATTTGCGCAAGAACACTGACTTTGTACTGTACAAAATCAGTGAAGTATGTTTTTGTACAAAATCAGTGGTTCTTGCGCAAATACTCTGATGCTCCCGCTCAGGGATAATCCCTCTTGCGCAAGTATTCTTGCGCAAGAGGGCCAGCGTAGACAGCAACGTTAATTTCTTGCGCAAGAAAGCCCGATGGCTAAAAAGGCCATCGGAGCTTTCTTGCGCAAGAAAGCGTCTACACTGGCACAGATGCTTTTGCGCAGAAGTAAATCTTTTGCGCAAAGGCACATGCCAGTATAGACGCTCTCTTGCACAAATACTTTTAACGAAAAAACTTTTCTGTTAAAAGTATTTGCGCAAAATCATGCCAGTGTAGACGCAGCCAAAGGTAGTAGTTCTGCCTGCAGACTCAATCCTCAATTGTCACCAAACTAAATTTAGTTGTCCTCAAAAGAATGAACAGGCAAAAATTACTTTAACCACATTTGGTGGTCCTCAATTCTAATTCAACCTCTGGTGTAAATTATCATTGATTACAATGGAATTATTGCACATTTGGCATATAGTGCAGCGTTTCTCAAACTGTGGGTCCCGACCCCCCGGGGGGGTCGCAAGCAACTTAGAGGGGGATCACAAACAAATTAGAAGGGGTTCATGAGCAATGGAGAGGGGGGTCGCGAGCAACTGAGAAGTGGGTCGCGGTATCACAAGTTTGAGAACCCCTGATTTAGTGTTTAAAAAATTGAGTGATTTCACAGTAACAGAGTTAATGAGTCACATTATACAGTTGTAAGTGAGAAAATCTAAAAATTAAATGGATATAGGTGTTTAATTTTATAGATTACATAGTTTTAAAAGTTATAACATTTTTTTAAAAAATAGTATTGCACACAATATTATACTGTTTGGATATGTGGAACATAGATCTGATCCAAAGTCCAATGATATCTGGGGCCCATTTTCAGGAATTTTGGTTGGGGGTGCGTTTTTTGTAAATGTGGACCACAAGGGTGCAAACCTCTCCCCCCCTCCCCCCATGGTCTGTCAGGTAAGTGTGCTCCAGCCAGCTGAGAGAAGACAGGAGTGGTGCGCTGCTCGAGCCTCCCTCCCCATGTTCTGGCTGGCCAGGAGAATGCTGGGGCTGATTCCCTCCCTCCACCTGACCCAGAAGCGACTCCCACCTAAGGATGTTAAAATGCGGTTAACTGACTAGTCGACGGAATTTAATTGACTAGTCAATAGGCACTTCAGCATGACTCTGGGCTGCACGTATGTGCCTGCTTTGAAATGCACAAGAGTCCCCAGTGGGGGCTCTTGTGCATTTCAAAGCCATGGAGCCTGGAGTCAGTGGGGGACTCAAAGTCCCCCGATGACCCCAGGCTGCATGCTGCTAGGAGCCTGTGGTCGGCTGAGGACTCCCCAGCTGACCCTGGGCTCTGTGCAGCACTTCCCCGGTACTCGCCACAGGTTCTGGGGAAGTGCCACGCAGAGCCTGGGATAGCTGGGGAGTCCCCAGCTGACCCTGGGTTCCACTGCCCCCTTTGAAACACAGCCTCCGTAGAATAGCTGTCATTTTGAAATTATTTTGAAATAACAGGGTTGCTGTGTAGACACTCACTTTGTTATTTTGTAATAACACCACTGTGTAGACATGCCCTAAGAAAAAAATATGGAATAACACATCTATGTAAATTCAGATTTCCTGCAACAGTCATCGCATGCATAAATGCACACATCTAAACCACCTTATTCCACTTGCTCTTTAATGCCACAGAAAAATCTCCTAGAATTTTGAATGACCAAGCTTTTCACTGAAGTTTCTTATTCTCTATAGTGCTGTTTTTTTTTTTAAATTCTTCCACATGCTTAAGGGAGAAAAAATCAATTTAAGTATAAAGAGTCTGTGGAATTTCATTTCAATTTTAAAGAAACTGCAAAAAATATTTTTCAATAAGTATTAAATAAATATTAAAGATAGGTTTCTGCATTGTGTGGCTTACCAGATAGGGGCATACTTGTGACCCAGGACCAAACATAAGTTCACATTGCTTGTTGACATCATACATTGATCCAGGCAGCTGTGATGAAAGAGCATATATTCTTCCGTTTGGTTTGTCAAGAAGGCATTCCCCATAACCTGTACTGTTATAAAATTTACAGAATGTAAATTATTTGTTTTTATTCAACTTTTACAAAATGTATAACTTTGGAGATAAAACCACTTTGTGATTATATGATTAATGTAAAACACTAATTAATTGATTTGGGGGGCAGTTATTAGAGTATTGACATATGCATAACTTCCAATGAAGTAAGTTGTGGGTTTGCACATATATTTAGCTACCCTTCTATACTACCACACCAGTGCAACAACAAACATAAAACTTCCAAATAAACCATAAGAGATAGACAGTTGTTAAAATTTTAGTATGCTGTACCAGCCCATACTGTGCCACTTCACCTCTGACTGAAAAAAAACCTGTTACCGGAAAAGAAAAGTTTAAAAGGAAAAATATAATTGTATCCAACAATTCATTTTAAAAATAAGCTTTTCATAAAAAGAGGAGGGTTTGCATTTTACTCTAGATACACCATGTTAAATAGATTTATGTACTTGATGGTGCTGTCCAGGCTGTGATCCTGAAAAGACTGAAGCATATCCTTAATATGCTGTGAGAAATTCAACTGAAGTCATGAAACTACTCACAGTAAAGAAAGATAAGCACCTGCAACAGGCTTTAGAGGACTGAGAACTACTTTTCTAAGAATGAATGTTAAAATATTACACTGTTCAGTAAGGGTACGTCTAAACTACATGCCTCCGTCGATGGAGGCATGTAGATTTGTGTATTCAAAAAAGGGAAATGAAGCCGCGATTAAAATAATTGCGGCTTCATTTAAATTTACATGGCTGCCGCGCTGAGCCGACAAACAGCTGATCAGCTGTTTGTCGGCTCTGGGCGCTAGTCTGGACACTCCCCTGTCAAAATGAAAGCCTTTTATCGACATCCCCTGTAAACCTCATCCTACGAGGCATAAGGGGGATGTCGATAAAAGGCTTTCAGGTCGGCACGTCGCGTCCAGACTAGCGCCTTCATTTCCCTTTGCCTATCTGTCTAATCTACATGCCAAATCGCGGCTTCATTTCCCTTTGCCTATCTGTCTAATCTACATGCCTCCATCGACGAAGGCATGTAGTCTAGACACACCCTAATTGAAAAGCAACTAACTCTATGGCAATATAGCATATGAAAAATACAAAGGAACACAGATTACTTTTAAAACAGCATGTAAGTCATATTTAAGCAATGTTTTTTAAATAGTTTCAAGAAATTAAGTTGGAAAAACAGACTACATTATGTTGAAACTTACTCAAGAAACTCAGTGATGTATTTCTGACTGCATTTTGACCAGGTCCAAGGACTTGTGTGGTAATTTAAAGTTGGGGCCATTACATGGTACTGATGTTTTATTCCAGCTTCTTTACACTTAAAGCTATCGTCATGGGGTATATTAAATCTAAAAAATTAAAAAAAAAACCCACCCCAAAACAAATTAAGTTAAAATTCATTTAAGTTTACTTTATAACATCACCAGAAGCAGCGGTGGCAGAAAGATATGGCAAGTGACCAGCATGTAGTTTTAGACAAACAGTTTATCCACCATACCATATAAATTAATAAACAAGATATAAATAATATATGCTCCCATACACACACCTTCATTGTGACTACAAGATACACAAAGCCCAGCATTATCATATTTATGCAACTAGCAAATTGCAATATTTTGCTCTTTGAATTGAAGCACTGTGGCTAAATGAAAATGAAAGGCATCACCAATTCATAAGCTGGCTTCTAGGCTGTGAAATGCCATCATCACCTAAACTGTGGCATGCCTCACAGACCCAGAGCAGGACGTGGCTTTTTACTTCAATGTGTTACTTCATGACATCATGTGTTGATCTTAGCTTCCTCTCATATTTTTAAAAAGGAATTTCTATTTGCTTGTGTTTTCCTATAGTATTCTAAAATGGGATGAAAACATTTAAGAATATTTCTAAGTTATATTAACAACTTGTATTTACTTAAACTGACGTTATTTATTAAGGACTAGATTGTGGTTAGGGTAATAACTGAGGCTAACCTGGACCCCACCCCAAGCTCTCTGAATGGCATCATTAGACCTCTTCTAGTGACAGCTGTAGACACAAGGAATGAACAGAGGTTCTTGCAGCCAGGGCTCTCCACAGCCACTTTGAGCTGATGTATGGAGAGAGACAGAGGCACCGTTTTATTCTGGAAGATGTGCTTTAGTCAAAACAAGGTATTGGGCTCAGGACAGGGATAAAAGGGTTTAATTTAGTGACCAGTAACATACAGGATGTCAAACTATATGATCTAATGGTCCCCTCTGGCCTTAAATCATGAATCTATTACCTCTAACTGTTGGCCAGTAGAGGGGGCAAGATGCAAGGGGGCAGGGAGAATGCTGTGTCCCACAAAGGGCTTTAGCAGATTATTTGCTCTCAGAGCAAGAGGGAAAACCAGGGGAAATGAGACACAAATTAAAAGAAAAAAGAAATCTAAACATTTATTCTGTTGGGAAATATATACTTACACGTGTCCAAGTTCATGTGCTATAGTAAATGCAGCACTTAATCCATTTTCTTCACTTATAGAACAGCTGCGCAGTGGGTCACACATTGTACCCAGTTCTGCTAAGCCTGAAAAATTGAATGTTAATATAGAAGTCTATCAGCAAAATATTCACGTAGAAATACTGACTATACAAATATTAAAAGCAATAAGTAGACCTGTGGCACCTTAGAGACTTACAAAAATATATGGAATCATGAGTTTTCATGGCTAAGACCCATTTCATCAGATGAGTTTGAGTAGAAATAACAGAAACAAAGATATATATAACAGCAAAAGAAGTATTTGTCAATTGTAGGACACATGTTAATGAGGCTAATTAAGTGGGCTGGATATGTCCCATTCATAACTTTTGATGTGAAAATGCAGATGTTAAAAGCAGGGAATTGGGATATTACGAGGTACATATTTAAAGTAATGCCTAAGGGATATAGCCAGAGACACACAAATTAAGCACCTATCTTGATCCAGAAAATCATCCCAGGAATATATACAAAAGGCAAGGTTACATTACCAAGGATGCAGTATCATAAAGGTCAACATTCTAAAATGTGCATTGGAAACTTACATTTACAGTATGATTTCCTCACATCTGTAATTATTTTACAAGTTCTCTTAAAGATATTATACTGACTTAAAGTAGCTTACCTAAAGTATCACACTTCTCTCTAGCTCTGCAGATATCTTCCCTTAAAGAAAAAGATTTTATTTGAAAATACTGTAATATCCAAACCAGAATCCAATATTTTATTCCAACAAAAAACACATAAGGCCACGTCCTCAGCTCTATAAACTGATATAGCTGTATTGTCTTCAATGGAGATACATTGCTTTAAACCAGATGTGGATATGATTCATAATGTTTAATATTTAAATGTATACATCTGTTTTAAATTTTTGTAAACAAGCTAATTTAAACTCAACAGATTTAGCCCTTGCTATCACTGTCTCTCAAACTTGCATTGAGCAAGAAACCTAAATACTAAGTCCCATATCTCCAAAGATACGTAGGTTGGTACCCAAGTCCTGTTTTTATGTGCAGCTGCAACCCACAAAACTCCTTTTTCTTGGCTGCTGCCTAACCCTACGCACATTTAAGCTCACTCAGGCTATGTCTACACTGGCAGGGATTTTTTTGGCAGAAGATATGCAAATCATACTCTCATTTGCATATCTTCTGCTGATCCTCTTTGCAGAAGAGGTTTTGCCACTAAAAAGCCCCATGCAGATGGGGCCATTTCTCGGAAAAAAATCCTTTTTTGCAAGATCCTGTAAACCTCATTTTTTGAAGAATAAGGGATCTTGTGAAAAAGGAGGTTTTTTTCCAACAAATGGCCCCGTCTACACAGGGCTTTTTAGCGGCAAAACCTCTTCTGCAAAAAGAATTGGCAGAAGATATGGAAATGAGAGCGAGATTTGCATATCTTTTGCTGAAAAAAACCCAGCAGTGTAGACATAGCCTCAGGCTACGTCTACACTGCAGGGTTTTTGTGCAAAAACAGCCATTTTTGCCCAAAAAAAGCCCACGAAGTGTCCACACCTCGAGCGCATTTTTGAGAAAGAAAATTTACAGTAAATCAAAAGAACAGAGGGGGTTTTGCAGTGTAGCAAATCCTCTTTCTACGAGCAATAACTCCTTTTTACGCCAGAGTTCTTGTGCAAAAAGGTGTGTGTGGATGGGCAACAGGGCTTTTTTGTGCAAAAAGAGCCAACAGAAAAAAGCACATGTGCTTTGGTGGCTATTCTGTGAATAGCAATCAGAGTTTCCTTTCAAGAGAGCATCCATGCAGTCTGGATGCTCTCTTGCACAAAAGCACATTGCTTTTGCGATGCACTTTTGTAGTGTGGACGTGCTCTTGCGCAAGAAGTTTTTGCAGAAGATATCTCCCACAAAAAGTTTCTTGTGAAAGAAGCCTGTAGTGTAGACGTAGCCTCAGTGCCTACATTTTTGTAGTAAAAGTGTACCTACATTCCTTCCTCTGAGCTTGCTCACTTCAACCTCACTCTAAGCCTCTGGATACCCACCTTCTGCCTCAGTGCCAGAGCAATCCATGAGCTCAGAAGAGATGTGGTCACCTGCGCAAGTCTGCCTGTGGACCCAATCCAGTAGGCAAGCTCAGAGGCCACCTGACTGCACACAGAACAAGGTAGGAAAGGACAGATGATAGACCTACTTTATAACCTTTAGACCAGTGTTTTAAGAATGCACCTAGGATGTGGGAACAGGTCAAGTCCTCCTCACTCCCATCCAATCTGACAGGAAGGGATTTGAACAGGATCTTCCACCTCTCAGGTCAGTGTCCTAACAAATGGGCTATAAATTCATCCCCACTCTGTTTTTGCCTGCAAATAACATTTGATTATTTATTTATGTATTTAATTAAAGTGAAACAGCTTCAAGAGGACAGAGTAAGGAAAACCCACATTAGAATATTCTATGGCCTAGTGACTAGGCCACTCACCTGAGAGATAAGAAACTCTTTTCAAATCTCTTCTCATCAAGCAAAGAGAGGAATTGAACCAATTGTCTCCTACATTTGGGGTAACTATGCTAACCACTGGGATAGAATTTATGAGAGTTTCTTCCCAGCTGTTTGGCATCAAATTAAGCAGCCTCTGAGTATACCTACTGGACTGGGTTTCACCTGTGACTTATGCAGAAAGACACCTATCCTGCCCCCCTTTGGTGATTGCTAGCAAAGCTAGGGACCTCCCTGCAGTCCAAATTGAGGTGCTGAATTCAATAAGGGTGCATCTACACAGCATGGCTTAGTTCAAAATGAGCTACACAAACTTAGCTACATCAATTGTGCAGTTTATTTTGAAATAGCTTATTTCGAAATTGGGAGTGTCTACACAGCAGTTATTTTGAAATAGAGCACTCTTCTTCTGACTTCCCTTACTCCTCGTACAATGAGGGATGCAAGAGTCAAAGTAAGGAGTCCTCCAGCTTGACAGCATTTCGACATCATTTCTGAATAACTGCCTGCTGTGTAGACACGGACTAAGTTATTTCGAAATAACACTAGTTATTTCGAAATAATGCTGCTGTGTAGATGTACCCTAAGAGGGGAGGGGCAGGATGGGTCTTAACATGTATCATTCTTGTTGGCTGGCTTAAGCAGGTTCCCACCTACTATGCTGGCTTTGTTGATCACATTCTAAAGGACCTCTCCATCCCCATTCATTGTAAAGGAGGCTAGAGGCCTAACTCCAGTTCTATGGCTCACAGTGCTGTTCCTACGGTTTTCTACAAGGCTAAAAAGTTAAATGTTATGACACTCAGCATCACAACACCTACGTCCTTTCGTGAATCTCAGGCTATGCTATTTCGCTGGAGGGTTCAAAATTCAGAGGAAGCATAAAAATGCTGCTGAAAATTGGGCAGTTTTGTTCTGGGAATTTAAAACTGCCATAAGCAGAGCAGCCAACAACACTACCGAAATAAGGAAATACAATTCAGTACAAGATCCAAATGAAACTTTTTTTCCAGAGGATATAAAACAAGGTTTAAATATCAGAGTAACTGAAAGAAAAAACAGGGAGGATATATCTTTTATGCTTGAACATTAGAAAGACAGAGATAAGTGGTTATAGGAGGAATATAAATTAAATGTAATGCTTTCCCCAGTAAAGTATTTATTAATTTTATACATTTCATCCAAAAGTAGACAATCAGTGCAATGGATTCCATGAATGATATTGATTCAGTTCAGCGCCCTAGCACTGACTGAAATGTATTGGTACAGTGGGTAGAACCTTCATTTCATCACATGACAAATTCAGGGGTGATCAGCTGGCTAGCTACCAACACGACATTGTTATTGTAAATTTTCATGGATTTTTTCTCTGTAGTGTCAGTATACACCTAAACTTGAGCTAAAGGTGTTGTTTCCATCTCAGGTAAATCTATGCACACTAACTGTGATTGAGCCAGCACACTACAAATGGAAGCATCACTGCAGAGGGGCAGGTGGCAGGATGGGCTATCCATCAGAGAAAGTACTGAGAGTCCTGGGCAAGATCGTATTCAGGCAGCTAGCCAATCCTATCACCTCTACCACCATGGTTACACTTTTTATTTTTAGCATGCCAATTCAAGCTACAGTGCATACATCTACCTAAGCTGGGAACTATACCTTCAACTCAAATATTTTTCAAGTATAAAACATTTAATTTGATTTCACTGTTTGATTTCACTGGTTAATTTTACTGTTGATTTCTTAATTTACTTCAATTAACTTTGAATTATTTCAATGCAACAGTTGAAAAGGTCAGAAACAAGAAACTGTTACTCATCTGACCTAGTTCAATAATTGTGACTGATGCTATACCTTGTAATAAGAACAGCAGTATCATGATGGGAAGGGTGAGCATCATCCAGAATGTTCTGTGTTTGTTGCCATAAACAAAAATTACGAAGAGTGGTAGCTGCATTAAAACTGACGGTTGGTCCTTCCTGTACAGGAAATTGCCAAGACACAACAAAGTCGGTGATACACATTCACTTGCAAAAATTCAGGCATGTGGGATCCAATTCTGCAAGCTGATCTGTGTGGGTGAACAGCAGTGAATGGAGCTCCATACAGGAGTCCACCCACATATATCAACTTGTATAATCAGAGCCTTAATTTGGCTAGTAATCAGTCAGACAGCAATGTAACCAGTCTTTTAGATCAGTAAGGGTATGTCTACACTCGCCCCCTACTTCGAAGTAGGGAGGTAAATGAAGCATACCGAAGTTGCAAATCAAGCCCGGGATTTAAATATCCCACGTTTGATTTGCATGTTCCTGGCCGGTCGCCATTTTAGAAATTCACTAGCCCGGAGTAACTGCCCGCATCTACACACGGCCATGAAACGGGAGTCCGATTTAAAGCCCCTAATTCGAATTAACTGGTAAACCTCATTGCAGGAGGAATACCAGCTAATTCAAGTTAGGTTTACTGCAGAGTGTGGCTGCAGTAATACCATGTTGACAGAGGAATGAGGGCGTTCTGGAAGGAGTTTGACTAGGGATGTTAGATAGCCGGTAATAGAATAGTCGAGTAACCACACTCCCGTTTCACTGCCACATGTAGACGCGGGCAGTTACTCCAGGCTAGTGAATTTCTAAAATGGCGACCGGCTGGGAACATGCAAACCAAGTGCGGGATATTTAAATCCTACGTCATATACTGATTACATAGACACTACTAGAAAAACATAAATGACAAATCATGAAAGCATATATTTTAAAAATTCAGATCTGTGTTATGCACACTATCATGGACTAATACAATTTATAAAATCTAATTTGTGTTTATGTTTTTCAATTTCACACAAGTTTGACAATTAAACTTCACAGGTCTTATGAAAAAAGACAGTTACCTGTTTTGTAACTGGTGTTCTTCGAGATGTGTTGCTCATGTACATTCAACATAGGTGTGTGTGCCTGCCACATGCACTGGTGCTGGAAGTTTTCCCCTAAGCAGTACCCATGGGGTCCAGGGCCCCAGCGCCCCCTGGAGTGATGAATGCATGCCATACTATAAAGAGCATCCCCAACCCCTTGCCAGAACTCTGACAAAAGGGAGAAGAGTGGGAGGTTGAATGGACAAGAGCAATACATCTCAAAGAACACCAGTTACAGAGCAAGTAATTGTCTTTTCTTCTTCTTCCAGTGCTTGCTCATGTCCATGCAACATAGGTGACAGTGTCTGTGGAGGTGGGTAGGAGTTATGAGAATGCAGACTGCAGTACAGCCCTGCCAAACTCAGCATCATCCCTGGCCTGCTGAGTGATGGCATAATGAGACATGAATGTATGTACCAACGACCACGTCACTGCTTGACAAATGTCCTGGATCGGGACATGAGCAGTAAGGTAAGAGTGTGAGGAAGTCTGAGCTCTGGTGGAGTTGGACCCCTGGCAACTCGTAGCACAGGTGAATACAGGAAGTGATCTATTTGGACAGTTGCTGGGAAGAAATCGGGGAACCCATCCCACACACCGCATAGGCCACGAAAAGCTACGTGGATCTGAGAAAATCACATGTTTTTTCCAGGTAAAAGTATGTGACGACACCTCTCCTCATTGTTCGCATGAGGCCTGGGGTACAAGACCAGTAGAAAAATGTCCTACTCCATAGGGAACGTGGAGACCACCTTAGGGAGAAAGGCCAGATGAGGCCACAGCTGGACCTTGTCCTTGAAGAACCAGGTATATGGCAGTTTCAGGGTCAGTGCTCGGAGCTCTGGCACTCATCTAGCCGAAGGGATGGAGATCAGGAAGGCTACCCTGAAGGAGAGCAAGGACAAGGGATATGGCCAGGGCCTTGAACAATGTGTGCTGCATCAAGATCAGGTTCATGTCCCACTGTGGGAGAGGGTCTCTGGCCTGAGGGTAGAGGCAGTCCAGGCTTCTCAGGAACCGGGAGGTGACATCATGTGAAAACACCGAACAATCTTGCATAGGTAAATGAAACACGAAAATGGCCACCAGGTGAACTCTAATGGTGGCCAGAGCTGAAGTGGTGGCAGTGAGAAGACAGGAGAGCAGGGGACTGCACCCCTCCTATCCCCAGAGACGGTGCTGGGGAGCAGCTTTTAATAGATAAAGGCAGCAAGTGGGGGAGCAACTAGTCACGTCTCTACTCGATTATCGCATAAGCTTATGCTCGGAACCCGCATGGATAGAGGCTGCTTCATTGCAGCCTTCCTTGCCCCCACCCCCGTCCACTGCTCCTTGTGGAACGAGGTGTACCGGTAGTTCGGAATAGGAAGCCTAATCCGAACTACCTAGTTCGTGCCGCATGTAGGCGCGGGGCACGGAGTCCAAACTAGCGGACATTTAAAAATGGCGGCGCCCGGCAACATGCAAATGAAGCCCAGGAAATTCAAATCCCGGGCGTCATTTGCAACTCCGGTTGACTACATTACCACCCTAGTTCAAACTAGGGTGGTAGTGTAGACATATCCTTACTCCCTAAGAGTATGTCTACACTACAACGTTAATTCGAACTAAGCTAATTCGAACTAACGGATCCAGACTAAAAAACTAGTTTGAATTAGCGTTTTGCTAATTCGAACTAGCATGTCCACATTAAGTGGACCCTGAACCGGGGTTAAGGATGGCTGGAAGCAGTGCCGGCAGGGCATCAGTGGAGGACTTAGAGCGTGGAGATGCTGTCTCAGGCTAGCCGAGGGCTATGCTTAAAGGGTCCCGACCCCCATCCCGGACAGACAGTTCTCAGGGGTGCCCTGTTTACAAAGCAGTCCTGGCTTGGAGTGCCCTGAGTGCCCACACTGGGCACATCACACCACTCGGCCATCAGCCCGGCTGCACTTGCCGCAGGATGCCATCTGCAGAGAGGGGGCAACTGGGGGGCTGCAGGAGAGCTTCCACCCCCAGAAGCCCACAGAGCCAGCCCAGTCCTCCCCATCGGGGGCTCGTGCCCCATTCCTCCCTCACCTCCTTCCACTTACCCTTCCCTAACCCCTCTTCTTGATGTACAAAATAAAGATAACATGTCTTCCAAAATGGAATCTGTCTTTATTGAACAAAACTGGGGGAGACTGGGAAAAGGAGGTGGGAGAGGGGAAGAGAGAGGCTGGGAGAGGGGAGGGCAACTAAAATGATCAGGGGTTGGGAACAGGTCCCATATGAAGAGAGGCTAAAGAGACTGGGACTTTTTAGCTTAGAAAAGAGGAGACGGAGGGGGGACAGGATAGAGGTCTCTAAAAGCAGGAGTTGGGTGGAGACGGTGCGTACAGAAAAGTTCTTCATTAGTTCTCATAAAGAAGGACTAGAGGACACCAAAGGAAAGGAATGGGTAGCAGGCTTCAAACTAGTAACAGAAAGTTCTTCACAAAGCAAAGAGTCAACCTGTGGAACTCCTTGCTGCAGGAGGCTGTGAAGGCTAGAACTGGAACAGAGTTTAAAGGGAAGTGAGATCAAGTCATGGAGGTTGGGTCCATGGAGTGGTATTAGCCAGGGGGTAGGAGTGGTGTCCCTGCCCAAGGTTTGTGGAAGGCTGGAGAGGGATGGCACGAGACAAATGGCTTGGTCACTGTCTTCGGTCCATCCCCTCCAGGGTCCCTAGGGTTGGCCGCTGTCGGCAGACAGGCTACTGAGCTAGATGGACCTTTGGTCTGACCCAGTACGGCCATTGTAAGCTCAGGGCTCAGGGTCGGGGGTCTCAGTGGACCCCCTTGATTCTCTTGCACACCTGCTCCTGGGTGGCCAGGCTGGCAGCTATCCTGCCCAAGCCGGCCACTTTCCTGTGCTTAGTGCGGAGATTGTGGACAAGGTCCACGATCTCCGCACTAGCCCAGGCGGGTGTCCGCCTCTTGCGGTCCCGGGCAAGCTCCCGAGAGCCGCCAGCCTGGTCCCGGGAAGAGGGGGAGGGGTGGGGGGCATCGGGTGGGTGGCTCGATCCATGCCAGGTGCAGGGTCTGCTGGCTGGGTGCTGGCAGGCTTGCACCTGGCACGGGCACCGTAGCCAGCCCGTGCCCCTTTAAGCGGTCCGGGGCCGGGAGGGGGGCAGTAGAGTTTCCCTGATGTTGGCCAGAGTGACCACCAGGGAAAGCTGGGGAGGGCTAGCCTCCCACTAGTTCGAATTAAGGGGCTTCACACCCCTTAATTCGAACTAGCTAGTTCGAACTAGGCTTAATCCTTGTGAAATGAGGATTACCTAGTTCAAACTAAGCGCTCCGTTAGTTTGAATTAAGTTCGAACTAACGGAGCACTAGTGTAGCGCCTATGAAAGTTAGTTGGAACTAACGTCCGTTAGTTCGAACTAACATTGTAGTGTAGACATACCCTAACACAGAGGCAGTAGGGCAGGTTGGCAGGGGGCTTCCTGGGAGTGGAGCCAGGAGCACACTGGCTGCCAGCCCCACTCCCGGAGACCATAGAATAGTTGACTAAAAGAATTGATGTTGTTACTCGACTATTCTATTTCGGGCTATCTAACATCCCTAGTCAAACTCCTTCCAGAACGTCCTCATTCCTCTGTCAACATGGTATTACCACAGCCACACTCTGCAGTAAACCTCTGTGTGTGTATAAAGTAATCCCAGCTGGGGCTAATTGTTAAACATGACTCCTACATTCTCTCTCTGTTTAGTTTAGTTTTGGTAGGATTTTTTTATGTGGCGGTTTGGTTTTTATATCAACAAAGTGATGGTTACAGTATAGATGAGTGTAACTAGTCTTAATATTTATAAAATAAACTGTTTTGTTGAAATATTTTATTTTAAAAAATTAGCCTGCAAGCTTAAATATTTTGTCCCTAATCTACTAGAACGTATCCTATTAATATGTGTATTTTCTTACCTGTTCATTGTGAATTACAATTAGTTTTACAATCAGTATATTTATGAGATTTCCAATACTTGAGTCGTTGTAAATTGCTGCAACCTAGAGAGAAAAGGGTCATAAGATTAGCCTGATAAAATCATATGACAAACTTAAGCTCTCTTAGTATTTTTATACTCATTTATTTAAAATTTTATATTCTGTTCTAAACATTCAGTTACCATGTTGATTACCAGAAGATGGACAGATGATACGCAGCTATACCTTTTAGAATCTGTAGGTTTTTTACTATAACTGAATATACTTGTTTACAATAACTAACACAGAATAAGACCAAGGACAAATGGATTCTCCACAGATATGACTGAGACAGGGTGGGTACTGAACTGACTTTTCTAGATGGGAAGCACAAATTTTCAAGCTACACGGAGCTCTTCTTCAGGTCTGAGGAAGCAAGGATAGTGTTTGAGCTCAATATAAGTGTTAAGTAGAAGGACTAAAATGCTGGTCATTTGAAATGAAGTGGGAAGTTGAGCATTAGATTATTATGCATAGAGGGTTTGAAGTAAGTAATTTAGGGCAGCAGACTGTATGGGTTGTTGCAAATTGTTGTAATGAACCAAAGAACTAATGTCCCCGTTAAATTCATGCCTTCTGGTGCCTAACAGAGCTATGAATTTAAATGTTCATGTTTACCTTTTGAACATGTTGTGCCAGTTTCCTGTGAGCACAAGTATAAGGAGTGATCACTTTGTGAAAAGTGTTTGCACAAAGATGCTGTTTGTCTTTTATTATTTTTTCGGTGTGAGTTCATTCAGGCGTGGAATGATTGTCCCATTTCATCCACATACTTGCTGTTGAAGCATCTGATGCACTGGAGGAGCTACGTCACATGTTGGAACAAGCAAGTGAAGGACCCCATAAATCTTGAAAGGTGTGTTGTGGGGGTATTGATCATCATAGCAGTTGAGATATGTCCACAAGTTTTGCATCTGTTGCTCTAGCAGTGTCTGGCGCTGCTTTCAATTGCTATGTCCTGGCCTGTGGGGAGTTTAATTCTAATGATGAGCACATAAAAGTCTGCCTATGGGGATCCCTTTGTAAGACCAGGGATATTAGTACAGCAGAGCCTGAGACACACTGTTGAAGTTAATGGAAGCTTTGCCACTGACTTTAGTGGGAGCAGAAACAGCAATTAGTTTCATTGCTTGACTCCAAAATAAACCAGATAATTTACAGAAGATATGCAGACCTATGGATCTCTCAGCAGTGCCACCAGACAGCTCTCCAGAACCATCAGGGGCAGGGGCTAGCAACACTCTGGCTCACCAGAAGCTCCGCCCATGAATCTCCTGATTGGAGCAGACATTCAGGCCTATTGATCAGCCTGGACAAAGTACTTAAGCCAAAAGGAGGCACAAGAAGTTGTCTATGCAACTGAATGAGATCCTGATCCACTGACATACAGGACTCAAAGACATGACTCTGGTTTGACTCTGGCATTGTTACCTGACTCCAGTTTGATCCTTGATACTGATTCTGATTTCAACTTCACTCAGTCACTGTTCTCTGGTTCCTGACTCTGACTTGATCCTGGGCATGGCTGTATAATAGCAGTCCTGATCCTCAGCATGAGTCCTGAACCCCTATTCTAGCATTTACCTTTGGCATAATCCTGACTCTGTCTCTGGCTTTGACTCTGGCTTCAATAGCTGGTTTCTGTCCTTGACTCTGATCACTAGACCTGACTGCTAATATCCATATCCCTACCCTGTGCTGTCTACATGGAGGCCACTCGGGGTGTATGTACATCTCATATGCATTAGACTGGATTATTTTGTCCAGGAGTATCCATTAGAGCTGAATCTGTGCCCTAGATACCCTCAAATCCCCACGCAATGCCAGTATAAAAGTGAGGCAGGATCAATCTTTTTCAGTTCATTCACCAACACCCAACCCCAAATGTGGGAAGAATTACAAAGTACAAGGAATGGAGGGTGGGCTGTGGAACCCACGTGAACAAAACATCTTAAAGAAGGACATTTATTCTAAGGTACTTAAGTAACCATCCTTTTCCTTTAAGTGATTGTCTCTGTAGAGTCCATTCTTGGTGACTGACTAACAAGAAGTTGTCTGATTGCTTGGAGTTGGACACCAAGACTCCTGCCTGAATAATGACTGTAGAAGAGCTCTACCGAAATGGGCATCCTTTGGAAACTTTGACCAAAAGATTAGAATCTTGTAAATGTCAGGACCAAGCTTCATGTAGCTGCCTTATGAATCTCAAGAACAGAAGCAGTCTTCAAATACATGAAGGTTGCCTGACCTCTAATGGAATGAGATCTAATGTATCTTAAGTCAGTGGTGGACAGGCTGAGGCCCACTGAGGTTTTATGTGCAGCCCACAAGACATTTTGTTTACTGTTGACCATACCAGGGTCGCCAGAGTCTGCTGGGTTTCATCTGCATCATTTTTTTCCTACCGATATTACTAAAGTGACATGCATGGAAAGCAAGGACACATGAAGCAAGGTGAATGCTGATTACACACAGGATTGACTGTGTATAATCAGGGTTGTTTTTTTTTCGAAAAAACTTCACCTGTGTCTAGACTGCTGTTGTGCTCTTTTGTGAGGGAGTTTGGGGCGCAGGTGGTATTCTCTTTGATCCTTCCTGTCAAAGGTAGGGGCCTGGGCAGAGAGAGGTGCATCCTGGAGGTGAATGCCTGGCTGCGAAGATGGTGTTGCCAGGAGGGCTTCGGCTTCCTTGACCACGGGGTGCTCTTCCAGGAAGGACTGCTTGGCAGAGATGGTGTTCACCTTTCCAGGAGCGGGAAGGCCTTGTTTGGACACAGACTGGCTAACCTTGTGAGGAGGGCTGTAAACTAGGTTTGACGGGGACAGGTGAGCAAAGCCCACAGGTAAGTGCTGAATGTGCGGGACAGGGAGATGGGTTGGAAATGGGGGGGACTACGGCCTATAATGGCAAGAAGAAAGGAGGGTCAGGGCACAACAGGGAGGCAAGATCAAATCAGTATCTTAGATGCCAATATATAAATGCAAGAAGTATGGGTAATAAGCAGGAAGAACTGGAATTGCTAACAAATAAATACAACTATGATATCATTGGTATTACAGAAACCTGGTGGGATGGGACGCATGATTGGAATGTTAGAATGGAAGGGTACAGCTTGCTCAGGAAGGACAGACAGGGAAAAAAGGGAGGAGGGGTTGCCTTGTATATTAAAAGTGTACACACTTGGACTGAAGTGGAGATGAACGTAGGAGATAGCTGTGTAGAGAGTCTCTGGGTTAAGCTAAAAGGGGTAAAAAATGAGGGTGATGTCATGCTAGGAGTCTACTACAGGCCACCTAGCCAGGTGGAAGAGGTGGATGAGGCCTTTTTTAAACAATTAACAAAACTATCCAAAGCCCAAGATTTGGTAGTGATGGGGGACTTCAACTATCCAGACATATGTTGGGAAACTAACACAGCGGGGCACAGGCTATCCAATAAGTTTCTGGACTGCATTTGAGACAACTTTCTGTTTCAGAAGGTTGAAAAAGCTACCAGAGGAGAAGCTGTTCTGGATTTGATTTTAACAAATAGGGAGGAACTAGTTGAGAACTTGAAAGTGGAAGACAGTATGGGTATGTCTACACTACCCTCCTATTTCGAAATAGGAGGGTAATGTAGGCATACCGCAATTGCAAATGAAGCCCGGGATTTGAATTTCCCGGGCTTCATTTGCATAAGCTGGGCGCCGCCATTTTTAAATCCCGGCTGGTTCGAACCCCGTGCCGTGCGGCTACATGCGGCACAAACTACCGTTACTCCTCGTGGAATGAGGAGTAACGGTAGTTCGAACTAGGAAGCCTAGTCCGAACTACCTAGTTCGAATTAGCGGGGTAGTGTAGACATACCCTATGGGGGACAGTGATCATGAAATAATAGAGTTCATGATCTTAAGGAAAGGTAGAAGGGAGACCAGCACAATTGAGGTAATGGATTTCAGGAAGGCAAATTTTGATAAGCTCAGAGAACTTGTAGGTAAGGTCCCATGGGAAGCAAGACTGAAGGGAAAAACAGCTGAGGAGAGTTGGAAGTATTTCAAAGGGACGTTGTGAAGTCATTCTGCCGCTCTACTCTGCACTAGTTAGGCCTCAGCTGGAGTACTGTGTCCAGTTCTGGGCGTCACATTTCAAGAAAGATGTGGAGAAATTGGAAAGGGTACAGAGAAGAGCGACAAGAATGATTAAAGGTCTAGAGAACATGACCTATGAAGCCAGGCTTCATGAACTGGGCTTGCTTAGTTTGGAAAAAAGAAGATTAAGGGGGGACATGATAGCGGTTTTCAAATATCTAAAAGGGTATCACAAGGAGGAAGGAGAAAATTTGTTCCTCTTGGTTTCTGAGGACAGGAAAAGAAGTAATGGGCTTAAAGTGCAGCAGGGGAGGTTTAGATTGGACATTAGGAAAAAATTCCTAACTGTCAGGGTGGTCAAATATTGGAATAAATTGCCAAGGGAGGTGGTGGAATCTCCCTCTCTGGAGATATTTAAGAACAGGTTAGATGGACATCTGTCAGGGATGGTGTAGACGGAGCTTGGTCCTGCGTTGAGGGCGGGGGGCTGGACTCGATGACCTCTCGAGGTCCCTTCCAGGCCTATGATTCTATGAAATTAAATTGAAAGAACGCAGCGATTTTTTCGACAGCAGTAAACCTCATTTTACGAGGAAGAATGACTTTTTTCAAAAGAGCTCTTTTGAAAAAAGGTGTTCTTGAATGCAAACAGGGCTTTTTCAAAAGAAAGCGTGCAGATTGCCTGAGTGCTCTCTTTCGAAAAAGCAGATCACTTTTTCGAAAGTTGAATGGCTGTCTAGACAATCTCTTTTGAAAGAGGTTTGTAGTCTAGATGTACCCTGAGAGCCATGTGCGCCCTCTATATCCAATCCAAGCACTTCATTGGTTCAATTAGTATACCCTGCAAATTCTAGATACGCAAGCGTAGTTAGCAAAACTACCCTATCCCAGGCAACCATCTTGGTTATAACAATCTTGCAGGTCACTCAGATGAAGGAGAGCTAGCAGTGGGGCTGGAGACAGGGCAGCAGTGCACAGGGACAGCAAGAAAGCAGTGTGGGATTTAGGAGGCTCTGGCACCACTTTGGGTAGGCCTGGATGCTAAGTAGGTAAGCCATGGCCCCCTCAGACCCATTTGTAGCTATACCCCTGATTTGCAAAGGTATAAATGACTTACATTCATGTATTATTGGATTTTATAATTCCCTCTAAAATTCAATGGAGCTTTGCCAATTTATCCCAGTTTAGGCTCCGGTATACAGTACTTTTAAAAATCTGTCTATTTTTATTTAAGTCTTATTTGATACCCTGCTATGTTTCTGGAACATACCTCTGATCTCAACCTATGACTACCCCAGGTAGGGTTACCAGGCACTGGTTTTTGATCGGAATGCCCAGTCAAAAAGGAACGCTGGCAGCTCTAGTCAATACCGCCAATTGGGCCATTAAAAGTCTGATAGATGGTGGTGCAGGACTAAGGCAGGCTAGTTTTTACCTGTTTTGGCTTCACACTGTAAGCTGGAATCAGCCAGCAGGTCTGGCTCCTAGGGAAAGTGGTCAGGGAGCTCCGTGAGCTGCTCCTACCCTGAGTACCTGCTCCACACTGTCATTGACTGGGAATCACATCATTCCTTCAAAAGCATTAGCATGAGCTTCTGTCTGCAGCTAACCACCTTGGAGGTTTAGTGAGGAGGAGATGAGGAACAGGATCAGGACCAAATCTCTACCTTCTCATCCCTTTTGTGACGGCAAGCACACACAGATACACTTCCATAAGCTGCTCTAGTGTTTGGGTCTTCTCTTTCCTCCAGTTCCTTAGCTGGTATTAACCATGTATTAATTATTATTATGTATTGCCTTAGTGCCTCAGAACCCTAGTCAACACCGACTGAGACCCTGTTGCTGTTCAAACAATGAACGAAAATCACAGAAAATCGCAGCTTACAATCCAAGTAGCTCCATTGCAAATAGGTGATTGCAAACAGGGAGTTTAGAGAGGGAGTTCTCCAGGTAAGGGAGAAGTGACTACAAGACTTTTGAGGGAAGCGGCTGTCTGTAGTGTGTGTTGTGTTTGGGGCTTTCTTCCTGTGTGCTGAGTTTGTTTTTGTGAGTGTGGTGTGTTTATTTTATTTTTTTCATTTCCCTGACTACCGCCCCCTCCCCCGCCCCACCCATGGAGTGTGTACTGTGACTGGCAGCTGGAAACTGTTGGCTTCTAATTAAAGTTTGAAATCTAGAAGCCTCTGCTGACTGGCTGAGCCTTGGTAGGGGAAGGGACTATCAGGCAGTCCAGAGCTTTATAAAGGAGAGAATCAGTGACTAGGGAGCTTGCGAACAGGTGATTGCAAACAGGGAGTTTAGAGAGGGAGTTGGGAAGGGGGCGAGGTACTCTTGCCTTTCCTTTAAACCCTTTTTTAGGACAGCAGGTATGGATGGTGATAGGTCTGCTGTTGTTACCTGCACAGCATGTGCCATGTTTATCTTCCTCCTGGAAGAAAAAAGGGATTTCATCTGCACTAAGTGCAAGCTGGTTGCCATTTTAAAGGAAAAAATTAGAGGATTGGAGGCCCAAGTGTCGACCCTACACTCAATCAGAGAGGATGAAGAGTTCGTCGATAGAAGGCAGTATTTAATCCTGCAGGCAAGGCAGGCGGAAGAGCCAGAGAGGGCAGTACAGCATGAGAATCAGAACTGGAAGTATGTAACTTCTAGAAGGAAAAAAAGGCCAGCACAGGAAGCCCCCATTGCTACAAAGGTAAGTAATCACTTTCAGGCTCTCTCCACAGGCTCTGCGATGGTAAATGCTTTAGAAGGGACCTCACAAGGAAGAAATCGGAAGGGAACCACTTCTACTGGAAGGCATGGGATGCATAGTCGTAGGGATAGGGGTTCCGCGACCACCACCCCCAAAAGAAGGTGGGTAGTGGTGGTCAGGGACTCCCTCCTAAGAGGAACGGAGCCATCCGTCCAGACCTTCACTCTCGAGAGGTGTGCTGCTTACCAGGAGCTCGAATTAAGGATGTGACTGAGAGTCTTACAAAACTGATCAAACCTTCAGATCACAACCCCTTCCTGCTTCTCCATGTGGGAACTAATGATACGGGCAAGAATGACCTTGAGCGGGTTACTGCAGATTACGTAGAGTTGGGAAGAAGGATCAAAGAATTCAGAGTGCAAGTGGTGTTCTCGTTCATCCTCCCTGCTGAAGGGAAAGAACTGGGTAGGGATCGTCGAACTGAGGAAGTAAATGCGTAGTTGCGCAGGTGGTGTCGCAGAGAGGGCTTTGGTTTCTTCAACCATGGGACTCTGTTCTGGGCACAAGGATTGTTAGGAAGAGATGGGATCCACCTAACAAAGAGAGGAAGGAGCATCTTCACGGGCAGGCTTGCAAACCTAGTGAGGAGGGCTTTACACTAGGTTCATTGGGGGACAGTGACCAAAACCCTGAGGGGAGTGGGGAAGTCGGACACCGGGAAGAAATGCAGAGAGGAACAAGCAACAAAGGAGGAACCCTGATTTGAATGGAGAAGATAGGGCAATCAATTGGTTATCTAAGGTGTTTGTACACCAATGCGAGAAGCCTGGGCAACAAACAGGAAGAATTGGAGGCATTGGCCCAGTCCAAGAACTACGATTTGATTGGGGTAACAGAGACTTGGTGGGATGGCTCGCATGACTGGAGCACTGTCATGGAAGGGTATAAACTGTGCAGGAAGAACAGGTAGGGGAGAAAAGGAGGTGGAGTTGCACTATATGTAAGAGAGCATTATGATTGCTCAGAACTTCAGTATATAGAGGGAGAAAAGCCTGTTGAGAGTCTACGGGTCAAGTTTAGAGGTGTAAGCAACAGCAGTGATGTTATGGTTGGTGTCTGCTAAAGGCTACCAAATCAGGTGGATGAGGTAGATGAGGCTTTCTTCGGACAACTGAGCAAAGCTTCCAGATCGCAGGCCCTGGTTCTCGTGGGGGACTTTAATCACCCTGACATGTTGGGAGACCAATACGGCAGTACACAGAGAATCCGGGAAGTTTTTGGAGAATGTTGGGGATAACTTCTTGGTACAAATGCTGAAGGATCTGACCAGGGGCCGTGCACAGCTTGACCTGCTGCTCACAAACAGGGAGGAACTAATAGGAGAAGTAGAGGTGGGTGACAACTTGGGAAGCAGTGATCATGAGATGGGTAGATTTCAGGATCCTGACAAAAGGAAGAAAAGAGAGTAGTAAAATACACACCTTGGACTTCAGAAAAGCAGACTTCAACTCCCTCAGAGACCTGATGGGCAGAATCCACTGGGATGCTAACATGAAGGGGAAAGGAGCCCAGGAGAGCTGGCAGTATTTTAAATAAGCCTTATTGAAGGCACAGAAATAAACCATTCCAATGCGTAGCAAGAGAAGCAAATATGGTAGGAGACTGGATTGGCTTACCGGGGAAATCCTTGGTGAACTTAAGCACAAAAACGGAGCTTACAAAAAGTGGAAACCTGGACAGATGACTAGGGAGGAGCATAAATGTATAGGTTGAGAATGCAGGGGAATTATCAGGAAGGTGAATTGCGACTCGCAAGGGATATGAAGGATAACAAGAAAGGTTTCTACAGGCATGTTAGCAAGAAGAAAGTGATCAGAGAGAGTGTGGGACCCCTACTGGATAAGGGCAGTAACCTAGTGACAGATGATGTGGGGAAAGCTGAAGTACTTAATGCTTTCTTTGCCTCTGTCTTCACGGACAAGGTCAGCTCCCAGACTAATGCGCTAAGTGACGCAATATGAAACGAAGGTGGATAGCCCTTGGTGGGGAAAGAACAGGTTAGAAACTATTTAAAAAAGCTGAACGTACATAAATCCATGGGTCTGGACTTAATACATCCGAAGGTACTGAGGGAGTTGGCAAATGTCATTGAGGAGCCTTTGGCCATTATCTTTGAAAAGTCATAGAGATTGGGAAAGATCCCGGATGATTGAAAAAAGCAAATGTAGTGCCCATCTTCAAAAAAGGGAAGAAGGCCGATCCAGGGAACTATAGGCCGGTCAGTCTTACCTCAGTTCCTGGAAAAATCATGGAGGGGATCCTCAAGGAATCCATTTTGAAGCACTTGGAAGAAGGGAAGGTGATCAGGAATAGTCAGCATGGATTCATGAAGGGCAAATCATGCCTGACCAATCTGATTAGCTTCTATGATGAGGTAACTGGCTCTGTGGATATAGGAAAGTCAGTGGATGTAATAAACCTTGACTTTAGCAAGGCTTTTGATATGGTCTACCACAATATTCTTGCCAGCAAGTTAAGGGAATGTGGATTGTATAAATGGATGATAAGATGGATAGAAATCTGGCTGGAAGGTCAGGCCCAGAGGGTAGTGATCAATGGCTCAATGTCAGGATGGTGGTCGAGTTCTAGCGGAGTGCCCCAAGGTTTAGTTCTGGGACCGGTTTTGTTCAACATCTTTATTAATGACCTGGATGAGGGGATGAATTGCACCCTCAGCAAGTTTGCGGTGGACACTAAGCTAGGGGGAGAGGTAGATACGCTGGAGGGCAGGGATAGAGTCCAGAGTGACTTAGACAAATTGGAGGATTGGGCCAAAAAAAAATCTGAGGAGGCTCAACGAGGACAAGTATAGAGTCCTGCACTAGGGACGGAAGAATCCCAAGCATTGTTACAGACTGCGGACCAATTGGCTATGTAACAGTTCAGCAGAAAAGGACCTGGGGATTACAGTGGATGAGAAGGTGGATATGAGTCAACAGTGTGCCCTTGTAGCCAAGAAGGCTAATGGCATATTAGGTTGCATTAGGAGGAACACTGCCAGTAGATTCAGAGATGTGATTATTCCTCTTTATTCAGCTCTGGTGAAGCCACATCTAGAGTATTGTGTCCAGTTCTGGGCCCCCGATTACAGGAAGAATGTGGATGCATTGGAGATGGTCCAGCGGAGGGTGACCAAAATGATTAGGGGGCTGGAGCATATGACCTATGAGGAGAGGCTGAGGGAGTTGGGTCTATTTAGTCTGCAGAAGAGAAGAGTGAGGGGGGATTTGACAGCAGCCTTCAACTTCCTGAAGGGAGATTCTAAACAGGCTGGAGAAAGGCTGTTCACAGTAGTGACAGATGGCAGAACAAGGAGCAATGGTCTCAAGTTGCAGTAGGAGAGGTCCAGCTCTATGGTTCTATGATTCTATGATTATTGGAAGCCAGCTGAAAAGCTGATTATTATTTTGAAAAGTGAATTTATTATTGTCTGGAGAATATAATGTAACCTGGGTATTTTGTTTCACAACAGCTATATGTTCTTAAAATGTTTACTAAAACTGCACTGCTGTGTAAATTTATTCATTTTACTTAAATGGCACAGTGAATTATTATATATTACTAATTCTTTTAATGTGTTATCAAATCAAGAGCTAGATTTTACGATATTACTCACGGCAGTACTGAAGTCAACAGAGCTACCAGCTAAGGTTCTGGCCCTGATCTTGTATATTTAGACAAATTATTTGTTTCAACACAGAATTATCTGATGGGACACAATGCTCCAATACCATAACAGTAATAAATTCACTTGCGATTGGCAGTATCACTTGATTTACTTACTATTGACATAAGTGTTAATATATAGTGCTGCAAGTTCCGTCCATGGTGGCGAACCATTTTGGCATCAGCTGTAACCATCACTTCTACATATCTTGGATATGAAAGAAAACGTTTTTTCCGGGAATGTGGATAGCTTCTCTCATCCTCTATTGATAGATTTTTAAAAGCATACTCTAAAACTCTGGCCTTTTGTAAAATACTTATATCTTCATTTAAACTGCCATGGTCTGAAAATGGTAAAGTGATTGTTTTCATTTCTTTTTCTAGAAGATAAACACAAAGTTACTAGAGCATGCAGTTTCTAAACTTAAAGAGAATAAGGATAAAGACAGCACAAAATAAACAAATTGACAAAGTTGTAATATTTAGTCTTTTTCCAAAATCAAGCAATATAACCATAAAAATATTAGTTAGGAAAGCTTAAAACAGGAATATCAAATTGGATATTTACAAAACACTGGTATACAGCTGCCCTATATTTGGTGTCATAAAAACTGCCCTAGTAGATAAGGCCAGAGGTACATCTAGCTCAATATCCTGTCTTCCAATAGTGGCCTATGCCAGGTGCCCCAGAGCAAATAAACAGAAGGAATGAACAGAGCAGATAATCATCCAGGGAGCCATTCTGTCTCTCATTGTAAGAAATGCCTTTTTTTTCATATAGGATGTGTCTAGACTACAATCCTCTTTCGAAAGAGGAATGCAAATGAAGGAAATAAAAAATGCAAATGGAGCGCAGATCTACAAATCCCATGCTTCATTTGCATGATTGCTTTTTCAAAAAAAGATTATTTTGAAAAAAAGCAATCTAAACCTAATTTTTTCAGGAATAAGGGTGCTTTCGAAAAAGAGTTTTTTTCCGAAAGAACTGTGTCTAGACTACTTTTTTTTTCAAAATAACGTTTTTTGAAAAAGTGATTGGACGCAATTATGCAAATAAAGCACGAGATTTGTAAACCTGCACTTCATTTTCATTTTTGATTTCCTTCATTTACATTCCTCTTTCCAAAGAGGAATGTAGTCTAGACGCACTTATAGTGTGTAAGTGCCCTAATCAACATAGACGATGACCCTATTGTGCTAAGTGCCATAGAAACACAGAGCAAAAACATTGTCCCTGGCCCAAACATGGGAAAGAGATATACTATACTGTATACTTTTTAGAATACAAATTGTTTTAAAATTCAAACTTACAAGCTAGAAGGCCAAGGACAATGTGATGTTCACTTGTACAAACCTCATTTTAATGGGGAAATCTAATACAATGCTGGCGTAGACATGACAACTTTTAATAGCTACACTCATCATTAGGGCAAACACGTATAGCACAAAACAAGAAAGATCTCAGAACTGCTACCCAATTGCTGCTTCTGCCCGCACTCTAGCTGCATATGTTCAAAGGGGTTCTGCAAAAGCACAGATTAATTGCAGCAGGACCAAAAACATATGTGAAAGAGTCATAGAAACAAGACACACAGAGGAGGAAGAAAGAGAGGACAAAATAATACATAGCTACGGTGCAGGTTGTGGAGCCTTCCCCCAGTTGCGCTCCTCAAGCACAAAGTCTGTTCCAAGAAAACTCCACTAGTCTCATCAAAGATTGTTGGAAAGATCATGCGAAACTGAGGTCATTGCCCTTCCCTTTCTGTCCCCCTCAGACAAATATGTTAAGCTAGCTCATGGAGTAAGAGTTCATAATCTATACTTCCAAAGTGTGAAGAAATTGCAGTGCCCCTCCAGAACACAAACAGCCAGAATTCCTCTCACCATACTTTTGGTTCTATACTCTACCCACAATGTTCATTAGCCCATAATATATTCTGAATGATTCTGGTACTATAGAACAAACCAAAATGTTCATGCATGCATAGGTGCTGCTTTTCAAATATACTGCCTAAAATGGATTAAATGTCAAAACAAACAGTATGTTTACATGACAAAAAAGGACGTCTCATGTTCTGAGCAAATATATATATATATATATATTTAAAACATTAACAATCAGTCTTTATCAAATATTTAAGCACTTCAGAAGAAACTGTTCTGTATAATCAAATAAATAACATAACTTTAGATAAATAAATATATATAATACATTAACAAAAATGTTGCTTACATTTGTGTTTACCTGAAAGACTGAAAAGGTACCAGTTCTGGTCTCTTCAGGTAAATAAGGTATGTTTTATAATCTTCCATGAAAGAGTTGGGAATGTTTTTCTTTAAAATAAAACAGGAACATTAAATACAAAAAATTACATTTAAATAGTAAAATTGTGACACAAACCAACAAAAGCCAGGAAGTGTATAAACAAGGTTGACACTGAGGACATAACTCAAGTAATTACAGTGATTTTGTTTTTCTTTTACTCTTTAAAAAACGTTTATGTCCTTATTGTCATTTAAACATAGTTTTTTGTATTTAATTAGAGGCCTGAATTTCATTGTGCCCCAATCCCCCAGTTTGACGAGACGTACCCATGCTAACTCTGCTATGCTTCAAAAATAGAGTGTAGCCGTAACAGCATATATGGTATGAGAGACACATGTCACTTAACTATGTCTCTAGAGTCTCAGATGGGTACATGATCAAGGGTCCTAACCTTTTCTATTGCTTGTGCTACTAGGGCTAGTGTGATCAGCACCAGCATGGGTATATCTCCTCAGACTAGGAATTACACCTCATCTTGAAGTTCAGACATGCCCTAAAACTTCCTATGCAATACATGAGAAGAGAAAGGCCCCAGATAATGGGATTCACAAAAGCCACTGGGAAATACCAAAGAAAAGGACATGGGTTACATTTTGCCTTCAAAGGGACTTTCACGTCTAAGTTTGAGCTGGTGTCACTCTTGCACCTGGCTCTAGGCCCAATGCATATTTAATTATTTAAACACAGTGGAACAGCATCAACAGAAGAAACAAGGTGCCCTGCTACAGAATATGCCATAGCATGGCGGTTAGGGTACTCTAACAAGAGACCCATGTTTAGTAGCACAGGTTGAACTTCTCTAGTCCGGCACCCTAAGTACCTGACTGGTCTCGAACCAGAGAACTTGCTGAACCATGGGAGGTCAACATTGTCTAGTGGCATTATAACAATTCCATTGCTTATTGGGCTCTCATATACAGTCAGGGGTAAATTAGAACTAAATAACAGCACAGAACACTGAGCACTAGGTCCGATGGCTATAAACAAACTTTATGGGACTGTGGGAAACTTGGCCATATCCATGGTAAGTAGACATCTGGCTAACTAAAATCATGACAGACCACGGGTGTTGCCGGACCAGAGAGTACTAGATATGGGTATGTCTACACTACAGCATTATTTCGAAATAAGCTATTTCGAAATAGTTAATTCGAAATAACGCGTCTACACACAAAATGCATTTCGAAATAGCGTTTTGCTATTTCGAAATAGCGCGTCCACACTGAGTGGCTGCTGAATCGCATTTAAGGCCGGCTGGAACCAGGTCCGGCAGGGCATCAGGTCAGGAGTTACTTTCTGCGGCTGCTTCCTGAGGCTGTCTGAGGCATGTGCTTAAAGGGACCCCCCTGGACAGCCAGTTCTCAGGTTTCCCTTCTTGTTTGCCTACCTCGATGAGGGACAGAAAAGCATTTTGTCTCTGAGTCCCCTGGTTGACCTCACTCAGGACACCACAGCACTCTGCAACATGGAGCTGGAGCTGTCCCTAAGCACTCTGGTGCTGTTCTTGGACACGTTGCTGTGAGCCTGGCTGCACTTTCTGCAGGCTGCCATCCGGGAGGTCCATCGGGGGGCTGTCAGTATCCAGGAGGCCTTGCAGGGGAGCTTCCACCCGAGGAGCACTGAGAGCCTCCTTGGTCTGCCTCACTGGGGGCTTGTGCCTCATTCCTCCCTCATGTCCTTCCACTTACCCCCCCACACACACTGCTCCCCTTCCTGATGTCAAATAAAATACATGTTTTTTCATAAACACAAACTGTCTTTATTTAACAAAACTAGGGGGAGGTGAGACTGGGGAAAGGAGATGGGAGAGAGAAGGAGAGAGGGTAGGAGAGGGGAGGGGAAAACCTGGGAGGAGGGAGCTGGAAGGGGGAAGCAAGGGGAAGAAGAGGGAGGGTAATCTCAGAGCTCAGGAGTGGGGGTCTCGCTGCACCAACCTTATTTTCATGCGAACCTGCTCCTGGTTCGCATGTGACCGTTGGTGGCCAGGCTGGCAGCTATCCAGCCATAGACGGCCATGTTCCTCCATCTAGTGCAGAGATCATGGATGTTTGGGGCATCTCCCCCAAACCTGAATAAGGTCCATGATCTCCTCTCTGGATCAGAAAGGTGCCCACCTTTGCCGGGCCCTGGCAGGCTCCTGGGAGCTGACAGACTGCTCCTGGGGAGCAGTGGAGGGCTGGCTGCCAGTGGCTTGCTGGCTCATGTGTTGAGGCCACTGGTCAGGGGCACTGACTACTGGTTCTTGGCTGGCAGGCTTGGAGCTGGCACAAGCACTGTGGCCAGAGTCTACTCCTTTAAGGGCTCCGGGGAGGGGGGAGGGAGAGCAGTGTTCTTGGTTGAGGCTGGAGTGGCCACCAGGGCACCCTGGGAAGGTTGGAGGCCCCCTATTTCGAAATAAGTGTCTACACAGCACTTATTTCAAAATAGCTATTTCGAATTTGGCGTTAGTCCTCGTAGAATGAAGTTTCCCAAATTTGAAATAAGTCGTCCGCTATTTTGAATTTATTTTGAAATAGCAGTTTGCCTGTGTAGACACTAGGGGTGTGTCTAGACTACATGGCTCCGTTGATAGAGCCATGTAGATGAGTTTACTAGACATAGCAAAATGAAGCAGCGATTTAAATAATCACAGCTTCATTTACATCAAAATGGCCACCATGCTGCGCCGATCAGTGGATTGTCGGCACAGCACGGTAGTCTGGACGGGGGTCAGCTGACCCCAGAACCCTTTATCGTCAGATCCTTTATGCCTCGTGAAACGAGGCTTACAGGATCTGACGACAAAGGGTTCTGGGGTCAGCTGATCCCCATCTAGACTACCACGCTGTGCCGACAAATAGCTGATCGGCACAGCGCGGTGGCCATTTTGATGTAAATGAAGCAGCGATTATTTAAATCACTGCTTCATTTTGCTATGTCTAGTAAACTCATCTACATGGCTCTATCAACGGAGCCATGTAGTCTAGACACACCCTAGTAAAGTTATTTCGAAATAAGGGCTGTTATTTCAAAATAACTTTCCTGTGTAGACATACCCTTAGAGAGGTTCAACCTGTGTCCTATTCCATGAGGAGTACCATTGAGATTGGTGCATGTATATATGGTGTAAAAAAGTATTCAGTGAGAGTAAGGATGTCAGAATATGGTTCCAAATGTATAACATTGCTCCTAATATTTGTAAAAGCACTCAACTACAATTTATGTTCACATCTTATACCTGGTCCACACTGAGGGTATGTCTACACTACCCCGCTAGTTCGAACTAGCGGGGTAATGTATGCATACCGCACTTGCTAATGAAGCCCGGGATTTGAATTTCCCGGGCTTCATTAGCATAAGCGGGGAGCCGCCATTTTTAAATCCCCGCTGCTTCGAACCCCGTGTAGCGCGGCTACACGGGGCTCGAACTAGGTAGTTCGGACTAGGGTCCTATTCCGAACTACCGGTACTCCTCGTGAAACGAGGTGTACCGGTAGTTCGGAATAGGCACCCTAGTCCGAACTACCTAGTTCGAGCCCCGTGTAGCCGCGCTACACGGGGTTCGAAGCAGCGGGGATTTAAAAATGGCGGCTCCCCGCTTATGCTAATGAAGCCCGGGAAATTCAAATCCCGGGCTTCATTAGCAAGTGCGGTATGCATACATTACCCTCCTAGTTCGAACTAGGAGGGTAGTGTAGACATACCCTGGGAGTGTAGGTCAAACTTAGCAATATTAGGTTGAATTTCTAAACAATGAGTCCACAGCACCAAGCCTATTACGTCAATTTTAAGGGCCGTTAAAGTCGATTTCAGTACTCCTGCTTTCCATGAGAAGTAATACTAAATTCAGCTTTGCATGGTTGACTTTATGGTAGTACAGACACTGCTGCAAAATTCAGTTTTTGGCCTTCAAGAAGTGTCCCATGATGCCCCGTGGTGACCACTATGGCCAGGACTTTCAACTCTACTGCTCTCCAGGTGAACAGGAAAAGCACTGGGAAAATTTTAATTTCATTTCTTGTGTGGCCAGCATGGTGAGCAGTACTCAGAGCAGGCAGTTCCTAGGGTTACAGACGAGCACCAGTATGGAGTATGCAGGAGATCCTGGACCTCATTGCTGTGTGGGGAGAGAAGCTGTTCTTGCAGAACTAGAAACCAGCAAAAGGAACACAAATATATATGCCAAGATTGCAAAGGACATGGAGGAGAAAGGATATGCCTGGGATGCTCAGCAGTGCCCCGTAAAAATAAAGGAGCCGAGGCAATCATTCCAGAACACAAATGAGGCAAATGGATAGTCTGGATCATCACTGCAAATATGCCTCTTCTTTCCCAAAGCAATTGACCAGTAGCTGTTTGCCATTACAAGCATCCACAGGGCAATTGCCACTCGCTTTTCCACTGTCAGAATGGGTTTAATTCTGATATTCTTGTACTTCAGAGCAGAGGAAAGCAATTCACAAACTTTCATGAAAGTGGCCTTATGCATGCAAAAGTTTTGCAGCCATTGCTGATCATCCCAAACCTGTATAACTATGCAGTACCACCAATCTATACTTGTCTGACAGCACAAGAACCAGCGTTCCACTGTGTCCAGAGGATCTAAGGCCATCGGCCTTTGTTAGTCACTCAATTCAAGTACTTCGCAGAAGAGTATGTTTATGGCCTCCTGAGATTCTTCCTCATTCAGGTGGACCCAATATCTTCTGGATATACTCCAGCATAAGGCAATAACCCAGAATGCAAAGGGGCACAGGAACTGTGGAACAGCTACCCACAGTGCATCATTCTCAGAGTCAACCTAGCCACCCTACTGGGCATGGCTATTTCAAACTGCATTGAATTCTTGCGCACAATGAGGACATGCACCTTCTACTTTACAAAATCAGGGGATTAAAAATTGACCTTAATAAATTTGACTTTATCTCGTAATGTAAACATAGCCTTAGAGAAAAATTACCAGGGCTCAACAATCTATGTAATCTATTCACCCATGGCGAGTAGATTACATCCCGGAAGAGCCAGGTTCGGGCGATCTACACATGCACAGAACAATCTGCGCACGTGCAGAACACCGGACAGCGCGTCTGGCAAGCAAGGATCGCCGCAGCTCGGCGGGCCCTGACAATTACTATACAATTTCCTATGCAAAGCCATGAAACCACTTTGAGAAATCTGCTAACCAGCTGCTCAGGTGTGTTTACTTACTGGCTCTACACCACAGAATCTTGCAGCTCCCATTGGCTCTAATTTGCCATTTGCAGCCAAGGGGAGCCGCAGGAAGTAGCATGGGCTGGGCCAACACTTCCTGCAGCTCCCCTAGGCTGCAAACAATGAACCAGAGTCAGTGGGTGCCGCGAGGCTCCATGGCCATGATGCCAGTAAATATACACACTGGAGTGACCAGTTAGCAGGTTTCTCAAAGTGGTTTCACGGACCACTCTGAGAAACTCTCTGACAGAGGAATACAAACAATATGTAACTGAATTGGCATACCAGACACTGGACAATCTCTAATACTGTAGAGGTCACTGCGTCTCCACCATGTATGTTCATATGTTGTTCTTCCTCCAGAACTAGGAAGAGCTTACAAGAGGCTGGGGGTTTGGATACAATGAACACTATCAACAAAAACCTATTAAAATTAAAAGCGGCAAGGAGTCCTGTGGCACCTTCGGGTATGTCTACACTACCCCGCTAGTTCGAACTAGCGGGGTAATGTAGGCATACCGCACTTGCAAATGAAGCCCGGGATTTGAATTTCCCGGGCTTCATTTGCATAAGCCGGGGGCCGCCATTTTTAAATCCCGGCTGGTTCGAACGCCGTGCCGCGCGGCTACACGCGGCATGAACTAGGTAGTTCGGACTAGGCTTCCTAGTTCGAACTACCGTTACTCCTCATTCCACGAGGTAGTTCGAACTAGCGGGGTAGTGTAGACATACCGTTATAGACTAAGGGTATGTTTACACTACAGCACTAATTCGAACTAACTTAATTCGAATTAGTTAATTCGAACTAAGCTAATTCGAACTAGTGCATCTAGACCTAAAAATTAGTTCAAATTAGCGTTTTGCTAATTCGAACTAGCATGTCCACATTGAGTGGACCCTGAACCGAAGTTAAGGCTGGCCGGAAGCAGTGCCAGCAGGGCATCAGTTTAGGACTTAGAGCGTGGAGCTGCTGTCTCAGGCTAGCCGAGGGCTGTGCTTAAAGGGACCCGACCCCCACCCCAGACAGATAGTTCTCAGGGTTCCCCGCTTGCTTGTCTACCTTGATAAGGGACAGCAAAGCAGTCCTGGCTTGGAGTGCCCTGAGTGCCCACACTTGGCACATCACAGCACTTGGCCATCAGCCCGGCTGCACTTGCCGCAGGCTGCCATCTGGGGGGGGTCAATCGGGGGGCTGCAGGAGAGCTTCCATCCCAAGGAGCCCGCAGAGCCACCCCAGTCCTCCCCATCGGGGGCTCGTACCCCATTCCTCCCTCACCTCCTTCCACTTACCCCTCCCGAACCCCCCCTTCCTGATGTACAAAATAAAGGAGACGTGTGTTCAAAAATAGAAACTCTCTTTATTTAACAAAAGTGGAGGGTGGGGGGGGATTAGCCTCTGGGGAGACTGGGAAAAGGAGGTGGGAGAGGGGAGGGGGAAACCTGGGAGGAGGGAGCTGGAAGCGGGAAGCCAGGGGAAGAAGAAGGAGGGGAAGTATCAAACTAAGGTACGCCATATCTCCAGTACTATGTACAGATGTGATCTCCTCACCCCAGAAAAGATGTTTTGGCCTTGGAAAGGGTTCTGAAAAGGGCAACTAAAATGATCAGGTGTCCGGAACAGGTCCCATATGAAGAGAGGCTAAAGAGACTGGGACTTTTCAGCTTAGAAAAGAGGAGACTGAGGGGGGATATAACAGAGGTCTATAAAATCATGAGTGGTGTGGAGAGGGTGCATAAAGAAAAGTTCTTCATTAGTTCCCATAATAGAAGGACTAGAGGACACCAAATGAAATTAATGGGTAGCAGGCTTCAAACTAATAAAAGAAAGTTCTTCACAAAGCAAATAGTCAACCCGTGGAAGGCTATGGAGGCTATGAAGGCTAGAACTATAACAGAGTTTAAAGTTAGATAAAGTCATGGAGGTTGGGTCCATGGAGTGGTATTAGCCAGGGGGTAGAAATAGTGTCCCTGGCCTCTGTTTGTGGAAGGCTGGAGATGGATGGCACGAGACAAATGGCTTGGTCATTGTCTTCGGTCCATCCCCTCCAGGGTACCTAGCATTAGCCGCTGTCGGCAGACAGGCTACTGGGCTAGATGGACCTTTGGTCTGACCCAGTATGGCCATTCTTATGTTCTTATGTTCTAAGCTCAGGGCTCAGGGTTGGCGGTCTCACTGGACCACCTTGATTTTCATGCAAACCTGCTCCTGGGTTTGCATGTGGCCTTTGGTGGCCAGGCTGGCAGCTATCCTGCCCTAGACGGCCACTTTCCTGTGCCTAGTGCGGAGGTCGTGGACGTTGGAGGCCTCCCCCCAAACCTGGATGAGGTCCACGATCTCCGCACTAGACCAGGAGGGCGCCCGCCTCTTGCGGCCCCGGGCAGGTTCCTGGGAGCCGCCAACCTGGTCCCGAGAAGAGGCAGAGGGCTGGGTGGCAGTGGGTGGCTGGCTCGTGCCGTGCCAGGTGCAGGGTCTGCTGGCTGGGTGCTGGCAGGCTTGCACCTGGCACAGGCACCGTAGCCAGACTGTGCCCCTTTAAGGGCTCTGGGGCCGGGAGGGGGGGCAAAAGAATTTCCCTGGTTGTGCCAAGAGTGGCCACCAGAGCAAGCTGGGGAGGGCTAGCCTCCCACTAGTTCGAATTAAGTGGCTACACAGCCCTTAATTCGAACTACTTAATTCGAACTAGGCGTTAGTCCTCGTAGAATGAGGTTTACCTAGTTCGAATTAAGCGCTCCGCTAGTTCAAATTAAGTTTGAACTAGCGGTTTGCCTGTGTAGCGCTAATGAAAGTTAATTCAAACTAACGGCTGTTAGTTCGAATTAACTTTGTAGTGTAGACATACCCAGTTGAGTTAGTCTGTAAGGTGCCACAGGACTCCTCACCGCTTTTGCAGATTCAGACTAACACAGCTACCCCTCTGATACTATTAAAATTAGACTCTGACAGATTTCAGAAAACTTCCCATATTAAATTGAGAACTGTAAGGATCTGATCTGGGAAGATATGTCTACACTGCCAAAAAAACACAGTGAGTTTCAGAGCCTGGATCAAATGACTGCCTATAAATAGCAGTGTAGATGTTTCTGCTTGGGCTGAAGCCTGGGCTCTGAGACCCCTAGTCCCCTCACCAGGTTTCAGAGCCTGGTTGCCAACCCAGTAGGAATGTCTACACTGCTATTTTTAGCACTGTAACATAAACCCCATGAGCCTGAGTCAGTTGACCTGGGCTTTGAGATTCATTGGCATAAGGATTTTGTTGCAGTGTAAATGTATATTGAGGGGCTTACCATACTTATGCTTTGAAAATGTAGGGCAAATTTAAGTTTTGATGTATGAAATCTTTTTATTTTAAATTGGAGACATTCAGTTATGATGTGGGATATTTGTTCACAGCTGCACATTTATAAATGTGCATTAAAAAAATTAAATGAAAGCAACAGGGGCCAAATTCGATCTCATTTATGCTCAGGATAATTCATTAGGGTTGCCAGGTATCCGGTATATTTTTTGTGCATTTCTTTTCTTTTATTCTTTTTTTTTTTTTTCTTTTTGCTGAACCAATTTTTTTCCCACCATGTTCAGTAGTTTTGGTGAAAGTATCTGGTAAACCTATACAGCCAGTCCCCGACTTACTAATGAGTTACGTACCAAACACTAGATCGTAACAATCTGTTTGTAAGTCGGATTACATTCACTTACGTACGGCCGCACTGTTCATAAGTGTGGATTTCGTTCGTAAATACGAACGGTCGTAAGTTAATGCGTTCATAACTCGGGGACCAGCTGTAATTTATATTACAGTAATTCACTAACAATATTGCTCTCTATGATGCCAAAGGTTTCATTGTTTTTGCGGAGGGTTGAATTTCAAGGAATCTTTCGGTAGTGCTGCTGTGTTATACAATGTGACTGAATTACAGTTCAAGAAAAATAGTGGATATATTTGCGATAGGGATGTTAGCTATTGGTTAATTGAATAGTCGACTAACCGCATGAATTCTTATCAGTTAGTCGACTATTCTATAGTTCCCAGGGGTAGGGCTGGCAGCCAGTGCACTGTAGCCCTACTCTCATGGAACTGGGAATGCTCTGGCTGACAGTCCCGACCCCATGGACTACAGAATAGTCATCTAACTGCTAAGAATTCATGCAGTTAGTTGACTATTCAGTTAACTGATAGCTCTATCAGAGGCAGCAGCACTGGATGCCAGATGGAAGCCGGTCTGCGATGGAAGCTAGTTTAAAAATCAGCTCCCCTCATGGACTGGCTCCTGCTCCCCGCCCTTGATGCCTCTGATACAGAAACAGTGGGGGCGGAGGGGATGTGAGTTATTTGACTAGATTAACCGATAAACCTAGGCTTATCAGTTAATCGACTAGTCAACTACTTATTCACATCCCCAATTTGTGACAGATCTGGTAGTTTCCTGCAATATCTTTGGGAGTTCTTACTGTACTAAGTTATGTATCATTATGAATAGATATTCTTTGGTTTAAAAGTAGCTTAATTTGGTTATGTGCAAACATATCAATTTAACTATATAGTTTCAAAACTCACTTGTAGGACCATGTTTGTGTGCAGACAAGGCTCTACAGAATCGCTGATTTAGATGAAATATTTGTTTGACTCCTGACTTCTGCTCTATCTTCAGCCACTAAACACCCAGTACTGTTATTTACATTTTCTCTTTCCGCTACCTTACAAATACATACACTATGAAACCGCTCCTGTTTCTCCTCTTTTCTCTACTGAGATGAATAAGCTTTCTATCCAGAAAACCTTCCTGGTTCTGACCCTACTAGTCTCCTTCTCTCTCTCTCTCTTCCCTATACTTCGTGCCTGTGCCTTCTTATTCCCCCTATGTTAATGGGCCAATTTACTCTTTAGTCCTCCCCCAGCTCATTCTAATCCACTAATTAGGCCCCCATCAGGTCCACCATAGGGAAACTTAATTGGTGTTTAAGTGACTTGCATGCTGGCTCAGCTATTGGTTCCCAGCACACTCTTACAATTACCTTTACAAAGCTAGTTTCCTAGAACCTTTCATTTTGTGGATTTGATGGAAGGGACAGAGAATGAAATGAGGTTGGGGTTGCTGGTTTGGGGGATTGAGGGGGGGGGGGGTTGAGAATGTTCTTTAATGAGATGTTGTGCAAATCTGACCAAACTGAATGATTTATTCAACGTATTGTAGATAGACTATTTTTTCTAATGTTGTTTTTCTAATGTGATTTCTAATGTAGTTTTGATAACAGACTTGTAAGTAATACCTTCTGTATGTTTCTGCACTTGCTAATCTTATAAAGTGTTGCAGGACCATACAATGAAATATAGCAGTACAAATATAATTAGAAAAACGTTCTCATGCTAACGGTAGTCTAGAAGGGTATGTCTACACTACAGAGTTAGTTCGAACTAACTTAGTTCGAATTAGTTAATTCGAACTAAGCTAATTCGAACTAACGCGTCTAGAACTAAAAAGTAGTTCGAATTAGCGTTTTGCTAATTCGAACTAGCATGTCCACATTGAGTGGACCCTGAACAGGGCTTAAGGATAGCCGGAAGCAGTGCCGGCAGGGCATCAGAGGAGGACTTAGAGCGTGGAGCTGCTGTCTCAGGCTAGCCGAGGGCTGTGCTTAAAGGGTCCCGACCCCCACCCCGGACAGACAGTTCTCAGGGGTGCCCCGCTTGAAAACCAGTCCTGGCTTGGAGTGCCCGGAGTGCCCACACTGGGCACATCACACCACTCGGCCATCAGCCCGGCTGCACTTGCCGCAGGCTGCCATCTGAGGAGAGGGGGCAATTGGGGGGCTGCAGGAGAGCTTCCACCCCCAGAAGCCCACAGAGCCAGCCCAGTCCTCCCCATCGGGGGCTCGTGCCCCATTCCTCCCTCACCTCCTTCCACTTACCCTTCCCTAGCCCCTTTTCTTGATGTACAAAAGAAAGGACAATTGTGTTCAAAAATGGAATCTGTCTTTATTGAACAAAACTGGGGGAGACTGGGAAAAGGAGGTGGGAGAGGGGAAGAGAAAGGCTGGGAGAGGGGAGGGCAACTAACATGATCAGGGGTTGGGAACAGGTCCCAGATGAAGAAAGGCTACAGAGACTGGGACTGTTCAGCTTAGAAAAGAGGAGATGGAGCAGGGACAGGATAGAGGTCTCTAAAAGCAGGGGTTGAGTGGAGAGGGTGCGTACAGAAAAGTTCCCATAAAGAAGGACTAGAGGACACCAAAGGAAAGGAATGGGTAGCAGGCTTCAAACTAGTAACAGAAAGTTGTTCTTCACAAAGCAAATAGTTAACCTGTGGAACTCCTTGCTGCAGGAGGCTGTGAAGGCTACAACTAGAACAGAGTTTAAAGGGAAGTGAGATCAAGTCATGGAGGTTGGGTCCATGGAGTAGTCTTAGCCAGGGGGTAGGAGTGGTGTCCCTGCCCAAAGTTTGTGGAAGACTGGAGAGGGATGGCACGAGACAAATGGCTTGGTCACTGTCTTCGGTCCATCCCCTCCAGGGTTCCTAGGGTTGGCCGCTGTCGGCAGACAGGCTACTGGGCTAGATGGACCTTTGGTCTGACCCAGGACGGCCATTGTAAGCTCAGGGCTCAGGGTCGGGGGTCTCAGTGGACCCCCTTGATTATCATGCAAACCTGCTCCTGGGTGGCCAGGCTGGCAGCTCTCCTGCCCTAGCCGGCCACTTTCCTGTGCCTAGTGCAGAGATCGTGGATGAGGTCCACGATGTCCGCACTAGCCCAGGAAGGTGCCCGCCTCTTGCGGTCCCGGGCAAGCTCCCGGGAGCCGCCAGCCTGGTCCCGGGAAGAGGGGGTGGGCTGGGGGACATCGGGTGGGTGGCTCTGTGCCGTGCCAGGTGCAGGGTCTGCTGGCTGGGTGCTGGCAGGCTTGCACCTGGCACGGGCACCGTAGCCAGCCCGTGCCCCTTTAAGGGGTCCGGGGCCGGGAGGGGGGCAGACGAGTTTCCCTGGTGTTGGCCAGAGTGGCCACCAGGGAAACCTGGGGAGGGCTAGCCTCCCACTAGTTCGAATTAAGGGGCTACACACCCCTTAATTCGAACTAGTAAGTTCGAACTAGGCTTAATCCTCGTAAAATGAGGTTTTCTTAGTTCGAACTAAGCGCTCCGCTAGTTCGATTCAAATTCGAACTAGCGGAGCGCTAGTGTAGCACCTATGAATGTTAGTTCGAACTAACGTCTGTTAGTTCGAACTAACATTGTAGTGTAGACATACCCGAAGTTCCTATTTAAACAGCAACTGTTTGGTTAAAAGTGGATTTAAATAGAAAAACTGCAAAGTCTGTCAGACCAGAGAAATGGCAGTGACCATAATTTAAAGGATAATGTGTAGTATTTTAAAAAATACAAACATTAATTTTGTTTATTATAGTCGTTCCTAAAACTAAGAAAGAATCAGGATTCATACAAATATCATGCAAAAGCAAACACTGGACAAAAAAATAAAAGGCAATTTCAGATCAGCACGCAACAATTATAACAGTATAATAACAACATGATTTTGACTAAAACTCGCGCTTTTTTATATAAGGAATAATTTAAGGATTGATATTTCCATGATTTTCCAAATTATGGAAACTACCTTATAGACAATACCAAACAATGCATACCACCATATTTTTAAGTAACTTTAAACAAAATAGATATACAGAAAAACCATTTCTATGGGATATGTAATACAGTTTAGACTATATGATCGTAATTATCTATTTTTGCCCGTAAAATTCATGAATAAACAGAGTTTTTACCTTATACTTTCTACTTCCAAGTTTAAAATCCACCTAATAGGATTCTAGGAGAGTCACTGTGTCACTCTGAAGCCTATATCTTTTTAGTAAGTGTGAAGCAATCAATGGTAGTAGCTACAAGCATGACCAAGCTCTTTTGGTTCAGAGTATAACCAAATTACTTGGTTTTGAAGTCTGTTATCATACCATTTTAAAGTTCTCAGCCATTTTGACTTTATAAATTACACTAATTAAGTGTACAGTTATATTAAGGCATATAACTATGTCATGCTGAGAGTTAGGTTTGCCAACTTTTCCAGACCAGACAGACCAGACACCATTTGCAGCAATAGCATCCAGTCCATCCAGTCTAACCAAGCTGGTACCCTACCAAGAGTCCTAGATTACTGTGAGATTAGAAGTAAATCACCACCCTTACACACAGCTAATCTATTTACAACAATTTAATTGACTGTATGAGGGAAACTGCATAGATCAGGACCAGGCAAAATATGGCCCACAGGCCACAATGAGTCACTGGATCTAGCTCGCAGAAGCCTCAGCCAGCTCCCAGCCTGCCCCACCATCACTCAGCTCTCAGAAAAGCTGGTTGCAGGGCCATTTGCTTCTGTGAATGCTGGGAGCCTGGGGGGAGAGGCTTCTCACATTGCCTCCACTCCTAGAATAATCTTGCAGCTCCCATTGGCCGGTTTCCAGCCAATAGGAGCTGCCTGTTTACAGGACAGGCAGAACAGGCAGCATGTGAAGTACCTCTCCTGCCCCCAGGCTTGCAACATTCATGAAGCACACATGGCCTCTGCAACTTCTCTGGGCATGGAAGGCAGGGACCCTTAGGGTACGTCTAGACTACATGCCTCTGGCGACAGAGGCATGTAGATTAGGCTACCTGGCATAGGAAAATGAAGCGCCATTTAAATAATCGCCGCTTCATTTAAATTTAAATGGCTGCCGCGCTGAGCCGATCAGCTGTTTGTCGGCTCAGCGAGGTAGTCTGGACACTCCGCGGTCGACATCAAAGGCATTTGTCGACCTCCCAGGTATGCCTCCTGGGATGAGGTTTACTGGGGCGGTCGACAAATGCATTTGATGTTTACCGCAGAGTGTCCAGACTACCGTGCTGAGCCGACAAACAGCTGATCGGCTCAGCGCGGCAGCCATTTAAATTTAAATGAAGCAGTGATTATTTAAATGGCCCGGGATTTGAATTTTTCTATGCCGGGTAGCCTAATCTACATGCCTCTGTCGCCAGAGGCATATAGTCTAGACTTACCCTAAGGGTTCCTGCCTTCCATGCCCAGAGAAGTTGCAGGGGCCATGTGTGTTTCATGAATGTTAGGGGGCTTAGGGAGGAGTAAGTGGAAGGACGTTAGGGAGGAATGAGGCACAAGCAGACCAGGGAGACTGTTAGTCTGGGTGGAAGCTCTCCTGCAGGACCTCCTGGATACTGACAGCACGCCCGATGGACCTCCCGTATGGTAGCCTGCAGAAAGTGCAGCCAAGCTTGCAGCAATGGGTCCAAGAGAAGCACCAGAGTGCCCAGGAGCAGCTCTGGCTCCATGTTACAGAGTGCTGTGGTGTTCCGAGTGAGGTCAACCAGAGCACGCAGAGAAAAAAATGCTTTGCTGTCCCTCATCGAGGTAGGCAAGCAAGCAGGAAAACCTGAGAACTGACTGTCCGAGGGGATCCCTTGTAGCACACACCTCAGATAGCCTCAGGCAGCAGCCACACAAAGTAACTCCTGATCTGATGCCCTGCCAGACCTGGTTCCAGCCGGCCTTAAATGCGATTCAACATCCACTCAGTGTGGGCGCGCTATTTCGAAATAGCAAAACGCTATTTTGAAATGCATTTTGTGTGTAGACGTGTTATTTTGAAATATCTTATTTCGAAATAACTATTTCAAAATAAGATATTTTGAAATAACGCTGTAGTGTGGATGTACCCTTACTAAGGAACTTGCTGCACTGCTGGCTGGGATCCGCCCAGGTAAGTGGCTCTCAGCCAGAGCAAGCCTCTGCATCCCAGTTGCTCCCTCCCCCCAACCCTTTGCCCCACTTCCTGCACTCCTCCCTCAACTAACCCACACCTCTGCACCCCCAGTCCTGCACTCATACCCCTTCCCAGACCCTGCATCTCCTCCTGCATTCCCCCTTCAGGTCACAATTTCCTCACCCCATCCCCTACCTCCAGTGACAACCCAAATACCTGTACCGCTTCCTGCACTCCTGCTCCAGTTCACAACTCCCTCCCAGACCCTGCACTCTAATCCCCTGCCCCAGGCCACAACCAGGGATGTACAAAGTCATTTAAAAATGGAACCATGTAACTGCTAAAATCCCTAGCAGTTACACGCATGACAAGCTGTGCAGTATAAAGCTTAAATAAGCTTAAATAAGCTTTATACGGCAGAGCGCGCAGCAAAGCCTCCCTAGGAACAGAGCTGACAGGGGCTGCCAGCCCCGCTCCTGGGGAGACTTCTCTGTGAGCTCTGCAGTATGTACTGAAGCCTCCACAGGGAGCCAGCACATAACCTGTGGCAGAGGAGCCAGGCGGGCCAGCCACCAAAAGGAGCTGCCTGTGGTGGGCCCTCCAGGATTGGAGCAGTCCGAACTACCTAGTCCGTGTCGCGTGTAGCCTCGCGGCACGGAGTCCGCACTAGCGGACATTTAAAAATGGTGGCGCCCGGCTTTATGCAAATGAAGCCCAGGAAATTCAAATCCCGGGCTTCATTTGCAACTCCGGTTGCCTACATTACCACCCTAGTTCAAATTAGGGTGGTAGTGTAGACATACCCATAGATTCTAGCCATTGGGCTGTGCTGCCCTGATCAGAGGGCTACCCTTATAGATTGTAGCCATTAGGCTTTACTGCCCTGGACTAAGGACCATTGGTACAGACTGATAGAGGTAGCTGATAACCTGGCAGTGGACCAGGCAGTGTCCACACCTCTGGATACCCGCACCTCAAGGGATGGGGTGTGCATACGCCATGACACACTCACACAAATCCAAACAACTTTCACAGAACAACACAACATACTATAGGGGGGCGGAAAGGCCACCCATTGACCCAGAGGGGGAGAAGCCCCTCCCAGAGCCCTACTGGGCTACACCTACATGCAATACCGCAATCAGCACACACAGTAACCCCACACATAGCTTCTCACTGCAATTCACACATATACCCATAAAACTTCCTGTCAGGGTGGTTAAACACTGGAATAAACTGCCTAGGGAGGTTGTGGAATCTCCATCATTGGAGATATATATGACAGACATCTATGACCTAGATGGTGCTTGGTCCTGCCATGAGGGCAGGGGACTGGACTCGATGACCTCTCAAGGTCCCTTCCAGTTCTAGTGTTCTAGGATTCTATGATCTACCCCCAGCAAAAGTCTTCCAGTACAACCACAGCAGATATAAATCAACACAACCATCCAAACAACACAATAAGCATGTGTATGGTATTTGTTGTCTATTATCTTGCAATTTCTAAATGCTGAGCCATTTTAGGGTTTTTTTTAACACCTGATCTTACTAATTAAATCTGTGATATAGAATAAGATTTCAGCAACTAGTATGTGATAAGCATTTTCCAGGATTAAAATCACAAACACAAAATACTAAAACCACACCATTAAACATTTTCAGAGAATTGATATTTTCAAATATTTAATCATGAAAGGAGAAGGTAGGGTTGGTAATTGTGAATTTTCAGTTTTACGTGTGTGTGTGTGTGTGTGTGTGTGTGAAACCAGAATGAATACACATTTGTTTCAGTCTCATCAAAGATGAAGAATTCATTAAATAGGATGCTTCTCAATGCCAGGTCAAACCAAACAAACTACTTGCTCCAGTTTTCTACTATGAGGCTGCACACATGTATTTATTTTTGAAGTCATAGGAACAAAGCCCTTATGCTCATATTAAAAAGCACAAGAAAGGCATCTGTTATGTCAATAGATTTAAACTGTTAGATACACTGAGAAATACTTCTAAAATGGCACTTTGATAATAGTATATTGATGTTTGGAATTATAGTTTATTATTACCTACAATCACAAATAAATTATTTCTAATCCCAGTCCTTGGTCTACTCTAGATGTTGTACTTCGAGGGTAGTTGCAGGTATCTTTTCCCCCATTACATCATGTTGGAGCTTTAATGAACCATAAAGATTCATGCATGGCTATGCCCATAGCTGTTGAAAAATTTACCTTATACTACAAAAGCAAAACCCAGGGAATTGTAGACTAGTGAAACTTAATTTAAATACCCAGAAAAATAATGGAGCAAATACTTAAGCAATCAATTTGCAGATATGTAGAAGATAAGAGAGGGTATGTCTACACTACAAAGTTAATTCGAACTAACAGACGTTAGTTTGAATTAACTTTGATAGGCGCTACACTAGCGCTCCGCTAGTTCGAACTTAATTCGAACTAGCGGAGCGCTTAATTCGAACTAGGTAAACCTCATTCTACGAGGACTAACGCCTAATTCGAACTAGTGGGAGGCTAACCCTTCCCAGCTTGCCCTGGTGGCCACTCTGGCCAACACCAGGGAAACTTGTCTGCCCCCCTCCTGGCCCCGGAGCCCTTAAAGGGCCACGGGCTGGCTACACAGTTTGTGCCAGTTGCAAGCCTACCAGCACCCAGCCAGCAGACCCTGCACCTGGCACGCCATGAGCCAGCCACCCGATGCCACCCAGCCCTCCCCCTCTTCCCGGGACCAGCCTGGCGGCTCCCAGGAGCCTGCTCAGGGCCGCAAGAGGCGGGCACCCGCTTGGTCTACTGCGGAGATCGTGGACCTCATCAAGATTTGGGGAGAAGCCTCTAACGTCCATGATCTCCGCACTAGCCACAGGAACGCAGCTGTCTACGGCCGCATGGCTGACAGCCTGGCCGCCAGAGGCCACCAGCGGACCTGGGAGCAGGTCTGCTGTAAAATAAAGGACCTGCAGCAGTCCTACTCCTGGGCCTGCCTGCCAGGGGCCAACCCGGAGGCCTGCCCCCACTTTCAGGCCCTGGACCGCATCCTGGGGGCTCACGCCGTCCATGCCCCCTGGGTGGTCATCGACCCCGGGGCAGAGGGACCCGTCCTGGACACCGAGGAGGAGGAGCCGGAGGACGCCGCGAGCCAGGAGCCTGCCGGGAGCCTACCCAGGACCCCCGAGGAACCCCACAGACCACATCTCCTGTGTCGTCCGAGGCCGGGGAGGCCTCCATCTGTGAGTACCATCATGCTCCCCTTATGTGTACAGAGGGGTGGGGGGGGGAGAGGGAGCCCAGGGACCGTGTGCCTGGGCCTTGCCCACCATGGAGCAGCAGCTGGGTGTCATGCAGGAACCTTGGCCTTGCAGAGGGGGGCTGGGTTTCACCCACCTTGTCCCCAGACAGAACTGACCGCTGCTCTTGTTTCACCACAGCAGCAGCACCTGGGACTGCAGGGCTCACCACCCCGCCTGCAACAGCCACCTGCACCCAGGCCAGCAGGCGTGCCAGGAATGAGGAGGACTACCAGCGGCAGCACCTCCGGTTCATGGAGCAGCTGCTCCGCAACCAGGAGCACTGGGTCCGGGAGGACCTTCGGCTGCGCCAGCAGAGTGTGGATGTGCTGGAGGAGCAGGGCCGTGGCCTCAGAGGCCACCTCCAGACCCTGGTGGACCAGTTCCTGCCTCCTCCTGCTCCGGTTCCTGCGGCTGCCCCAGCTCCCGCTCCTCCTCCCACCCCTGCTGCCCCTGCTCCCTCTCCCGCTTCCTCATTTTGAGATGTATTAACAGGAGTGTTATAAGCAAGACACAATAAGTACTTTTTCCACTGTACTTGGTGCTAATTAGGCCTCAACTGGAATATTGTATCCAGTTCTGAGTGCCACATTTCAGGAAAGATGTGGACAAATAGGAGCTAGTCCACAGAAGAGCAACAAAAATGACCGAAGATCTAAAAAACATGATCTACAAGGGAAGATTGAAAAAACTGTTTAGTCTTCAGAATACTAAGGGGGCACATGATAACAGTTTTCAAGTACGTAAAAGGTTGTTACATGGAGGAAGGAGAAAAACTGTCTTTAATCTTTGACACAGGATGAGAAACAATAGTCTTAAATTACAGCAAGACCAGTTTGGTTGGACATTACAAAAAACTTCCTACTTATCAGTACGGTTAAACACTGGAATAAATTGCCTAGGGAGGCTATCGAATCTCCATCATTGGAGATTTTTAAGAGCAGGTTAGACAAATGCCTCTCAGGGATAGTCTAGTAATACTTAGTCCTGCTATAAGTACAGGAGACTGAATTAGATGACTTCTCATGGTGCCTTCCAGTTTTACCCATGACTATGTAATTTTGTATAAAAGCATTGTTCTACACCATTAGTTGTCCGTATGCTATTAGTAGTCCTTTTTCCTATTTCATATTCAAGTAAATCATCTCCTAAATTGGGATGTAAAATACCATTTAATTGGCTAACCTGTTAAATGTGATGTTTAACTAGTTAACCAATTAAAGGACTGGTCTGGAGTGCTTCCATCCTCTTCCCCCGCCATAGGCAAGGGCTGCTCCAGCCAAGTCAGCACAGCCCCTGTCTATGGTGCACCCAGGTCTGCCATGGACAGGGGCTGCTCTAGAAGATCAGAGCAGCCTTTGTCTGTGGCGGGCTCCCTGGGGCTGGAGCAGCCTCCTGCCAGCAGTGGACAGGAAGCTGCTCCAGCCCCGACCCATTAAGGGTGATTCTTACCGGTTAACCGGTTGACCTTTCACATCCCTACTCCTAAATTGTGTTGTGACATATCCTAATTCTAAGCTCCTCAGGTACCCCCTTTCTGTTTCTCAACTTTAATATATTAATATAGAATGACTATGTAATATGAATATAAAATATTTAAACATGTAAATAATAAGAACATCCATGCCTATACTAATAGTAAATACTAGATAATACACTATATTACAGGATAGGAAGATTTAATGTATTACTTTTTAGATTTGTTTGCAGTCAATTTCTTTTTGTGTGTGTGTGTGTCAGTCTATACTTAAGTGGCAAATATGTATCTGATCCTGCAAAAATGTAATCCATGCAACAATTGTTGTGAAAAATAAAGCATGTGCATAAGTGTTTAAAGGACTGAGGCATATTTTTGCAAGCAAATTTATTCTTACACTAAAAGTGGGACATTTGTTTTTCACCAATGTTTGCTAGGTCTATGTAAAACAAATAAATAAAATCCATTCCAAGGTTTCAATGCAAAGGTAGTCATTAATAGTATTAAGGAAAAAATATTTGTAAATATACAATTTATTAAAAACACTAAAAACCATAATGAATAGACACATCAGAAATCAAAGTATAACTAACCTGAAACTTCACAAAGTTTATGGGATTTCTGATAAATGTCATTTTTTAAATCTCCACGTCTGTATATAAGATGCGGTTTGTTATGATCATCTTCATATTGATCTCCCTCTGTTTTCATCAAAGGTTCTAAAAAATATTCACCATCATGTGCTTTAAAGGTACCCATCTGAAAATAAGACAGAGGCAGTCAATGTATTTTCTTCTGATAATTATATTTTCCAGCAACGATTTTATATGTGCAGTAAAATATGTATGAAACAGAGATGTTAAATATCGGTTAATTCAACAGTCGATTAACTTCATGAATTCTTATCAGTTACTTAACTAGTCTATAGTCTCCGGGGGCAAGGCCAAGCAGCCAGTGCACTCCAGCCCCACTCTCAAGGAGATCTCTGCCACTGTGCTGCTGCCTCTGTATTAGGGGCAGCAGTGCAGGGTGCCAGGCGGGAGCTGGTCTGCATGGGAAGCCAATATAAAACCCTGTTTTTTATTGCCAGGGGGAAGGGGGCCTGAGCTCCTGGACCCAGCACAAGCCAGAACTGAACCGGGCCGCCTGGCTCCTAATAAACTTTAAATGCAGAGTCACAGCAGGGGTAGGTCCTGTAACCAGCACAAGCCAGAACTCAACAGGGTTGCTGGACACCCTGCTAAAAAATTTACTTGCGGGGCTGAGGGGAGAGAAATGCGTGTAGTTTATAGCATTAACCTCTAAGCTTTTGCTTAATGATTAATCAGTTAATCGACTATACTATTACATTCCTAGTATGAAATACTCAAAATTTAACTACAAATGAAAATGAACTACTGTATATGCTCAATTATGCTGTCATTGAAGTGGTATTTTTTTAAATTGTGTGTTATAGATAAATCTATTCCACCACTCTCCACCCTCAGCCTTTATGGTCTCTATCTTGCAAGTACTTCTACCATGGGTGGCTGGTTTAAGAGGCAAGGAAAGGCATTGCCTCCCCTGGGTTAAAGGGCATGCCTCCGCCGTGCGCGGCCACCAGCCCGGCCTCCTCCATCCACAGGCAGCCGCCACCACTGCCGGAGAGGGAGGGGCACTGGTTGGGGGTCAAACCCGGAGAGTCGCTCCTGGGAGATGCCGCCAGAGTCCTGGCAGGGAGCACGCAGAACCTGGCTGGAGTGCTGCAGAGCTGGGTACGTTCGGGCTCAGCTGATATGCTCTGTGCACAGCCCTTTCTCCCCGCCCCTTCCCCCCCCCCCCCCGCTGGGGGAGCGGCAGTGCACGGACCCACTCGCTCTACCATGCTCTGCAAGCCAGGTCTGGAGGGGAGAGGGGTGAGGGGTTACTCCCCTCCCCCCCACGCTCCTCCTAATGGGAGCCAAAGCTGGTGTAGGGACTGGACTGCACTAAAATTAGTACCACAGGTGTCCCAGCTTCAGGCCCAGCAAAAAGTCCTGTCCCAGAAGCAGCTGGAGCCGGGCCTGTCGGGACTTCTGGGGCCCGATCACAGACTCCAGCCCTGCAAACTGGAAAGCAAAAGGTGGGGGAGGGGCATGGAGAGAACTAGGGGGAAAGAGGTGGAAGAGGAAGTGGCTTGTGCTGAGGGGAGGGGGTAGGGCAGGAGAAGAAAGGGGAGGCACCAAGGGGCAGGGTGTAGGAGAGACAAATGCCAGGGGGCCAAGTGGAGATAATTAGGAAAAGGGCAGGGGGAGGGAGGGGAGGTGTCAGTGGGTTAGGAGGGTGGAGGGGACATGGAGAGGAGAGGGGAAGGGAGAGGCATTGGGGCAAGAGAGAGGAAGGGAAGGGGGAGGTGCTGGGAGAAGGGTTGAAAGGAGGGGTGGGCATGAGGAAGTGGAGGATGGAGCAAGTCATGTGTGAGGGCACAGAGGGGCATGAGAGGAACTGGGGCAGAGGATGGTGAGGGGATGGGCATCAGAAAGAGGGCAAGGGGGTCAGGGGCAGTGAGGGTAGGAGGAGCCACCAAGAGGGTGTAGGGGTAAGGGAAGGTGCAGGTGCCAGGGGATTCTGGGGGTGAAGCAGAAGGGCAGACACCTGCAGGGGAGGGACCAGCACCAGAGGAGAGAGGCAGGGCAGGTGTGTAGAGGAAGGTGTTAGGAGAGGAGATGAGGAGGGATAGCTACACATAACCAGAGTGGGGATACTGGAGGAGTGTGTATAGGGAGAGAGAAGGACTGGTGCAGGGGGGCAGGTCCCATGAGGGCTGAGGGCAGTGAGAAGGACAGGAGTCAGGACAGCAGAGGAGGATGAGGGGTTGGGGGGCAGCAGGCACCAGGGGAGCTGATTGAGTAAGGGGAGGAGACAGGGCAGCAAAGGGAAAAGGTAGAGGTTTATAAGATATTTATTAATAATTTGGGTGCCACAGTGGCACATCCAAACAAGCCACAGGAACTCAATACTAATGCACACCACAAAATTCATTCTGCTAATGGGAGGAAAATCTTGGAGTGAACATTCCCCTCCCTCCCTCCCCCCAGTTAATGTGATACAAATTGGGTTAATGCAATTACAGGATAGTGACATGAGGGGGGTTCAGTGGGGGCCAAACTCATTCCTATTGGTAAGAGGATGGTAGGAAAAGTTCTTAGAGAGGATCACACGATACCTTTTACTGTTTCCATCATGTTTCCATCTTGACCCCGAGAGTCAGGGGCATGGTTAACAGAGATCAGGGGGTGTGACTAATGTGTCCCTAATTTTGGTTCAGAAAATATGGTCACCATACACGGAGAGAACAAAGTTCAAATGGCTGCCCTTAAAGGGGCAAGCCTTTTTTTTGCTCAACAAAAAAATCCTTGGTGTTCCCCATAAAAAAAATTGTTTGGTGTTCCTCGGTTTTAAAAAGTTTAAGAGACACTGGTGTACAGGGAAGGGCAGGAGGGGCTGAGCTGCATGAGCAGAGCATGGAGAGAAGAGAGGAGGTGCTCCACAATGAGCTGGGGGTTCTGTTCCCACAGAGTCACAAGGGCAGCCTGCAGTAACTGGAGCCAGAGGTGCAGCATAGTGTCTAAGAGCCGGAGACTGCTTGGAGGCAGGTCCAGCTCCATAGCTGGAGTGATGTGGTTTCCTCAAGGACAACCAGAGCAGGCAGCGAAAAGGCTTTTCTGTCCCTCAGTGTGGTAGACAAAGGAGAAGAGCTTCAGACACAACTTCAGGGGGTAGCCAAATTAGTTTACTAGGGTACGTCTACACTACAGCGTTAATTCGAGTTATCTTAATTTGAAATAGCTAATTTGAATTAACGCATCTACACACAAAAACTATTTCGAAATAGCGTTTTGCAAATAGCAAAAGGCTATTTCGAAATAGCGCATCCACACTGAGTGGATCCTGAACCAAAGTTAAGGCAGGCCGGAACCAGTGCCGGCAGGGCATCAGGTTAGGACTTAGTGTGTGGGGCTGAGACTAACTGAACTCCATGCTTAAAGGGACCCTACCCCCACCCCGGACAGACCGTTCTCAGGGTTCCCCGCTTGCTTGTCTACCTCGATGAGGGACAGCAAAGCAGTCCTGTCTTGGAGTGCCCTGAGTGCTCAAACTCAGGACACCACAGCACTCGGCCACATGGAGCCAGAGCTGCCCCTGGGCACACCAGTGTGTCTCATGTGGTCGTTGCCATCAGCCTGGCTGCACTTGCTGCAGGCTGCCATCTGGGGGGTTCATCGGGGGGGCTGTAAGGATCCAGGAGGCCCTGAGGGAGAGCGTCCACCCTGAGGAGCCCTCAGAGCCTCCTCAGTCCTCCGCACTGGGGGCTCGTGCCCCATTCCTGCCTCACGTCCTTCCACTTATCCCTCCCTAATCCCCCTTCCTGATGTCAAATAAAAGACACGTATGTTCAAAAATAGAAACTGGGTTTATTGAACAAAACTGGGGAGACTGGGGAAATGAGGTAGGAGAGGGGAAGATAGAGGGTGGGAGAGGGAAGGGGAAAACCTGGGAGGAGGGAGCTGGAAGGGGGAAACAAGGGGAAGAAGGGGGAGGGGAAGCTCAGGGCCCTGGGTTGGGGGTTTCACTGGACCAACCTGACTTTCATGCAAACCTGCTCCTGGGTCGCATGTGGCCTTTGTTGGTCAGGCTGGCAGCTATCCTGCCACAGACGGCCACGTTCCTCCGTCTAGTGTGGAGATCATGGATGTTGGGGGCATCTCCCCCAAACCTGAATAAGGTCCATGATCTCCACCCTGGACCAGGAAGGCGCTCGCTTTTTCCAGCCCCTGGCAGGCTCCTGGGAGCTGGCAGACTGCTCCTGAGGAGTGGAGGAGGGCTGGCTGCCAGTGGCTTGCTGGCTCATGTTTTGGGGCCACTGGGTCAGGGGCCCTGGTGGCCATTGCTGGCTCTGGGCTGGCAGGCTTGGAGCTGTCACAGGCACTGTGGCCAAAGTCTACCCCTTTAAGGGCTCCGGGGCTAGGGGAGAGGAGAGGAAGTTTTCCTGGTTGTACCCAGAGTGGACAGCAGGGCTCCCTGGGTAGGGCTGGAGGCCCCCTATTTTGAAATAAGTGTCTGCACAGCACTTAATTGAAATAGCTATTTCAAATTTGGCTTTATTCCTCATAGAATGAGGTTTACCAAATTCGAATTAAGTGCTCCACTATTTCGAATTGATTTCAAAATAGCAGTTTGCCTGTATAGACGCTATTAAAGTTAATTCGAAATAACGGCTGTTATTTTGAATTAACTTTGCAGTGTAGACATACCCTTACAGAAAAAAACAATAAGCAAATGGTCTGGTAGCACTTTATAGGCTAACAAAACATGTAGATGGTATCATGAGCTTTTGTGGGCACAGCCCACTTTTTCAGAACAAGTGGGCTGTGCCCACGAAAGCTCATGATACCATCTACATGTTTTGTTAGTCTATAAAGTGCTACCAGACCATTTGCTTGCTGCTTTTTTTAAGACACAACTGTATGGGGGGGTCCCTTTAAGCACAAGGCTCAGCCTCAAGAAGCAGCTCAGCACTATTTCAATGGGCTTTTGTAGTGTAGATATGCTATTTTAAAATAAGCTATTTTGGAGGTTCTATTCCAAATAAGCTTATTTTGAAATAAGCATGCAGTGCAGACCTATCCTTAGTGCCCAGCCACTCGCTTCTTCCTATCCCTATTCTAAGGGTTCCTGCAAGCTCCCACAGCAGGCTATTGCAGCCTGGTGAGTTTTTCCCCAGAGTGAATCTATTAACTTAGATGTGAAAAAGCCTTCTAGCTTGCCAGACCTATTAGCATAACATTCAACCTGTGGAAGAGTTATTAAGTGGCAATGAAGCCATTTAACAGTTATGTGCCAACCTGGAGGTATATACTGTCAGTTTCTGAATTTACTCAGAAAAGCAGTTATTAATTACTATACATATATTCTACTACACAACACAGTACCTTGGTTTAAAATATGCTTTAAATATTCCATTAGGGGTTGCTGAAGATTATGAAATCACAGCTCTAAAAAAATCCTTGCATAGATTTTTAGGTTCACAATCTGAGTATTCATCTTTAGCTGTTGTCTTGAAAAAAGAAACAGAAACGCCATCTGAAATATTAAAAACTGCTCTTAACTCCAGAAGAACATAGGACTATGGACTATTACAATTATGCTCAGGGCTCACCGAACCGCAGTGAGCCCCACTCGCCAGCCACGCTGTCTGGCAATCTGCGCATGCGCAGACTGTTCTGCACATGCGCAGATCACCCGAACTCGGCTCTTCCGGGTTACAATCTACTCGCCCCGGGCGAGTAGATTGTATAATTTGTCAAGCCCTGATTATGCTATAATTGAAATGTGGAGGGGCAGCACACCAGGAATCAGAATAATGAATATTTTTATTACCAAATGTTAATTATATAAATGACCAATTTCTCTAAATATAGTTATACAAAATTAATATAGTTCATATCTTAGTGACCAATGTGATTACTGTATATCTCTTTGATACATTTGAGTTTGATGCATGAAATAATTCATTTTCTACATTCTTAAGACATTTCAATGAACCAAATAAGATAATGGAAAGACTCCTGGATGTTATTGGCTATATTTCTAACAGATATTTTCTCCATTTAACAGGGCTTTTGTATTTCCTATTAAGTCTGGAAAAGGAAATGTCTTTGACATACAGCATGAACTGAAATTACCTCTAAACTTTGCTGTGAAAGTAATCTGCAGTATAAACATATTTTGAAATTACTACAGCTAACATTCAACAACATAGCAAATAAATTGAAAAACATATTTTGGTACATGTTGTGACAATCATTATAATGTGCCAGAGCTATCAGTCTAAGGAGAAATGAAGACAAGGCTTAAGAAAGTGATATGTATTAGGGATTGTGGGGGCTGAAGCTGCTCCAGCCCTGTGAGGGGCCTGCCGCAGACAGGCTGCTCAGGCCAGGGTGAAGCAGCCCCTGTCTGCAGCAGGCCTGGGTGCACCGCAAGCAGGGGCTGCTCTGACTGAGTTACTGGAGCAGCCTCTCCACATGGGGTGCCCTGGCCCGCCACAGGCAGGGGCTGTTCCAGCATACCAGCTAGAGCAGCCTCTGTCCACGGCAAGCAGAGAGCCTCATCTCCCTTTAATTGGTTAACTGGTTAAATAATATGTTTAACCAGTTAGCCAATTAAACGCAATATTACATCCCTAATATGTATGTTAGTTATAGGAATTTGGAAAAGACAGCAATTGTAACTAAGGATGTTAAGGACTGGTCAACTAATGTTAAGGACTAGTCAAGTCAACTAGTCACTTCCCCACCACCCTTGCTGCCTCTATCTGAGGGAAGCAAAGGGGGTACTTCAAAGCGGCAGCGCCGCACAAAGCCCAGGGTACGGACTCCATGCAACGCTGCTGCTTTAAAACACCAGTTTCAAAGGGGCAGTGCCACACAGAGCCTGAGATCAACTGTGAGGCGCTGCCCCTTTGAAACACCACTATGGAGTTTCAAAGGGCAATGCTGCGTGGAGCCCAGGGTCAGCTGGGGATTCCCTAGTTGACCATGGGGCTCTGTGTGCCATTTCCGCAGAACCCAGAGTCCCCAGCTGGTCCCGGGCTCCATGCAGCACTGTCGCTTTGAAATGCCGCGTAGAGTCCAAGATCAGCTGAGGAGTCCTCAGTTGACCTCAGCTCTGCGAGGCATTTCAAAGCTGGCACGCTGAATGCAGCCTGGGGCCAACGGGAAGTCCCGCAGACTCTGGGCTTCAAGCAGGCACTTTCAAAGCAGAAGCGCCCGCATGGAGCCCAGAGTGAGCAGGACTTCCTGCTGGCCCAGGCTGCATGCGAAGTTCCAAACTTGAAATGCACAAGAGCCCCCGCTAGGGCTCTTGTACTTTAAAGGAGGAATGTGGAAGTGCCTATCGACTGGTCACGTAGTCGATGGAAATTCCATCGACTACTCGACTAGTAAATTACTCAATATTTAACATCCTTAATCGTAACCCCTATTTCATATGAAGAAGGAAACACTACTACCTCTCTCTATGTCATGCCAAAAGAATTACTCAAGAAACAAGAGGGATATGAGGAGAAGATCACCTCTATGAGCCCAGGAGGAGCCCCAAAGTGAGAATTTCACTGTTATGGTAATTCACATAATAGAACCTATACAGTGTCCAGGTTAAACAAAACCTCAGTATCATGCATGAGAATCACAAAAGAGCAAAGACAAGAATAAAAACACTCTTCTAGTTTAACAGATAGAACCTGGATTTTCCATTTAACGCCCAAGCAGATACCAGAATATCCAAACAACAACGAAAGAAATATATTGAGTGCTGTTAACATAATAAAGTCAAAATCCCAGCTTTAGAGGACAGAAAAACAGATGTATGCATAATGTCAAGCTAATGGGTGGAAAGTTAATCTCTCAAAAGCAGGTCTATACTTTGTTCTACTTCTAGTAACTTTGTCAAGCTTTCTTAGATGATGTCACCATTATGAGCCAGAGGTGTGATTCCCAGCTTGCATATTCATAGTTGGCCTAGTTTGATGAAAGCTAACACAAGTATAAATAGTGTAGCTGTGGTAGCATTGGCTGCAGCATCAGAGTCACAGTTTAGCCATGCCAAGTACATACCTGCAAGGTTCAGGTGGGTTTGTACTCTGCATGGTTAAACTGTGCTGCTGCTGCTGACCACACAACACAGCTACACTAACATTTCTATTTGCCTTGCTCACATTAGCTTGGTGAGAACTATATATATATATATATATATATATGAGCTTGGAATCAAAATCCTACCAGTGTAGAAATAGCCTACAGTGTGCTAACACTGTGTTTAACCATTTTTGGGTTCATCTAGACTACACGGAACTGTCAAAAGAGGATACGCAAATTCTGCAGGAGTGACCCCCTTGGGGTCAGGCTAGAGTAGCCCCCACCACAGGCACGGGTTGCTCCTACCCAGCTGCTCCCGGCTCCATGTCAGGGTAACCATTTAACTGGTTATCCATTAACATCCCTAATATAGACTCCTTAGGGACACCACTAGTTACCTCTCTCCATTCTGAAAACTGACCATTTATTCCTACCCTTTGTTTTCTATCTTTGAACCAGTCACCAATCCATGAGACATTATTTCCCTTTATAAAAACCATGTTGACTCTTCCCAACAAATCATGTTAATACATGTGTCTGACAATTCTATTCTTTATTACAGTTTCAACCAATTTGCCCATATGGAGAGTAGTGTCATAGTCAGATTGGTGGGAAGTCTCAAGTGGGGTTCTGCAGGCATCTGTTCTGGGTCCGGTGTTGTTTAACATCTTTATTAATGACACAGATGTAAGTATAGAGAGCATACCGATCAAGTTTGCAGATGATACAAAGCTGAGGAGGTTACCGATACTTTGGAGGATAGAGATAAAATTCAGAGGGATCTTAATACATTGGGAGAACTGGATTATACACAACAACACGAAATTCAACAAAGAGAAATGTTAGGTGCTATGCATAGGGGGAAAAAAACCCTAATGCGCAAATGCCCAAGGGAAGAAACTGGCTTGTGATAGTACTACTCCATTTGGCATTGGTTAGGCCTCAGCTCGAATACTGAGTCCAATTTTATTCACTAATGTATAGACAGGATGTTTATTAGGGATGTTAAAATCATTTAATACAGTAACCATGTAACCACTAAAAATCTTAGCAGTTACATTGTTACATGCGCTGTGGGTTCTGCAGCATAAAGCAGAGCCTGCAGCAAAGCCTCCTTGGGAGTTGGCTGAGTTTAACTGATATTTACTGGTTAATGGGTAATCAGTTAAACTCTGACATCCTTAATGTTTATTCACTAATGCACAGATGGGTGTTGAGAAACAGAACACTATCCAGAGGCAAGTGACAAAGATGATCAATGAAGTGGAAAGCAAGTCAGATGAGCAAAGGCTGAAGGAACAGGAGATTTTAGTTTGGAGAAAAAGAGGATTATAGGGGGATATGATAGCAGTCTTTAGATATTTGAAAGGCTGCCATAAAAAAGATGGAAAAAAGTTGTTCTCTTTTGCCACAGAAAACATGACAAGAGGCAATGCGTTGAACCTACAGTATAGCAGATTTAGATTAAATCTCAAGAAAAATTTCCTAACTGTAAGAACAGTAGAATAATGGAACAGACTGCCTTCAGAGGTTGTGGAAGTTTCTTCACTGGTGATTTTCAAACGGAGGCTGGACATACATCTGTTTTGGATGGTTTAGACCCATGGTCACCAACCAGTAGATCGCGATCTACCGGTAGATCTCGGAGGCTCTAAGAGTAGCTCTTGAGCCCTCTCTGAACTGCGCACCTGCGCAGTACATTTACATTAGATTTCCTCATTTGAGGAGCAGCTACTCACCGAGCAACAGCACAGGTGAGTAGCTGTGAGGAATGATGGGAATTTTTTTTTTAAAGTAGCAGTATAAGGATTGGGGATAGCAAGTGATGGAGAGCAGGAGAATAGAGAGGGCGGGGCTTCAAGGAAGGGGCGAGGCGGTAGATCTTGGCTTGGTCTGTCATTTAAAAAGTGATCTTGGGTGTAAAAATGTTGGAGACCACTGGTTTAGTCACAACAAATCTAGCATGTTGGAGAGGATTAGATTGGATGAACCTAACAGTCCCTTCAAACAATATCTTTAGTGTGAGATCCGAGGTACAAAATGACCTGAGGTAATTGACTGGTTCCTTGGGACTGGAAGCAACCTGAATATTTGTGGCCTTCGGTACACATAACCATTTATCAATAAGTACAGCTTGCCTGGGAGGCAAGATAGAGTGGAGTGCCCAAGGCATCTATCTGTTACTCTATGGAAAGACTGTTATTGTGCTTCAGAAATTCACATTTGTTACTGGGTTGGTGGAATCTAACTGTAGAACGTACAATCATTTTGGGGCATCTGGCCTCTTTTTAACAGTCTATCCTGAGCGTGCCACTCATGGAGATGAACAATTCTCGAAGGAATGATAATAAGCATTAAAAAATATTTTAGATTTCAGTGGAATACTGAACATACTTCTTTTAAAAAAGCAAATAACTTTCCGTTCATTTTCCAAAACTGGCAACTTAGTCAAAATGCTTGAAGAATCATATCAGACAAATGACAAGCTCAATAATCCATAAAAACTTCATATCCTGACATGAAAAATTTTACTGCAAAGTTTACAATAGATTAAATATTAAATTGCAATTCATTACCAGACAGATTCTTGTCAGAGACAAATATTACAAGAGATATGATGTAATTGTAGATATTAGACGAGCCCAGAGAAAAATACATCATTCTCCAAGCACAGTAAATGAAAAACATTTGGGGAATACCAATGAAGCCCAAGTCACTCAGCAGTTGCATACAGACAAGTTGCCAAATACATATTGAGTGCAAGTGCAAGCATTTTCCAAAAAATTAAGATGGAATTTGATTGACTCTTATTTTGCAGATAAATGTTAAATCATGTAACCAGAAATCTGTATGGGTACGTCAAGATAGCAGTGTTATTTCAGAATAACATAGTCCACAGCTACACTACAAGCAGTTATTTGTCATAATGTCAAATTAATGTTGAGCTAGAGGACTTCTTACTCTGACTCCTGTAACCCTCATTTTATGAGGAGTAAGGGAAGTCAGAGGAAGAGTGCTCTTTCTCAGACTTCCTGCTGTGTAGACAGCACCAAAACCCATAGCTCATTCCAGCTTTAGCCCTGCTGTGTAGACATATCCGTTATGAAAGACTTCAAGATAGCTCTCATAAGAAGATCTGATAAATAGAAATAGATTATAAAATAAAAGTTATTTTCTCTAACACATACCTCTGAGATTCTTAGACTCACAAACTTCAAGGTCAGAAGGGACCATCATAACCATCTTGCCCAGGAGTGAGGAATCTCTGGTGCAGAGAATGCACATGGTTCATTAGGGTTAGCTGCTTGTAGGCCACCAATGGTTTGTTTACCTGAGTGTCCACAGACACAGATCCCTGCAGCTTCCAATGATCGTGTTTCACTGTTCCTGTGCCATGGGAGCCGCAGGAAGCGGCACAGCCAGAAATGGTGAACTGCAGCTATGGGGGACTGTGGGGCTCCAGGTCTGCAGACACTAAAGTAAACAAACCATCTGACAGTCCACCAACAGCTAACACTGAGGAATCATGTGTAGCCTATAGGTCAAAAGTTCCCCATCCCGATCTAGCCTGACCTCCTGCACATTGCAGGCCACAGACCCTCACCTACCTGCTAGAGTAGAGTACCTTTTACAGAAAATCCACATCAGAAAAACCTATTCCTTGGATCAAAGACGTTCTGGATGAGTTAGACAGTTGTCTATATTAGATTTTAAAAAAACGTACATTTAGAGTACTCTATATGAATGAACAATTGTGTCTATTATATTGGGTCTGTTTGAGTGTTTTAGAATTCCATAAGGCTTAATTAACATGCTTGTACCCTTCAAGAGGGATGGGAGGGGGGGGAATGAACTTTACAGAAGTTACAATCTTGCATTTAAATACACATTTGAACACCAAATGAGCAAGTGTAGCAGTAGAGGCTACAGAAACATGAAATTAATCTTAAAGTTTCCAAAATAAAAAGCTGAAAAAGAATTCAGAAAAGAGCTACATGAACTACAAGAGCTCTGGAAGACCCACCTTGGACTTAAGCTTATTTAGTCACAACCCAGCACCCCCTGCCCTGAGCCCTCACTACCCCCATCCCGCACTGGGAGGGGTTTATGATAGGATAGTACCAAAAATGTAAGTTACTTTTACCCCTGGTTTAGTCCTATGAACCTTAAAAGATTTGGGATCTGCCTATGTGACAGCCAGCACCTCTCTTGCGTGAAAATGCCAGTTGAGATCACCTGCAGCACTCAGGCTAAAATCCCTTTGGTTTGTAAGAACATGGCACTGCAGATAGATAATTTTCTGTGAAGGACACTCAGATACAGAATTCACTCAGCACACACACACACACACCTTGTGGTTTGAAATAATAATAGCTGCCAGAACTTGCTGATCTTTGAGGCATGCATAAAAGCCTGTCTATCTGCACATGTGTTCTGGGAGAGCAAAGGCGTGTGGAATTTGGGGAAAACTGAAGTGGGGATGTTTTTGTTTTCTGCTGACTGGCCAATGAGGTTTGCTGATGTTCTGCACTTATTTTTGTTATGAACTGTTTACATAATGATTTGTAAGTGCACTCAGAGCCTGATATGCATGCCCAAATCTAAATAAATACAGGTATCCTGTAAGTGTCATAATACAATATAACATACATGTGGAAATCCCTCTGTTTACTTTCACTGGGATCACATACAGAGGTAAAAGCTCAACATTAAATAGACAACGTTGTGGTTGCATAAAAGTGGTGAATAGACAAATAGGCAGTAGATTTCACAGGAACTCTGCAGAGAATATGTCCATATTTGTCCTAAAGAGTTTGGAACTTGACATTTCCCTCAGCCAGAAGAGAGAGAGTTCTCTAGAGCAGTTTGCAACTATGGTGTCTGCTTAGCATAAGAAGCCTACAACTTGCTTTTCTAAAATGTTAGCTTATATCCATGTGGGTGAAACAAGAATCAGATGCAACCTGCTATTATCAAGTACAATTGCTTACTAAGAATTCATTGTACTAAGAGTTTAGGGATATTTTGGTAAAAGATAGGGATATTTTGATTAGGAAAATACCTAATATGGACAGAAGTCCTCTTCAGAAGAATCAGGTTCAGCTAAGTCCATATTTGTGAAGCACTGCAGGGCACAAGAAGTGTAAGAACTGGAGTAAGAGAAGCCTAGCTTCTCTGAATTGAGTCATTTGAAGCACAACCTATGTTATTTAAGAAGAGACAGGACAGAACTAGCATGTCTTTAACAATAAATCTTCTTGTTAGTGACAGAGAAGAGATATGTCACTGGTATTCTGGGCATCAAAGGCTTCAACTATTGAAGACAAGTCTGGGGGAAAAAGAGGGAAAAGTCACGCTTCCAAGGGCATGCCTCATTTTAGGATCCCAGATTATTATGAGTTTTTTATTTTTAAACTATTGATGGTTGGTCCCCCTTGGTTGCAGTTGAGGCACATGCATTTGAACACTCAGAAATTACTATATGATGATTTAGAGTTTTGGCATGAGAAGCAGAGAAAACCTGTTAAACATGCTCACATGATACAGCCATAAGGAGCATTTAATACTTTCCCTTACTTTTCTATTTAACACATTTAAAATGTCCCCTTAGGTAGAATGCTTGACTAGACTTAGGAAAAATCAAGGAAAGATCATAAAGCAAAACTGAGAGCTTAAATATTTGTGCTGTTCATTCTATGAGAAGTTAAGTTAGATGGAGGAGACTAGAGACATCTTTGTTGTCAAAATTCTCTTTCCGTTACAAATGCCTCTTTCAAGTGTGACATATGCAAAACCCATTTAGTTGGAGGATGGCCTTGTCTACAAGAATGGACAGTAAAGGAAAGTTAACAGGAAGCACGCCAGAGTATGTGAGAAGCAGTGTCTGTGAGAAGAAATTATGATGAAGAAAGAAAGAGAGAGAACAAAACAAAAAACCAAGGAAATCAGGGAGAAAGCAGAGGAAGAAAAATCCCCTGAAAAATCTAAGCCCTGGTCTACATAAGTGAGTTATTTCGAAATAACCCCCCTTAGGTCAAATTTATAAGCAGAGCATATAACACTACCAAACCCGTTATTTTGAAATAACAGGCTGGTTATTTCAACGTTTGTACTCCTGATTTCTTCAGGGAATAATGCTAATTTTGAAATAGTTATTTAGAAATAGCGTTAGTGCGGACATTCTGGTGCTGCTAATTTGAAATAATTGGCCTCTGGAGGCCTCTCACAACTGTCGTTCTGACAGCACTGGCCACACCTGACATCTCCACTGCTCCCCTACAGCAGAGGCCTTGTTCCACATTGGAGACTTGTGAGAGCCATGTGCAACACAGCAGCCAGAGGGTGAACTATAACTGACCCCAACACTCCCTCAGAGCCTCCCACGGCTGCCAGCACTCCTGCTGCTCTCTCAGCTGCCTTTGGTCAGGGATACAGAAGAGCTCCAGCCTGGACTGGTGCAGAAATCATGGACCTCATTGAGGTCTGGGGAGAGGAGACCAACCTCCAGGATCTCCACACCAGAAAGAGAAATGCAAAGGTCTGCAGCTGGATCACCACCAGCCTGGCCGAGAAAGGCCAAACCCAGACATTGGACAGGGTCTGCATGAAAATCAAAGAGCTCCAGCAGGCCTACCACAAAGCCAGGGAGCAGAGCAAACACTCTGGGGCAGCACAGCATGCTTGCCAGTACTTTGCCCACCTGGATGCCATCCTGAGAAGAGGGCCAGTCATGTACCCCATTGTTGTCATGGATGCCCAGTGTCAGCCTTCAGGAGGGCAGGAAGCAGGGAGGCAAATGACAAGGAGGAAACCAGCCAGGACCTGCTCCTCAACCTGTAATCATTCCCCCACTCCCACGATGTCTCCCAGACTTCAGATGAACCCAGAGAAGACACTTCAGGTGAGTTCGGTAACTTTCCCTATGTACATACAGGGACAGACAACAGGCTGTGAGGAGCCACATGCTCGTCTCCCACCAGTCCAAGCTCGTCTCCCACTGCCAGAAGTAGTGTTCCACAGTGTCCCGGGAATTGAAGAGCATGTGCGGCAGCAGGAGGATTTGAGTGAGCAGAGCCTGCAGTCCACACTGGGGTTCGTCCTATAGGTCCTAGTCCTCATCCTGCTGAAGCAACATGTGGGTAGTCTGGACATACTGTGCCATGAGGCGCAGCACGAGGTCTGTGAGCCTAGCACTGCTTTGCAGTAGTGCTGGCTCCATGCTTTGAGTGCTGTTGTATCTGCAAGGGCAAACAGATCACACTGCATCCCTTTAGAGTTCTGCGAGGGAGGAGGCAGTGGAGGAGTGACATGTGAGACGCAGCCATAGAGAGAAGGCTCTGTAAGCATATATCCCCTGTAAGCATATGTTGCAGCTTGCCTGACCAAGCATCCACAGGAAATATCGTCCCTCCTGGTTCCTTCCCCACAGTGCTTCCAGGGACTCTTAAGTCCGAGGCAGACTCCAATCTGTGTGGACGTGTTACTTTGGAATAATTCTTACTAATTTTGATGCTTCCTCATAGTTGGGACATGCTTTCGATCTTCTTAAATCAGAAGTTCTTATGTTGATTTTAGTTATTTTGAAATAATTTCCTAGTATAGACATGACCCAAGAGAAAAAATAAAACATATAACTCCCAAATCTCTCTCACTGCACTGAATGTCTGGAGAGTTTGAACTAGTTCCTATCTTTTTTGCTTACATATAACATAGCAACACTTAAGTTTTACGAAGATAGTAAATTATTGTCTCTCTACTAATTTGTGCTGGCAAGGGGGCAACAATACCAGTAGTACTGAAGTATTTCAGTGACATATTATGGAGATTTGGGGTTACAGCTTCATCTACTGGAACACAGGATTCCTAATGAACCTAGAGGTTACGTCTAAATTGGCATGATTTTCCGCAAATGCTTTTAACGGAAAAGTTTTCCGTTAAAAGCATTTGCGGAAAAGAGCGTCTAGATTGCTTTTCTGCAAAAGCACTTTTTGCGGAAAAGCGTCCGTGCCAATCTAGACGTGCTTTTGCGCAAAAAAGACCCAATTGCCATTTTCGCGATCGGGGATTTTTTGCACAAAACAAATCTGAGTTGTCTACACTGGCCCTTTTGTGCAAAAGCTTTTGCGCAAAAGGACTTTTGCCTGAACGGGAGCAGCATAGTATTTCCGCAAGAAGCACTGATTTCTTACATGAGATCGTCAGTGTTCTTGCGGAAATTCAAGTGGCAAGTGTAGACTGCTGGCAAGTTTTTCCGCAAAAGCACTTGCTTTTGCGGAAAAACTTGCCAGTCTAGACACAGCCAGAATGTTTAAGTGTATGTCAGCAGCAATTAAACTTTACTTTTTCAGAAAGTGATCGTTTTTCAGTTGTAAACAGTTCGTAAAATTTTCCTATCTTCTGTGATTCTTTGAATTAAAAAAGTAATATATATACAAATAACATTTCCTACACATAGTATGATTAGATGATTTTGTTCTGCATGCATTTTCACTTCAATTTTCTTTTTTCCCCTTTTTCCTCTTTTCCCCATCCAACATAATACTGATGCTCATGTAGATTATATGCTTAACCGAGGTTCTGCAAAATGATCTCTTCTTCAGAATTAGGAAATAACCATTTTCAACAGACAGCCTCTTAGTTAAAATAAAATGTTACCAAAGGGAAAATTTAGTAGTCAATGACAAAAACTGTAAAAGGGTTTTTTATGAAAAACCAAATTATTCTAACCCATGAGGACTGTTGTACTTTAACTACATTAAAGGGGTGGGGAAATGCCAGTGGACTATTTTCTGTATAATATAATTCCAGGTGAGTCTCTATTGGCATATGTTAGTACCAGTTTCTGGCAGCCATTCAATTTTTTAACCAAGTATAATTAAAAATAACACTTCAGTAAGACAAACTCCAGGATTGTTTACTTTTCTTGAAAAGAAACTACTGCACTTCTACTTAATAGCACATACAGTTGTTTTCAGAATATTTAGAAAAGTGATTCACTGACCCTTATTAAAACAAAACAAAGAGAACCTCTTGCATTGAGAAAGTTCTGAAGATCAATGCTTTAGGCCCAAATTCTCCCCACTCTCCCAAAATCAGAATAGCCAGGCTTAATGCAGAGAAGAGGGGAGTTACAAAAGAGCTGAAAAAAATTACCTGCTTAAGCCACAGAAATGACAATTAAATTCCTCTGAAGGCCATTACACTCCTGTGACTGCTTTAGCTCCTACCAGTCTTGTTTCTCTGTGCAGTATAGGTGCCAAAAGCCAATGGATTCATGGAACAACAAAACCAGTGGCCTCCTGCTACACACTAAACTCTGCTGAACAGAAACTATGGGATCCTCTGTCAAGCTGTGATCTGTACTACCTACACGGACTGCAGATGAAAAAAGGCTATACATATCCCTACGCTCACTTCCTTCCCACTCACACAACCTCACAGTAAAAACATTCTAGACCCACTGTATCTGGAGTCCTTAGCAGCATTTGATAAAATATAGGCCAATCCATCCTTACAGCTGTGGAAAACTAGAGTCCATCAACACCTTCCTGCGTCTCTCTCAAGAACAACATAATGTTCCTTAAGAGATTGGGCCTCATTGTTTACAGCAGGGGTGGGCAATAATTTTTGCCAAAAATTTGCTAAGTGGTCAACAGATGCACTCCTTCATGATATTAATGGAGGAGGAGCAGGATCTGGGATGGAGATTGAGTGAAGGACCTGGGACAGGTGATTAGGGTGCAGCTGGAGATACAGAGTATAAGAGGGGGTATGGGTTCAAGAGAGGATTCTGACCTAGAGTAGCAGGTGCAGAGTATAAGAGGGGGTGTGGGTGCAGGAGCAGAGGTGCAGTGGGTTTGGATTGTAACCTGGGACGGGGTGAAGGGGGGCATTCACCTTAGGCATCTCCTGGCCAGCAGTAGAGCAGGACTCTTGGGCAGACTCCCTGCCAGTGTTCCCTGTAAGCTGTGCGCATGTGTGGCCACTCAGGAGGAAGTCCAATGATGCCCAGCTGATTAGCAGCGCGCCGCCCACAGCTAGGTTTTGTGTTTCTACTGATGGTGCAAATCCGCACATGCCTCAGTGCATATGACAAAATGTATTCCACACACGAGTGAAAAAAATTAGAAGGAACATTGTTCCCGGTATACCACTCCCACACACACCGCTTAAAGTGACCAGCAGTGGGAGTCATGTGCATCTCTGTCATTGTGCATCCCTTGAAGGGGTAGGGTCCCTCTGCACACTGCCTGCTCTGCAAGCACAGCTCAAGCCAATGGGAGCTGTGAGAGTGTGCTGGAGGCATCATCCAAAGACCCTTCCCCCAGGTGTGCATGGCATATAGAGACACACATGCCCCCTAAAGCCAGCTGCTTTGAGCGGCATGTGGGATGTGGCAGGCAGGAAGCCTGCCTGAGGTTTCCGCTGGGCCGTGGGACAATGACGGGCCATATTGTGCCCAGCCCTGATCCACAGCATTAAATAGATTAATTCTTCTTTAATTCTCACTTTTTCTTCATGTGGGCACGACCTTAAATTGAAGACTCATACCAATCGCGATTATTAAATAACTGTAGCCTATCATATTGAAATAGTCTGTTCAACAGTATTTCCTTATATTTCTCAATCAACTTGTGCAATTAAATGAATGTTTTACCTCTTTTGTTTCTCCTGACTGGATAATGTTTGAGAGGACACTTGGTCCACATGCAGCCAGTGACATCCACAGGAGCCCTTGTTTCCCACTCTTGTAGGAAGCTAAAATTGACCAATGAAGTAAAAGTAAAAACAGAAACAAAGAAACAGAACTTACGAAAATAAAATTTGAAATGCTAGAAATCACTCAAAAGATGTTAACAGTCTTGCAAGTGATCAGAAGCCAGACTGGGAGCCAATTCAATCTCCTGCCTTTGACTGCATCCCCAATGTTCTTAATTATAGATTACCTCCCTGCAATTACTACAGACTCCTTAATAACCTCTTAGCAACCCCCTGCCATTTACATCCTTGAGCCTAGTGCAAGCTCTGCCATGTAACACATCAAAAGGGCATACAATTTGTCAACAGCCTTTAAGCTATATTCCCTAGGTACTCTGCAGCCATAAGCCATACGTGCTCTTGGGAGGGGTTTCTTACACTGAAGTCAGAGAAAGCACCAGAAGCTTGAGAGGGTGCTGGAATCAGGGATGTAAACAAATAGAGGGCAGGAACTTAGGAGGCAGTAGTAAAGGCTTTGGATGAAGTCAGGGAAGTGGAGAAAGGTGCCTAAGGGTACGTCTACACAGCAACATTATTTCAAAATAACTTAGTCCGCATCTACACAGAAGGCAGTTATTTCGAAATAATGTTGAAATACTGTCAAGCTGGCGGACTTCTTACTCCAACTCCCATAACCCTCATTGTACGAGGAGTAAGGGAATTCGGAGGAAGAATGCTCAATTTCAAAATAAGTGCTGTGTAGATGCTCCCAATTTATAAATAAGCTATTTCAAAATAAGTTACGCAATTGACGTCGCTCAATTTACATACAGGCAGTCCCTGGGTTACGTACAAGATAGGGACTGTAGGTTTGTTCTTAAGTTGAATTTGTATGTAAGTCGGAACTGGCTTCCAGATTCAGCCGCTGCTGAAACTGACCAGCGGCTGACTACAGGAAGCCCGAGGCAGAATTGCTCTGCCCTGGGCTGCCTGGAATCAGCCGCTGATCAGTTTCAACAGCAGCTGAATCTGGATGCCTAGGACAGAGCAGCTGGGCACTGCCGGGTAGATCCCCGCAGGGGCGGCGCTGCGGGGACCAACCGGGCAGCACCCCAGCTGTTCTGCCCCAGGTGTCCCCAAGTCAGCCGCTGCTGAAACTGATCGGCGGCTGAGTCCAGGAAGCCCGGGGCAGAGCAACTCTGCCTCGGGCTTCCTGTAGTCAGCCGCTGATCAGTTTAAGCAGCGGCTGACTTGGGGACACCTGGGGAAGAGCAGCTGGGGTGCTGCCCGGTTGGTCCAGTAGCTCCGAGGAGCGGCGCTGCAGGACCAACCCAGCAGCCCCAGCTGCTCTACCCCAGGTGAGAAAAGCCTGGTCTGCTGGGGGGCGCAGCTAGTGGGGGCTGACCCCCCAGCAGACCAGGGAAACCCGGACGGCGGGACCGCGGAGATGCGCCGCGGTCCCGCCCGCATCCTCCCCAGCTTTGCTCAGTGTCTCCCTGGTCTGCTGGGGGGTCTCCAGGAAGACGAGGAGCAAAGCTGCGGAGGGGCTCAGGCAGCCGGGCAGCCCAGGCGCGCCTGGGCTGTCCCGCTGCCGGCTTCCCCCGAGGCTTTGCTCCGCGTCTTCCTGGTCTGCAGACCAGGGAGACGCGGAGCAGCTTTTCTCGCCCCGGAGTACATGGGCAGCGGGACCGCGAGGTCCCGCAGTCCGTGTCCTCCGGGGCGAGAAAAGCCCCGTTTGTAACTGTGGATCCGACATAAGTCGGATCCGCGTAAGTCGGTGACTGCCTGTAGTTTATTTTGAGTTAAGCCCTACTGTGTAGACGCACCCTAAATGATTAAATTAGTATTGAGTTACTGGTTTACCAGCTAAACTTCTGATCACTTACAAGTACATTGTATAAATCTTCAGAGCAATTTTAAAATTTTTTAGTTTTCCTCTAGCATTTTGAGTCCTTTTGTTATCCCTTAACTTTTACAGCATTGGTCCATATCAGCTCTCCTGAAAGATATGTATCTGGGAAACATAATTGTCATCATACATCTCAAAACAGCCTCTCGAACTTCACTCTCTTCTGATTTCTTGGTGATAGAAATGTAGCTGTGTTAGTCTGGGGTAGCTGAAGCAAAATGCAGGACAATGTAGCACTTTAAAGACTAACAAGATGGTTTATTAGATGATGAGCTTTCGTGGGCCAGACCCACTTCCTCAGATCAAAAAATTGCAACAAGGGAAATCCTACTCTGCCCTTCACTTCCACATGCCAGGGCCAAGTCACTGGGAGTGTGACTGCACTGCACCATTATTTCAAGATAACGAGCGTTATTTCGAAATAACAATGCCAGCATCTACACAGCCATTCCATTATTTCAAAATAATTTTGAAATAATGAATGGCTTATTCTGAAATCTGTAAACCTCATTCTATGAGGAATAACTCCTCTTCCACAATAGCTATTTCGAAATAAGGCATATGTAGATGCTCCGCTGCTGCTATTTCGAAATGTCCCCTCACCACGGTCATTCTAAGCCTCTAAGTCTAATTTTGAGACCTTCCTGCAGTGTAGACATGCTATTCAAAATAAACTATTTCAGAATAACTATTCCAGAATAGCTTAATTCGAAATAGGCGAGCAGTCTAGATGTATCCTGGGTTTAATAGGGAGAAAATGGATCCTACTAAGAGAGGGGATTTGCCCATTACAATAAAGGGTTATAAAAAAACTAAAAGCTAGATTCTACTATCTGACTCACAATCAGTACTACTTTCTCCACGATTACTCCCATTTAAAACAATAAAAGCATGCATGACACAGACTGGCTGTTTAATATACAACACAAGCTAAAAAAACGAGAAAAATATTTTCACTCATTTCTGTCATTTTCAATACATTTACATATTACTTATAAATACAATAGATACAAAAATTTCAGATAACTGTGACTTTCAGATTAGTGATGTCTCTTCAAGTTATCAAAAATACATTAAAAGGGATGGAGATTCCTAGATAAAATGCTGTAAATGGAGAAAGTTTAAAAAAATCTAAGACCTATTCCCTGTAGTTTATTACACTAATCCAATCTGATTTCAATAAAACGTTAAACAATGTGGTACACATCTCACATATATGGCTCGTTTTCTCTCTCACCCTCTTCCCGGGGGAGAATGGTGCGTGCAGTAAAGTACTTTGTTTTGGTAGGGTTTAGGGTTATTTTTTCTTATTTTATGATGTACATAGTATTTATTAGGGATGCTTCAAAAGCAAGACTGGATATGCACATTACTATAGCCTCTGGTCTGGACTATTTACCTTTTCAGCTCAAATAGTCAATGTCTTAGGGCTAGGCTGAGTCTGCTGGCTCAGGTTTGAGTATTCGGTAGCACATAGTTGCACTATCCACTTGGAATGAACTGTGCAAAGATACCCTTCTGAAGTAGAATTTCTTTCAGGGCTCCCCTTTTAACACTTTAGCAGAGGGGAATATGATATATGTTGGCCTTTTGTACATTACAGCATAATTTCCATATTCACATCTTTGCTCTATTTTCTGCATCTTCCTTGCTCAGTTACTTGTAGGGAAGAGTATAGAGCAGGGTTCTCTAACTTTTTTACTCTGGATCACTTTTTTGAACTTAAGTGCAACTTAAGCCTTACTCTGCTGAGACTGAGGTGGGGTTTGGAGTACAGGTGGGGGTAATGCATGTAGTCAATAGCATTAACCTATAAGCTATTCCATTCCTAGTGCAGACTAGGCCAGTCATTTTCAAACATTTTCTCATGACCCAGTTGAAGAAAGTTGTTGATACCCGTGATCTGACATAATTAGACTAGAGTGTGGGCTTTAGAGTGAGGCTGATGAGGAGAACTTTGGATTGTAGGAGGAAGATAAGGTTTTGGGTGGGGGATCAGGGCTGCGGAAGGAAGGCCATACCTTGTGAAGCTCCTGGTGACCAGGATCTGGTCAGTGGTGCTGTAGGGGTGCTGCCTCTTCTGGCACCACAGACCATGCTGTGCCCCAGAAGCAGCCAGCAGTAGGTCCCAGCTAATGGGAGTGCAGAGCTAGTGCTCAGGGCAGAGGCAATGCCCGGAGCTCTGTGCGCTCTCCTTCCCTCCTCCCTCCCCAGAAGCTGGGCCTACTGCCAGGAGAGACAAGTAGCCTGCCTCAGTACCCCAACTGGTCACCCAGTGACTCTGCATCAATGAGAGCCAGTGCCTGCCATTCCACGAGCCTGTACGGGGTTGTGACCTGTAGTTTGAAAAATCACTGGACTAGACCACAGAATGCAAGTTGCTATGTTCATTAGACCTGCCATCCAAGCACAATATTGTAAAAATAAATGCATTTAAAAATTGTGCAATTGTTACTTTGTTAATTTATTATTAGATTGTGTAAAGGCCTGATCCTGTGCAGACATGCAAAGAAGTAAAAGGTGTAAAGCCTATAAGCGTGGGCACTGGGAAAGAACTAGGGCTGCATACTCTACCAGTGGTCACCAGCTGGTCAACTGCAATTGACTGATGGGATTGTCAGTAAAGCACACTCCCTGATTGCCCTGGCCATATGCCATTCCCTGAAGTGGCCAGTGCTTCCCTATGTTCCTGTGGTGGGATGGCAGAGGTCTCAGTGCATTGCTTCCCATGTGTATCAGCTCCAGCCTACCCACATCACCCTCCACACTGCTACCTCTCTATCAGAGGCAGCAGCACAGAAGGCAGGGAAGGGAGGCAGATCCATTGCTCTGATACAGAGGCAGCAAGGGGGAAAATGCATGTAGTTGACAAGATTAACTGATAAGCCCAAGCTCATCGGTTAATCATATAGTCGACTATACATTGATATCCCTAGCCATGATTGGGAGACAGAAGATGAGTTTTATTGTCTCTCTTTAGCTCGGTATATCACAGGGGAGGATCACATGGGGATTACCTGTTGTGATCCTTCTCTCTGCGGCATCTGGTATTGGCCACTGTGGGCAGACAGGATACTGGGCTAGATGGACCTTTGGTCTGACCCAGTGTGGCTGTTCTTATGTTTTTATGTTCTTATATAAATTGCCTAATCCTGTTCTTGTTGAAGCCAACAGGAGGGTTTTTCATTTATTTCAATAGAAGCATGAGCAGACTAATGTGAGTCAACACAGAAGATCTAGATGATTGTGGCACAAGGAACACTGGGAGTTTCTCTTCTCCACCTTCTCTTCCTATAGCATTTGTGGAAGTTAAGGCATAAATAATACAGGCACTTGCCTTTCCCTTGCTATCCCAGAACCCCACATCACTATTTCTCACTTCTTGACTCTATACACATATAGGCTGTGTCTACACTGCACCCCTTTTCCAGAAAAGGGATGCAGATTAGACCAGTCGGAATTGCAAATCCGCGGGGGATTTAAAAATCCCCCCTCAGCATTTGCATTTACATGGCTGCCGCTTTTTTCCGGCTTGGGGATAAGCCGGAGAAAAGCGCCAGTCTAGACGCGATTCTCCGGAAAATAAGCCCTTTTCCGGAGGATTTCTTATTCCTACTTTCAAGGATTTCTTATTTCTACTTTCAAGTAGGAATAAGAAATCCTCCGGAAAAGGGCTTATTTTCCGGAGAATCGCGTCTAGACTGGCGCTTTTCTCCGGCTTATCCCCAAGCCGGAAAAAAGCGGCAGCCATGTAAATGCAAATGCCGCGGGGGATATTTAAATCCCCCGCGGATTTGCAATTCCGACTGGTCTAATCTGCATCCCTTTTCCGGAAAAGGGGTGCAGTGTAGACACAGCCACAATGTTTAATGCTGACTTACAGCATCACTTAATCAAAAAGCAGTTTATTGTATTTCTGAAGCAAATCATTTTTCTGTGTTAAAATGCCATACCTATCTCATAGAGCTGGAAGGGACCTTGAGAGGTCATGGAGTCCAGTCCCCTGACCTCATGGCAGGACCAAAGGTACCATTCCTGACAGGTTTACCCCAGACCTGTAAATGCCCCCCTCAAAGGCTGAACTCACAACCTGGGGTTTAGGAGGCTAATGCTCAAACCACTGAACTGTCCCTCCCACTGCCCAAAAGAATCTTCTTATATACCAGTAGAAGATCTTATGAAAATGGCATGTGTGTATCCGACCAACAAAGAATCATCACAGCACACCTGCCAACAGCAACACTTTACTACTGGCATGACCAACTACCTTGAATAGTGCTAGAGAATTTCAGACTCAGCTCTGCTGCAAAGGAGCCTATCATATCTTTTTCAAACAAGGACAGACATGAATGAAAGAGAATAGGAAGCAATAACCAACATGCTTACCAGGCCACCACAGAGGCTGAAGATGGCTGTATGTGCCTCCTGTGCATTGACATGCCCCCGGTAAAAGCAGTGGCGCAAGTCAGGGGAGGTCTGCTCCTGTGGGGACCCCACATGCTTCACTTTATAATGGGCAGCAATGAATCCTGCATCGGTACTCAAGTTCAGTTGGAAGAGCTGTCCATAAGCATTGAGCTGGTAATGTGTCCTGAAAGGAGCAGGCTCCCCTGGTGCCTCCAAGCTCCTTTTCCTCCTCCTGAAGTGATGCGTGTGAGGGAAAACTTCTCCAAATTCATTCACTCGGGTAGGTGTGACTATCTCATAGAACGAGAGTTGCTTCACGAAGGTCTCTGCAACAGAAAGAAAAAGACCCATCTACACTGGCAGTTTGGAGAAGAGCCATAGTTTCATTCAACATTTGTTTATAGAATCATAGACCATTAGAACTGGAAGGGACCTCAAGAGGTCATCGAGTCCAGTAACGTCCACACCAGCCCTGATACGTCTAACCTGCTCTTAAATATCTCCGGAGATTCCACAACCTGCCTAGGCAACTTATTCCAGTGTTTCACCACCCTGACAGTTAGGAACTTTTTCCAAATGTCCAACCTAAACCTCCCTTGCTGCAATTTAAGCCCATTGCTTCTTGTCCTACCCTCAAAGGCCAAGGAGAACAATTTTTCTCCCTCCTCCTTTTGCCTGCAGTATTGTCTAGCTTTATTTGAGGAGACATGGGTCAGAAAGGAGACTAGGGCCGTGTCCAGACTCAGGGGCTTTTTCGGGAAAAGTAGCCTTTTCCCGAAAAAACTTCCCCTGCGTCCAGACTCAAGCCGCGTTCTTTCGAAATTATTTCGAAAGAACGCGGCTTTTCTTTCGATGGCGGTAAACCTCGTTTCACGAGGAAGAACGCCTTCCTTCGAAAGTTCCTCTTTCGAAAGAAGGTGTTCTTCAATGTAAAGAGGCCGTCTTCGAAAGAGAGCATCCAGACTCGCTGGGTGCTCTCTTTCGAAAAAGCGGATTTCTCTTTCGAAAGATCCGCCTGCAGTCTAGACGCGATCTTTTGAAAGAGGCTCTTTCGAAAGATGCTTTCGAAAGAGCCTCTTTCGAAAGAAGCCTGCAGTCTAGACATAGCCTAGGTGTGCCAAGGAATTGCTCCCCTAGCTCCTCTCCAAGAGACATACCCCATCCGCAAACACCTCCAAACGCTCATACAAACTGTAAGTACCAGCTCTCTCGGCCCTACACACGGCAAATACCCACGTACACTGTGAGCACCACCAACATGCCTAGCAGCCACCCCGGCTGCCAAATGTGCCGCCTTTCCGTCGACATGCGCAGAGTAAATATCAGAGCCATGCACATATGTGGGGGTGGGGGAAGTCCTGGCTAGGCACTACACACAGCCTGACCCCCCCGCACATCCGCGCTCACACACAGAGCCACCGCTCGCGTGCACCCCGCTGCCTCAGTTACTCCCGCTCCGCTTGCCCCGCTCCTCTCTCACACGGACTCCAGTTACTTCGCAGTCGCACGCGCACCCCCACGCCCCGGCTCATGCTGCGCCCCCCACGCACGGACCCCCACTGACTCCCCCCATACCCACCCACAAACTGAGGGTGACCCTTGCCCCGCCTCCCCCAGACACTCGCGGCGCAACTCCCAGCGCCTTCAAGCGACTCGGGGCTTCCCTCTGCAACGCCAGGCGAGGCTCCGCGGGCGCCCCCAGCCGGGCGCCGCGTTCCTCGAAAGCACCGCGCCACGGTGCCACCTCCCGCTGCCCGGGGAAGCCCCGCCGCTCGGGGCCGAGCCCGGCTTTCTTTGTGGCCGCCTGTTTACCTTGTGAGGGGTGCAAGCGGGCCGCCCAGGGCTTGGTGATGAGGAGGGAGAGCGGGCACAGCAGCCCCGCCAGCCACCTCGCAACCCGCATGGCTCGCTCCGGGGGCGCCCCGCCGCTGCTCCAGCAGCAGCGCCCGCTTCAGCAGCCGCAGCCGCCACCCGGCTGGGCCGAACCCGCACTGCTCGGCTCTTGCATGCTGCTGGCGCCCACCCTTGTCCCCTTCGTTGCCTCTTCCCGTCCCTGCTGGCCCGCTCCGCCTTCAGAAAGCTGCCCGCTCCGCTGCCCCGTGCACGCTCCCCGCGCCGGAGCTCTGGCATTCGCTCTCGCTCCGCGCCGGGGTGGGCGAGGGCGGTTCTTCCCCTCCTCCCGCTGCCTGTGGGGAAGCGAGGAGCAGCATGCCAGCTTCACTCAGTCCGTGGCCATCCCAGGACCCCCGATCAAAGAGACTGCCCGCCCTCTGGGGGCTGGGACCTGGCCAATGAGTGGAGCCGGCTCCTTGCAGCCCCTCCGTCCTCACGCGCGCACACACTTGCTCTCCCGCACGGCCAGGCAGCGCAAAGTGTAAGGAATAATAACAGTCCCTCCGCACCACCGCATAAACCCGCACGGGAGAGTTCCTCTCCCCATGCGCGCCTGCCCTCGCCGAGCAAGTACCCAGAGCCCACTCAAACCAGGCTGTGACTCTAGAGGTAAGCCTGGGAATACGTGTCAGTAACAAGAAATGCACAGTAAGTCCATTCACTGTGCGCACCCACAAAACGCAAATGCTTGAAAAGCCTGGAAGTTCAGCATTTATACCCAAAGGGAAAAACCCCGAGCTGCATTAGGCATGGATGGAAATACACCGCAACGATCACCTAGAAACCTTAATTCTGCCCACGCCCTCTGCTGACCTTGTACCTATTCACTGCACACTATGTGTAAAATGGAGCTATTTTGGTGAAGGTCTTTGTTTGAAGGAAGTCCTGATAAGGGTTTTAAGAAGTTTGTAGCCCTGTGGCATCATGGACTTGGTTTTCTGTTACAAAGGTCCTCTTTAGGTTGCTGTGTCAGTTCAGTTGTCATAAAAACACTTAGCCAAGTATTCAGGAAAGCACTGAGTCAATTACATAATGATTATGGGGCAGATTACTAGCTTTGTGGGAAAGTTTTTAAGGAGGTATTTGAAGGATAGTAATCTGGCAACAAGACGTTCAGTTTTGCCAACCTCAATGAATCAAAAATAGTGAGTTGGACTCCTCAAGAGATCATAAATCAGACATTGCAATAGACAGAGTATTTTTTTAAAGGTTTTCTATTGTGGGGTGGTTGGAATGCGGGGGTGTTGTGTGTTTTGACTTTTTTACTTCTCCAGCCCATCCTGTGTGTGAGAGAGACAGACAGACAAAATTAGTGTTGTCCACTCTTCCAAACTTAGTGGATAACTATGGCTCCCACTGAAAAAAAGTCCCCACCCTGCTTACCAGTTATGTTTGCTCTCTGTCCCAACTTCCAAATCAATACTGCCCTCAGCCCCATGTCACTTTAGCCTCAGTTTCCTGTCCCCATCAGTTCACAACATTAATTCTGCTCCCACATAGCCCCCTATCCCCCAACATTTCATCTTTTCCACCTTCACCCTTGTGCTTCCTGGGGTTCACACCCTTCCTCTTCCAGATTTGGGCAGGGAAAACAGTAGCAGGATCCTTCTCTTCCAGGTTGGGGGGAGGGCAGCTCCATGGGATTTTCATTCACACATATTCCTTCTGGCCCAAGTCTGTCTGGTGTTGCAGAGGGGAAGGGAGCAAAGGAACCATCTCAACGGCTCACAGCAGGGAGTAGCAGGAGCTGTTGTGTTGATCTATTTCTTCTCTTTCCTGTGTAAACAACTTCAGGTAGCTGGGGTGTAGGGGGAGGAAAAGAAGGAGAGGGGCTCTTCCTACAGCAGCTCTGGCTGCTCTGCCTCAGGGGGCAGGCAAGTGGGGAAGGCAGTCAACCAACGGGGTCTTCCTTTCTCTGAAGTAGGCCTCAACTTCACTAGAGGGCTAGAGCTTCTCCCTTCTGGCATGACACAGTTTGTTTAAAATCCTTTCTCTCTCACTCTCTCTTTCTCTCTCAGTGGCTATGTCTACACTAAAAAGAAAAGTTTGAAAAGATACACAAATTCCAAACCGCAATTTGCGTATCTTTTTCTGCTTTTCTTCAGAAAGACGCTTTTTCCGACATTTGGCCCGTGTACACAGGGCCAAATGTCAGAAAAAAAACCTCTTCCGGAACATCCCTTTTTCCTCGTAGAACGAGGTTTACAGGGATGCTGAAAAACACATCTGCTTTTCCGAATTTTTTTTTGGAAAAACAGACGTGTTCCTTGGACGTGACAGAGCTTTTCCTGCATACCTCTGGTATCCCAGAAAAGCTCTGCAGTGTAGGCATAGCCTCAGGGGATCCTAAAAGTGGCATAAAACTACCTTTGTCTCTACTGCAGGTCTTGTGCTCAGCTCAGCTTGATCAGCCATAAGAATAACTTTCTTTAAATCCACATTGTTGCCATAGTTGTCTATGAATAGAGTCCTGCAAATGCACAGATACCTGCTTAATATCCACAGGTATCTGCATCTGCAGATTTGGATGTGGATTATCCACCTTTCATTTTTGCAGATATGGATGCAGATGTGGCTACAAATTTTTTATCTAGAACCCTGAAAATTTGCAGATATCTGCTTTGGGTGCATGAGTATGCGCATCTACCAGGGCTAGCCCACAACATTTTGGCACCTGAGGCAGGGAGCTCAAATGACGCCCACATGCCACCTTTTCTCCTGCCTGCCTGTTATGTCTCTTGTGCCCTCCTTCCTCCAGCACAGCATTCCACCATCTCTGTGCATCTAGAGCAGAGAGAATACATATGCACCAGCAGCAGACACAATTTTCTATACTCTGGGTCCTAGTGGCGCCCCTCCATAGTTTGGCATCTGAGGTGGCCACTCTCAGTTTGCCTCATGGTAAAGCCAGTCCTGGCATCCACAGATTTCAATGCAGATGTCTGTGGCTCATTTTTGCGGATACAAATGTGGATATAAATTCTGTAGCCATTCAGGGTTCTGTCAATGGAGCTAAAGAACCTGAAGTATTTACAGTAGACTTCCGATAATCCAGCACCTTTGGGACCTAGGTGGTTCCGGATTATCAGATATGCTGGTGTATCAGGAGGTACTCTGGCATGGGGGCTGTGACGGTTCTGCCGGACCCGCACTACATCCGGGGGTTGGGCAGGAACGGTGCGGCGAGGGGCGAACCCTCCAACGTTTTGCAGGAAGGCAAGGGAAGATCCGCCGCCGAGAGTTTTGGGGAGGGGAGGAGAGCGGGCTCCCCACCCCCCAGACTGCAGTAGTTATCCCCAAGCAGGGGGGTGAAGGGCGGCGCTGTGGGACCAACCCGGCAGCACCCCAGCTGCTCTGCTCTGCAGCTTCCCCAAGTCCTCCACTCATCAGTTTCAGCAGCAGCAGCGGCGGACTTGGGGAAGCGGCACGGAGCAGAGCCCTGTGAAAGTGCCTTGGGAGGCAGGCCAATCTTTGCCCACAGACAACCCACCAACCTGAAGCATATTCTTACCAGCAACTATACACCGCACCATAGTAACTCTAACTCAGGAACCAATCCATGCAACAAACCTCAGTGCCAACTCTGCTCACATATATACACCAGCAACACCATCACAGGACCTAACCAGATCAGCCACACCATCACTGGTTCATTCTCCTGCACATCTACCAACGTAATATACGCCATCATGTGCCAACAATGCTTTTCTGCTATATACATTGGCCAAATTGGACAGTCCCTATGTAAAAGAATAAATGGACACAAATCAGATATTAGGAAGGGCAATATACAAAAACCTGTAGGAGAACACTTCAATCTCCCTGGACACACAATTGCAGATCAAAAGGTGGTCATCCTGCAGCAAAAAAACTTCAAGACCAGACTTCAAAGAGAAACTGCTGAGTTACAGTTCATCTTCAAGTTTGATACCACCAGCTCAGGATTAAACAAAGGGTGTGTCTAGACTACATGCCTCTGGCGACAGAGGCATGTAGATTAGGCTACCGGACATAGTAAAATGAAGCGGCGATTTAAATAATCGCCGCGTCATTTAAATTTACATGGCTGCCGCGTTGAGCCGACACGCAGATCAGCTGTTTGTCGGCTCAGCGCGATAGTCTGGACGCTCCCCTGCCGACATCAAAGGCATTTGTCGACCACCCAGGTATGCCTCATCCCAGGAGGCATACCTGGGTGGTCGACAAATGCCTTTGATGTCGGCAGGGGAGCGTCCAGACTATCGCGCTGAGCCGACAAACAGCTGATCAGCTGTTTGTCGGCTCAACGCGGCAGCCATGTAAATTTAAATGACGCGGCGATTATTTAAATCGCCGCTTCATTTTACTATGTCCGGTAGCCTAATCTACATGCCTCTGTCGCCAGAGGCATGTAATCTAGACGTACCCAAAGACTGTGAATGGCTCGCTAACTACAAAAGCAGCTTCTCCTCTCTTGGAATTCACACCTCCAGATCAGCTACTAGAAGTGGGCCTCATCCTCCCTGATTGGATTTACCTCGTTATTTCTAGCCTGATTCTGGCCTACATATTTATACCTGCCTCTGGAAATTTCCACTACATGCATCTGACGAAGTGGGTCTTTGCCCACGAAAGCTTATGCTCCAACACTTCTGTTAGAGTATGTCTACACTACCACCCTAGTTCAAACGAGGGTGGTTAATGTAGGCAACCAAAGTTGCAAATGAAGCCAGGGATTTGAATTTCCCGGGCTTCATTTGCATATTGCCGGGCGCCGCCATTTTTAAATGTCCGCTAGTTCAGACTCCGTGCCCGCGGCTACACGCGGCACGGACTAGGTAGTTCGGATTAGGCTTCCTATTCCGAACTACCGTTACTCCGAACTAGCGGACATTTAAAAATGGCGGCACCCGGCAATATGCAAATGAAGCCCGGGAAATTCAAATCCCGGGCTTCATTTGCAACTTCGGTTGCCTACATTAACCACCTAGTTCGAACTAGGGTGGTAGTGTAGACATACCATTAGTCTATAAGGTGCCACAGGACTCCTCGCCCCTTTCCCACAAGCCTCCCACCCACTTCTTCCTGCCTCCTCCCCCAAGAGTGCCACATCCCCGCTGCTCCCTACCCTCCCAGAATTTCCTGAATTCTGCAAATCAGCTAATTCATGGCACTCCGGAAGTGCTAGGAGGGCAGTGGAGGAGTACATCAGTGGGGCCACCACTGGGTAAGAGGTGCGAGGGGAAGAGGGAGGCAGAGTGAGAGCTTGTCTGCCAGTGGGTGCTCTGCTCACTCATTTTCCCCTACGGAAGCTCCAGCATTCATGGAGTCAACACAGATGATATTGTTAACCTCTGATAACATCTTAGCAGATGCCCTCTGATAATGCACTTAAGTGATGTCTCACTGGCTTTCAATTTTCAAAAATGAATTCCAGTTGAAAAAATGAAATAAAGAGATTAGGCCTCAGTGACAATTATGTCCATGCCAACTTTCACATTTGAAACACTTGTCCAAAGTGTTCAAAACAAGCATAGGCAGATTTTTGTTTTGTCTTGTTTTACAGTACAAATATATATATATTTCCAGCAGTTCAGGAGAAACCAAGCCTGGAACATTTCAGTTTAAAAATATGAATGTATCAGAAATTATGAGCATGTGAAAATGGAGTTGAGAAAACTGTTCTATAATCTTAACTTTTTTAAGGTGGACCATATCTTAATAGAAATGTTCTTATCAACCACCTTTTCCCCCCTCCCTATTCATAATGGCAAAAAGCATCTTCCCTCCCATTTGCGATTATATACTATTCCTAAGGCAGTTGTTGCAATTACTTATCTGAACATTTGTTATATGGGAAGTATTTAATATTATCTTCCTTTAACACAGTTTAGCATCTAGAAACATAGAGGAGAATACTATCATGTGACCAACCAGCAACATGCAGACAGCCTCATAGTTGTCCCATGAGCTCTGAGATAAAGGACATTACAAGGCAACCATTTAGATTTGTGAGAAAAAGTGGAAGCTGAAAATGGCACTGAGGTTGCAAACCAGTGTGACAGGGAATATACAGTAATTATCAACAGTAAGTGGAAAACAATGAGAGCTTCGTAAGGAATACATGGAATGCAGTTTTCAGCATAGTCTATGTCTGCACTGAAGAGCTTTTCCGAGCTATCCTGGAAAAGCTCTGCTCCACCCAAGGACCGCGTCAGCTTTTTAGGAACAGTTTCCGAAAAAATGAATGCGTTCTTTTGGCATCCCTGTATTCCTCATTGTATGAGGAAGAAGGGATGTTCCAAAAGAGGAGGATTTTCTGAAATTTGGTCCTGTGTAGATGGGCCAAATTTCGGAAAAGGCTCTTCCGGAAATAGAAGCGGAAAAAGATACGCAAATTGCGGTTCACAATTTGCATATCTTTTTCTGACTTTTCTTGGCAGTCTAGACATAGCCATAGTGAGTGTTAGTTGTCAGTGGACATTTAGCGTTGGAAGGACAGAGAAAGACAGACTGTGGATAAAGACATTTGGGAGTAATCAGCCGAAAGGTGATAGATGAAGCCCAACTGAAACTGGAAAAGGAGGAAAAAATCAGAAGGAGAACGTGAGAGAAACTAAAGAGATCAGAAGAGAGAAGGAAAAAGGAGTCAGCATTAGGGCTACTACAGAGAGCTAGGAATGAATGAGGAGATCAGAGAGGGTAGATCTATACTTCAAGCTGAAGGTATGATTCACAGTTCAAGGAGACATACCATAGTAGTTCTCTGTAGCCCACCAGGACTCTGCAAGGAGCTTCATCCCCTCTGGGTCAGTGGGTGGCCACTCTGCCCCACTATACTCTCATCTAGTTAGTGCTAAAAAGAGAATGTAGTGGCATGAGCAATAGGAAGGACAAGTAGCCCCAAAGTAAATACCTAGCATCTCAGATGGGCATGTACTGGCTAGTACCGCTGCTGTTCCCTTGGCATAGCTCCCTAGCTCAATCAGAGCTAGCACCGGTAAGCCTCTTTAAGCTTGCACTCCCAGTTCAAAGTGCAGCTGTATCGTGAGTCATGAATTCTGAGAATAGGAAGAGGAAGGAATAAGACATAGATGAAATAATATATTTTAACAGTTTTATACTTTCAGGGACAAATTCATAAATGGTCTAAATCGGTGTCAGTCCAATGAAGTCAATGGAGCTACATTGATTTACACCAAAAAATCTGGCCCTCGTTGATATAATGCTTTCTGATTTCATGAAATCTGTATTGATATTATTGCTTGCTTGTAAAAACTGCCTTTAAAACACACTTCTTTCAGTAGTGAAATGAACCCATTCATTTATTTGCAAATTGGTTGAAACAATAGTAAAGAACAGAATTTTCAGACACACTGATGAACATTGGGGAAAAGTCAACATGGTTTCTGTAAAGGGAAATCATTCCTAACTAATTTACTAGAATTCTTTGAGATGGTCAACAAGTATGTGGACAAGGGTGATTCAGTGAATGCAATGTACTAATCTATTAGAGTTCTTTGAAGGGGTTAACAAACATGTGGATAAGGGGGATCCAGTAGATATAGTATACTTGGATTTTCAGAAAGCCTTTGACAAGGTCCCTCACCAAAGGCTCTTGTGTAAATTACATGGCCATGGGATAAGAGGGAAGGTCCTTTCATGGATTGAGAACTAGTTAAAAGACAGGAAACAAAGGGTAGGAATAAATGGTAAATTTTCAGATTGGAGAGGGGTAACTAGTGGTGTCCCCCAAAGGGTCAGTCCTGGGACCAATCCTTTTCAACTTATTCATAAATGATCTAGAGAAAGGGGTAAGCAGTGAGGCAGTAAAGTTTGCAGATGATACAAAACTGTTTAGGATAGTCAAGACAGAAGCAGACTGTGAGGGACTCCAAGAAGATCTCACCAAACTGAGTGATTGGGCAACAAAATGGCAAATTATATTTAATGTGGATAAGTGTAAAGTAATGCACATCAGGAAAAATAACCCCAACTATACGTACAGTATGATGGGGGCTAATTTGGCTACGACAAATCAGGAAAGAGATCTTGGAGTTATCGTGGACAGTTCTCTGAAAACTTCCACGCAGTGTGCAGCGGTGGTCAAAAAGGCAAATAGCATGCTAGGCATTATTAGGAAAGGGATAGAAAATAAGACCCAGAATATCTTACTGCCCATGTATAAAACTATGGTACGCCCACATCTTGAATACTGTGTACAGATGTGGTCTCCTCACCTCAAAAAAGATATTTTGGCCTTGGAAAGGGTTCAAAAAAGGGCAACTAAAATGATAAGGGGTTTGGAACGGGTCCCATATGAGGAGAGGTTAAAGCGACTGCGACTTTTCAGTTTAAAAAAGAGGAGACTGAGGGGGGATATGATAGAGGTCTATAAAATCATGAGTGGCGTGGAGAGGGCTGATAAAGAAAAGTTATTTATTAGTTCCCTAAATAGAATAACTAGAGGACACCAAATGAAATTAATAGGTAGCAGGTTTAAAACGAATAAAAGAAAGTTCTTCTTCACACAGTGTCTAGTCAACCTGTGGAACTCCTTGCCAGAGGAGGCTGTGAGGGCTAGGACTATAAGGGTATGTCTACACTACCCCGCTAGTTCGAACTAGCGGGGGTAATGTAGTCATCCGCAATTGCAAATGAAGCCCGGGATTTTAATTTCCCGGGCTTCATTTGCATGAAGCCGGCCGGCGCCATTTTTAAATGCCGGCTAGTTCGAACCCCGTGCCGCGCGGCTACACGCGGCACGGAGTAGCTAGTTCGGATTAGGCTTCCTAATCCGAACTAGCTGTACTCCTCATTCCACGAGGAGTACAGCTAGTTCGGATTAGAAGCCTAATCCAAACTAGCTACTCCGTGCCGCGTGTAGCCGCGCGGCACGGGGTTCGAACTAGCCGGCATTTAAAAATGGCGCCGGCCGGCTTCATGCAAATGAAGCCCGGGAAATTAAAATCCCGGGCTTCATTTGCAATTGCGGATGACTACATTACCCCCGCTAGTTCGAACTAGCGGGGTAGTGTAGACATACCCTAATAGAGTTTAAAGAGAAGCTAGATAATTTCATGGAGGTTAGGTCCATAAAAGGCTATTAGCCAGGGGATAAAATGGTGTCCTTGGCCTCTGTTTGTCAGAGGCTGGAGAGAGATGGCAGGAGACAAATCGCTTGATCATTGTCTTTGTTCCACCCTCTCTGGGGCACCTGGTGCTGGCCACTGTCGGCAGACAGGATACTGGGCTAGAAGGACCTTTGGTCTGACCCAGTACGGCCGTTCTTATGTTCTTATGTTCTAATGTACTTAGCTTTCCAGAAAGTCTTTGACAAGGTTTCTCACCAAAGGCTCTTAAGCAAAGTAAGCTGACGTGGGATAAGAGGGAAGGTCCTCTTATGGACTGGTAACTGGTTAAAAGGCAGGAAACAAAGGGTAGGAATAAATTACTAGTTTTTAGAATAGAGAGGGGTAAGTAGTGGTGTCTGGCAGGGGTCCATACTGGTACCAATACTAGTAAATATATTCATAAATGATCTGGAGAGAGGGGTAAAGAGTGAGGAGGCAAAATTTTCAGATGATACTAAACTGCTCAAGATAGTTAAGTCTAAAGAAGACTGTGAACAGCTTCAAAAGGATCTCACAAAACTAAGTAACTGGGCAACAAAATGTCAGATGAATTTCAGTGTTGATAAATGCAAAGTAATGCATATTGGAAAACATAATCCCAACTATACATATGAATTAATGGGGACTAAATTAGTTGTTACCACTCAAGAGAGAGATCTTGGAGTCATGGTGGTTAGTTCTCTGAAAACATCCACTCAATGTGCAGCAGCACTCAAAAAAGCAAACAGAATGTTAGGAATCATTAAAAAGGGGATAGACATGGGCAGTGGATGCAGCTTGGGCTGGGGATGGCAGGCTCCCAGCCCCGCCTACAACTCCTCCCCCTCTGGTGAGGCTCCACCCCCTCACGATGGGGAGGGGAGGAGGCAGGGCAGTGTGCCCACACACATACACGGGGACAGGAGGGCAGGGGGAGAGCAGGTGTGTGCCCCAGACTCCCAGGTAGGGAGGAGGCTATGTGGCTCCAGCCTCCCTGGCTCCGGAGCACCGGGGAGGGAGGAGGCCACACAGCCCAAGCTTCTCTGGCCTCAGAGCATCAGGGAGGGAGGAGGGTGCACAGTCAGAGCCTCCCTGACCCCAGAGGGAGGAGGCCGCATGGCACCAGCCTCCCCAGCATGGAGCACCTGGGAGGGAGGATGGCACGCGGCCCGAGCCTCTTTTTTGAGGTACCTGTCATTGGCCACTGTCCGAAGATAGGATACTGGGCTCAGTACTCAGTATGACTGTTCTTATGTTCTTATGTGTACTGTTTATTCTTTTCATTCATCTCGTTTAGTGGAAATGTTAGAAATGAAATATGTATGCCAATTACCTTGCAAATTTGTAAAGTACAAGGCTATTCTGTGCCTATTGAAACTTTCCACTTTCTCTGCAATTTCACTAAAATTGCATGAATTTCCTGGTCATCTTGAATTGTAATGCTGTGGTGAATAGTTAAATATTTGCACATACTTTTAAAGTTATACAATGGATAAGTCTTATTAGTTAAAAGAATAGAATTAGTAAAAGTGAACATGTTAAGCCATTAACAATCATGCAAACTCTTTCTTGGCTACAGCACAACATTTAAAATGTAGTCACTCAACTGCATGCAGATTCTTTGTGTCTTAGAATCCTATATGGAAATCATGAGTTACAGAGTTTTGGTAAGGTCTGCCAAACATTGCCTGATATACACATTTTAATTAAAAGAAGCCAGACATTCACAATATATATTGCAATATAATGAATGAGTATTTCTTTCTCCACTTTATCACAATTCCTTGACACTTTGCCATTCTTTAGAAAACAATTTAAATCAATAAATCCTGTTTTTGTTTGTTAAGACTCCTTTTTTATTTCAGTTTTATTTTTTTCTCCATGATATTAAATCCATTTCACAATTCTATTCAGTCTGAGGTAACTTCCTTATTTTTCAAATCTGACTGAATATCCATATTGAATAGTCCTATCCAATTTAATTAGGATGAAACTAACAGGGTCCTATAGAAACTTGAAGAGGTTTTTGAACTATCCTATTGAATTCTACACTTGGGATATAATTTTCTATTTGATTTTGCAAGATGGGTCAGAAAACCCTTAAGAAAGTTATTGTCTTCTATGGTTTCATGCCTACTCAATTCTATAGCACTTTTCATAAAGATAATTTGTCAACTGTAAATTGAATCCCATCGGCTGTGTCTACACTGGGCCACTTATTCCGGAAAAGCAGCCACTTTTCCGGAATAACTTGCCAGCTGTTTACACTGGCCGCTTGCTTTTCCGGAAAAGCAATGACAATCTACTGTAAAATTGTCAGTGCTTTTCCGGAAAAACTATGCTGCTCCCGTTCGGGTAAAAGTCCTTTTCCGGAAAAACTGTTCCGGAAAAGGGCCAGTGTAGACAGCACAGTAGTCTTTTCCGCAAAAAAGCCCCGATCGTGAAAATTACAGTTGGGGCTTTTTTGCGGAAAAGCGTGTCTACATTGGCCACAGACGCTTTTCCGGAAAAAGTGCTTTTCTGGAAAAGCATCCTGCCAATGTAAACGCGCTTTTTCCGGAAATACTTATAACGGAAAACTGTTCCGTTTTAAGCATTTCCGGAAAAGGGTGCCAGTGTAGACATAGCCATCATGTTTATGCTTCCCTTAAACACAACCTTACCAAAGCAGATCACAACTTTCCTTTATACAATTACTGTCTTTCTTGATTGTTAAAGTAAACCCATCATTGTAAAATAATTGCTTGTCAGACCAGCAATGTCAAAATCTGAAGTACTAACCAGCTGATAAGAGAATAGTATTATTTTTAAAAATTCTAATGAATGCTGCTCACTCAGAGCTATCCATCTCAATGACTTCAAATACATTTAAATAATTTACAACTGTATAAGCAAAACAAACACTCACATGTCATTATAAGTTCCATGAAGAAGCAAAGTGAAGAAGTCTCAGAGGGGTAGCCGTGTTAGTCTACAACTTTAAAAATAACGAGCAGTCTGTGGCACCTTACGGCATATCTACACTAGGAAATTATTTTGAAATAACTTACTTTGAAATAATAACTCCCAAAATAACTATTTCAAAATAAGCATTATTCCTCATGACAAGCAGGAGTTATTATTTAGAAATAACCAGCCCATTGTTTTGAAATAATGGGTTTGGTAGTGTGGACGTGTATGTCTACACAGCAAAGTTATTTCAGCATACCAGAGGTATCTTGAAATAGCTACCCAGCATCTTTTGAACACGTCCACTATTTTGAAATACAGCAGATGCGCTATTTCGCCGTCCCTGTAAACTTCATCCTATGAGGTGTACGGAATGGCTCGAAATAGCACTTTATTTTGGAATTGTGATAGAAATGTAGCCGTGTTAGTCTGGGGTAGTTGAAGCAAAATGCAGGACAATGTAGCACTTTAAAGACTAACAAGATGGTTTATTAGATGATGAGCTTTTGTGGGCCAGACCCACTTCCTCAGATCAAATAGTGGAAGAAAGTAGTCACAACCATATATACCAAAGGATACAATTAAAAAAAATGAACAAATATGAAAAGGACAAATCACATTGCAGAACAGAAGGGGGATGCGGGGGGGTGGGAAGGGGGAGGAAGGAAGGTAAGTGTCTGTGAATTGCTGATATTAAAGGTAGGGAGAGTGGGATGTTTGTGAGTTAATGGTATTACAGGTGATAATTGGGGAAACTGTCTTGGTAATGGGTGAGAAAGTTCAAAGTCTTGTTAAGTCCTTGTTGGCAAGTGTCGAATTTTAACATGAATGACAGTTCAGAGGATTCCCTTTCAAGTGCAGATGTAAAAGGTCTTTGTAGCAGAATGCAGGTGGCTAAGTCATTTAGAGAGTGTCCTTTCTGGTTAAAGTGGCAAGAAACTGTTTTCTCTTTGTGATCTTGTCCGATATCTGTTTTGTGGGCATTAATCCTTTGGCAAAGTGTCTGAGATGTTTGTCCAATGTACATAGCAGACGGACACTTTCGGCACATGATAGCATAGATTATATTTCTGGATGCGCAGGAATATGTGTTCTTGATCTTATAACTCACTTGGTTAGGTCCAATAATGGTATCAGCAGAATGAATATGTGGACAAAGCTGGCAACGGGGTTTGTTGCAAGGGAAGGTACCAGGGTTGGTATTAGTGTGGTATGTCCTGTGGTGGTTGGTAAGAATCATCTTGAGGTTAGGTGGTTGTCTATAGGAGACTATGGGTCTGTCTCCCAGAGCCTCTTTGAGTATGGTATCCTGTTCCAATATAGGCTGTAGTTTATTGATAATGTGTTGGACAGGTTTAAGTTGGGGGTTGTAGGTGATGACAAGTGGAATTGGGCACTGGAATTGGGCACCAAATGACAAAACAAGCAATTTCAAAATAGACTCAAAATATGCTATGCAATTTGCGTAGTGCAAATTACGTATTTTATTTTGAGTTTCAGGTGCTGTGCAGATGCACCCTCAGAGTGCTCCCTGGGGCTCTAAGTCCAAGTATTTCCGGAAAAAGCGCGTTTACATTGGCAGGATGCTTTTCCAGAAAAGCACTTTTTCCGGAAAAGCGTCTGTGATTCAGACTAATTTCAATGCTTCCCCATAGTGAGGACATGCTAGTTCGAATTTGTTAAAGCTTGAGATTTTAAGTCAAATTTAGTAATTTCGAAATAGTTTCCTAGGGTATACATGGTCTATGTAAGTAATAAGGCTAAATTTCACAGGATCAAAAGATTTCCAAGTTCATTCTGCCAAACTTGAAAAGAGAGAGGAGATGGCAAGTCTGCTTTTATTCCATCTTCTCTCTCTTTTGGAGAAAATTTTACAGTATCTAATTTCTAATTATCTAATTTTACAGAATCTAATTTCTCAATATCTAATTTATTTCTTCTAGTGTTTTCTTATTCCTCTGAAGTTTAGCAGTTGTAGCTTGAATAACCATATCAGTAGATGCCTGTGAAGAAAACTTAGCAAGTAGCAAGCATGCAGGTGTGGCAAGGCAAGGAAATTTTTAATCTGCTTTTGAGAAATGAAAAAGGTAGACAAATTCAACTGTTCCAATCCCAGAGCTGTGGATTCCTACTCTGACCAGATAAAGTTACAGGTAAGGAAAGTGATATACTATCCTGAATCAAATACATTAAACATGAAACATAAAATATGAAACACCGTCTCAAACATTTGGATGTAATATAAGTTCCATGAAGAAGTAAAGTGAAAAAGTAAATCCTAGTTACAAAGTATTATGTGTGGTGCTATATAGTCACTATGTAAGTAGTAAGGCTAAATTTCACAGGATCAAAAGTTGGCAAAAGACTTCTATGTTCATTCTGCCAAATTTGAAACAGCAATCCTGGGTATGAGCTTCACCCTTTTTTGGAACTCCATCAGCACACTGCAGCTGTTGTATCAGCCACTGGGAATTTCAGCTACAAAAAAAGAGACTGAAATATAGGTCACAGCAAACTCAAGAGGGGAGGAGATAGGAAGCAAAAAGCTCTAGCATAAAGACGATGAATGACTGCATGCAAACTATTATGTAAAAATACTTACTATATTATAGATTCAAAAAGCCTGCACATTCATTTTGCTGAAAAAAATGCAGATTATTTTTTACACTCATGAGTACACTGCAGCTGTTACTTTGGCCAGAGAGAAAATATTCTTCACATGTAAAGAGTCACAGGGCCAAATTCATCCCTAGCAGAACTTCATTGAAGCCAGTATGCCCAAGTATGGTTATGCCCAAGATACATTTGGCCCACATAGTTTTCTCCTAACTACACAGCTTTTTTTTTTTTTTTGGTAGTATTACCCAGTGAAGCCCTACAGATTTATTTCACTAAAGGATTATAAATTTAACAGTAAATCACACAAATAAAATAGAGTTATTAAAGCTAAGCCTAAAAATCCAGAAATTTCAGGCTGTCAAGATGTCTAGAACTCATCTGACTTTACATATATAAGAGCACCCAATATTCTGAGAACTTTGCAATACTGAGCTAAGATAGGTATTATTTTAGAAAACTAATAATTTGGACTATGCTATGTGATAATACAATTTTAGGAGAACTATTGAAGACACCTGGAGGAATCAAACTATATACAGCATTATCGTTCTTGGGCAAAGACCCACTTTGTCAGATGTGTTAGTCTATAAAGTGCCACAGGACTCCTCGTTGCTTCTGCAGATTCAGACTAACTCGGCTACCCCTCTGATACTATACAGCATTATATGTGTGTATAGGTGGGGAGGGGCAGCACATCACACCATGAAAGAAACTTCTATAGAAAAGTCTGTCAGCTGTCAGAATGAATGTCACTGAGTCAGCCATTGTGCCCAGAGTGAGACCTGCAGTCTTCATTATCATTGCCTTAAGCATACAATTCTTAACCTTTCTATGTCTGTGTCAGTTTTCTCCCTTGCTAGAAGACTCATCCCAATACAAATATTAAGCTGAATACAGAGACAAAGCCTGGATTAGGGGATCAGCAGGATCAACACTGTAAAGAAGGAGATATAGAAAATACATTCATACACCAGAGCTATCTATACATGCTCATTAGAATGAGTTAAACTGTGGCTGGAGTAACTTTGAATTTCTTTGCTTTGGTGAGTTTTTCTTTAATTGATCTTGTTATTTTATATGTTTTTTCATATTGTTTTTCACATTTTTATTTTGATAGTGTGATTCATGTTTTATGTTTCATGTTTAATTTATTTGATTCGAGATAGTTTACCAGTTTCCTTACCTGTAACATTATCTGGTCAGAGTAGGAATCCACAGCTCTGGGCTTGACATAGCTGAATTTTTCTACCTTTTCCATCTCTCAAAAGCAGATGGAAAGTTCCTTGCCTTTCCACACCTGCATGCTCTATACTTGCTAAATGTTCTTCACAGGCATGTACTGACTATCCAAATTACAAATGCTAAAGTTCAGAGGAATAAGAAAACACTAAAAGAAACAGATTAGATATTGAGGCATTGGGCTGAAAACTTTTCTCCAAAAGAGAGAGAATAAAAGCAGACTTGTTGTCTCCTGTCTCTTTTCCCTAAGATAAGGATCAATTACTATCTCTATGTTGCCAAGGACTAAGAAAGTGTCAAACATACTAAACCAGGATCCTGCTGGAGTAGCAGACTACTGTTCAGCGAAGACATTGCAGATATTGTAATTATTCTTTATCGTGGAAATGTTATACCTCGTCAGGATTGGAACTGCAGGGAAGTACTAAACAGAAAGAATATCATTGAGAGAGAAAGGGAAAATGTCTATAAAAATAAAGCCAAATTGTACAAATAGTTCAAAATGTATAATTTTTTCCCCAAAAAGAATTTTAATGGGAGAGCACAAGGGAATTCTGAAGACACTGTTGGACAGTAAAAAGAACATTGGTTTTGTAGTGTTTCATGAATGAGCATACAGATGCCAAAGTAACTGTTCATCATCATTAGATGGTCTACATCTTCATCCACAAAATGGTTGTGCTCCAAGTGGAGTAAGCAATTATATCATCAGGAGATCTCAGCTAGCTGCTTTATAAGGCTGGAAGATAATTGACTTAGGAAGGGGAAGTAAAGCATCAAAATTAGATCCACCATGCCATACATTATACCATCAGATTATATTTCCTTCACAGTTTCACTAAAGTTTTACTACCATGCCCATTATAAACACATGTAATAGTTTTTCCAGAGTGTGAGAAGATTTAGGGCTAAAAAAAAATTTATTTAAGTGCAATTTCAATTTACCTTCTGAAGAAGGTTAAAGACTCCTTCTACCACCTTATATGGAAAACATCTACCACCTTATATGGAAAAAAAGCCTCTTTCAATAAAGAGAGTCAAAACTACAAGCAGATTTTTCAAAAAAACGAGCTGCTTTTTCAAAAGAGAGTCTAGATGCTCTCTTTTGAAAAAGCACAACTTGCATTCAATAGTGCCTTTTTTCGAAAGAGTACTTTCGAAAAAAGGCGTTATTCCTTGTAAAATGAGGTTTACCATGTTCCAAAAAACTACCATGTTCTTTCGATTTACTTTCGAAAGAACGTGGTTGCAGTCTAGACGCAGGTGAAATTTTTTCAAAAAAAGGCTACTTTTTTCGAAAAAACCTTGTAGTTTAGACACACCCATTGTGTCTTCGAAAAGTTTCCATGCAATTTACAGGGATTTTATTTTTGGCACTGTATCTTTTAATTTCTGTTTACCTAACCTCCTAATTTATGTGTAGTTCCCCTTTCTGAAATTGAATGCCATCATATTGAGCTACTGTTGTGTTTTTCCTGTCACAGGGATGTTAAATTTAATTATACTATGGTCACTATTTCAAAGTGGTCCAGCTATATTCAGCTCTTGGACCAGATCCTGCACTCCATTTATGACTAAATCAAGAATTGCCTATCCTCTTATGGGTTCCAGAACCAGCTGCTCCAAAAAGTAGTCAGTTAAGATTTCAAGAAACTTTTATCTCTGTATTGCATCCTGAGGTGAGGTGTACCCAGTCAATATGGGGATAGTTGAAATTCCCCATTATTATTGAGTTTTTTAATTTTTATAGGCACTCTGATCTCCCTTAGCATTTCAAAGTCACTATCAGTTTCCTAGACACATGGCTGGTAATATATCCCTCTCCAATATTCATATTATTATAGCATGGAATTACTATCCAGAAAGATTCCATGGAACAGTTTGGTTCATTTATGATTTTTACTTCATTTGATTCTACACTTCAATGAGATATATTATTTCAATTTGGGTCAAAATGACTTGAAACAAAAATGTTTTATTCCTACCTTCCTGCAGGAAAATTGAGGAATTTCAACAAAAGTGAAATTTTCCTCCAAAATTTCAGTTGTGCAGAAATTGCATTTTTCATAGAAATGCTCCAGAACAGCTCTAATGTAGATATTTAACTTTTTAATCCTCCTTTGACAATAATTAGGAGATTGAGAAAGATTTGATTTATATTATCCTTTTCAGAACATCCATCAATTTGTTAATATCTTAGTGGTAATTCAGAATAATTGCAGTATTCCAGTTTCCATCAAATAAGAAATACATAGAAATAGTCTTACTCCATTTACACTGAGTCTTTTTTGCTGCTTGATTATTGTAAAAACTCCACAGTCTAGCCATACCCTAATATTGAAATTGTTTGGGAGGGAAATAATTTATTATGGTTTAATTAAATGTTTCACTCCTTTCTTCTGAACAGCACTTATAACTAGTTGGACATCTGCCACTCACTGGTGGAGGGAATACATGCTGAAGCTTAGGTGCACAGCTTTCTCTTTCCTATGTAAAAGAAAAAAGGCCAAAACCCAAGTTCAGCATAATCAGGGAGACACTTGGGGTCAATTAGAACATGCTAGAAGCCATAGACTAATTAGAAACCTGAACCTAATTAAGGCCTATGGTGCTGCTTTAAAAGGCTTCCCCACAGGTAAAGAAGGAGGAAGGAAAAGAGTAAAGGACAGGAAGTGAGTGAGTGCGTGCGTGCTGTGTGCACGAGCAGTGTGGGTGTGAGCTGAGGACTGACAAGCAGGTACCAAAGGAAAGGTACTAGGAAGGATTGTTTGGGGAAGAGGTCCAGGGAAAAGCTGCCAGATTGAGAATGGCAGTAACCCTGCTTGTTGCCACTGCCTTAGGGTCCCTGGGCTGGAACCTGGAATAGTGGGCATACCCAGGTCTCCCCCCCCCCCACCCCAATTGCCCTACAACATCTCAAAATCTGCCTTTAGAAGAGAGATCAGGATTCCAGAGGGGATTTTACCCCAAATTTATTAACTAGCCTGTGATGAGTGGTTCAGTAGGCTGTGCTCCTGTCTCTAGTAAAGAGAAAGAGACCATGTGGAGGGCCACAGTGAGTCTCTGAGGCTAACACTAACAGCCAGTAGCGTGAGACCCATGGAGAATAGCTGGAGCTTCACCAAGTAGGGATGTAAACAAGTAGTCGAGTATACAATTAACCAATAAGCCTAGGCTTATCAGTTAATCTTCTCAACTACTCACATTTCCCCTACCTTACTGCCACTGTATCAGAGGCAGCAAGGGTGTGGGAAGCAGGAGCTGGTGCTAGGGGAAGTTGGCTTAAAAGCTGGTTCCCTCCAGCACCAGCTCTTTGGTGCTGGCTGCCCTCCTTCTTCACTCCGCTGCTGCCTCTATCAGAGCTTCGACCCTTTTTTCACAGGGGCTGCTACCATCCCACCCTGCTGCCTCTGTTTCAGAGGCAGCAGGGTGGAGTGGCAGGCAGCCAGTCTGTGTGGGGAGCTGGTGTTTTTTAAACTGGTTAACCTCACAGACCAGCTCCTGCTTGGCACCCTCCGCTGCTACCTCCGATACAGGCAGTAAATAGTCAAGTAACCAATAAAAATCCATGTGGTCACTCAACTATTCTATTACTCACTCTCTAATATCCCTGCTTATAACTACAGTAGGTTTATACATCTACAACTATCTTAATCCTTCCTTTAGGTTGAAATACCCCATTACTCCACTGACCTTCCATCCTGGTCAAGGGATGGTCCCTGTGAGGACCTGCCTATGGGTCTTTCTACTGTCAGATCATCCTGAACAAACTGCTTACTCTGCTCGTCCTACAAGCTGTTCTCCTCTTGACATCAATACAGACCAGAGAGCAAATTTGGCCTTTAAAATTAGGTAATTACTTATATCGTTCTTCTGTGAAATGGGGCATATTTTTAATTATTTCCCTTTTCTAATCTCAGATTTGACTTCATATGCGATACATTATTTTAATGGCTTTCCACCAAACTTGTTGCAGTTCATTTAAAATGCCAGAAATCAATACATTATTCTTGCAGATAAATGGATTTAATGGGCTGTAAAAATCTTTTACATATAATGAATTCCTTTAAGAAATATAGCTTTGCCTCCAGTAATGAATTGTTTTAAACGGATGTCTCTAAATCATTACAATGTGCCCAAATCTGTAGCAAATACATATGTACACAGTCATATAGCCCACTTACAGAGTTATCATAATGAATTTTCTGGGCCTGAGGCTCCAGTGCTTATACCTTGTGAATCATTTGCACCTGTACTAATTGAGTGTAAAATGTTGCCATTCTGATTTGGTAACGTTTTGCACCTGCATTGTATGAGTAAAAAAGAGCGTGCAAAGGTCATGCAGTGGAAAATCAGGATCTCTAATTTCAAAGAGATAATTTCGATAATACATGGCCATTCTTAATACACATTAAACTATAACATTCCAACCTGAGAAACATTGCATGCATTATTGAATACCCTGAACAATCTGCTTTTGTACTGCATTGCATAGAGGGCTGTATGATACTTCAAGCACAGTTTAAAAAAAAAAAAAAAAAAAGTCTCAAAAATATGGCAAGCACACCATGCATGTGAAATTAGAATCTAACCCGCAATGCATGCATACTACCATTATTACTGGATCATATTACTCTTTGAAAAAAAAATATAATCAACCTCAACCTGTAAGAAAACATATGGCAACAAATTCTGCAGCATGTTTCACCCCATACAGCCCTATTGAATTCAATGGGCCTGCAAGAGCATAACTGATTTTGTCTCCATTTCTAGGACTATCTTAACCCTTCCTTTAGGTTGAGGTACCCCATTACTCCTCTGTCCTTCACTCCTTCTGTTCAAGAGGAGCTGCCTGTCAAGACTCTGCCTACAGCTCTCTCTGCTGTCAGATCATCATGAATGAACTGCTTGTAATTTACTAGCAGTCAAACTGCAATGTAAAAGAGCACTCAACATACTTATATTTATCTTAACTAAATTCTTATAGATGAAATATTTTATCAAGCTAACACTAGCAGACTGCAAAGCAGTCAAATAGCAACTTGAGTTTGCTAACTCATTTGAAGTATGTAGTAAAATAACTGGAACTGGATCTGTACCCACTGGAAAGAACCCCTAAATTGATCCCTTCTTGATACACTGAATCTCAATCACAAAAAACTGGTAATTGCTTTCTGATAATTGAACAATAGCCAATGTACCTCACATATACAAGACTCAAAAACTGTAAACACAATAAGAAACCACCCCTTGATCATAGTCCTACAGTCTAACTCACACTCATTCCCTACAGATTGTCATTTTCGGTTACTGAGCCCTCCACTTACAGACAGCATTCACATCTGTGTCCTTAAGTTAGTGTCACAAAAACATTTCTATGACATTTGTTGATTTTTAAAAATCAACATATTGCATATTCACAGAGTAATTTAAAAACACTGTAATTGGAACATCAAATTGTCCATAAATACAAATAACTTTAAACTAAGTTTTGCTTCTAAACTCTCATATGTGCTGGCTCATTAGGTGCCATTCTCTGCTCTGACGTTTAAATTACTAGTTATAAAAACTGGAAATCACAAAACAAAATGGAGAGAACAGAATAGCTGCTACTAGGAAAGCTTCATGTTCAAGTAAGGCAGAGGTGTCCTAAATTTAGAGAATTAGAAAATAACTTCCTTATACAGAAGGTGATAAAAAAAATAAAAGGGCACTCACTATTTGGCATGTTTCCAGCCAGGTCCTTTGCCAGGAAAATCATCTGGCAGGAGATTAGACAGAAGATAGCTTGCCTTAGAGTTTACCCCAGTGACCTGATAGGATGCCAAATATGGTGGAATGACATCAGGGCAGGGGTAAGAAGAGAGGCAAGGAGCTGTTGGCTGTTCATGTCAAAGAGAAGAGGGCAGAAGTCCAAGCTTGAGTGGGGTGCTCTTTTTGAGCCTTTAACTAAAGAATAGTGCTTGATAAATACAGCAAATGACTCTTTGCAAATACTTTTTTGCACATAAACTGGATGTGTGCACTTTCTTTGTATTTGGAATTCCTTTCAAGTGCTATTGGCAAAAATTCAGACAAATAAATTACTGTTTGTGTAAAGTAAAAGAGCTGTGAATATTTGTGAAAATAAATAACTCAAAAGAGAATCTGCCCTGAAAATGCTCTCACTGGCATGCTGAAAACTTCTTGTAGATTGGGATTTGAAAGAAGAGAAAAAGGAGTGTGGTTGCTTTAAATGAGCTGGACGACATTTTTAAATATAATGCGTTTGTAAAATGAACTGCAGTAGCTGTGGTGCGATGTGCAACCACCTTCACCAGAAGCCATAGCAGAGGGCTCTGTATCATAAGGGCAGTACAGAGCCAAAATTGCGTATGTAGCCTCCGGAGCGCCTGCAGTGCTGTCTGGCAGTGAAGAGAGAGAACGTTCATGCTGGAAGAGATACCTTTTGGTACCACTTAGACAACAAGTATCCTTAGACAGAGGCACTGTTGGTGGTATTGCTCCCACAACTGTAAGCCTTGTACAGGCACAGAATTTGTCCCCACACATGGAGCCCTGTCGGACTGATTGGAGCCACCCCTGCAATATAGAAGTCAAACTATGCTCATGTCGTGAGAGGCCACCATTCAGAGACAGAATGCTTCTGGAGATCCTAGGTGATGGTGTCACTGGAAGGAGAGCTGCTGAGCAGCAGCACTAGGATCTGGCAAAACAGAACAATGCCTGAAGGAAAAGGGGGTGGTGCTGTGTTCAAAAAAGAGCTAGAATAAATCCTAGAGGAGAAGTCCTTCAGTGGCTGTTAGCCAAGATGGGCAAGGATGGTTTCCCTAACCCCTGTTTGCCAGAAGTTGGGAATGGGCGTCAGGGCATGGATCACTTGATGATTACCTGATCTATTCATTTCCTCTTGGGCACCTGGCACTAGCTGCTGCCAGCAGACAGGATACTGAGCTAGATGGACCTTTGGTCTGACCCAGCATGGTCATTCTTATAGTCTTATGCTGCAGTAGCAAGCAACAGTGGTGGAGAAGGACTTGCCAACGTCTTGGATGCTGGCCTCAGCTAAGTGAACATATGAACCTAAGCGCTGGGAAAAGTTTCTTCCAACTTTTGTAGTACCATATCATAGTAATAACACAAAGCTATTGTATGTCAGTATTAAAGTTAGTATTATTTAAGCAGTGGTATTATAGGAATGCCCACAATGTGCTAGATGTTGTCCCATGTACAGGAAGATAGAGCCCTGCCCAGAAGATCATCCAATCATAGGAGAGGCGAGGAGTATTGTTTTAGTTGTTGTTTTTAAGAACAGTCATCATCCTCACCTACCCCCCTCTATAACCACAGTTAGCAATTTAATTTCTTGTAGAATCCATGGTTGAAATGTGTCATGAGGACAGGATATGATGGAAGAAAGTAGTGTCTTTCTTTACCCTTATGTGTAAAAGGTGGAAGAAAGCACAAAGATGATTGTGAGAGAAACAAGAGAGTACCAAGATGCCATCCCTGAAAGAGTGGAGAGGGCATAGGAAACCACATTTTGTATTTCTAATCATATTTGTTATTTTTTTATTCTAAATAATTTGGAATCCAAACATTTAAAAGGAATTTATGGGCATTATACAAGATGAACACTGATATTTGCTGCCTTCAACTTTTGGATATGTTAGATATTTGGAAACTAAAACCTTAAAGAAATTGTTTTCTTTAAAACAATGTGATTGCAGGTCAACTGTGGAAATGTGATTGAAGGACCTTTTATTGTTTTACAGACAATTTACTGCTGAAGGACTTTGCAGTCCTTTTAACAGGCTCATCTAAAGCAGAATTCTCAAAAGGTGAGAGGAAGTTTCACCCCAAAATGCCTTTTATTTTTCCTTCTTAAAGAGGTGAGTGCTGATTCTCCAGACAGCAAACTTCCGAACTGCTTGTATGTGCTGTGTGCCAGTGCATCACAGAAAAACACAGTAAAGTCTGTACTCTGCACAGACAGTAAAAGGAGAAGAATGACCAAATCTTTTTAGAATCAAACCAGTTTAGTCATATCAGTTCAGAGTCTTAGCTAATATAAATGAGTGTAGCGCCACTGAATATAGACCATTGTTTTTGTTTCTAGATGTTTGTTTGAAATTTGTTTAGGAAAAAGTACGATGTACAAAGACCCAGAAATTCATATTTGAACTCTGCAGGTAGCAAGAGGGGCAAATAGTACAAGTCTAATCATCATCATACATGCAGGGTGTCACACAGCAGCATCACATCGGGTACGTCTAAACTATACCCTTCTGTCGGCCGAGGAATGTAAATTAGATGTATTGAAAGTGCAAATGAAGCCAGGATTTAAATATCCCATGCTTCATTTGCATAATGGCAGTTGCCGCTTTTTTTTTTTTTGAAAAAATGGCAGTTTAGATGCGGCATTTTTGCCTGAAATGCCCCGTTTCAAAAGATCCTGTACTCATTTTTTTCAAAACGGGGCATTTCTGTCGAAAATGCCCCGTCTAAACCGCCAGGTTTTTTTTTTGAAAAGCTCCATTTTGAAAAAAATCAACAGCTGCCATTATGCAAATGAAGCACGGGATATTTAAATCCCGGCTTCATTTGCACTTTCGATACATCTAATTTACATTCCTCTGCCAACAGAAGGGTGTAGATTAGACACACCCATTGTGTGCTGATCATTGAAAAGGCCCATATGCCAAATACAACTTTTCCAAAACACTTAACACCAGCAACAGAGACACATGTAACTGCACTGGACACACTGTAGCCCAAAAGAATGAGCATAAGGTTGGGAGGTAAGGTGGGTGAGATATCTTTTATTGGGCCAACTTCTGTTGGTGAGAGAGACTGCTTTGGAGCTACACAGAACTGTCCCTCAAGGACCTTTCCCAGATCAGAAGAAGAGCTCTGTGTAAGCTCAAAAACTTGTCTCTCTCCCCAACAGAAGTTGGCCCAATAAAATATATTACTCCGCCCACCTTGTCTATTTAATATTCTGGGACTGACACAGCTGCAATAACACTGAGACTAAGTCTACACTGGCACTTTACAGTGCCACAGCTACGCTTTAAAATGTTAAGTGTAGACAAAGCCTCAATTCATAAGGCTGGGAATTCAGCAGTCCTCCCAAGTGCTAATTCTGCTTTGACCATTAACTTTCTCCATAGCCTTAGGCAAATCACTTCAGCTCTCTCTCTGTTTCTGCATGTGTACAATAGGGAATACCTATAGTTGCACAGAGCTCTTTTGTTTATAAGACCACTTGCATCCAGTTACATCAGGTTCCTAAAGAAGGTGACCTAATGTTTGGAACATTTAGTTGACTTCAAATAAAACAGTGAATTCTTCCAAGCTAGATATCACAATGACACATCTGTGCTCAGATGGCATCTACAAGTTATGCATCACAGCACAATTAACAAATACATATCTTTCCACAAACCACATTTTGTCTACTATCCAAAATTGTCCTCTATATTTCTTCCCATGTGATACCTACATGACTGAAAACATATTGCTCTCCATTCCATGCAACAGAGACACGGTAGCTACCTGACCTTCACGGGATTTTTGAATAGGTTTGATGTTTTACTAAGGCACTGCTGTATTTTTACAAAATGCATGCATTCAATCACCAAAGGGAACTGCATCACATGAAAGAGAGCTTCAGGCCTTCTCCTGCTGCTCATCTCCAGCTGAATTGAAACTAAATGTTTGCCTTTTTACTGCTTGCTTTTATCTCCTCTCCCTTTCATGTTTATCAGCAGCGCAGAGGAAAGTGTATCTCAATTGTCACTGCTATGTTACTGGTTTTGTGGACATGGTAAGTTTTTCAAAGCCTGACCTGTAGTTCTTCAAGCACACTCCCATTAGTGGATAACAGAGAAGCATTTTAATGCAAGCAAGGAATTATGAATGGTGGGGATGAGGAAGGAACTGAAAATGAAGCAAAAACTGCCTTGCATTAAACATTCTGAACAAGAATGATTATGGACCTGATTGTGACCGACCCCTTTGTGGGTATCCAGTGGGGGAAGGGTACATGGAGCCTTTCTCCAACCTTGATAAGAGTCAAGCAGGACATCAGACCCTGAGATGAGGGGAGCATGAGTAATATTCTCTCTCAGGTCCCCTAATGATACCCTGAACACCAAAGGGAGCGGAGAAGAGATGCAGCTACAACTACTTGAGCCTCTGCAGTGGCTCAAGGGACTGCATGCAGAAATGGGTGTGACAGTAAAGCACTCTCCCCTGCATGCCAGAGATCTCAAGAAAAAATTCTCTGCCTTCCAACACACTGCAGAGTTACACCACTACTCACTATGAATTATGTGTAAAGAGCATGGTTTAACCCTATTAAATGAAACACAATGGATTTAATCTTGCTCTTACTAAAGTCAGTAGGAATTTTACTGTCAGTGAGGCTATGTCTACACTACACTGATCTATCGGAAAAAGGTACGCAAATTGCACACCTTTTTCCGATAGTTTTTTGGAAGAGGCTTCTCTGAAATTTGGCCCATCTACACTGGGCCAAATTTTGGAAAAGCCTCCTTTTTCAGAAGAGCCCTTCTTCCTCGTGGCATGAAGAAGACAGGGCTTCTGACAGAGCGCAACTACTCTTCCGCAAAAAAAAAGCGGAAGAGCAGATGCGTTCTCTGGACTTGGCAGAGTTTTTCTGGGATCTCTCTGGCATCCCAGAAAAACCCTGTAGTATGGACATAGCCTGAGAGCAGAACTGAGTTTGTTTTGAAATAAATTCTAAAAGCACTACGGTGTTTTTCATTGTTACACTGGCTGGGAAGTGGTGGCCAGTGGTGGGTGGGGTGGCCAGTGGGTAGCCAGTGGTGGGTGGGGACTGTCCCTGGGGAAGCACCGGCCAGGCAGAGCAGCAGGTGGACTAGCAAGCTCCATCCCCAGGGAGAAGCGAGGCTGCAGTGGCTGGGAATCTCCATTCCTGGGGAGCCCCTGCCAGCCCACTATACCCACCCCAAACCCAGCAGTAGCCAGCCACAGAGAGGGACACTGCGTTGGAAGGCCGGTGTCAGGGGATCTTCCCTGATCTGGCAAATTTTTCCTCATTTGGGATGGTTCAGATCCCAAGGGTACAACCTATATTGGTACAAGGAAATAAGTAGATAAAGCATAAAAACCATGCTTATGCTTAGCAGCGTTACCAACACTTGCACTGCTTCCAGGGCTCTTAGAAGACATTTAGGGGTAAATTAGAGCTAAATGACAGCACAGAACACTAAGAGCCAGGACTGATAGCTGTAAACAAACTTTACAGGACCGTGGGAAACTTGGTCATACACATGATAAGCAGACATCCAGCTAACTAGATCAGAGAGTGCCAGATTGGAGAGATGCAACCTGTACTGGAAACCTTACATAATCAAGTGTGTTAGGTTTAAAAAAGGTTTCCTTAAATATTAATATGATTGATAAAGGAAAGAAGTATAACCCTTTAGAAAAATATAATTGAAAAGTAATGTAAAGGAACATCACCATTTTAAGTACTAAGTGTACAGGATTGTTTTTATTGATTATTTTGGAATTTTGGAAGAGAAGGGGAGTTTTAAAAAAGATTTTTCAAAAGCTAACAACAGAAATGTTCTCATTTTTAAAAAATAAAACAGTACTCTGTAGTATTGAAATCAATATGAAACTGATTATAAAGTACAAAATATTATGTAAATTGAATTTACTTAACTAGGTTAGTATCACTGTCCAAGCTGAGTAAAAGTGAAAACGTTAAAAAAAGTGAAAAATTAAGACTTTTAAAATTATTTCAGTTATTGTTCCATGGGGTTATTGGTAACACAGATGAGGGATTTTGTTTGTTTTAAATTAAGGGCCTAAATATCGGTCTTTTCCTCACAAGGAATCCCCACTGTGGATTTTGTGTGCAAACAATGTATAATGTAGCTACCCATGAGCAGGGGCCTGCAAGATTGGGCCCTTTATTTTTACTTGATAACACCCCTTTAATACCGCACAGCTATAAATTATACCTCTGCATATTTCAACAGTGAAATCCCAGTCCATTTCACTCAATGGGAGTTTTGCAATGGACTTCAGTGGCAGCCAGACAGTCATGCTATATATTTTGAGGGTGATCCTGAAAGATGCTGAGTATATTCTCAGATTACGTGGTCTTCATCAAGGACTGAGCGTGCTCAGCACCCTCCGGCAGGCACACAGCATGATGTAGTATTAAGCCCAATATGTGACCATTTGAAAGTGAGTTTACTGCTGCTAAAGTTCATGTAAGAGCTTAACCCACTTTTCACATCTAATTAAACGATTTTTGTAGAGACTACAGCTTTCCATTGTATCTGTTTGCTAAAATCACATACAGATGCTGCAGAGTGCTTGTACGAGCTTGTGCTATGAACAAATTATAAGCTTTTAAGATCACAGGGAAGTTTTTGAAGTTAAAAATTAACCACTATTACAGACACAACAACCTGTCACTTCTTTTACACTAAAGTAAAGTATTGGCAAGAGGCAATCAAATGTTCTGGAGAACTGCCAGAACATAACTTTACACTCTTTCACAAATATAACCTACAAAGCTAAGTTATGAGATGTCAGCAAGTGGTTTATTATTTAAATACAACACTTGTTTAAACAAATTATTTGTGGCCTTTTTGATTGACAATAAAGGAGTTTTATGATGCACAAGGTAATTTGCTGCACTATAGCAATGGTAATAGTATACAGGCTATTTTAAATGTTAACCAGTAAATATAAATAAAACACCTTTTATGAACATCCAATGGTGCTAAGCAAAACTATAAAAAACTTTACACATGCACAAGAGAAAAGATGTGGTATTACTTGCCAATGAATGAAAGTTTAACTTAATATTGGATTTAAAAAAACGTACTATATCTTGGATAAGTCATAATTCCCCCAATCTGAGATCTAAATTGTGTATTCAGTTTTGTGAAGTTGTATAGTTAGAGCTGTCTGCAAATATGCTGCCTCTGAATCAGACACTTATACAGTAAGAGGTAGATTGTGGAAGAACAGTGTTCAACTAACCTTCCACATGCATGTGCCTCTACAAAGGGACTAGACACAGTCCCATTTGTGCTCAGTGAGAACAAGGACTGCTCAAAGCTCATGCCAAGAGCAGCAGTAGCCTTCAAAAGAGGAGAAGGGGGCTGTGGGCCTCCTCCTGACCCCTGCAAGCCAAGCTTCAGTGAGAGCAGAGCCACATGGGAAAATGCACATATACACACAGTATAATTTTGTATAGAACAAACATTTAAAATATTTGGGAAAATACATATTTAAAATAGCACAAAAAGGCCAATTTTCTAAAACCAATATGAACATATTGCCATGTATCCTTTACAATAGTCTGATAGAATTCTATCACTTGTCTTACATGTATTTAATGCACTTCATTATACAAGATACATTGAAACCAATCTTCCTGGCATTAAAGTCAGTGCCAAAACTCCCAGTTATTTCAATGGGGAGTATGTTTGAGCCCAATGCTTATCTTTCACTGTTTGGGTAACTTAATTATCTCTGGTCATACAAACTATTTTACATGGATTTTGGCACATTTTCCAGCCTTCTTTATTGTCATTTTGTCTGCTTACTTTCCCTCTAGTACTATTATAAGGTAGAAGAAACAAACACAGATAACATGCACAGATAGCCACTATCTTTAAGAGCAGTAGCATTCATCTAGGTTAATGTGAGACAAGTGAGCCTTATCCAGAAGTAAATGGACTCTTCATTGGATGAGAAAATAATTCCATCTATTCCCTTACCAAAGGCAATGCCCATTATCTAGGTTCTAAACTTGGTATTTGTATATTATATTTACAGTGATGAGCACAGCTTGAAATCAGCAGCATGGTACAATTGATACATTTACTGTTGTTGTTTTTTTAAATCCCCTTTGTTTGTTATTAAAGGTACATATGACATGGCATCCTTTCATATCTTTCATTGTACATCCTCTAATTGGGGATTTTTAACCTTTTTTCTTTCTGAGCCCCCACCCAACATGTTATATAAACCTATGACCCACTTATATCACAGCAACTGTTTTTCTGCCTCTAAAAGCCAGGGCCAAGGTTAGGGGGTAGTAAGCAGGACAACTGACCAGGGTTTCATGCCATAGCAGGCTCTGCAAAGCTACTTGCTCAGGCTTTGGCTTCTGCCCTGAGTGGCAAGGCTTGAAGCCCCCATCTTCTGCCCCTTGTGGTGGGGTTTTAGCTTTATGCCCTAGAGAACAAGTCTAACCCTGGCTGTGCTTGGTAGACCCCTGAACCCTGCTTGCAGACCCTCCAGAGGCCTCAGACCCCTGGTTGAGAACTACTGTTGTAATGAATTGATGCCCTATTTTCAAATAGTTTAATTAGTAGGGGTAAACATTTATATTACTACACACACAGACACATAATAATTTAAAAAGCATTATTGAAGTTGCAAAGTCAGGCACGCAAAAGTTAGGAAATGGCAGAATTAGGTGACCTGTCACCAGAATATTTTAACATAGGTGATAGAATGTATTTTTCCATAGTCTCTTTACTGGAAATGAACCACTTTTGCTGAAATTTTCCTACACTCTTCAACCAAAGGTGGCCACACAATGTGGAAAAATTCAACCCAAGCAGTTAAAGTTTGGTAAAGTCGTAAGCACCTGAAAATAGTGTCCTATAAACGGAAGTGTCAGGCAACCTTAAAATAGATGGTGCTATCAACCTTACTTATAACACCACCACCCAGTGGCCTGAATTGACATGGGACCCCATTGTCCTTTGCTCAGTACAAACACAGAAGAGAAACAATCCCTTCCACTAAAGGTTCACAACCTAAAGATGATTCTCAGAAACTGCTGGAGTGAAGAGATGGTCACTTATGGGTTTTTTTTCTGATCCCAGTGCTATGAATTACCTTCAAGATTTACCTTCATAACCCAGTACAGAAAAAGAAGCCAATGTTGCTTTATTATCAAGTACTCTTTCCCTCCTCAACATAAGACATTTTTTTATAGCAAAAAGAGCTGAGCCCTGGTCTACATAAGGAAGTTATTTTGAAGTAACCCTTCTTAGATCGAATAAATAAGTGGAGCATCTACACTACCAAGCCCGTTATTTTGAAATTACAGGCTGGTTATTTTGAAATCTGTTTTGAAATTTTAGCTTTCCTCAGGGAATAACGCTAGTTTTGAAATTGTTATTTCGAAATAACATTAGTGTGGATGCTCTGGTGCTGCTAATTCAAAATAATTGGCCTCCGGAGGCCTCTCACAGCTGCAGTTCTGACAGCTCTGGCCACACCTGGCATCTCCACTGCTCCCCTTCTCCCATGGAGCTTAAAACTCCTGGAAGCAGGAGAAGTGCTTCTTACAAGAGGTCAGCTTTGGGAGCCCCATGCAAGACAGCATCCAGCGAGGGAGCCAGGAGCAACCCCAACACTTCCTCAGAGACTCCCATGGCTGCCAGCACACCTGCTGCTCCCTCGGCTGCCACTGGCCAGGGATGCAGGAGAGTTCCGGCCTGGACTGGAGCAGAAATCCTGGACCTCATTGAGTTCTGTGGGGCAGGAGACCAACTTCCAGGATCTCCACCCCAGAAAGAGAAATGCAGAGGTCTACAGCTGGCCAGCCTGGCCAAGAAAGGCTACACCCAGACACTGGACCAGGTCTGCATGAAAATCAAAGAGCTCTGGCAGGCCTACCACAAGGCCAGGGAGCAGAGTGGATGCTGCAGGATGGCTCTACACAGCTGTTGGTACTATGACCTGAGGGATGCCAACCTGGAAGAGGCGGTCCGTCATGCCCCCGTCACCATGGAGTCCAGCCACGTGGCGTCAGCCTCAAGGAGGGCAGGGTTGCAGATGAGGAGGAGGAGAAGGAGGCCAAACAGGTGACCATGCCCACCAGCTAGGACCGGCTCCTCACCCTGAAGCTAGTTCCCCCCTCCCAGGATGTCTCCCAGATTTGGACGAACCCAGGGAAGCCACTTCAGTTGAGTTCTATAACTCTTCCTATCTACATACGGGGCAGGCAATGGGCTGCATGCGGCTGTGTGCTCCTTTCTCGGCCTACTTGGTTTGGGGGCTGCAAATGGGTGCACATGGAGCGCCAGTCCAGAGCACTCTTTTCTATGATGCTCTCACATAAGAACCCCTCGGTCCTTCTCACAAACCACTACTAAGAGGGCTGGGGTCATGGAACCACATAGCAGTGCCGCACACAGCACAGGGTCATGTGCACACTCAGGCAGCATCCAATCCTGGTCAAGCGCGGTGATGTGGAGGAGACTGATCTCATGCTTGGGAACCTGCTGGGGGGAAGGAAGAGGAGGGAAATCTAGTAGAACCATCTCCAGCAAGCAGGCCGCCACCAAGAAGAGGATGTTGAGTTTGCTGAGGTCCAGATGGGTGAGCAGACTCCTGAATCTCCCCTTTAAACAGCTTAACACACTCTCCATCACCATACATCATCTGCTCATCCTGGCATTGAAGTGCTCCTTGGTGGGGTACAGGCTGCCTGTGTTGGGCTTCTTGAGCCAGAGGAGCAAGGGGTAGGCCTCCCCAACTCTGATGGTGCAGTCAAGGAAAAAAGTGCTGGTGTACATCTTTTGGAACAGGCAGGAGTTCTGGAAGCTGTGGGCATCATGCACTTTCCCAAATCACCTAACGCTGATGTTGGTGAAGCATCCCTAATGATCCACAAGGGCCTGCAGCACCGTGGAGAAGTGCCCCTTTCCGTTGATGTAGTCCGAGGCATGGTGGGTGGGAATCGGGAGGGGGAAGTGCAGGCTGTCTATGGCCCCCCTGCAGTTGGGGAAGCCCATGGTGGCAAAGACATTCACAATGCTGTACACATTGTCCAGAGCGACAACCGTAGCAGCACCTGGTTGATGGCCTATCTGCAGTTACCTGATGGAACTGGATGCAGCTGGTATCAAGCACAATGCCTCTGGGGTCAACCTTGGGGCTGGTTTTGTTCAGAATCTTCATTAATGATCATCTAGATGTTGCATTGGATTGCACCCTCAGTAAGCGTCAGCAGGGCCAACAGCCACCATAGGCCCCGGGGCAAAGTGTGGGGGCAGGGGCCTGGCTCCACACCTTGAAAGGGGTGGGGCTGAGGGCAGAAGGGGCAGAGCCAAGGGCAATAAGCTTTTACCACCCCTCATACCACTGTGTGTTCCCCTTTCCCAGCCCTCAGAGCTATGTGGTGCTGTGGAGCAGCACTCGGGTGCTGCAGTGGCAATTCAAAGGAGCATGGGGCTCTGACTGCCACCACTGCTACAATAGCGGTGACTTGGACCAAGAGCTCTTGGCCCCTTTGAAACTGTAGGCCCCTGGGGCAATTTTCTAAGAGTCCTGCACTTAGAATGGAAGAATCCCATGCATAGGCTATGGACCAACTGGTTAAGCAGCAGTTCTTCAGGAAAGTGGACAAGAAGCTGGTTATGAGTCAACCATGTGCTCTTGTTGCCTAGAAGGCTACCTGCATATTCGGCAGCATTAGTAGGAGCATTGCCAGCATATTGTGGGAAGTAATTATTCTATTTGTCACTGGTGAGGCCACATCTAGAGTACTACATCCAGTTTTGGGCCTCCCACTACAGAAAGGATGTCGACAAATTGGAGAGAGACCAGTGGATGGCAATGAAATTGATTAGAGGGCTGGGGCACATGACATATGAGGAAAGGCAGTGGGAACTGGGCTTGTTTAGTCTGCAGAAGAAAAGAATAAGGGGCAATTTAACAGCAGCCTTCAACTATCTGAAGCAGGATTCCAAAGAGGAGGGAACCAAGTTGTTCTCACAGTGGTGACAGATGAAAGAACAAGCAGCAATGGTCTCAAGTTTCAGTAAGGGAAATCTAGGCTGGATACTAGGACAAACTGATTCATTAGGAGGGTGGTGTAGAACTGCTGGTGGTGGAATCTTCATCCTTAGAAGTTTTTAATGCCATTCTTGAAAAAGCTCTAGCTGGAATGAATTAGTTGGGGTTGGTCCTGAGCAGGAGGTTGGACTAGATGACAGCCTGGGTATATCTAGATAAGGGATCTATCGGGAAAGGCTTTCTTTAGCGAAAGATCAGCCTCTAGAATGCCACTTTTCTCTGTCAAAGCTCCGTGCCAAAAAAAAGCAGCTGCCATTTTTATGCTAATGAAGCGTGGGATATTTAAATCCCCACTTCATTAGCAATTTTGACCTGCCTAATCCCTCTGCATCCCTCTTCCAGCAGAGGGGTGCAGTCTAGACATATCCCCAAGGTCTCTTCCAGCTCTAATCTTCTATGATTCTATGACTTTAACATACATTGTCTTCCACTGACAGAGTAGGAATATGAACCAAGAAGATGCATGTTAGTTAGTGATCTCAGCAGTAAGGTCTGATATTACTGTAGTTCTTCCTATGGAGACAGCAAGTTCAACCCATGCAAAAGAGAAAACATATTCACAGTAAGAAAATCCTCACATATCTCAAACAGCCCCTGGCCATATAAACTATTTATCCATATTGGTGCTGGATTCAACTGGGATTCAGATTTCTGTTCAAATATTATCTCCACCTGTCTGTACATAAGCTTCTCGTTCGAATGCCTACATTAGCCACCCTCGTTCGAACTAGGGCGGCAGTGTAGACATACCCTGGCTGCTTTGTTCTCTTCCAGTGCAAAGCATCTTGGAGGCTGATGGATCCAATGCCTCAGAATTTTCCTTGATGGGAATCTGTGAATGCCCAAAACCAAGCATTGACACTTTATCATTCCTACTGCAAATTCTTGGCTTAGGGATCATGACTGGTGGAAGGAACATAAGAATGGCTATACTGGGTCAGACCAAAGGTCCTTCTAGCCCAGTATCCTGTCTGCCAACAGTGGCCAATGCCAGATGCCGCAGAGGGAGGGAACACAATAGGGAATCATCACGTGATCCGATCCCTCCCCTGTCACCCACCTCCAGAGAAACAGAGGCTAGGAACACCATTCCTGCCTATCCTGGCTAATAGCCATTGATGGACCTAAGCTCCATGAATCTATCTAGCACTTTTTGAACCCTGTTAAAGTTCTAGCCTTCACCACAGCCTCTGACAAGGAGTTCCAGAGGTTGACTGTGTGCTGAGTGAAATATCCCAGGCTTTATTTGCAAGTTCGAATGCCTTCAATGTAGACATACCCCCGGTGAAGAAGAGGACTGAGACCATTGTTTGCCATGACATCAATACATTGTTATCTGTAATATACAGGGTGCAGCATTTTGAATTTCTGTGTATGATATGTTAAAGATATGTTATCTTTAATTCTTTAAACACACAGGCTACGTCTACACTGGCCCCTTTTCCAGAAGGGGCATGTAAATTTCACCAGTCGTCGTAGGGAAATCCGCGGGGGATTTAAATATCCCCCGCGGCATTTAAATAAAAATGTCCGCCGCTTTTTTCCGGCTTTTAAAAAAGCCGGAAAAGAGCGTCTACACTGGCCCCGATCCTCCGGAAAAAGTGCCCTTTTCCGGAGGGTCTTATTCCTACTTTGAAGTAGGCACTTTTTCCGGAGGATCGGGGACAGTGTAGACGCTCTTTTCCGGCTTTTTTAAAAGCCGGAAAAAAGCGGCGGCCATTTTTATTTAAATGCCGCGGGGGATATTTAAATCCCCCGCGGATTTCCCTACGACGACTGGCGAAATTTACATGCCCCTTCCGGAAAAGGGGCCAGTGTAGACGTAGCCACACTGTGCCTTATATGCTAAGTTACAGATGCCATAGATGTCAGACGCTCAAATTTCCTGATTTTGTACAGTCAGACTCTCAGTCCTGACAACGCATTAATACAGAATACTGTGTTCAGTTTATGAGGAAAACAAAAAGAAAAACAATCAAAGGTGCTAGGTGCAATCTTTATATCACATTCTTTTCACAATGTCCATATTCTGAGGAAGCGCCCTGCTCTCCAAGAAAATGCAAACTCTAATATTAGGAGAGGTGCCAGGCCCCAACAGACAAGGCATCAAACCTGCTGACCTTTCTAACACTATCTTAAAACTAAAGGGCATTAAAAGGCTCTGTAGTGGAAGGATGGCTTTCCACAGTGACGGCAGGTTTCTAGTAGGTCATGAATGCTGAGCCTGTGAAACTATTCAGATATGCATACTTGATCATTGAATGTACCCTCTTATGATATCAGGTAAGTAAATTAGATAAATTAATCTTTTTGTATCTTAAATTATTTTTGAAGATTTAACACAGCAGCATTTCATATTGAAGATTACTGCACATACGTTGTGTAAAAGTCAAGCTCTAAACACTCTTACTCAATTTCTTTAACAGCTAAATTACTGTTTTTTAAATACCCTAAATGGATTTTCATCAACATAAAAAAAAAAACCTTCTGGGCTAAATTAAGCATGAAATATTTCAGCCCAAGGTAACTGACAAAAGCCACTAAAAACAAAGACAAAAAAAATACTATCTCCCATATTACTATAGCATCCCATGATAATACAATTACTATTTAAAATAATGGTAAATAAATGTGGAGTAACTTTCAGCTGCAAATTTCAAAAGAGCTTTGTGAACAAATAATTTAATCCTCACAACATTCTGGTTAGGTACTTGGCATTATCCTCATTTTACAGATGGAAAAATGTGACCCATATCATGATTAAGTGACTTGCAAAGGTCACTTAGGGCACATCTAGACTGCAGTATTATTTTAGAATCAACACATTATTTCGAAATAACAAAGGGAACGTCTACACAGCAAGCCATTATTTCAAAATAATTTCGAGATGGCAGACTTTTTACTCTGACTCTTATAACCTTTATTGCACAAGGAGTAAGGGAAGTTCAAGGAAGAATGTTCTTCCTTTGACTTCCTGCGGTGTAGACAGTGCCAAAAGTCAATTAATCTGTTTTGACTTCAGCTATGCAATCGGTGTAGCTGAAGTTGCATATCTTAATTCAACTTTTGCCCTGCAGTGTTGACACACCTTTAGGAAATCTGTGGCAAACTCAGGAAAAAAAGATTTAGATTTTCGGTTATAGGCTTAAAATACAATGTGACCCTCATAATCAAACTCTGTTACAGTTAATCGTTTCTTTCTCAAGGTAAGACTAGTATATCATTGTTCAAATATACATTATCCACAACTTGTTATTCCAACCTTACTCTCGTATGCATGGACCTCAGAAATGGTGTTAAAGTGAAGAGAGAGTTAAGTATGCAACCTGACATTCTTCAGAAGGCAATATTAGTTTGTACTTCAAGTCTGAGAGAATACACACTTACACCCTCTCTATTTGTATCAAAAGTTATTTCAGGCATGCAGTATGAACAAGAAAGTGCTTTAACAAGATTCAAAACATTGATTTTAATGGCTGTAATTATGTCTTACTCTTCCCCTCTATTATAAATATGGAAGACAAAAATGTAGCAAAACATCTTTTAATCCCAAAGTGGATCTGTGACAGCAGAAAAATATCAGTTTGGCATGTCTAAATATCAGAATATTAGTATCAGTGAAATAGTTCCATCTATTAATTTAATAATTTCTCAAATATCACTAGCTGAGACATTTTGATTTTATTTTAACCTATCAGGAGTTACTTATAGAACTACAGGCTGAACCTCTCTAATTCAGCACCCTTAGGACCTGAACAGTGCTGAACCAGAGAATTTACTGAAACACAGGAGATCAATATTGTCTAGCAGCTTTGCCAACACTTCGGGCACATCTACACAGCAGGACTAAACTCGAAATAAACAATGCAACGTGAGCTACACTAATTGCGTAGCTTAAGTCAAAATAGCTTATTTTGACTTTTGGCGCCGTCTACACAGCAATTATTTCGTGATACAGCACTCCACCAACTTCCCTTATTCCACGTACAATGAGGGTTACAGGAGTTGGAGTAAACAGTCCTCCAGCTTGACAGTATTTCAACATTACGTCTAAATAACTGCTTGTTTGTAAATTCAGCCTATGTTATTTCAGTTATTCTGAAGTAACACTGCTGCGTAGACATAGCCTTCCACTGCTTATAAGACTCTTATAAGACACTTGGGGCTAAATAACAGCACAGAACTTGGAGAGCCAGAACTGGCGGCTATAAACAAACTTTATGAGAGTATGGGAAACCTGGCCACATCCATTTTAAGTGGACATCCAGCTAATTAAAATCATGCTGGACCACGGATGTTGCCGGACCAGAGAGTACCAGACTAGAGGAGTTCAACCTGTATTTTAACTTTATTTTTATTGTTCTATGTATATTATAAATATGCATAACAATATGTGTGTGTACATGCACAAGGTAGAAATGGTATATGAATAAAATAATATGCAAAACCTAGAGAACAAAAAAAACCTGTAGAGGTTATGCAGGACATCAATTATTAAAATGACTAAATAGATTAATAAGTGAACATAACCTATGATTTTTTGAAACAAATATATACTAAACACATGGGCTGTGTCTACACTGGGCCACTTATTCCGGAAAATCAGCCGCTTTTCCGGAATAAGCTGCGAGCTGTCTACACTGGCCCTTGAATTTCCGGAAAAGCAACGATGCTCTACTGTACAAAATCAGCCGCTATTCCGGAAAAACTATTCTTCTCCCACTCGGGCATAAGTCCTTATTCCGGAACACTGTTCCGGAAAAGGGCCAGTGTAGACAGCCCAGTAGTCTTTTCCGGAAAAAAGCCCCGATCGCAAAAATGGCCATCGGGGCTCTTTTCCGGAAAAGCGCGTCTACATTGGCCACAGACGCTTTTCTGGAAAAAGGGCTTTTCCGGAAAAGCAGCCTGCCAATGTAGATGCTCCTTTTCCGGAAAAACTGAAAACGGAATAGTATTCCGTTTTAAGCATTTCCAGAAATTCATGCCAGTGTAGACACAGCCCTAAAGTTTCATTGCCTGCTCAGACCTCCTCATATTTTTCAAAGCTTTCCTAATAATTTTTTTCACTAATGCAATAGTACAGAACTCACTAAATCAGTCTGTGTATGAGGGAGTAATTGCAGGCATTCATTTTCTGAAAATAACTCTTTCTGGGTGCTAAAATAACTCTTTGTGGCTGCTAAAATAGTCCCCTCATCTTCCTCCCTCCTGGCAGGTTCCCATCGCAGGTGCTCGGTGTACTCCACCTCATAGCACTTGTCCGTGAGTGAGAGCATAAGCCTATGGCATGTGTAACACTGTTGTGTGTGTCCAAGACCCTATCCTCCTTCGTGGTGGCTTGTGATGGGAAGGTGTCCCACAAAGGCAGGTCTCACCAGAAAACCTGTGAGCAAGCACGCCAGGTTCCTTTGTGGCAGCCTCATATGGCTGCGTGCTCTGGACTGGTGCTCCATGTGCACCGGCTGCTGTGCAATCCTCAGAACAAGAAGGTCGAGCAAGGAGCATGCAGTCCTTTGTGTCACCCGCCATCTCGCTCCGTATGTGTTTAGGGAAAGTAATGGAACACACCTAATGGGCTTTCCCCAGCCTCGTCCGAGCCCTGGATGACATCCTGGGAGGGGGTACCAGCTCCTGACAGGCTGACCTCCTGGCTGGCAGGCATTGTCCCCTGGCTGGCCTCGTCTTCCTTCTCCTTCTTCTCCTCACCCATGGTCCCACCCTCTGGGATCTCCGCACCAGGCTAGGATGGTGCCTTCTTCTTACTTGGTTCTCCTTAGTGGAGTTCACCCTGCCCATGTAGGGCTTCATCAGTCAGGGGAGCAAGGAGTAGGCTGTGTCACTCAGGGTGCATATGGGCATGTCCATGTCCCCAACCCAGATGGAGCAGTCAAGAAAAAAGTGCTGGGATCACCGTTCTCCAGAGTGATGACCCTCCATTGCAAGATGATGTCGATGGACTTGACTACCTGCAGGAACACGGCCCCAACTATAGATTTTCCCACGCTGAGCTGGTTCCCGACGGAGAGGTAGTTGTCCAGCATGACAAGATTCCAGAGTGCAATAGAGACACACTTCTGCAGGGGAATGGCAGGTCTCATCTGTGTGTCCTGTCACCTGAGGGCAGCAGTGAGCCACATGCAGAGCTCCAGGAAGGTGGCTTTCCACTTCTGGTCCTCCCATCACTGCAGGATGATGCGGTCCCACGAGTCAGAACAGATCTCCCTCCACCAGAAGCTGCGTTCCACAGTGTATAGGAGATTGAGGGTCATTTGTTGCAACAGGCATGCCAGGGCCTGGGCGAAAGGGTCCTCCAGTCCAGGCTGGTCGTTTTCATCCTGAAGCAGCACATGGGCAGTGCGGATGAACTGCACCATGAGGTAAAGCATGAAAATGTGAACATGGCACTGCTTTGCAGCAGCTTCAGCTCCATGTTGGAAGTGCTGTTGTGTGTGCAAAGGCAGCCGGAGCATATGGCAAGGAGCATATGGTGCCCCGCAAGGGTGTAGGCAGTGGAGAAGTAGTACGTGAGATGCAGCTGTAGAGAAAAGCCCCTTTGAGCACAGCAAGCTTAGCAAGCAGCTACAGGAAGTGTCTGCCCTCTTCGTGCCCTCCCCGGAGTGCTTTTGAGGGCTTTACATCTGATGCAGGTTCCAAATCTGCAGTATTTCGATGCTGCCTTGTAATGTGGATGCGCTATTTTGAAATAGTTATTTCAGGAGATATTATTTCGAAATAAGTTATTTCCTAGTGTGGACGTGTCTGCAGCAGAAAAATCAAATAGACCAACCTATGTGTACTATATTGTTAATGACTTCAACAACGAGAATACTTCTGAGGGCTGTTGAAGTATTCCTCGAAAGAGGAATGCAACTGAAACAGATCAAAAATTCAAATGAAGCACGGATTTGCAAATCTCGTGCTTCATTTGCATAATCGTATGAGAGCACTTTTTCGAAAACGGGTTTTTCAAAAAAAAAATCTCTGCCATCTAGAAGGGGTTCTGTTGAAAAAAAAACCAACAAAAACCTTTTTTGAAAGAATCCATACTCCTGAAAAAATGAGGAGTACAGGTTCTTTCGAAAAAGGGTGTGTTTTTTTTAAAGAACCCCATCTAGATTGCGGGGTGTTTTTTTTTGAAAAACCATTTTTCGAAAAAGCGCTCTCACACGATTATGCAAATGAAGCACAAGAGAGCTCTTGTCACTGTATGGCTCACAACAGAAAACAACAGCAGAATGTGAGATCAGGAAGTCAGATATTCTTCTACTAAACCGTGATAGAAAGCAGTTGATGTCTGAGAAGATTCAGCCTGAGTGCAATTCACTTTATAACATAATATAAGGACAAGACATGCCTTCAGAAGTCAATTGGAATGGCATTTGCTAGCATAGTAAGAAATATGCCTTCAATAAGTAAGGAATGTTTATGAAAACTGGACATATTATTTATAAATGTAAGCTTTTTGTAGCCCATATAAAAATGATCCAGTTCAAAAGGAAGTCTTATTATAAGAACAATTTGGACCAAATACAGCCAATATATGAATGGTTAGTACTGCAGTAACTCATAATGAAAGACAACATTTGCAGATGGAGATGACATGTTTATTAGGTGTCTAAATCCACAGTGATGTAGGGAAAATTAGGTGAAGTCAGTCTGATACTATACCAGTTATGGAGAAGGGCATTAGTCCATGGGGTTTACAAACTAAAATACTGAAAAATACCAGTTGGGAAATAAATGCATTAAAGTAGTGGTAAGAATGTAATCATAGAATTAAGAACAAGAACAAAGTTGTTTCACACATATTTTCTGCTATTTTAGGCATTTCTGGTTTTGAGCCCTTTAGAAATAGCTCAGAACAGTGGGCAAACAGAAATAGTGAACAAATATACCTGCAGAAAATGTGAGTGGAAGCACATGAAAACAGATACTTCAAGCACAAGGGAAAATATGTATCAAGTTTAAAAGGGGAAACCATTTTTCCTCACCTATGCATGTTGGGTAATTTTGAGTCCTCAAAGGGAAAAATACCCACAGTCCTCTGAAAACATGAATCAGAGACTTTGGGGCTACGTCTACATTGGCATGATCTTGCACAAGAAATCTTCCAGAAGAGAGCGTCTACACTGGCATGTGCTTTTGTGCATGAGATGTGCTTTTGTGCAAGAGCATCCTTGCCAGTGTAGACGCTTTCTTGCGCAAGAAAGCTCTGATGGCCATTTTAACCATAGGGCTTTCTTGCACAAGAAATTCATGTTGTCTGTCTACACTGGCCTCTTGCGCAAGAACAGTTGCACAAAAGGGCTTATTCCTGAGTGGGAGCGTCAGAGTTCTTGCGCAAGAAGCCCTGATTTCATACATTAGAACATCAGTGTACTTGTGCAAGAACTTGCGGCCAGTGTAGACAGGAAGCAAGTTTTTGCACAAGAGCGGCCGCTTTTGCGCGAGATCCCACCAGTGTAGACACAACCTAGTTGAACAAGACATCAAACTGGGTCTGGAATCATTACAGTTAAGGTATGGTAATTGGCAGGGCTCGCCGAACCGCGGTGAGCCCCGCTCACCAGCCACGCTGTCCAGCGATTTGCGCATGTGCAGATCGCTTTGCGCATGCTCAGATCGTTCTGCGCATGCGCAGATTGCCTGAATCCGGCTCTTCCGGGTTGTAATCTACTCGCCACGGGCAAGTAGATTATATTATTTGTCGAGCCCTGGTAATTGGTATGGTTGAAGCAATCCCCACATTACTGACAGAAGTTTCAGAGGGTTAGTCTGTAATAGAAAAAAAACCTTTAAAAACCAAGAAAGCTAAAATTCAGAGCTGATACAGGATCATAGCTCAACTGTGTATCAGAATCAGAATAAAGAGCACGCAACACCAATAAATCACAGCACTCATACATGTTGCTAGAAGTCGATGCTGTATACCCATTCCTGACATCAGCGAAGTGTACAGACACATTATGCAAAGCTGTTGCAACAGTTTAATTGACATCTATCATTTTGCTGCACCAATTGTGAGCAGCGAGCACATGTTGTGAAACTTGTTATTTCAATTGAAACAGCCCAGGAAAATGAGCTGGTAAATAATGGATACCCAGGCCCGGCTTTAGGCCGATTCACTCGATTCCTCTGAATCGGGCCCTGTGCCTACAAAGGCCCCAAGCCCTAAACCCAGAAGTGTGCCGGGTGCGCTGCCAGAGGGGGCGTCAGCACCTGGTTTGGCTAGAAAGCGGGACTCTGTAGGTATGTAAAGGGGCTGTGACTTGTTTCTTTGTGTGCTGTTTTTTTTCTCAACCAAAATGAATTTGTGTGTGGGTTTTTTTTTTTTGGTCAACACAAAAAATCCCAGCTGCCAGGGCCCCATCGAAATGGTTCGAATTGGGCCCTGAACTTCCTAAAACCAGCCCTGTGGGACCCAGTAATGCCACATATCATTGATAAATGACTATTAAGTTTGTCCATAAACATCTTGATATTAGTTGGCCAGAATGTGATATATTCTTCTTGGACATAATGCTCATTACTTATATGCAGAGAAAAGAATACACTAGCTACTCTGATGGCAGTTTGTACATTATAATAGCAAGAAGGAAGACAAAGAGGAAAAGGGAGGTCTAGATTTGCAGATAACTCAGACCACTTAAGATAACCTGTGAAGCAGATGGACTGGACCCAGGTGACAGCTTGATTTGTAGTGACGAGGATGGCACTGATGCAGTGTCTATGCATTCGATGGAGGGATTCAGGTTTTTTCTTAAGGGAAAATCTTTTGAAGAACACATCAGGCAGGACTCATGAGAGTTTCTGGTGGACATTTCTAGGGGGCCTTTTGGGCCTTTTGGGTGTGCCCTGCAATGTTTGGTAGCACTAGATGAAAATTACAATTCTGAACAAGCTGTACACATCTAGCTCCTCTGCTAGACACAAGATACAGCGGCCATGCCTATCTGTGTGGGTCAGCATCTGGTTATACTTACAACTTCAGAACCACTGAGTTTTTTTCTGCTTCACAGAAAAGAAATAATGGAAGAGTCAAATATCTTGCATTAGAAGGAAAACCATGCACCAAACTAATTTTGGTGTAGCAATGAGCACCAAAGAAGCTTGTTGAGAGGCTCCTTATATATTTGCTGCTGAACAATTCTTTCCCTTACTCCTCATGCAATAGAACTATAAGCCTTCTGTGGCCCTTGCTATTTTGGATAAAATTCCCCTAATGAGCATAACACTTTATTGTTACACACAGTAGACGTAACTGTGGCCCTACAGAGCAGCAAACAGTAATGTTGCATGCCCTTTGTGAGTGACGGTTGTTGGCAGAACAAAACTATTAACAGTCTTTTTCCACAGTTGCAAAATAGTCTTTGTGTATTCATTTCTTCTGGGTCTAATGGTAATCAAAATGCAGAATTCATTTCCATGTAACTGGATGTATCATTAAGACATCTGATTTCATTGATGAAATATTCAGTGACCTAAGAAGCCAGCCAAGAAGCACACACCTTCTCAGATGCTAAATATCAGTTAAGATTATTTTCAGATAACATGTATGAAGTATGTGTGAAATTTAAATAATTTCAAATTGAATTTTTTGGCCAAACTTTGTATGTATGCCAGAAAGACAGTGAAAAATAGATTTCAGAAAGGTTTGTGTAGGACTGGAATGTTACAGTTTGAAGCTAATATTCACGGATGTATTATTATCTAAGAACTATGCCAACTTGGAATTCAAAGAGTCTGATGTAGTGAACACCACAAAGCTGCCCACAAATGCCGCGTGTGGAAGAAAATCCTACGTCAGCCCCTTCACTGCCACATAGAAATAGTAAATACAATAGAACCCCAGAATTACAAGCACTTCGGGAGGAGTGGTTGTGTTTGTAACTCTGAAATCTTAATTACTAAAAAAAATATTATGGCTGGTCTTTTAAAAATGTATAATGGAACATTGACTTAACACAGCTTTGGCTACATCTAGACTGCATCCCTCTGCCGAAAGAAAAGTGCAAATCAAGCACTTTGGAAGTGCAAATGAGCCCGGGATTTAAATATCCCGGGCTTCATTTGCATACTCACGTTCCGATGCTGTGCCCATCAGGCTCAGTGTCGAAAGTGAAAGTAAAGTGTAGTCGCGGCTCTGCCGACAGCGGGGAGCTTTTTCGGCAGCTCCTGTACTCCTCAAAACATGAAATTTTTTGATTTGGAGACATCTTGCTTTTCACATGGACAACTCTATGTTGCGTGTTCAAGAGTTGGAAGTGGAAAAAATGTGTACATATTTGTAAAGAATAATGAAACAAAAAATATAGTTTACAATAAAGTTTTTGATGATAACATGTAAAATTGGTTGTTTTATTCTTTTTTTTAATTTATTTTAATCCCTATAGAATTCAGTGCAACTTTTCTACCATGCGAAAAACGATAATGGACCTGTTTTTCTAAATTTTGTTCCTTCACTTTCCCGAGCAATACTGGGTAACTCCCACTAGGAAAGTACTAAAATAGATGGTTGATGATAAAATACACAGAGAGAAAAAGATGATATGGAATCAGAATTTTATCAGCATATATTTAAGATATGTACTTTGCTCACATGTGGGGAAGCAACACATGAAAGCCATCCCAAACAATTGCCAGTAAAATCTCTGAAAAGTAGGAATAAGAGATCCTCCGGAAAAGGGCTTTATTCCGGAGGATCGTGCCAGTCTAGACGCTTTTTTCCGGCTTTTCCCCAAGCCGGAAAAAAAGCGGCGGACATGTTTATTTAAATCCCGCGGGGGATATTTAAATCCCCCGTGGATTTCCCTATTCTGACTTGCCTGCTTTGCATGCCTATTCCGTTTTATGGGGCCAGTGTAGACGTAGCCTTCAAGTTTGGCAAAATTATAATCAACTGAAAACTGGATCTTATAATGGGGAATGTCAGACAACCTTAACAATAGATTGCACTACCACCCCAGCCAATAATATGCCTCTTGATAAATTATAAATTGTTGCTGTTTTTATTACCCTTTGCCCATAAAACCAATATGGCTCAGGGTCAGATTGCCTGGATGGTTGCACTGGAGAAAGGGAAAATACGAATTCACTATGCTTTTGGCCAGCCTCTTCTGCATCTCTACTGCAAGGATGGTGGGAAAACCACTACTTTCCTCACGTACAAGTAGGTGAACATGGAATGGCCAAAGAAGGACAGGGAAAGGGTGGAGATGGCTCCATCTTCATCACGCCTGCCAGAGCAGCTTAGAAGTAGGAATAGGAATCTGCTACTATTAAGCACTAGAAGCAAAGGGAAAGTATTTAGGATTTCTTCTACAGACTCAACTAATTAAAGATTTTGCTCCGGATCACATGTTTATGACACAGACTGTATCCTTCAGGGCCCAGTTATGTAGACTTGACACAGATTGGTACAGTTGCCTTATTATTTATCTGTCAAGTCCCAACAGTGAGTACAGGGCTCAGACACAGTCCTCACATGAAGAATGTTACATTATAAGGGTGAAATACACTTCAGTGCACAGAGCCTGTGCAAGATTCTTTGTACTACATAATCCCCCAACATATGGCAATAAACTATTCCAAAGTCTTTCCTTCTGCAATCTGTGTTCCTCTTTCCAAGTTCCATGCAGGTTTCTCCAGGTTCTTTCTGCTTTCTCAAAGGTAGGCAAGAAATTCCTGTTTCCCTGGACAATGCAGCCTGCCCGTTAGCACTTCCATCTAAACAGGCTTTAAAAGGGCTAATGAGATGAAGAGGGACTTGCACAGGTTCTCTACATTATATAGTCAAGCAACAGATAACATTTTAAATGACTGTTTAAATATAAAAGCTTTATATATTTGTACTATCAATTGTCCAAAGGGAAGAGGAAATTTTATCTGCTTCTTTTCCTATGGTACTACAGGAGAAAAAAGCTACTGGAAATGCTGTGTGTTGTGTTAAAAAATGTGATTTAAACACATGAAAGCAATCAAACTAATAATGCTGAAACTCCTGTTTTAAATGCCCTGCTGTGCACAATTATTTAGGCAACTGTACCAAACTCTGGGTGATCTTACATGTGTGTTCAAATACCTAGCCACACGGAGGTGTGTTTAGGATATTACAAAATCTCAGATTCTTAATGTCTGCTTTTCTGAGGTTGAGTCAGAGCTTTCATATTATCAGAAAGCAGTTTTTGGTAGTTTAATTCCTTGTATTTTCCTAGGCTAATTAATGTCCATTCACAAGACATTGTAAAACATCATTTGTTAAAAAGAGTGTTTTGTTTGTTCTTGACAAATGTGAGGTGACATCCCACCAGTGTCTTTTGTAAGAACATATAAAAGAGCTGGTCCATCTAGAGAAAAAAAATCTTACCAAGAACCAATGAAAAAAGACAATGCTTATCATAAAGAGGAGTACAGCTAAGTAAATAGCTCTCACGTTTTGTTCAAATGAGATGAAAAGGGATGATTCTAATTCATTTTACATTTGATCACAGGAGAGGAATGTTCCCGATCAAAGGGGGCCATAATAATGGAGAGTAACAAAATGCAACTAGATCCAAAAACACCTGTCAAAAGCTTGATATCTAATATTTGGGAATCTCTTTATTTATGTACTGTTACATAACCACAAAAGAGCCAGCCTACTCTAAGCCCTGTGAAGTTTGTACTTTGTAATGTAGTGTGGTTGGGAAAACTCAATCAACTAAAAGAAAACAGACTTGAACGTAACATTTTAACATAAAGAGCATGTACAGTAACCAATGATTGAGCATTCAAACTCTATTCTCCTTATGTATAATCAGACAATATTTCCAAAAGGTTAACACTGTCCAAGCGGTAGTGACCTGAATAAAAGCTTTAGAAATTTCAGTGTATCAGCAGCATAGGAAATGAATTTGATGGTCTTAATCCAATTCCCAGTGGACAAGGGTCCACATCACAAAAACCTCCACTACAATTAGCACTAATTGCAACTTTTTTGGCAATCTCTTTAGAGAGGCCAATGTTTGAATGGGCATGAGGCCTTGAACTGTCCTTTCACTCCTAGAGATATCTCCTTCTTGCAAGGACTGAGGCTTATTGGTGAGATAATATGGAGGAGTTTGCCCTGTTACTGATGGTGTTGTACTTATTCTATGGATAAACAGACTTCATTCTTCAGAATTGTCATTGCTACCACCTTTGCAATAATATTTTTTCACTTCTTTAGGACCAAGCAATTAAAAGGTAATGCATGATTGAAGGCACATTTATTTAAAATCTAAAAGAAAATATGCAAAAAACTTAATTCAGGTGAAATTAACAAATAGATTTGGAATGCATTTTTAGGTGCAGAGTTAGTTCAGTGTGGTTGGTTGTGACAAACTCTTCTAAATGCCAAACTCTTGGTGAAGTTAGATATTTTATTGGCATATTCTGCTCGGAAAACCAATGCTGTTTTTCACAATGTATTTAAATTGTTGAATTTCAAGATGAGATTGATCATATGCTGGAGTCATGTCACTCCCCTGAGTAGGAGATATTTTAGGAGCTTGCTGTGCTCTCGCTCGTCCTGCTAGCATGTAGATTCTTGGAAATTGGAAGAATTTAGACCAGCTCCTGACTCCACAAAGATCAGGACTGATACTTGCACAGCACTGACAGGAGTTGTAGACAGTAGAGAATCGAGATCATTATATAAGACTGTACAAGGCAAATGAGAAGCTACAACAGCCTTTCCTCCTGTAAATTAGTAGTCTTATCTTGTGATGAGACTGAAAGTAGATGACAGCAGATGGATCACTTGATGACTACCTGTTCTGTTCATTCCCTCTGAAGCATCTGACATTAGACATTGTCATTAGACAGAATACTGAGCTACCTGGACCATTGTGTCTGACCTGGTATGGCAGTTCTTATGAGTTTTCAGTGTTATTACTGGCAAGGAATGAGATTATTTTTGCAGCATTGTAGATTCCTGAGCCTCATACTGTTAAACTTCTAGATCAGGGGTGGCCAACCTGTGGCTCTTTTGAAGTTAATATGCGACTCCTTGCTTAGGCATTGACTCCAGGGCTGCAGCTACAGGTGCCATATTTCCAATGCTCAACTCCTGGCTCCATCTCCTTCTCCACATGTATTGCACCTTGCTCCTTTCCTCCCACAGAGCCTCCTGAGTGCCATGAAACAGCTGATTTCAGTAGCCAGGGGGCACAGGGAAGAAAGAGGAAGCACTGATCAGTGGGGCTGCTGGTAGGCAGAAGAAACTGGAGATGGGAGAGGAGGCACCTGATGGGGACTTTTCACAAAGTACTGTAGCTCTTTGGCAAGGTACATTGGTAAACTGTGGCTCCTTCTCAGGCTCAAGTTGGCCACACCTGTTCTAGATGTTCAAGGAAACACATGCAGCCCCTCAACTAAGGAAAACCATTTCTGTTCTACTAATATTACAATTTAATCTGTTATCCGCTACATCTTTACTCCTGGCTAGGCATGTAACATCCTAGTTATCTTTGCATTCCCCTAGTGACAATCTATACTAGAAAATGGAGTTATCACTTCCTGTGTTTCTTTTCATGGGGATGTCTGAACTTCACAGTATTAGTGACATTCAGTTTTGCAAGATCACTCATTTGTTTTGTTGTTGTGTCATAATACAATTTGTAAAGTACCACCAATGTGCTCAGCATAATGCTGGTATAACTGGAATCAAACCTGGAGCTTAGTGCATGATCCTATACTGCTTGAGCTAAAAGCCAGCTGACTCTCAGAAAAGGCTGTAAAGGAAACTCATTCTTTCTTTCTGTAAGTGGTTTAGGTGCCACTAAATGGGACAATGAACCAGATCCAGAAGGTGTGTGGGTTACATAGTGCACAACAGATGGACGGTGCCTCACCAGTATAGTTTATAGTCTAATATAAGGCAGACAAATGAGACAGGATGAACTCATAAGACCAGATGAGAGTACAAGCAGAATTTTTGCTTTGATTAATTATTAGTATCACTAATTAACTTCTTGTGGGTGTTGTGGAAGACATGAGCTTCTTGGTAGGGTTTTAAGAACAGGAGTTACAAGCTTCATAGATCAGTATTAGAGGGTGTCTAGTGACCTCAGAGAAGTGTCTGTCTGTGTGAGCCCAAACTCTTCTAGACCACTCATTGGGTATTCTCTTAAAATAGTCAAGGACCTGACCTATTTCAGAGTACTTGTAACTGTAATAAAGAATCATATTAGGTTAGATCCAATAAGACACAGAGAGCCCTTAACTACCCTTGGCTATTTATTAATATTTGCAAGAGAAAACTGTCTAGTGAAAAGCTGCATTACTGAACAAATAAATCAATTCCTAGAGTATATCTGTGAGAGAAGGGTAGTAACTTCTAGCAGATCTCAAACAGATTCTATGCCTCTGATGCAATGTAGAAAATAGCTAAGATTTGTGACTGTTAAAACTTCCCTTATAATTCTTGAGACTCAACTTTTCCAATGACACCTACTCCTTTTTATATAAAGGATTTTGCATGGAAAATGTGGGAGAAAGTGTTTTCCCTGTTATCGTTTCACAACATTTAAGGAAAAGGGAAATTCATGACACAAAATTACCTAAAATGAAATGACAAGAAATGTTTGCATCAAATTTAGTGAAAAAATTTTCATTCTTTCTGCACAAGTCCACTTTAAGTCCGGAACCCCATTCTGCTACCCTTGCTCACATTCAATAGTCCCTTATTCCTGATGTTTTCAAAATTAGTGAGTCAGTTATTTAGCCCTGGTTTCCATTTTGAAATAACTCCCCTTATTTTGAAACTAGCCAATTAGCCCATCATAAGACGGGATTTTCAGGTCTCTCCTCCACGTCGGTTTTCTCTCCTGAGCCTCCAGTCTCCTCCTCTCTCTCTCCTCCTCCTCCTCCTACTGCCCCCCCAGCTCTCCTCTGCCTCCTGCCTCTCTCTCTGTTTCTCTCTTTTTCTTCTCCTCCCGCTCCTGCCTCTCACTCAAGGGACTGCGCTCTCTGTGCTGCATGGGGAGCGCAGAGCCCAGACGGTCACTTGCGCCACTTGCTCCCACGCAGTGGCCCGGCTGAGCGGTGCAGAAGTCAGCCGAGCGCCACTGCAGGAGGTGAAGAGGGGCGGGGCGGTGATGTTCACGGCCAGGGGGTGGGGCCTGGAGCCGCTGTCATGCCGCACTTCACTGCCCCGCCCCCCTTCGCCTCCCACCATAGCGCTTGGCTGACTTCTGCACCACTCAGCCGGGCCAACGCAGGGGAGCCTAAACAGCCGCTTCCTCCCCTATGGCGGCCCGGCTGAACGGCGCAGAAGTCAGCCGAGCACCATGGCGGGAGGCAACAGCTCCACCCAGAGGGAACAGCCAGCATTTCAGCGTTACAGAGTCACAGACATTGGGCTACTATATATATGATAACAAGCGGAGCATCCACACTACCAAGCCTGTTATTTTGAAATGAGGGACTGGCTATTTTGACATCATAACTCCTGCTTTCCATGAGGAATAATGCTTATTTCAAAATAACTATTTTGAAATAGCTGTAGTGTATGCTCCGCTGTTGATATTTCGAAATAACTACTCCCCAGAATCATTCAAAGTAATTACTCCCCAGTGTTTCCTGGGGCTCTAAATTAGGGTAATACATCCACATTAAGGCTATGTCTACACATCAACATTATTTTGAAATAACTATTATTATTTCAACAACATTATTTCAAAATAACATAGTCCACATCTACATAGACGGTAGTTATTTCGACATAATGTCGAAATACTGTCAAGCTGGAGGGACTTCTTACTTTGACTCCTGTAACCCTTATTTTATGATGAGTAAGGGAAGTCAGAGGAAGAGTGCTCTATTTCAAAATAAGTGAAAGTGTAGACAGCACCAAAACTTGAAATAAGCTATTTCAAAATAAGCTATGATATTGATGTAGCTCAATGTAACTTATTTTGAGTTAAGCCCTGCTGTGTAGACACGCCCTAAAGGAGCTTGCTTTGGACTAATTTTAAGGCTTCCCTATAGTATGGGCATGCTATTTTAAATAGTTATTTTGGGAGTTATTTCGAAATAAGTTATTTCAGAATAATTTCCTGGTATAGACATGTCCTCACAGACTATAGGCACATTCAGCATTAGCAATGGCACCAAAATCTAGTCATTTAGGATTATAATCAGAGGATGTTTCATAAAGGGTTAATATTGTTGAAGTGGTACTGAACTGAATTAAATCTTTCTTATTTTCAACGTATCAACAGCATGAGGGTGTTGAATGCACTGCAAGTATGCCCACAAAAATGAGCTAAGTACAACTACTAGCTAAAAATAGTGTCAGAGATAACACATGGAACAGTTCCCTGCTGTTTTTAAACATAAAGTAAGACTCAAATTCCAGTTACTATAAATGGGCATGTCTATCTGTTAGTTGTGTAAGCTATTATACATATGGGTATGTTCTTTTAATTCAACAAAAAATAACAGTTACATTTTGTTGTCACGCAGATGAGTATCGTATGTATTTATATTTAGGTAGTACGACAAGTTACTATAAAGAATGTGACTGTCTGCTAACATATGTTACTAGGTTTCTAGTATTTCAGGTTGTTCTGTTTCAGTGTTAGAAGTTTAGTACATTTTATGTTTTCTGTCTGTGAATTACTCATTTTGTTTTTGATAAAAGTGGTTAGCAGTGATCTCCATAATATTTCTTGAAATCAAAATAAGCTGCCTCTTTAAACAGCCAGATCCCTTAAAGAGCATGAGCAAAAAAAAACTGTCACTGTTTTCTCCGCTTCTATTATTTATTTTAAATAATTATCCAACCTTTTTTATACCACGGACAGGCAAACCCAAAATTTGGGAATGGGTTTGCTTGTCCTCAGTATAAAAAGTCCCAGCCCCCAGAGCCCGCCAGTGCTAACACTATCCCCTAGAACACCTCACCCCTCCACTGCCCCCCCAGAACCAGTCACTGACCCCAAAGTCCCTTGCACCCAACCCTCCCAGCCTCCTGCAAAGCCAACCCCCAGTCTCCAATATTAGCTTTGTACCCAGAGCCCCCAGTGCCAGCACTTTGTGTCTTAGAGCCACCGACCCCGAGAGCCCCCAGCACTAGCCTTGCCCCCAGAATTCCCAATGCCTGCCCCACCCCTCTCACCTAGCTCTTCTGCTGTCTCCCATCCACCAGCTGAGTGGGTTACTGGAAGTACTTGGATGAAAAAAAGGGGGGAGATGGCGAAAGTCCACAGGTAATTACAGACTATACAGGTGGTTACCTGCCTGTACACTGTTATGTTCCAGGTAATCCCAGACATCTAATAATCAAGTTGTGGCTTGATTAAATCCATATCAAGTGTCCCCTGTCAGTCTTTTGGTGCAGCTGGACAATGCTGCCATTTCCAATTCTTCATCAAATGCTGGAGCAAAGCCTTTTCCTACTGATAAAGATCACATATCTACTCTATAAAAGAGTTTTGATAAAGATAACATTGCTAGGTTGCTGCGATATTGCCAGCACCAAAGGTTCAAAAATCATGTCAGAACTCAAAAATTTATGAGGTTTGCCCCAAAATCTTGATTTAAAAAAAAAAGATTATTCTGTAGTTTTGAATTCCCTCCTCAGTTTGTGTGACATTCAGCATTGACAACACTCTCCAATTTATTTAAATGATTTGAGCCCCTGCTGCAGGAGTCCTCACCTTGACATCTGCCCATCCCTTGCCAAACAATTAATTCTGCCTGTTTCCCACTCCCACCCTCACCGCTGCCCAGCCCCCAGGTTTCCATCAGTTCTGTCCTCCCAGTGCACAGGTCAATTCTGCCCCTGCATCAGTTCTGACCCCTTACCCCCATCCCAACTCACCTCCGCTCCAGCAGATTCAGGGGTTCTTCACCAACTCTCTCTATCCCAGGGAGCAGTTTTAGTGGAAAAACTTAAAAAACAATGAATGGTCCTGCGGCACCTTAGGGTATGTCTACACTGCACGGCTATTTTGGGATACCTCCAGTTTCCTGAAATAGCTACCCCACGTCTATACAAGCTACCCATTATTTCAAAATGTTTTTTACATAAGAACATAAGAACATAAGAACGGCCGTACTGGGTCAGACCAAAGGTCCATCTAGCCCAGTATCCTGTCTACCGACAGTGGCCAGCACCAGGTACCCCAGAGAGGGTTGACCGAAGACAATGATCAAGCGATTTGTCTCCTGCCATCCCTCTCCAGCCTCTGACAAACAGAGGCCAAGGACACCATTTTATCCCCTGGCTAATAGCCTTTTATGGACCTAACCTCCATGAATTTATCCAGCTTCTCTTTAAACTCTATTATAGTCCTAGCCTTCACCGCCTCCTCTGGCAAGGAGTTCCACAGGTTGACAACACGCTGTGTGAAGAAGAACTTCCTTTTATTAGTTTTAAACCTGCTACCCATTAATTTCATTTGGTGTCCTCTAGTTCTTCTATTATGGGAACTAATAAATAACTTTTCTTTATCAGCCCTCTCCACACCACTCATGATTTTATAGACCTCTATCATATCCCCCCTCAGTCTCCTCTTTTCTAAACTGAAAAGTCCCAGTCTCTTTAGCCTCTCCTCATATGGGATCCATTCCAAACCCCTAATCATTTTAGTTGCCCTTTTCTGAACCCTTTCCAAGGCCAAAATATCTTTTTTGAGGTGAGGAGACCACATCTGTACACAGTATTCAAGATGTGGGCGTACCATAGTTTTATACAGGGGCAGTAAGATGTTCTGGGTCTTATTTTCTATCCCTTTCCTAATAATTCCTAGCATCCTATTTGCCTTTTTGACCGCCGCTGCACACTGCATGGAAGTTTTCAGAGAACTGTCCACGATAACTCCAAGATCTCTTTCCTGATTTGTCGTAGCCAAATTAGCCCCCATCATACTGTACGTATAGTTGGGGTTATTTTTCCCGATGTGCATTACTTTACACTTATCCACATTAAATTTCATTTGCCATTTTGTTGCCCAATCACTCAGTTTGGTGAGATCTTCTTGGAGTCCCTCACAGTCTGCTTCTATCTTGACTATCCTAAACAGTTTGGTATCATCTGCAAACTTTACTACCTCACTGCTTACCCCTTTCTCCAGATCATTTATGAATAAGTTGAAAAGGATTGGTCCCAGGACTGACCCTTGCGGTACACCACTAGTTACCCCTCTCCAATCTGAAAATTTACCATTTATTCCTACCCTTTGTTTCCTGTCTTTTAGCCAGTTCTCAATCCAAGAAAGGACCATCCCTCTTATCCCATGGCCATGTAATTTACACAAGAGCCTTTGGTGAGGGACCTTGTCAAAGGCTTTCTGAAAATCCAAGTATACTATATCTACTGGATCCCCCTTGTCCGCATGTTTGTTAACCCCTTCAAAGAACTCTAATAGATTAGTAAGACAGGATTTCCCTTTACAGAAACCATGTTGACTTTTGTCCAACAAATTATGTTCTTCTACATGATTCACAATTTTATTCTTTACTATTGTTTCGACTAATTTGCCCGGTACTGAAGTTAGACTTACCGGTCTGTAATTGCCAGGATCGCCTCTAGAGCCCTTTTTAAATATAGGTGTCACGTTGGCTACCTTCCAGTCTTTAGGTACGGAAGCCGATTTAAAGGATAGGTTACAAACCACAGATAATAGCTCAGCAATTTCCCATTTAAGTTCTTTTAGAACCCTTGGATGAATGCCATCCGGTCCCGGAGATTTGTTAACATTAAGTTTTTCTATTTGTTCCAAAACCTCCTCTAATGACACTTCAATCCAGGACAGTTCCTCAGATTCATCACCCACAAAGGACGGTGCAGATTCAGGAATCTCCCCAAATTTTGAAATAACAGGCACACTGTTTTGCCATCCCAGTAAACCTCATTGCATGAGGGATAAAGGATGGCTCAAAATAGCATGTTATTTCAAAATTTGGCGCAGATGCACCAAATTTCAAATTTCAAAATAGATTAGAGATAAGATATGCAATTTACCTAGTGCAAATTGCGTATCTTATTTCGAGTGTAGGGTGCTGTGTACACGCACCTTTAGAGACTAACAAAAACATTTAGATGGTATCATGAGTTTTTGTGGGCATAATCTACTTCTTTTGTGCCCACGAAAGCTCATGATACCATCTATATTTTTTAGTGATACATCGATGACATCTTTATGATCTGTACCCATGGCCAAGAAACACTGGATGGATTCCACAGAGATTTTAACAACCTACATCCCACCATCAATCTCAGCCTGGACCATTCTACACAAGAGATCCATTTCCTGAACACCTCAGTACAAATCACCAATGATAAATTAGATACCACTCTCTACAGAAAAGCCACTCACTCCTACAGTTACCTACATGCCTCCAGCTCCCATCCAAGACACACCATACGATCCATCATCTATAGCCAAGCCCTTAGATACAATCACATCTGCTCTAATCCCACTGACAGAGACCAGAAACTTCAGGATCTCTACCAAGCATTTATAAACCTCAATTACTCAACCAGAGAAATAAAAAAGCAAATTGAAAGAGCCAGACAAATACCCAGAAACCATCTACTTCAAGACAGACCCAAGAAAACCAACAATAGAACACCACCTGTCATCACCTATAGCCCCCAACTTAAACCTAACGCATTATCAATAAACTACAACCTATACTGGAACAGGATACTACCTTCCGAGAGGCTCTAGGAGACAGAGCCATAGTCTCCTACAGACAACCACCTAACCTCAGGATGATTCTTATCAACAACCACAGGACATACCACACTAATATCAACCCTGGAACCTTCTCTTGCAACAAACCCCGGTGCCAGCTTTATCCACATATTCGCTCTGCTGATACCATTATTGGACCTAACCATGCAAGCTACAAGATCAAGAACACATATTCCTGTTCATCCAGAAATATAATTTATGCCATCATGTGCCTAAAGTGTCCGTCTTCTATGTATATTGGACAAACTTCTCAGACATTTTGCCAAAGAATCAATGCATATAAAACAGGTATCAGGCTTTCTCACAGAGAGAAAACTGTTGCTTGTCATTTTAACCAGACTGACCATTCTCTCAATGACCTTAAAACATGCATATTGCTTCAAAGAGATTTTAACTCCACACTTCAAAGAGAAGCCTCAGAACTGTCATTCATGCTTAAATTTGACACTTTGCATATGGTTCTTAACAAAGATGCTAATTATCTCACCCATTACACAGATAGCTTTCCTAATTATCACCCCTAATGTCATTACCTCACAGACACTAACCTTCCCCCTCACCTCTCCTCTGTTCTTAAATCTGATTCGTCAATTTTATGTGTTCACTTTTTTTTGATTGTATCACTTTGGTATATATGGTTGTGCCAATTTTCTTCCACATATTGATCTGAGGAAGTGGGTCTGGCCCACGAAAGCTCATCACCTAATAAACCATCTTGTTAGTCTGTAAAGTGCTGCATAGTCCTGTCTTTTGTTTCATCTATATTTTTTGTTAGTTTCTAAGGTGCTTCAGGACCATTTGTTGTTTTTTAATTTTTTTCAGTAAGGGTATGTCTACACTACAGTGTTATTTCGAAATATTTTATTTCAAAATAGCTATTTCGAATTTGGTGTTATTCCTTGTAGAATGAGGTTTACCAAATTCAAAATAAGCACTCTACTTGGTTGTGTAGATGCTAGAAAAGTTATTTTGAAATAAGGGCTGTTACTTCGAAATAACTTCGCTGTGTAGACATTCCCTAACAGACTAACATGGCTACCCCTCTGAAAGTTTTATTGGGGTGCCTTCTGCCCCTCCTAGGTCGGAGGGGAGTGCAGATCCAGGGATTCTCTTCACCCTCTTGCCTCTTCACAAGCCTTTTGTTGCAAGAAGAAAAGGGGACAGGGGAAGAAGAGGTGGCTCCTTAGTGGGAAAGGAGAACTGGGGCCACCACACTTAAAGCACACACAAAATGTTTCCTTCTCCCCTCCTATGAAAATTGAGTTGGGTTGCAGAAGAGAGGGGGAGAGTTCAGCCTGCTTCCTAGGACAGCTCAGATTGGCTGCTTTCTCCAGGAGCCAGGCAACTAGAGCAGGGAGCCAGCCAATCAGAGTGGGCTTTCACCCAGGCAAGGGAGAAATTGGGTAGGGGGCTAGAACTTCTCCTATCATGCCCGACTAGCTCCTGTCCAAGCCAAAATCTCCTCACTCATGGTAAAAGTTACACCTTCTTTGTGGTCTTACATTAAAAGCCACAGGTCAGAAAAATATATACTAGAGGGTATATTTATAATTAATTACCAGTAAGGACACTTAAAATGTTAGCTCTGAACCTATAGTATTGCTAAAGAATTCTGTGTGCTAAGCATAAATAAATACTTCACATACTGAAGTAGTGGATTCTGAAGTAAAATTGGAAAGCATTTAAGTGTGATCGCTAATGTTGCATATCTTAGTAGCATTCAATTTAATTTTTCCACTTCACCAGCCCCGTAATTAACCTTTATAAGTAGCAACATGAAACAATAATAGGGTTTGAATAAATCGAGGAAACAACATGGGATACACTGTTTGTTTTAAGCTGGGGTCCCATCCAATCTAAGTGCTAGCATAACTCCTACTCCCACTACAGAATGGTAAGTTTTGCCCTCAGTGTGTTTCAAATTAGTCTCTAAATATTGTTGAATGTGTTGCTCGGAGAGCCAAAGAAATGAAAGATGTTTCATGATCACGATAGGAAGTTTCTAACATGAAATATTTTCTAAACAAAAAATAATCTACTTTTTTGACTGTGCATCTTTGGAGTCTGTTTAATTTAAGTTGCTGGAAAATCTGATAATGAAACAAGAACCCTTCAATTTCCTGAAATTGTTTAGGTTTGTTCTTCTTGGTTCCTTGAAAGTCCTTTGATATGTGCTCAGATAATAGATTTAGAGATACTGCAGATATTCTACCATCTATTAAAATATACTTGAAATAGCAGGCAGTTGAACCATTTTGTTGTCTGTTTCTGGACTTTTACAATCAAATTATCTATGTTTAATTAGACAGAAGTTATTCAGGATTATATAACAGCTCTTAACAATGTACACATGTTCCTTTTATAGTTTAAACTTCTACTTGCAGTAAACTTTATTAAGATGAACAAAACATTTACTGAAAGTGCTTCTCAAGAGGAAATTATTTGTATTTTAAATATTAAATAGATTCATGATATTTTATCTCACAAGACTCTTATAAAAGAGTATAAGCTCTTGCAGGTCAGACATTGAATTTATTAAGTAAAAATATCAGCAGGCCAGTGTTGATTTCACTGCAGTATTTATAAATCCATGTTAATCCATGAATCTTTGTATTCTTTTTGCTAGGAATACCTTAACTTCCACACCAATACACATGGGGACCATTAAAAGTGTCTGCTTCCTGTCTGCACCTCACTTCACTCCACCACACAAATCATAAACCCACAGAATCTACTTTGTGTGGGACTGCAATTACAAGAATTTTCACAGTGGAATAGGAACATATATATTATTGTCTCTGCTTTCCTTAGTACTACTTTTTCTATGTGATTTGGTGGCTCATTCTCTGGCAGTCAATTTGAAAATAACAAGGACTGTTAGAAGTGGAAAATCCCACATTCGTTAGGCTTTTGGGCACTTATAGAAATGCAATGGTTATATTCACAGGGCTTTTTCCAATTATTTCTGTATCTATTAATAATCAGTGCATAAAAGATAACTGTGCAAGACCATGTTCTTCTGTTTTAGAAGGCTAAAGCAGCTTTCATTTTAAACTTCTTAAACTTGAAGTTTTGCAGGCAAATAATAAGACAAATATCTTGGTTGCATTTTTGTTTTAAAATTCACATTCTGGGTTTTAAAAAAAATCTCAAAAATACTTAGTGATATAGATTTTTATATTTACAACCACTGTCTGTAAAAGGGACTCCAAACCTGCCTCCAGTTTCAAAGGCACAATTAATTATGAATGCAAATAGCATTCAGAGGTCTAACTGATTTGTGGGCATAATCAATTAGCTATGCTGGCCATTCTGCACTGCCTTCCACCTTTTTTTCCTTCAAAGAACGTAGAAAATGCTACCATTCTGTTCTGATAGAAATTCAAACCCACTTTACGTAAGTGAAAGTGACTAAGTAAAGTGCACGACAATGAGGACTCAGGCCTTACCATTAGCACCTGCAAAATTGGAGGTTTTTTTTTTTTAATTACACTGTAGGTGCTATAGGTCAGCAAACTAGATTTTGTCTTTGCATTTTCCTCTATGTTGACTTAATAAAAATTAAGTACATTCAAAATCTTGTCATTTGATTCTAACTTATTTATACAATACAATAGACTTTCACCTGCATAGTGGATCAAAGCTTTAATCTACATACTTTATTCATGTCTTTACACCTTACTTGTTTTGAAGTGATCCCTTTGAAATTTGATCTTGGTAATAACCTCTGATTCCACTCAAGGTAGTGCTCTCCCCTTAAAACAACAAATACAGGGCCTAACCCTGCAAAGATTTGCTATAATGAACAGTGCCCTGAACTTCAAGTAACTTCATAAATTCACGTGGGCTACTTATTGCTATATGCATTATACTTGGCAGTGTTTGCAAGGTCAGGACCACAACCATAAAAAAAAGTGTTTGTATATTTTACTAAAACATACACAGTGATAGAAAAATATTGAAAAACATACCACTGCTTTATATAGGACTATTGATTTGACACATTTTCAGGGTGTGTCTACACTGCGGAACAAAGTTGAATTAAGATACACAACTTCAGCTACGTTAATTGCTTAGCTGAAGTCGAAGTAGCTTAACTTGACTTTTGGCACCGTCCACACTGCAGGAAGTCAAAGAAAGAACGCTCTCTCTTCAACTTCCTTTACTCCTCATGGAAGCAATGTTACCAGCATCGACGGGAGTACCCCCCTGACTTCAAATTAGCATGTCTTCACTAGACTGCTAATTCAAACCCTGGAAGATCGACAGCAGCAGCTTTGATCTTCCTCTGTAGTGTAGACGTACCCTCAGATACCATACTGTAATTTAAAAATATGTTCATGTCTGAGCAAACCCAATAATTTTTAATGGTAGAAATAAACTACTGAAGACTTTCATCTCATTCCTAGGGATGCATTGAGTTTTCCTAATATGATTGCATGAGATCTGTAGCATGAGCAAAATATTTCATTATTTAGTACATAGGAGCACCAGTCATCATTCAGGACTACATTGTACCATGCACTTGTACACTTCTCTTCAATGTTTAGCCAACAGTCAGCCATAGCAATCATTCACCATTTTGTCCATTCATGCAATCGGAAAGGCTTGATGACCTGAGAATCCAATATCAGAATAGACTTGCTGAACACATGAAATAGGGTGTCTGCTTTTGAACCACCACCACCCCTTAGTTGGTGCAATATCCCAGATGTTACAAGCCATCTGGAGAAAAGCATTCACTGGAACATCTTGTGGCATCCTTGTGACATGTCCAAAAAGCATAGAGTACTACCTGTGGACAATGGCCCTAGTAGTCTGTAGGCATCAACAACCATAAACATTGGCACTACAGATGAAATCATTTCACTTTATGCCCAACATACAACTCTGACATTGTGTGTGGAAAGCCTCCTGTTTTGTCCACTCCATGCAACATAGTATGCATGTTTAACAGCCATTCAACAGTATGGGAAGAATTCAGCTAAAAAAAATAAGTCTGAGCTCTGACAGGGGTCATAAGGCACTCCAACATATGCAGGAGTCAGTTAAGATTGATCTCCATGTTTCATGGTCAAAAACGAAACTGCAAAATCTGAGGCCAAGTCCACCTGCAACTCCAATCTCTCTGAACAACAAAACCATTGAATGAGTCTCCAGTTTTTCCTAATTGGGCTTTACTAGCTCCTCCAATTCTCACACAGAGGTTCTCCAGCAGATTAGCATTACAGCATCTGCTATAGGCCATTTACAATAGATACGGAATCAACTTGTACAAACTCAGGAACAAAAAGATAATCCTTGCCCCAAAGATCTTACAATCTAAGCAGACTATGATACTGCATTACTTCCAATTTCCATTTCCTTTAACTTTAGTTACCTATCTCATGACCTCACCGTAAAAGACCAAGACTAAAGACCATATGCTTTCAAATATTTGCAGTTTGTGGGAAAGAGTTCAATCTTAGCTATGATGATGTAAACATGAATTCAAGAAAGTCTAGATTTAAACTAGTGTAATTGAGAATCTGGATCTTGCAGGTTATCTTTTCAGAATTTCCAGATCAATTATTCAGGGACCAATCCTGCACATAGCAGAGTTCCCTCACATTAACTGTAGTCAAAGTTCAAAGCTCTGAACGCCTCATAGGATTGGGCCCTCAAATAAAACCATCTATTATTTAAGGAAGGGAGTGAAGCTTTCACTGCCAACATTTAAAATTTCTTGGCCATCACAGAAGCATACATTGTTTGTAATGGTCCATAAGCCCTGGGGAGGTGTGTATTCCATAAGCCAGGCATGTCCAAAGTCCGGCCCGCGGGCCAATTGCGGCCCATGTTCTGGTTTAATACGGCCCCACAGGTAATTTGGCAATATCTATCTTTTATGGCCCCCAACGAATCCATATGTATTGAGATGAATACATTGTAAAATCTCCGTTAATGTCAGTTGGTCTAAATCAGTTATAAATATATTTGGACACAACATGTATACTTGGTGTTATGTTCCTGTTCGTATTTTTTGAACTTAAAAGTTGACAGACAACCTTTATTACCACTAATATGTAATGTACTTTACAATGTTCCTGACATATATTTCAGCTTCCTGGATTTTTTTGTTCATCTGGCCTTCAGATATGAAAGGCAGAGTGATTTAACACCTGTTTAGATTTGTCATCCATGTGACGAAATGAAAAGTATGCCGTTTGCAATAAACTTTGCATAAAATAGTTAAGTTGCATTTAATTTTAATGGTTCAAAGAATGTCAGGCAAAATGGTCGGCCCTCACGCATGTTCACTTCATCAAATCTGGCCCTCTTTGAAAAAAGTTTGGACACCCCTGCCATAAGCTAATCAGGGATGATTAAGAGACAGGTAGGCAATAAGGAAAAAAATAATTGTGGTGTTAATACCCACTAAAACTCTATTATGGGCTGCCTGCAGATGTGTAAAACTGAGCCTTAAGGAAGCTAATCTCACAAAAATAGATCTGATACTAATTTCCACAGTACATGTCTTGGCTAGGGGGTAATATGTATGGAATAGGATTTACTGCTGATTCAGATATGGGAGGATTTAGATCAAATTTGAATATTCTGACAACATATTTCATATTATAGAACCAATTTTTGAGATTAGGTTTTCTTCATCAAAGGTTCAGTATTTCTCTTTTTGAAGTGTATAAAATATATTCAAATTTCCCTTTAGAAAGATTCAAGATGACTGAGGGTACTTCAGGTGCCTCTGATACATTTGGTCCAAACATACTAGTCAATGGCTGACATGGTTGTAGGTGCTGTTACCAATTGAATTTGTGCAGCTAGAAAGAGATGCACATATATTCTCAAGAGACAAAATCGGGGACGAGGCATGGCATTTTAGATAAAATAATTTTAAAAACCCTCCCATCTTAGGTCTTCCCTAAAAAATGACACAGGAACCAAAACCTTTATTTAAGTCTTATTATGTCTTCATTTTTGTGAACCTCTACTTATAGTAAGGACCAAAAGGGGATTAGAAGATAAGTTATTCTCACAGGAGTTCTGGCCTGACCTAAAGGAAGAAATACTGAATACGTCAATATAATTCCCCTCTCATGAGGTTTCCAACTTAATTATGCCAATTTAAGAAGTTCTAATAATTTGAAAAATATATCTGGACTTCAGAGATGGCAAAAAAATTACCTTTTGGCCCTGGTATTCATCAAACATAAGCAATTAATCTGGATGCATGCAGCCCACATGCCGAACATATTAGAAATCCACAGATAAAATTATATTGATAACAGGAAGGAGCTTTTGCAGTGGCCTGTAGGATGGTAAAAGGTAGATGAGGCAGTGGGGGTAAACAGAGAGGATTTTACTCAGAAGTAAACAGCCTTTGATGTTGAAGATCTCATTTTTCAGATAAGAGTGTGTCACTGGGCCCTTTAGTTACCCAGCAAGCAACAATTCCTACTACTGGCTTGTATCTATTTAAGTAAGTTGTCCCTCTAGCACCTCAGTATCAGGATCCCCTGATTTATCTTGACACAGGCTTAGAACTATCTAGGTAAGTTGACCTCCAGGACCCTTTTCTCCCTCCTCAGTCTGCCTTTCTTCCCGAGCCTTGCCAGTGGCTTGTGCCTTTGGGCAGTAGGCCAAGCCTTTACTCCCCCTTTCTTTCCCCTTTTCCTACACGCCGCCCCCCACCCCCCCTTCTCTGCTAGGTGTTTATGATCTTTTACTGCCAGATTGACTGCCACCCTCATGAAAATGTCTTCCCCCCTTCTCTAAGTCCTCCAGTATTTCAACTTTGAGCTTGTTGCAATAGGTCTAGGGACTTTAAAAAGTGCACCTGGAGAATTAACTGCAGGCTCTACTCTTGCGGTTTCTAAAGAAGATCCCAGAATTGCAGCGTCAGCTTTCTACTCTTTTGCCCAAATGTACACAGTGGATTATTGTCACCCTTTTCTATTGTCATCACCATATAACCAAGGTACTTCTTGAAATAGAAAACATGGCTGTCAAATCCACTGCACTCCTGGTACTTTACCATCTTTTATGCCTGTCCACCCCCAGAATCCCATGAACCCACAGTGCATGTCTGGGCAGTCTTTCATTATATCCCCTTTGCTGGCACACTGGTAACAAACAACTGAGTGGGCACTAGGGCAACCTGGGTAACCTCTTGTATCCTCTACATGAGCTTTGGTGACTGAGGTTCCTGGCCCTCCTTCTCCACTACCTTATTGTGTGGGGAACAGAGTTCTTTTCATGGAAAGTCCACTTCCATATGTCTCCATTAGTTTTGCAGCTGCCTCTAGAAATTCTGGCTGATGCCTTGTGACCCAAACTCTTGTAGCCTCAGTAAGGGTCTGGGTAAACTGGTCAAGAATAATTGGGTCCATAAGGGCCTCTATGTTCTGCCTATTTGGCCTCAAATACCAATTAGTTAACCAGATAATTTTTGTGCAAACCCCCAGAGACATATCCCAGGATTTCATGTAGGTCAGTGATGTACAACCTAGGCTACTGAGTGGGCTGCATGATTGACCCTCCTTCATCTCAGTGGGCCACAAGATTGTTGGAAGCAAGATGGTCTCCCAGGGTAGGATAGTTTTACTAACTGCGCTTTGTTTGGATGCGGAGACAGAGCATGGCTCTTGCAGTCAATGCTGTGTTCAATCAACACACTCCTCACTTCACATGCTCTTGCTTTACCTGCATGTCAAGTTAATAGTGGTAGGAAAAAAACGAAGTAGACAGAAACCAGTAGAATCTGGCAACCTGTGAGTGGGCAAAGTAAATAAAATGTCTTGTTTGCAGTGTGGTTGACAGAATCATCAGGCCATTGGGTAAGGTGGAGGGGGCAGCTCTGTGCCCCCACAAGGGGCGGGGCTTCAAGTGGAAGGGAATGGGGCTGGAGCTAGCTTTTCCCAGGCAGCCCTACCTGGAGCACATCATGTGAGGCTGTAGCAGCAGTTAAAAGGGCCTGGGGTTCTGGGGTTCCCAGAACCTCTAGCTACTCTCCTGGGCTATTTTCTACCTCTCCTGTGCTTCCTTCAGTTTGGAGTGTGGTCACAGTACTCTGTTTCCTCCCTCTCACTCCCTCAGTATGGTTACCTACAGTACCTTAGTACAATGGACATACTGTTGTTTTTTCATCTCTGTACAACAGGATCAGGAATTGGTGACTGCTGCAAAAAAGCAGCCAGAAGTAGCCCTGGTGAATGTGAGTACTGATTATGATTTGGCATTATTAATACTAATAATAATGCTAATAATATCAGGAGGACAGGTGTGGCAGGGGTGCTTAGAAAACAGCCCCTTCTTTTTTAAATACAGTGTTGACAACTTGGCTCCCCAAGCAATCTCAACTGTTCAGATAGTTATTTGGGGGCTACACGCTTTCTTCTCAGTACCCTATGATTTCTCCTTGTCAAGGAGAAGGGAAGGAAGAAAGGGGTCAGGCGTGTGGGTATACCCAGCCAAGGAAGGCCCTTCCACAGTGGATTTCTCTGTTCCAGAAGATTCTAACTGGCTCCTACCGTATAGACAGCCTCTCCTTCACACTCCCCGTTTGATTGCCAGAGTTCATTTTTAAGTCAGTCCCCCATTTGAAGTACTGTATGTTCTGCAGTTGCTGAGGAATGGGGGCTTTCTTGGTCCAAGACTGTTCCAGTACTTCTGAAGTCTTAGTGAGGGGCCTGTAAATCCTCTCACAATTCTGGACGAGCCCCCACATGTCACAGGGCACTTCTTTAGCCACCCATTGAGCCATAATCCCCACTAGAAACTGGCTGACTGGCTGCAATTAATCTTGCAGCCTTCTCTGTATAGTAGGAATGTCAGTGACAAGTGACTAGGCTTTTGTCCTAGACCAGAACAAATAGAGTTGCCAGGTGTCCAGTTTTGAACTGGACAGTCCAATATTTGAGCTTTCTGTTTGGGAAACAAATTGAGAAAATAAAAATGAGAGAATATAAATGTCCAGTAATTTCTAAATAAGATGTAATGTAGATTGTGATGTAATGTCATGTGTGTCTGGTATTTTTGTTGAAACCACCTGGGAACCCTGGGAACAAAGAAAAATCAAACTACAAGGCTGGATTCAACTATTAATCCAATCTGAATCAAGGATTCATTCAATCTGTTTGGATAAGGGTTTGAACCTTTTGGCTCTTATCTAAACTAAACCTGAACCTTTTAAAAGTTCTCCTGTCACTAGAGTCAGTGATTTCCCCCAAAACTTTTTACTGCCTTAAAAAACTACTGTGACATGTGCTGTCCCTCATTCTAAAGCAGGGGTGGGGAACCTTTTTTGGGTAAGGGGCTGCTGAACCACAGAGAAATCAGTCGGGAGCCACACACAAGTGAGAAGCAAAGAAGGAAAATCAAATCTTCACTGGCATGGCCCCTGACTGAGGCTATATCTAGACTGAAGGCTTCTTTTGGAAGAAGATTTTCCGGAAGAGATCTTCCTGAAAAACTTCTTTCAAAAGAGAACATCTAGGGTGTGTCTAGACTACATGCCTCCTTCGACGGAGGCATGTAGATTAGCCAGATCGGAAGAGGGAAATGAAGCCGCGATTAAAATAATCGCGGCTTCATTTAAATTTAAATGGCTGCCCCGATCTGCCGATCAGCTGTTTGTCGGCAGATCGGGGCAGTCTGGACGCGACGCGCCGACAAAGAAGCCTTTCTTCATCGGCACAGGTAAGCCTGGTTTCACGAGGCTTACCTGTGCCGATGAAGAAAGGCTTCTTTGTCGGCGCGTCGCGTCCAGACTGCCCCGATCTGCCGACAAACAGCTGATCGGCAGATCGGGGCAGCCATTTAAATTTAAATGAAGCCGCGATTATTTTAATCGCGGCTTCATTTCCCTCTTCCGATCTGGCTAATCTACATGCCTCCGTCGAAGGAGGCATGTAGTCTAGACACACCCCTACACAGCAAAAGCACAATGAAAAAGTGATGTGCTTTTTTGAAAGATAGCATCCACATTCATTGGACTCTATCTCGCTTTTAAGTTCTGATTGCTGTGGACAGAGTAGCCCCCAGACCACCAGTGCTTTTTCCTAGAGGCTTCTTCTTTAGAAAAAAACCCTTCTTCCCCGTCCACAGATGACTTTTTCTGAAAGAGGTCTTTTGGAAAAAGGCTTCTTTCTCATAGAAAGAGGTTTACCGCTGTCAGAAAAAAAGTCTCTGTTCTTTTGACTTTATGTTGAAAGGACACAATTGCAGTTTTTCCGGAAAAAATCTGCAGTGTAGACATACCCTGAGAAGGAGGAACACACTCCCCACATTTCTCTTACACACCAGAGCCTGGGGGTCAGGCTAGTAGATTTTGTGTGCTCTAGCACCATGGTGGGATGGCAGGGAGGGGGGAAGCTGGAATGCCAGTGTGGGCTCCCCAGTGCTGGAGGGGAGCCCCAAGCCTCAGTGGCCCAGTCAAGGCAAGCAGGGGGCCACATCTAGCCCATGGGCCTTATGTTCCCCATAGCCGTTTTAAAATTCAGGGTTCACAGCAGTGATTTCAAGTTACGTTATGAGGAATCAAATTACTGATCCAGAAAAAAGGCTGATTTTAGGCTCTTATCACAATAACGAATCATAGAACCATAGACCTGGAAGAGACCTCAGAAGGTCATCAAGTCCAGCCCCCTGCTCTAGGCAGGACCAATCCCAACTAAATCAACCCGGCCAGGGCTTTGTCAAGCCGAAACTTAAACACCTCTAGGGATGGAGACTCCACTACTTCCCTGGGTAACCCATTCCAGTGCTTCACCACTCTCCTAGTGAAATAGTCTTTCCTAATATCCAACCTGGACCTTTCCCATCACAACTTGAGACCATTGCTCCTTGTTCTGCCATCTGTCACTACTGAGAACAGCCTTTCTCCATCCTCTTTGGAACCTCCCTTCAGGAAGTTGAAGGCTGCTATCAAATCCCCCCTCACTCTTCATTTCTGGCTTAAAGGTTCCACGGTTGTATTTCTAAGTATTAAAGATGCTGTTCAAGGTTGGCAACACAAAATCCTTTACTACATAAAACACTTAGCCCCACGTTCTAGCACTAGTTATGTTTAATGGGAAGAAAAGGACACCTGTTTATTTTATTTTTTTGTAATTTCACCTTGTGTCAAAGTTGTTCTGGGGCCTAGACTCCCAGCCTAGAGAGCTCTTTACAGCCCCAGCTGCAGTTTTCTGGCAGTACTTCAGCATGCACAAGATAAAAAGAACCCACTGACTCAGACATGTAGAAGGAGATATACAATGTAAACCCAAAACACATCTAATTAAGCATTGAAGCGGGCTGCCACATGATAGCAAATGACTGCCAAATCCTGTGAATTTCTTGGCATCTAATATTAGGAAGAGAACAATAAAAGAATCAAGTAAGAAATTAATAAAATTGTAGGGAAAAAAGCGTAGGACTTGTGTCACTTTTCACAGGGCAAATTCTTTATCCCACTTCATTAATACAAAGATTGTTGGGTTGATAAAGACTTTAACACACAGTGCATCTGTTGTGGGACAATAACTGCTTTCCATTTATCTCTGCTATGTGCATCAACAAAGTCTAAGAGAAGTTCATGCTCTTTCCTACACTCCAACCTCTCACCCCAGTACCAGTGTCAGGGCATTTTCTTCCCCCCTGCTTTGTTTCAGTCAGAAAAGCTGCTAAAGTATTGCCTTTGTTTAAACTACAGAGAGTCTGCAGCCTCCTGTAATCTTTAGGAAGAAAGGCAGTGAAGTGGATTACCCGTCAAGGCTCTATGGGATCTAAAAAAGAATACAAAAGAGAATGTGAAAATCTGAGAAAGAACAGATTTTAATAACATTTTTAGAAAATGTTAAGTGGATAAAAGCTTATTACTGTCACAGAGCAGCAATGTAGAAGCAGTAACTGAATATAAATCTAATTTACATTACTTAAAGTGTTAAGCTAATTTGTTATAATTATCTGAATTCTGATTATTTCCAGAAAAGTGTTTTTTATTAATAATTTCTAGGTTAAACCTGGTTTGACCAAAGCCCAGATTGGGATGATTTAATTGAGGTTGGTCCTCCTTCAAGCAACGGCTTGGACTAAATGACCTCCCATGGTCTCTTCCAACCTTAATCTTCTATGATTCTTTGGTTCATAATATAGACATGGCATAACTGTGGCACAACTTTACCACTGCTGCTGGGCCTCTGTAAGGTCTCCTATGTAGTTGATATCTATGTTTACTGCTCTGTTTACTCTATGTTTCTTCTGCTGGCATAATTAAACAACCCCAATGAGTGGCAGGCTGTAGCTATATTGGCCAGAGATATTTACACCCTGACTGATAAAAGTACTAGAATAGGAGAAACCTAGACAATGTATTATAGTAAGACAATAAAAGCAATACCATATCATATAGCTGTGCTGAACAAACCTAATATCTTCATGGGATTAATTCCCAGATAACTTAGTTCAGTACAGGCAATTAATACTATTGCCAAATTTTGGGGGTAAACAAAGAAACTTCACTGAAATCAATTGAATTTTCTCTGCACTGAGAAATGTTACTCAGACACATATAGAAGAGTCAAAGGGCCATATTCTGAAGATAAAATAATCAATTCAGATTTATATTATTGTAACTGACAGCCTGCAGATATAAATCAAATTATTCCCCAGACTGAGATGAATGCACATTATATTTAACTGATTTTGAAACATTTGGCTTAATCATTTGATTTGGTTTTGATTCTTCTGTCTTACCTGAACTTTGAAAGACAGTATGGATGAGGTAATGTCTTTGCTTGGGCCAACTTCTGTTATGCTTTGTCTATACTACACAGCTTTTAGTGACAGGACCATGTTGATACAACAGTGTGGCTAACAATCTGGCAGCGTTAATGCTGTTTGTGAGTGGCTTTTGCTTTTTCAGCGGGGAGAACACTCCTGCCAACAAAGCAGCATTTACAATGGCACTTGCCACAGCAACACTTTTGTTGTTCAGGAGGATAGGGTTTAAGCATCCATGAACAGCAAAAGCTTTATTGTTCAATCATATGTGTAACCTAACAAACTTATACCTTTGAAAAGATGCGTCTGGGAACTTAAAGTGTTGGGCAAGTTTCCTTCGAGAATGAGGCCTGATAGGTTAGATGTAGTGATTGCTTTGTGAAAAGTGTTTACCCACAAATGATGTTGAACTTTTGTCTTATCATTTTCTTATGCGATTTTATTTAAGAGCATAAAGATTGTCTGGTTTTACCCATTCATTTTCTGTCAGGACATTTAGTGCACCAGATGAGTTGCACCACAAGTTGTGATAGGCATTTGTAGAACCCATGGACCTTGAAAGGTATGTAATGGGAGGTGTTGATCACTGTAGCAGTGTAGATATATCTTTAGGGTTTGTATCCGTTGTTCTGAAAGGATGTGCAGCTGGGCTGCTGTCACACTGTACATGAAGACAAGCCTTGAGTTTGTTTCTCAGACCTGAAGACGAACTCTGTGTAAGCTCAAAAGCTTGTCTTTAATCGACAAATGTTAGTCCAATAAAATATATTACTTCACCCACCATGTCTTGCTAATATCCTGGGACCAACATGATTACAACTCTGCATGCACTGTTCATACTGTTTCCCCCTCCCCTTCCTCCCGAAGAACTGCCTCCCAAAATGGTAGTTCTGTTGCAGTTCTAATATCAGGTAGCTTGAAGTTTGAGAATTTTATTTGTTGAGAAAAGCAACCAAAAATAGGAATTCACTGGCTCTCTGGAATCCAAACTAGATAATCTAGAAAGCAACATACATGCTATTGAGCAACTGTGGAGCATTTAAAAATTGCAGAAGATGAGAGAAATAGAACAAATCCATTGTGGTCAAACGGCTAGTCAAGAAAAATTAAGATAAAAACAAATCTGGGTGTTGGGAGTGGGAACCAAGATTTTTCCATTTCAGTTGAAGTGTCTTTGATATACAACTGAATCTGACCAGTGAAGAGGATCCACTATACATAGTATTTTGTAGTTTCATTCTACTGAGAAGCCCTCAGAAGTATAAGAACGTTGTCTGTGAGTATTCCCCCTTTAGCAAGGACTTTCCAAAACCAATAAAATTTGGAGCTCTCTAGTTATCTTTCTGAGATATTGAAATGTTGTATGGAATATTAGATAGGAATCATCTGTGGAAAAATTTAGCAGAGAACGGGGGAAATTTCATACAAGGGAGATAAATTATCCTCACCTTTTAACCAGTTGGGTGGAAGAATCCAGGGATTCTAACAAGTATCCTCCATTACATCATTGGTTATGGGGCAAATTTCAGATCCCAGTAAAGCCAGTGAGAATTTTACCTTTGACTTCAGTGGGGCTGGGATTTTATCCATAGCATTTAAAGTGCGTGTGGGGAACCTTAGGCCTGGGGACCAGATGTGGCACCCAGCTTGCCTGCATCCAGCCCCCGAGACTCCACACTGGGGAGTCCCCGCTGGTGCTCCAGACTTCCTGCCACCTATCTGCAGGGATGGAGCACATAAAATCAAAGCCTGGGTCCCCCCAGCCTCTGGGGCAGTGGTCCCGAACGCGGTGCCCGCAGGCGCCATGGCGCCTGCCGGGGCATTTATGAGCGCCTGCTTAGTCAGGGTCACGATGCGGGATGGCCGTGGGAGACTGGGCCGCACGCATTGCAGGGCCAAACTCGCACCATGACGGGGCGTGGAGAAGCGCCGGTGGCTGAAGAACCTGTCGGGGAGTGCAGCGGGGAAGCCGCAGGAGCAGGGCAGCCGGTCCAGAGTGGCGAAATGGCTGCAGAGGGGGTCTGGCGCCGGCGCAGGCATACTTGGCACGGGGCCGGCCAGGCGATGCAGTGGGATGAGGTCACCCACCGGTGCGGCGTCCACCACACAAAAAGGTTGGGGACCACTGCTCTGGGGTGTGAGGGGAATGTGAGGAGTGTCTTTCCCATTCTCAGTCAGGGGCTTCTCACTTTGCTTCTCACTTGTGTGTGGCCCCCAACTGATTTTTCTGTGGGTCAGAGGCCCCCGACCCAAAAAAGGTTCCCCACCTCTGATTTAAGGTGTCCACATCTTCAAGTTGCAAGCTTTTTAGGGTCACTAAACCAGTTCAGAAGGAGTTTTGGCGTTTTCGAACTCTGCACATATAATTGCCACAAGTCTCTTTGGGTACGTCTACACTAGCCCTCTAGTTTGAACTAAGGAGGCTAATGAGAGCGACCAAAATTGCAAATGAAGCGCGGGATTTAAATATCCCGCGCTTCATTAAGATGTTCCCGGGCAGTCACCATTTTGGAAACTGACTAGCCCGGAATAACTGCCTGTGTCTACACGCGACAGAGAAGCGCGATTCCGAGATAAACCCCTTAGTTTGAATTAACAGTTAAACCTCATGGCTGCTAATCATTTTGCAATCTAAATAGGTCAGGAAGAAGAGAAATGGAAGAGCTGTAAAATATGGAAAACTGAGGCACAGAGAAATGTGATGATTTGCCCAAGAACTGAGAATAGATAACAGATTTCTAAAGTCTCAGGCCAGTGACTTAACCACAATACCATCCTGCCCGCTATCAAAATATTATGAATTCAAAACTTACCATATGTACACAATCAAAATGGCAAGCACCTGGAAAAGTGATTGTATGGATGAGGAAAAAGTGAAGTATTAATAATTAATGAGGAGATGAGGAATTAGAACTACTTTCTTTTTCCATTTATACCTTTTAGTTTTAGGAAGTTGCTTTCCTTCCCTCAAGTCAGCATGTGTGTTGCTGCTATTGTGCCAAACAAGAATTTTCTTTGAGTTCAAAAGATAAGTGAAAGGCCACAGAAGTATAGTTTTCTTACACTAAATCTTCAAAGCACAGAGGCTGCTAATCAAGAGGGATGAAGGCAAATCTAGCAGAAAGGGCCTGAAACAGCTTCTTCAGAGGATGTTTTAACAATCAGACCCTTTTCTAAGGCAAAGTATACAATTGCAACCTTTATCTAATAATCACTACTACAGACTGCAACAGTGCCACAGCCTCAGACTATCACATCAACATCAAAAGACAATCAGAGGGAAAGAACATTAGCATCATTCAAGACTGAGTATGTATTCTGGCCTGAGTTCTCTGATTTCACATCTTTATCATTTGTTTAGGTTTGCGTATTCTTTCCCCTATAAAACAATGGATCTCTGTGTCTCTACCCAACTTTCTGTGTCTTTGCATATCTGGCACATTTGGAAAAAGCAGAGTTAAACTTGAAAATATTTAAAGTGTTTTTTTAAAAAAAAAACAATTCCCCCAGTATGTGCTAGGAAAACTACATATGATACATCAAAAACTCCCGCTAAATGAATAAAGTAACTGTTATCCAACAATGTACTAAAGTAGGGTGACCAGATGTCCCAATTTTATAGGAAAAGTCCCAATATTTGACATTTGTCTTATATCGGCACCTGTTGCCCCCCAACCTCCATCACAATTTTCTACACTTGCTATCTGGTCACTTTAACTGACCCTCTGATTCAGCTAGGAATTTAAGCAAATGCTTAACTTTAAGCACATCAGAAGTTCCATAGACTCATAGGGTGTGTCTAGACTACATGCCTCCTTCGACGGAGGCATGTAGATTAGCCAGATCGGAAGAGGGAAATGAAGCCGCGATTAAAATAATCGCGGCTTCATTTAAATTTAAATGGCTGCCCCGATCTGCCGATCAGCTGTTTGTCGGCAGATCGGGGCAGTCTGGACGCGATGCGCCGACAAAGAAGCCTTTCTTCATCGGCACAGGTAAGCCTCGTGAAACCAGGCTTACCTGTGTCGATCAAGAAAGGCTTCTTTGTCGGCGCATCGCGTCCAGACTGCCCCGATCTGCCGACAAACAGCTGATCGGCAGATCGGGGCAGCCATTTAAATTTAAATGAAGCCGCGATTATTTTAATCGCGGCTTCATTTCCCTCTTCCGATCTGGCTAATCTACATGCCTCCGTCGAAGGAGGCATGTAGTCTAGACACACCCATACACTTCACATTAGGCACATGCTTATGTTCTTTGCTGAACTGGAGAGTAGAAATATAAGCATATGGATGTATCAGTTCTTAAAAATTTAGAAACAGCTCCCAGAAATAGAGTATTGTAACCCTCTTGCAATGCTTAGTAACAACCAGTCCCACGTAAATAGGCTTTCTGAGATTTAGCATGAAGCAGAAGTCATTAAGGAATGATGAGTGGCTATACTAAAACTGAAGATATGCTTACAAGCTAATTTAATATATTCTCCTCAGTAAGTGTCAGATCACGCTTTAATTACCAGCAGTCATTCATGTTAGGGAAAAAAGACATTTGGAATACATAACAAATGTTATTTATCATCAATATAATTGAAAAAATCCTACACTGATTTTGACATATTGACATATGTTAGACATTTTAAAAATATATGTCTTTCATCACAATATGGTTTAAAGCAGTGATTTTCAAACTTAGAATTGTGACCCAGTACAGAATTGGACCTCCCTGATCCGGCTCCCTCAGGACTTGACCTGATGAGAGATTTTGATGGACCAGGGAGGTCATTTCTGGACCCCTGCCACTGGCCCCTCAGCCTGCCAGCTGGCCCCCCACCTCCTGCTGACATGCTGGCCCCATTGTACAGCCATCACTGCTGTGGCTCCAGGACCTGCCATATAACCATGAGTGCCGTGCTAAGGCTCCAGGTACTGCAGGGCAGCCACATGCAGGGGCTCCAGGTCCCACAAGGCAGCCATGTGCACCACGCTGGGGATCTGGGTCCTGCAGGGCAGCTGCACTCTATGGCTTTGGGTCCTGCTAGACAGCTGTGCACCATGGCTGCTTGTCCCACTGAACTACTGTGGCTCCCAGCCCCGCTATGCAGCCTCGTGCCCGGTCTCCCAACCCTGCTGAATAGCCTCAATGCCATATGCAGGGTGGCCCCGCCATCCGCTTGCTGCAGGCAGCCCACTACCCTGCTGGCCCCGCAGGGATCTGTGCCACTGGCGGACCATGGATATTGCCAGACTAGAGAATCCTGGATAAGAGTTTCAACCTGTACTGGGTTATGGAATGTCAGGCACTGGGTCTAGTTACTGCATGGTGCTCAGGTGACCAGTGGAAGTGCTCAGGCAGACTACTTGTCTCTCCTGGCACTGCTGACTGTGCTGTGCCTCGGAAGTGGCTAACAGTAGGCCTGGCTCCTAGGTGGGGAAGGGCCAGAGAGTGCACAGCATGGTCTGCGGTGCCAGGAGATGAAGGAGGCCAGCCTTAGCAGCCCCGCTACATTGCTGACTGGGAGCTGCTCACGGTAAGCACCTCCTGCCCCAGCCCTGAGTCCCCCAAAAGCCAGAGTCCCCTCCTATGCCCCAAAGCTCTCATCCTCAGCCCCACCCTGGAGTGCACACTCTAGTTAAAATATGTTGGGTCGTGGGCATCAACAATTTTCTTTAACTGGGTCATGAGGGAAAAAAATTGAAAACCACTGGTTTAAAAGGCAACCAGATAATCAGTGGGTTTTTTTGGTGCATACATAAAATATGTTTATCAGCAGATCTATAATACATCTCTGAAAGTGTGAATTTGATGCATCTTCCATGCTGCTTTACTAAAACTAAAAAGGCAAACAATCATTTGAGTGCTAGACTACATCAGATTGGACAGTAGTTAGTGGACCTAATCCATTCCAGAAAGCCATGCATGCTATATTATGTAAGGGAAAATGTACAGTTGACTCAGTCAACCTCCCTGTGCCTAAAACACTAGAAATATTTCTACTTTACTTCAAGAAGGAATTTCACTGCTTTTCAATATGTGCTTTTGCTCATGGCAGCTACAAGTTTCAGATCATTGCACTAAACTATGCTAGCTAGGTTGCACTATGACTCAGTCATCAGCAGTGCTGCATTTGGAACTTTCAATTATCTGTGTACACTAGATTCATTTATACTGGTAACCAGGGTGAAAGTATCATACATTTCTTACAGGTACTGTCCTATTGCAACCTTCTCTCCTCCCACCTTTGAGAGCTCAGGGCAGGGGGTTAGGGTGTGGATGTCAGGGAGTTCAGTGCAGAAGGCTTGGAAATGTGGCAAGCTCAGGGAAGGGGGAATTAGGGTGTAGGGATGCTCCAGGCAGCGGATTGGGAGGTGTGGGAGGAGCTCAGGGCTGGGAGTATGGCCACCACGCTGTCCCGCTGCTGGATCCCCAGTGCTGGCCAGGGTGGCGGAGACGGTGCTGCTGTGCTGGGCAGAGCGGCAGAGACAGCGCTGCTTAGGGCTGGCCAATCTCTTACTGGTGCATCGGCTTACTTTTAACTTTTGCTGATAACAGATCATAAACTGTTTGTAAACCTCACCAGTGGAAAAGACCTGGATCAAGCACTCATCAGTATGTCTACTTGCACCATCTACTAAGCAGGAGCATTATTATGAGGCCCAAGGACATACTTCTGAGCACATGGCCAGCAATGTACAGTGCAGTCTGGTGTGAGCTCCCTCTACCTGCATAACTCTATGGGTCTGCCTACATTGCACCTTTGCTGCTTCTCTGTTCCTAGATCCTTTAATCTCCCACTGCGGGAAAATTTGCTGTGCCTATCCTCCAGTCCCGTCTACTGCAGACTTGAATACACAACCTAGAGTGCTCATATGTTTGCCAAGCACTCCTTTTCAATCTGTACATATCATTTTTCTGCTCCTGTAAGTGTGCAAGAGCAAAATGCAAGTGGCTTCTACTCGCAACCATGTTACAACAATACACTGCTTAGGCCAGAACTACTTGTAGCTGCAAGTAAATGTTGATTTATTGTCTGTCCCAAAAAACTTTATTAGTGGAAAATGCATTTTCCCTTGTTTATCTTCAGTCCAGATTGGCTGATTAGGCTTTTGACTTCATTGGGGGTTTTGTTGTGTTCTTCCATCAAAGATCCATACATCAGAATATCATCCATAAAAACTACAACTCCAGTTGTGTTAATTAACAATTCTGCCACCTTACTTTGCAAAATTTCAGGTGCACTGGTAATCCTTTGCTGGGGGAACTTTTGGTCCAGCAGAACAGGACGGTGGGGAGCTCCAGAAGGCAGGGAGGTGGGCTCAGTGGTATGACCATTGCAGTGGATAATGGCCTTGAGGGGACCTCTGTGACCCAACCTGTCACAGATGTGACTGTATACCTAGTGGGTTCTGACTACAATAATCATGGGTTTTTAAGCTGGGAACTCAATATGCTTGTTTCCTTTCCCTTTTTTTCTGTCAGCCGGCAATTGTTGCTTTGGTTCTACTGCTTGACAATAGCATTCAAAAACAGCATAGTGTGCAGATCTAGTCCAAATGTATATTCTGGAGACAAATCAGTTAAATTTTCTTTGGCATGTTGAAGACATGATGGGACACAGTCATTTTCGAGAAAGCAGGCCTTTCTTATTATCCATTTACAAATGAGAAGCTGAGGCACAGTGAAATTATAAAACTTGGTAAAGGTCACAGAGGAAGTGTGGTAGTGCTCAGAAAATGAACCAAGATCTCCCAGTCCAATCTGTAACCACAGGTCACGGAATCATAGACATGTAGGGCTAGGTCACTTAGTTATCACTTCCCTCTGTCTCTTCATTCCATTGCTGTAGTTCTTTGAAAAATGCTTTGGAATGAAAGGGCTGCCAACCTTAAATTTAATACAACGGTGCTCGTACTAACATAATCCTGATGTAAATGAAAAACATGCCGTCAATGTGTATAGTGTACCTCATTTATTATTTTTGTTTCTGGCATTCTCTTTTCATACACATTAGTTTCTTTGATGTCAGTCAATACTTATTTGGAGATTTAAACAGCCCTGGTCTACAAGACAAAAACTGCCATTGTTTTCACAATTAGGGGTTTTTCCTCACCTGCTCTTACATATTATCTCACAGTTCAGTTAAATCAGGTGTTCTTTTCATGGATCAGCTTCTGGTTGACCAAGCCAAGGTTTGGATCAAAAGAGCAAGGACAGACCCTTTACCTATAGAATTTCACATTTAGCTGTAAAAAGGAAAATTGCTTCTGTCAATCAGTTTTATTCAGCTACTTGTCATTATTAAAACTTAAAGTAAATGTATATTGTAGGTGGCTTTAAGGTGAGTGAGCACAAGATATAGAGACTCTAGGACCCAGATCCACAAAAGAATGTAGGCTCAGTATTTGCAATGCCTACCTCTTAAGTGCCTCACCACTCATTGTAAACCCTGGGTTAAACATCTAGGTCCAGGCTGGGCAAAATATGGCCTGGGGCCAGATCCAGCCCGTGAAACCACAGATTTGGCTTATGGACCCCCTGCTAAAACCCTTAGGCACTCAGCTGCCATGAATTAAAGCTCAGTCTGTGCAGTTCTCTACTCTGCAGGAAGGAGGAGGCTTCGTGTAATCACCTCGCCTCCTGCTCAATCCTCAGCTTTTATTGGCTGAAAACATCTGTCCAATAGGAACTGACGCTAGCCAATCTATCAGCTCCTATTGGCTGAAAACAACCAGAGCTGAAAGCCACTTGTAGGGAACAACCTGCAATTTAAAGTGATCTGGGGCTGCAGCAGGCGGGAGCCCAGCCTGCCTTGGGGGTACTGTAGGACTGCTGGCCAGGAGACAATTAGGTAAGCGCCTCCCAGACAGAGCCTGCCTTTGGCACTCCAGCCACTCCTGCATAGGGTTTCCAGGTGTCCAGTATTGACCCGGACAGTCCGGTATTTTCACCTCCTGTCTGATAAAAAAATTCAGAAAATACTGGACACCTAAAATGTCCAGTATTTTCAGGGTTTTTTCCCCTGCCAGAAGGCAAAAATACCGGACACCTGGCAACCCTACGACACACTCAGCAACTAAGCCCAGCCCCTGAAACTCCCCCCTCCCTGCCCCCTTGACCCTAGCCCCTCACTCCTGGCTCCTCTGCTTACCTGGTCCGGCAGGGAAGTTGCCTTCTGGCTCACAAGATGGCCACCAGCAAAAAGCCTAAGCAAGTGGAAGCAATGCCTTCCCTGGGTCTTAGTGCTCAACCTATCCCTATTCGGACTCTGCACACACTGTTTTATTTATTTGATTGATTGATTGATTAACTCCTCTAGGTCTCCCCTCCCTTTTTTTGCTCAACAACTTTGGTCTCAACCTTCGGCCTTCGGCCCCCGCTTCCCCCCACCAGAATTTTTTCTCTGGTGTTTTTTTTTGGGGGGGGGGAGGGTTCGGTATTTTTGGTTAAACTATCTGGCAACCCTACTCCTGCACCTCAGCTCCCTCCCCCAGGTCACCATCCAAACCCTTTGTACTCCCGTCTCAGGTCACAACTCCCTCCTAGACCTTGTACCCCCTTCTATACTCCTCCCCCAGGTCAGAATCCTCTCCTGCACCCAAACACCCTCCCAGGCCCTGCACCCAATTCCCCTGTCCCAGATCATCACCCAAGCCCTCTGCAGTATGCACTCCCTTTCCCCCTTCTCCCAGGTCACAATTCTTTTCCAAATTTTGCACCTCCTACTAGAGCCCCTTTTCCAGGCCAAATCCTCTCCTGCACCCATACTCCCTCCCTGACCCTACACCCCAATCCCCTGGCCCAGGTCACAACCCTCTCTGTCACTCAAACTCCCTCTCAGACCTCACACCATCTCCTGCACCCAGTCCCTTACCTCCTGCACCCTTCTGTACCCAACTTCCATCCTAGACCCTGCACCTCCTCCACAGAAAAGTGCGGCCCTTGACCACTTTCCAAAATCTTGGAGTGGCCCCCCACCAAAAATTATTGCCCACCCCTGATCTAGGCTCCCTATACAATACATGGAAAGAGATGCCTAAGAAGAAGTTCCACAAAAGCCAGTACGCTGGATGGGGTGTTGTCTAACCTAGACAACAGCAGCTGCCAATGAATGAGATGTGGCCTACGTACATTTCTTTTTTTCAGAATCAGGCACCTAAATCCAGCCAGGAGGGAGCCACCTATTTCCACTTGGGATCTGCAGTCAGGAACCGTAGGTGACTAAGCCATTTCCTGCAAAAACAATGGTGGCCTACAATAAATGATCCAGGGGGTGGTGGAAAGGCAGAGGATGAGCTAGCAGCAGCAGCAATCTACCTCATAACATTTGGCACAGAAGCTAGGGAACTCTCCCAGCATATGGGAGATCCTAGCTTGTTTCCACCTTCTACCTGGTGAGATGGGTTTTAACCTTGGGCTTCTGATATGTCAGGTCAGTGTTCTAACCATTGGGGTATGGGCTATTTGTGGGTCTCTCAAATGCTACTGAAGCTGTTTCACTGTGTTGAGATAATTATGTATGCATTGGGTCTGAAAGACAGGGAGAATGACTCAGTAGTCAAGTGGCAAACTTAAGCTGTGAGAGGATGGAGCATGCTCAGTGTAAGCCAAATTTTGGTACAAAACAGCTGCCAAAATCTACAATGTCTCTATTGAGCATGTGTGAACAGATATTTATTTTTGGAACCTTATGACTTGGGCAAGTTTAGGCACAAGTTCCCAGGGATGGCAGAAGACATATCTTGGCACCAGTGCAATCCCCCACAAAATTTCACATCCCTGTTGAAAAACTTTGCTGTACCAGAACTTATCAACGAAACTGTTACAAGAATGTTTTCACTGTGGCAAAACATTTTTCCTAACCTAGGTCTTGGAACGCACTGAATCATATTTGCTGAAGCTTTCAAAAGAAAAAACAAACAAACAAACAAACAAAACCCTACCCTGACACAGACAACTGACATGGAAAATTTCAGCCTGAATGGTTCGAGTTTAGCAAAGTTATCAGCAACTATACTGGGAAACGTTGGTCAAGCTTACATATTGGCATGACTGCCAGTACCAACGATAAGAGCCATCAGTCTGGGATAACCATGATGATACCGAGAATTATTATTTATGTCTCCTTGCTCATTCCTATTCCTCCACATTCCATTCATTCAGTGGAGTACCCAGCTGCCAGGTCTCAAACAATTAAGGAGAGGTGCTGGATTTTTACCACACTCCTTTGTTTGCATTGATTGTCTGCAGGCTCTCCAGTCAAAGGGGTATTATTGCCATTTTTTCAATTGTTGCAGCATTGCCTGCACCCCGAGGGAACTTTTGTGGCTAGAGATCTCCATATATAGGCTCTGGTGTGAATCTAAGCCCTTATGGGCCTACACATCCATTCTATAGAAATCAATAGAAATTGGATGTAGATAGCCAAGGGAATAATTAGTTATAAGGATTCAGTAGAGTATTTCCATTTGTGGAAGGGTCATCCCTACACTTAAGGGAAAAATGTTAAATTTTAAAATTTCCCACCTCAGTAGTAGATACAGCCTTACTAGGCCTTGTCTATGCCCTCTCCCTGCTTCAGAAAAGAGTCACCTAACTCCACTCAGCCGGCATGTAAGGGTACGTCTACATTACGCTGTTACTTCGAGATAACTAGTGTCTACACAGCCATTGTTATTGCATGCTACCGTATTTGCATGATGTCACATACTGTTTCTCAAATAATATGATAGCATACAGTTTTTTTCCACTGAATGGAATGGAATCAAGAGTACTGTAATATATGCACATGCAAGGGTCTGATTTGTGGTTCCCAGTTTAATTTTCAAATGTCCTGAGCTTTAAGTACCTAACTGTACTGTGTTAATATTTGTCATATGATTTCCTTCGAATGTACGCATTGCCAAATCAGCCAATGGGACCCTTTAGTCTAGTCCAGTATTCTAGCTACAGAAGTGGCCAATACAAGATGTCACAAGTTGGGGTGTGAGTATGTTCGCATATGTCCACAAGAAACTATAGTGGACAGTTATCCCCGGATAGGGAATGTTTCTTCTTCACTCCCATCAGTTTGTGGCTGATTTATGACCTGAAACATGACTGGATTTTAATCTGTTTTTTATCCTACCTATAGATTTTAGATGTTTTCATTATAAATAAGCCTTCATCCTTTTAAAAATCTTATGAAGTTTTGACCTCACTGCTATATAATGGCAGTGAGTTCCACAGATGAATTGGGTAAAAAAAAAGTTTCCTTTTATCAATTTTAAATTTGTTATCGTTTAAGTAAATGTAAAAAGATATTCAGTGAAGCTAGGTGAGGGTACAGCATTGATCTTTGTAATGGCATTACAATACTTTCAGTGTTATGGATTTCACCCAATCGCATGAATAATTATATGTTTATGCAAAATCTCAGACTTACAAAGTATCTCAAATTTTCACAGAAGCCTGTTCTATTTGATTAACCACTGTTTATATTTGTTTTTATTTCAACAAAACAAGGTATGTATCATGTAAAAAAATTAAAAAGTACCTTAAATTTATATTTAAATTAAAAATTATTATGAGCATATACAATTTTACACATCAAAGTATTGTATTATACTCAAACAAGACCTGAAAAAATATTATAATATATACCTAAAACATAATCTATAATAATAAATAATTATGACTTTCCGATAGAAGTACATTTTCTTTGGTGGCCCTGAAAGCTATCAGTTTTCATTTGTGTGGCCCTCAGCAGGCTTCAAATTTGACATGCCTGCTCTAGGGGATATTAGCACTTTCCTTTTTGATTGCCACAGAAACAATAAACAGCATCAGCCTGAAGTTTAGACATATGCTAATTCTAGGCTGACAAGTCTGTTTCCAAGGTCAGATGGGTGGAGCAGTATAGGCCAGCCATTTCTACTTGCTTCCTTTACTATTAATAGAAATCTTGACATTTCAGATTCCTTAGGCCAAATATTTAGCAGTGCTATTTCCCCCCCCCCCCCCCCATTGCAAACCTCCATAGTTACCTAACTTCATCTTTATTGTTTAGCTGTTCTCAAAGCTCTAGGGTTCCCAGGGATTTGGCCGGAACACATGGTTGAAAAGGGACACTGGCAGCTCTGGTCAGAACCTCTGAATGAGCCATTAAAAGTCCAGCTGATGGCACAGCAAGGCTAAGGCATGCTCCCTGCCTGCTGTGACTCTGCAGAGCTTTTGGAAGCAGCAGCATGGCCCCTTAGCTCCTAGATGTAGTGGAAACCAGTGGGCTTCACGTGTAGCCCCTGCCCCAAGTGCCAGCTCTGCAGCTGTCATTGGCTGGGAACCACAGCCAATGGGAATTGTGGGGCAGCAACTGTGCATTAGGCAGTGCATAGAGCCACCTGGCTGTACCTTAGTGTAGGCGCCTGACAGGGGACATGCCGCTACTTCCAGGAGCTGCTTGAAAGCAAGCACCAGCCAGAGCCTGTGCTCTTGAGCCCCCCACCCCCACCCCTGTACTCTAACCCCTCCGCCCCAGCCCTGATCCCCCTCCTGCACTCTGAACCCTTCAATCCCAGTCCTCAGCCCCCTCCTTCACCCGAAACCCCTCATCCTATGTCTCACCCAAGAGTATGCGGCTCCAGCCAGAGCCCTCACCCCTATGCTCCAAATCTCTGCCCCAGCTCTTACCCCTCCAGCCTCCTGAACCCTAATTTCTGCCCCATCCTGGAATCTGTGCCCCCAGACCAGAGCCTGTACCCTCTCCCCTCCACTTCACCCCCTGCCTCAACCTAGAGCCTCTTCTCATACTCCAAACCCTCAGCTCCACCACCCAGCTTGGAATCCCCTCCTCAACCCCAAACCCACATTCCTGGCCCTACCATTCCCGCCAGAGCTCTCACTCTCTGTCACATTCCAGCCCCCTTCCTCGGCCCAGTGTCCCCTCCCATACCCTGAACTTCTTATATCTGGATTCACCCCAGAGACCGCACTTCCCAGCAGGAGCCCTCACCCCCTGCCACATCCTAGTCCTCTGAGCCAGCCTAATGAAAATGAGCAAGTTAGTGAGGGTGGAAAGAGCAAGCAACAGAGGAACAAGGAATGGAGTGATCAGGGAGGGGGGTTGTGGAAAAAGGGCAGGGAAAAGGTGTTTTGTTTTGTGTGAGTAGAAAGTTGGCAACCCTACACAACTCATTACTTCACCTTCTCCAAAGCTATCACTTCTCGAAGTACAAGCTTTTATGTTATACTATGTCTAAACCTCTTTGCAACAGATCTTTAAATATTTTCTATACAATCTAATTAAATCGCACCAACATAATCCAGCAGATAACCTAAATATTTATCTCAAGGGAACCTTGTTAAACAGGAAATAATTATAAAATGAAGTTGGTTGACACGTTCATTGTGAATCACACCAAATAGTATTTTAAATATTGTGTTCGATAACATGAACTGTTTTTACAGTTAGCCATATCTACATGCCATAGTTTGAAAATGGGGAATTAAATCACAAAAGTTCATAAACTGTATTAACTTGGGCCAATAGTGTAGCCAGTAGACACCCAAGGCATAACCACCTTTCATACACAAATTATTCCTGTTCAGGGTAAGAGTGATCTGTACCAGGGCAGAGAAGCAACCACAAACAAATGTGGAGACCCAATTCTGTAATGCATCTCCACAGTTCTAATCGCAAAGGCCCATGGAGAGGCCTCCCCCACGTTTAGGAGGGAACAAGAACTGGGGTTTCAGTATTGTATCTTAGACATCCTTTGCTACCATTCAGGCTATTAAATGTGTAAGTCAATGAAAATGTATCAGATTCATAAAAATCTATCAATGTTTAATGTCCACTTGGACATGTAATTTTAAGAAAGGCTTATATGAAACTTCATTTCTCATTGGGTCCCCAGTTTCTGCTCCATGTATAATCTGCCTATGGATATAGGCTTCCTTATAGAAATTATATGTTTACCGAACACCTCTGTGGTGGGGTTGACTCACCACCATGACACCTCCTGCTGGTCACACCAGGAATTAGCTCTAACTCTCAGCAGGTCACCTTCTTTTTGGCTGGTGTCTCGCCCATCATTGCTCTTTGTCCTGTGAATTGTCCCAGTTTTCTGCTCGCTGAGCTATGGCATCCTCTTGGGGACACTACCCTCCAGCAATGCCCACTACTCCAGCCTCTCACCCCCTTCCAGGGGTATCAGCAGTCCTCTGTCTTTACACCTGCCTTTGGCCAGCTGCAGCCCCACAGTCTGTCTCCTTGCCTCAGAGGCAAGCCATAGTCTACACAAGCTATGCTCCCTGATGGCAAGGTGTGGTGTAAGGAGGGGAGGGAGGGACCCAGGCCCAACCCCTACTCTGGGTCCTAGCCCAGGGACCCTTTGACAGCAGCCTTGTTCTGCCCTCCTTCACTCTCCCTTAATTGCTTGCTCCCTTTCCCTGGAACATTCTCTGTGACCCCATGCACCATCTTAATCCTTGTGTCAAGGCTGCAGCCTCAGAGGTAACAGGCTAGAGCCCCTCTCCTGCTCCCTAGAGCCTGCCCAGTGCTGCTCTCTCCAGGTACTTCTCCCTCACTGGAAACCAGTTCTACATCTCCCCTGATCAGGACCCAACTGCTCTCAGCTCTGCTGAGCAGCTCTTTATAACAGGGTCACTCCAGCATGCCACTCTCTGATTGGCTCCCTACAAGCCTCTTTCTGATTGGCCAGGGCTCTGCACAGGTTTTCTCCAACCTACTTCAACCTCTTCTGTCTAGAATGGGGTAGTCACTTTACTACACGCTCCATCTCTTCTTTTCAGTTCTCCCACATAACCCTTGTGTTTGAAAGTTTATGGCATGTGAAATTAGCCTTACCCTTTCAGTGAATTTGCCTAACTTGCCTCCCCTGTTTCCTGATATGTGGCTATGCTGCTATGTTCTTTCACCAAGATCCTCAGTTCAGTGTGTTCATCTACTCTTTACTCGCATATACAAAGTGAAAGTTTTAGAAATACTTTTAAAAACTCTAAAACTAATGAAAATCCTAGGATCCAAGTCTCCTATGATGTTAGAGGCTAAAGCAAGTAACTCTGTATTTCAGAAAGATGAGTATACTGATAAGAAACTGAGTCATGACCAATTTATTTAATCAGCATAATTGGTTTTCTGACAGAAGAATGTGTCAAGTGACATAGCAAGCCACTTGTGTGTTACCAGTGAGAAATTTAACAATGAGCTTGTAAGCAGCCCTGTGCTTATGAAAGGCTTGAGTTGTTACAAAGAGGATGTATGATATTCTCTCCATGACTCCCTTTCTCTGCTTTATAGTGCATTCATATAGTACTGGAAGGGAGGAAATATCAGAGAACAAATACACCATCCCTCAACAGGAATGTCTTTGATACAATATTTCTCCCATTCTTGGGTAACGCAGTGTAGTTGTAGAATGTTGGTGCCAGGATATTAGAGACAGACAGACGAGGTGGGTGATGTAATATCTTTTACTGGACCAATTTCTGTTGGTGAGAGAGACAAGCTTTCAAGCCACATGGAACTCTTCTAAAGTCTTCTTTGTTCATGCTAGTGTAATGGTTTGATGGTCCACAAAAGCCTTTTCACAATTATCTGATTCTCATTTGTAAATTCATCAAAACATTTTTCATTGTCTTCAGAAAAACCTACTTCTTTACTTCACACAGCTGTTTAACCTAAGCCTTAAAAGTACTAAAGACAAACCTGTCCTTTGAAGATGACAAGTCACTTCTCAGTTCCTTGACAGAATCAGCATCAAAAATCTCCTGAGCGGAAAATCAAGTATCAGCTGTAAGACAGCCTTGCTTTGCTCAGGCAAAAAATACTGTATATTTTTCACAGAATTGCTGTTTGTGGTCTTTGTCAAGCTCTTTGCATAATTCAGAGTAAGACAGATCTGTGAATTGCTGGAAGGTGCTACTGCAATTCAATTCTCCCCATGAAGTCCTGACTTGCTTGAAGGAATGGGATAAATCTGAGATCAAATAAAAAAGCTTTGGTATGCATCTAGATTGTTTTTAGCAAAAATAAACCATTGCATTGCAGTTTACTGTACTCTGCACAGTTCTTTTCTTAGCAGTTAGATATGAAAGCAAGTCTGGCCTGGGTTACATAAGCTATATGGATGGGAAATGTAATATTTCTTGTTAGATCAACTCCTGGTGGTGAGAGAGACATACTTTTAAGGTTACATGGAGCTTGAAAGCTTTTCTCTCTCACCAAGAAAAGTTGGTCCAATAAAAGATATTACTTCACCCACATTGACTCTTTAATATCCTGGCACCAACACGGCTACAGCACTGCAAATAAGCTATATGGGTGTCAGCAGTACAACGCTGCAACTCGTTTTGAAATCCGAGTAGGCATTGGTGTTGAAGGAATGAGGCAGGTTCTCGAACTGGAATGATTAGCATTAAAGGTCATGTTTTTAGCTTAGTAAGACAAGTCCTACATACACTACCTCCTATACTGAAGGCACTTAAGACTGTACTAGATGGAAGAATGGGCTTCAAATAAAGGGAGAAAGGCTGAAATGAAAAGTTAAATATTAAATAAAATAGATAAAGAATGTGATGAGGGAAAGGATTTGAAACACACTTTCCCCCCAACTAACTGCCTAACATTAATTACTCAATATGAAATGAATAGAGAAGCCATAAATTAACACATCATTAATACACAACTATTTAAGGAAATGTAAGAACATAAGAATGGCCATACTGGGTCAGACCAAAGGTCCATCTAGCCCAGTATCCTGTTTGCTGACAGTGGCCAATAACAGATGCCCCAAAGGGAGGGAACACAACAGGTGCTCTCACGTGATCCCTCCCGTCACCCATTTCCAAACAAACAGAGACTAGGGACATCATTCCTACCCATTCTGGCTAATAGCCATTGATGGACCTAATCTCCATGAATCTATCTAGCTCTTTTTTGAACCCTGATAAAGTCCTAGCCTTCACCACATCCTCTGGCAAGGAGTTCCAGAGGTTGAATGTGAGCTGAGTGAAGAAAAAACTTCCTTTTGTTTGTTTTGAACTTGCTGCCTATTAATTTCATTTGGTGACCCCTAGTTCTTATATTGTGGGAATAAGTACATAACTTGTCCTTATTCACTTTTTTGACACCAGTCATGATTTTATATACCTCTAACATATCCCCCTTAGTCTCCTCTTTCCTAAGCTAATTTGTGGCATTCCCCACAAGAACCAGCATAAAATAAAACCTTACAACAAATGTAAGGTTAGAAATGTTATAAAAACACTGCCTGTGCATCGGTAGTAATCTATACCAAAGCTATGCATTTTTCCCCATAACTTTCTCCTTTATTTCAAACTCTCTAATTCCTTAAATCAGTTTGTTCCAGGACAGCCTATAGTGATTCCAATCAACATCTTGCCCATCTGTAGTCCCTTATGAGTACATGCTGGCACGCCATAAAATAATGATGCATATCCCTTCTTCGTGTTCATGACAAGATTTGGAAATCCCAAATATTTCCAAGGGATAGTGATAGAAATGTAGCCATGTTAGTCTGGTGTAGCTGAAGCAAAATACAGGACTATGTAGCACTTTAAAGACTAACAAGATGGTTTATTAGATGATGAGCTTTTGTGGGCCAGACCCACTTCTTCAGATCAAATAGTGGAAGAAAATAGTCACAACCATATATACCAAAGAACACAATTAAAAAAAACCACACACACATGAAAAAGACAAATCAAATTTCAGAACAGAAGGGGGATGCGGGGGGTGGGGGGGAGAGAAGGTAAATGTCTGTGAGCTAATGATATTAGAGGTGATAATTGGGGAAGTTATCTTTGTAATGGGTAAGATAACTAGAGTCTTTGTTGAGACCCCCGCGCAAAGTGTTGAATTTTAGCATGAATATCAGTTCAGAGGATTCCCTTTCAAGTGCAGTTTTAAAAGGCTTTTGAAGCAGGATGCAGGTAAGTCGTTGAGACAATGTCCTTTCTGGTTGAAATGGCAAGAAATGGCAAGAAACTGTTTTTTCTTTGTGATCCTGTCTAATATCTGTTTTGTGGGCATTGATCCTTTGGCGAAGTGTCTGAGACGTTTGTCCAATGTACATAGCAGACGGACACTTTCAGCACATGATAGCATAAATCATATTTCTGGATGCGCAGGAATATGTGTTCTTGATCCTATAACTCACTTGGTTAGGTCCAATAATGGTGTCAGCAGAGTGAATAAGTGGACAAAGCTGGCAATGGGGTCTGTTGCAACGGAAGGTACCAGGGTTGGTATTAGTGTGGTATGTCCTGTGGTTGTTGGTAAGAATCATCTTGAGGTTAGGTGGTTGTCTATAGGAGACTATGGGTCTGTCTCCCAGAGCCTCTTGGAGTTTGGTATCCTGTTCCAGTATAGGCTGTAGTTTATTGATAATGTGTTGGACAGGTTTAAGTTGGGGGTAGTAGGTGATGACAAGTGGTGTTCTATTGTTGGTTTTCTTGGGTCTGTCTTGAAGTAGATGGTTTCTAGGTACAGTATTCGTCTGGCTCTTTCAATTTGCTGTTTTATTTCTCCAGGTGGGTAGTTGAGGTTTATAAACGCTTGGTAGAGATCCTGAAGTTTCTGGTCTCTGTCAGTGGGATTAGAGCAGATGTGGTTGTATCGAAGGGCTTGGCTATAGATGATGGATCGTATGGTGTGTTCTGGATGGGAGCTGGAAGCATGTAGATAACTGTATGAGTCAGTGGGTTTTCTGTAGAAAGTGGTGTCTACACTAATACCAACCCTGGTACCTTCCCTTGCAACAAACCCCGTTTTGTTTTAGAATTTGGTAAACCTCATTCTACAAGGAGTAACGCCAAATTCGAAATAGCTAATTTGAAATAAGCGCTGTGTAGATGCTTATTCCAAAATAGGGGGCCTCCAGCCCTTCCCACTTTCCCCTGGTGGCCACTCTGGGCCAAACCAGGAAAACTCTTCTCCTCTCCCCCAGGCACAGAGCCCTTAACTGGGTAGACTCTAGCCACAGTGTATGCCAAAGCCAAGCCTGCCAGCAGTCGCTGCCCCTCACCCAGTGTCTCCCTCTCTTCCACTCTTTTTCTGCCTAAATACTTCAATTTATTTATCAGGTCCCTGACTGATTTCTAACTGCAGCTTACTGTTTATGTATGCAGTGTGGTTGTAACTATTTCACCCCCAGCCTATTAGAGAGACAAGCTGGGTGAAGTAAATCTTTCATTGGGCCAGCTTCTGTTGGGGGGAGGGAGGGAGAGAGAGAGAGAGAGACAGAGAGAGAGAGATGTTGCTGGACTTACAGGGTACATCTACACGGCAGGGCAAAAGTTGAATTAAGCTAAGCAACTTTAGCTATGTCAATTGAGTAGATTAAATCAAAATAGCTTTTCATTTGACTTCCCTTACTCCTCGTGAAATGAGGGTTATAGGAGTCAGAGTAAGAAGTACTCCAGCTCAACATTATTTTGAAATAACGCTGCTGTATAGACATAGCTACAGAGACTTTAAGAACTGCGTTATTTCCTCACCCACCTTGTCGTTCATATATTTTATAGCATATACTTTCTGTAGTTTAGCATTATTTAATTATGTAAAGCAGTGAGGATTGTGTACAATACAGTACAACTCTATATGCATTCCTAATACATATCCATAATGAATAAATGCTCCAACGTGAACTCCTGTTGCAAGTGGAGGGTTGGGACATATCCCATTCCAAATAACTTTCCCTAGATTTCTCTGATTTGACCTATGAAATTATAAGGAATTAATGGCCTTGATACAGGTATAAAGACAGAATGATAAAACTGATCCTGCCTTCTTAGCACTTGTAAAGCTAACTGTGGCTTCAAAATGCTTTGAGACAACATATTTGATTTGAAAAAGATGAAATCAAAGTTCAGCTAATCCTTTAATTTGGATCATTGTTCTTCTGCTGCTAGTTTCTGGCATCCAAGTGCAGAACACAAGGAATGTAAGACTGGGGTTATTAGCTGAGTAGAATAGATGAGATCCTCAATTGGTGGAAACTGAAACTAGTATAGAAGTTAGAAGAGCTCTACAGATTTACACAAAATGTGGATCTGAGCCCCCTTTCCTCCCCCCAAAAATCTGACTTCTGAAGAACAGAAATGCACAGCATATGAAGAAGCTTTTTGTCATGTGAACGTAATATAAATACATTCCATTCGGAAAACTCAGCACATTCTGATTAAATAAGATATTTGTCCAGTCTGAGTCAATAACATTAACTATTGCACATAAAAAGAAATTTTAAATTTTCCCCATGAAAAAAGCACATTTATCATCAATGACCAAAAAAAATGAACATGTCACTAAGATTAAAATCACTTTTGTTAGGAAAAAAAATTCAGAGCCCTGCCTTCACTAGTATTAGCAAAATGCCTAAAAGGAAGAGTAAATACCAATAGAAACACGAAGAATAAAGTTGAGGGTTGATCAGCTCTTTGATCTTTCTGTCTTAAAATCAAATCTGTGCACAGTGATTATATTTTTATTGGCCTGCTATAGCTCTTGTGCCTATGCAGAATGGCTTTAAGAGTCTAGTACCATGTTCCTTTCTCAGGCAAAGCTTTCATTAAAGTCAACAGTTTTTACATAAGTAAGGGTTACAGAACTGACCTGAAGGCTAGATGTATGAACAAACCTTTTGAGTATTTTTACTGAAATATGACTTTTTAAATATAAACTAAACTAAGCAGGCAGAAGATCATCATATATAGAAACAATTTAATGACTACCTTGACTTTTTCCAAGTAGAATGCTTCTATTGTAGGAATTATATCCATGGACATCAGTAAATTAGCTCTTTCCACTCAGAGCTGCTGAAAGAATGGTTTGCTTAAGAAGATTAGTCCTTCCAATGCTCAGAAGTAATACTGACAAATGAGCCTAAAATTACTATAGATTAACTCAATTAACACCATCTTCTGAACATTCTTAAAATGGTAGGCCTTTCTTTGAAAAATCTTTTAATCGAACCTTTTGTGTGTCCCTTCAAATCAAGTAGCAGCTATTAACACACATTTTCCACATTTAAAATTTCATTTGTTGTGTTGATGCCAGTAAAAACTGATGATCCTGAAAACTATTCTGAACCAAGCAGTGTGAGAAAATTGAAGCATTTTGTAATTTACATATCCATTCTCAAAAAAAAAAATTGCCAAAATAGATCTCTTCCACTAGTTGTTTTAAAGACACAGTGCCATCTACAGACTAACATATGCAACTCAACCTTTTGGGATAGTTCATTCACCAAATTCCCCTTCTTCCTGAATCCAGCTTTCATTATGTGGCGTAAAGATTGTGCAAATATCACTGGTTAAAAGCCAGACTTGTGACTTTTAGCTCCCCTCAATAATTATGACATTATATATAGTTTAGTATTGTTTGGCTCCAATGTAGTCAGGACTATAAATTTAATTTTAAAAAACAAAGTAATAAAACCCCAAGTTACTCATTAATTCTCTCTGAACTTCCTGACTTTCAATTGTACACTACACATGATGAACAAGATTAGCTTTCCCTATTTTACAGACAACATATGTAAAATATCTCCATTTATTATATTACTCCTGTAACTTTTTTTTTTTTTTAAACAGTGAACATTCTAGAGGTCACATTTCATTATTTCTCTCAGACAAACAGTTGCATAACATGAAGGATCAAGGTCAAATGACAAAAGAAGAGATGCTTTTGATTCATTTAGATGACTGTCTTCTTCCGTTTTGATTCCCTTTACACTGTCTTCTAAGAAATGATAGGACAGATTGTGGATATATTTCAAAATGTTTCTGTAGCATCCAGGTGTGTTCAACTGTAACACAGGGACCCTGAACCTACATGTCTGCAGTCCATCCTTGGCAAGCCTTTCCTGGTACCATTGACCAACTTCATTATTGGGATACTTGATACTGTGTCCAACCATTGGAAGAACCACCTTAAGGAAAACAGAAAAGATGTGAATTCCAAATGTGTTTAAACTAAAACCACCACCATCCCCTTTAGAATAATGTAATTCCTTTAAGTTTTGGGGTCAGATTCTGCCAAAAAAAATGTGACTTTGCTTCCACTCTATGAAAGTCCAAGCATTGCTATGAAGACAGTTATTGGAGGCTTAAAATGAAAGGCACAGAAGCCAGTCAAAATGTCAGTACTCTAAAACCACAGTATACATACAAACTGATTGTTTTCTGGATTGTTCTGAGATACAGAAATAGAGAATATGTTAGTTTTCTTTATGTGTCTCCTAACCCTTGTATCTTCAGCCTTTCTGTACCCTGACTTTCAAATACTCTTGAACATTTCTCTGAGCATTGGGGGATTGAAATAAAATGATGTTTCAAGGAAATTAGAATTAGTCATTTGCTAACACTCAACTGACAGTAATAGTGCACAAAAAACATATGAAACCAAAATAACATTGGCCTTTCTGTTCAGTACATGAGTGAAGACTTTCATTTCTGTGTTTTCTGTGAGTCCAGATTAATTTGTATCCCCATTTTCCATGAAGATGCATTCTGAAGAGAAATAAATTTGTACCTGTAAGTCAATCAGATCTATTTTTAAAACAAAAGTGATCATCAACAACTCAAACCCATGAAACATGATTTTTCACACAAACTTACTTGGCTTAGGGCATATTTGTTAGCTGACTCTTCCAGAGCAGTTACTAAGTGAACCTGGTATAAAATGTTAAAAAAATACATATAACTTGACAAACAGTAGCAAAAACTAGATTATGAACCAATCATTTATTTGTATTATTATTCCCAACCTCTCTTAAAAATCAAGAATTCTAACCGTCTGATTACTCCAAGAAGAAATTATGTTTCACTCAACAAAAAATTAGAAATATTTAACACAAAGTAATCATTTTATTAGAACAAAGCCTTGCATTAAATATAAAAATAAAACTGTTAATTACTGTTATGCATGAACCTACCATTATAGTTCTAATATGCTTGCCCATCTCAGTTTCAAGGTGCCAATGTAATTTCCTGCTAGAAGAGTGGTTTTCATGCTAAGTGTGAATGTTGCAGCATTAAACTCCATTTTTTAATATTAAATTTAATAGCTCAGCTTTTCATTGAAGTTGGCCTATTCCATTTATTAAATTCACTTTTTAAAACAGCATATTGGCAATATCATAATAACAATCAGAAGTTTCTGTTTTAGCACTCTGAAGGCTATTTACAGTGACCACTAAGCTGCTCTTACTCACAGAAACATTTACATGAAATTCACTCTTCAATTAAACAATCTGGGTGACATTCTGGCTATGTATGTGATGGTATGCACAAGGCAAATAAAAAATGTATAAAATAGTAATCACATAACTGATCAAAATTCTATTGGTTACACAAATATGTTACCTGGGCATGTAGGGTTAGGGAGGGAAGGGTGCTGGAGAGCTTCCAGCTGATAGCTCTGAGGACTCCCAGCTGCAGCTGTCAGTTCCATGGGCTTCCAGCCCCATGTTCCGTATCAGAGTTTAACCATTAACAGAAACCAATAAGCACCAGTTTATCAGTTAACTGGTTACACTCTTATGTCCCTATAATATGCACACAGTTACAATAGTGCATAAATGCTATACTGGTACTGCTATGCATGAGAAAGAGAGCTACCTTTTAGGTCCTCCATGACTAGATTCACAGAAGGATGCACAAGAAAATGGCCAAGAAGCATCATGTATGAGTGACCATTCAGGCCAAGTCTAGGTCCCTACAAACACCTTCATGCATTCCTACTCTTCCCGTGAATACACTACACAGTCAGGATGGAAAAAAACTTTTATGGTGTACACAGCAGGTATATCTATTTGTGTGGGAGTGGATGGAGGACTAAGTAACTCCACATTAGCAAAAGGTAAATAGTATTTGAATAGAGTAGTAAAAGGAGCAAAAGCGGGTTAGAATGCTGAGCTAAATATAAAAGGCAGTGCTCCTATCTCTTACGATTTTTAAGTGTGTTAAGATAGTTCTACATGAAATATTTTGTGAACTCATACTCACTCTGTCATTCACAGAAGAATTTTCATCAACATTTTCTCCAGCGAGCACCAGATCACCCTCCACTACTTTTGAACCATAGGTTATAAACCTAAAAGAAGCAGCTTCATTCCAAATTTTACTGCAATATGCATGAACATAGAATACACGCATGGAATGAGGAATGCTGAGCCATCCTCGAGTACAGCCCTCTTGGTTTATACCATAGCGATTCAAGGCACGAAGCAACATCTTCTCTCTTACTTTAAATTCGGGCAACATTCCCAGAGTTCCCTTTGCATCCTCTAAAATAAACAGAAAAAATATTGGAACAATCATCTGCTTTTCAGGCTTAGTCTGATGGAAAGTGAAGAACTTAAAAATAAAGGGATAAACTAAACCAGATTAGGAAAAAGATGTCACTCATTCGTTTATACTGTTTTTTATGGTTTTATTATTCCTTGCCTTCAACTTCTTATGTCAGATAAATTGCATCTTATCTGCCTTACAACCTATGCTAATTAATTCAATTTTCTGTAATTTATACTAATCATAAATTAAAGTCTGAGCAATTTAAAACAACCTTCTTCTTTACAGAACACCAAACACACAAAATAAAAGTAATGCAATTTAAATGAAAATCCAGGATTATAAGTGAGGTACAAAGTCTTGGCTACCAAATATTTGTAAGTTAACTTTCATGTGTTTAGGAAATGCTGAACTGTTATTGTGATATTTTCCTGTATGGTAGTTTAAATAAGTTGCCAAAACAAGTGAAACCGGTGTGATTATATTGCATTATTTTGACAAATAAAATATGCAGAACTTTGCAGGTTTTTGTGGTATTGTCACAGAATTTTGGATTTCTGGTGCAAAATTTTGCATATTTTGGCAAAGACCTCCACTAACAGTAGCATCTGTACCTCATGAAGTCACATACCCTAGTTTTTCTTGAAATATAGCTGATAACCCAAATTACAGACATGGGAGATTTGGAGTCAAGAGTGACTTCAAGATTCCTGACACTGGGATAAAACAACAAGGAATCTGGTGGCACCTTAAAGACTAACAATTTTAGTATGGCATAAGCTTTCATGAGTTGCAACTCACTTCATCAGATGATGTCTGAATAGGGACTGGGAATGGCTCTCTCATTACAAACATCTGAAGAAGTGGGCTGGGCCCACGAAAGTTCATGATACCATCTACATGTTTTGTTAGTCTATAAAGTGCTACCAGACTATTTGTTGTTTTTTTAAGTTTATCCTGCACAGACTAACTTGGCTACTCCGTGAAGTTTTTTTTCTCTCATTACAGTAAGTAATTTTCCACTTTAGGTATTTTCACCTTCTTATCCACATCCACTCTGACTGAATTAGCTCTGATATAACACTCCCATTTCTGTATTCCTACTCTCTGTTTATTTTCCTTTCACTTCATGCATTTGAGTGCAACTCACGAAAGCTTATGCCATAATAAAATTGTTAATCTGTAAAGGTGCCACCTGACTCTGTTGTTTTTGATGAAGCAGACTAACACGGCTACTTCTGAAAACTGGAATAAAAGTGATGGTCTGAAGAATGGCAACAGAAAGAGATGTGACAAACAAGGCATTTTACTTAGAATATTAATATTAGATTTTGAAAATATGTTTCAGTGAAGAATGATACTCAAGACAGGAAGTAGGTCAATCAGAATGAGAGAGGGGGGTGGTGATAAATGCAGAGTTTAGTCAGTTACACAGAGGTAAAGGCCAGAGTTCTAAAATAAAGCTGTGATTTTCAAAAGACCTCAGAGAGTTTGGCATCCAACTTTCATTCATTTTCAACTGCAGTGGGACGCCTAAATTTTGTATACTCCTTTGAAATTCCCAGTAAAAAAGAATATGACAATTCAAAAGAAGAAAGGAGCTGGAGAGCACCAGAAGAGCATAGCCTTTAGGAACTTTTCCTATCTTTTCCACTACCCAGACGTAAAACCTTCACTAAAATAAAGATTTTCTGTTGCCTTGCACTTGGCAGTTACTAGCATTTTACACTCAAGGTGTAAATAATTACACAGAGTACAAGGCAGAGGAGAATCAGAAACCAGAACATTTTGAGGCTAGAGATATAAAGGAGTAACTGGTTACTTGGTAAACATTGCCTTACCAGCCTGCTTACCAGGGTAACAAGTTAACTGGGGGTCAACTCAGCCAGAGCAGTCCCCCGTCCTGCCAGGCCCAACGTGCACAGATGGGAGGCACTCCAGCCCAGCCAGAGCATCCCCTTGCCTGTGGTATGGTGGACTCTATCTGGCTGGGCTGAAGTATCCCAGCTGGGCCCACTGCACCATGGGCAGGGGACTGCTCCAACCCAGCTGGGCCCATTGTCCCGTGAGCCATGAACATATAGTTTAACCAGTTAACATTTTAAATGGGATTTTACATCTCTATTTAAGGCGCAAAATTCCAATACTCTTAAGATGTGTGGAGCGATTTATCACATTGTAAATTTACATATAAGAATGAATCAACTAGTGGCAAAAACAGAAATAGAATGAGAAAGGATTACTATTAAGAATAATTTAAAATTATAATAGAATTATTAAAAACTCATTAAATTTACACTAATTGCTAAAACTGGCTTCAATTAAAAATGTATAGGGCCAAATCCTGGGGTCTTTGGCTTTTACTCAGTTTTTATTAAGGGAAAACTCCCAGAGCCTGATTCTCCTATCACTTCTACCAGTGTAATTCCACCGGCTTTCATGGAATTATTACTGATTTACACCAGGAGAACTTAGGGTACGTCTACACTTGCTCCCTCGTTCGAACTAGGGATGCAAATGTAAGCGACCGAAATTGCTAATGAAGCGGGGATTTAAATATCCCATGCTTCATTAGCATGATCTCGCCGGCGCGTTACTCCGCTCAACAGCTGTTTCGAAAGTAAAAGTGCACGCCGGGACACGTTAGTTCAAACCAAACCCCTTGATTCGAACTAACATTACTCCTCAGAAAGTGAGGAGTAATGTTAGTTCGAACCAAGGGGTTTGGTTCGAACTAACGTGTCCCGGCGTGCACTTTTACTTTCGAAACAGCTGTTGAGCGGAGTAACGCGCCGGCGAGATCATGGTAATGAAGCTCGGGATATTGAAATCCCCGCTTCATTAGCAATTTCGGTCGCCTACATTTGCATCCCTAGTTCGAACGAGGGAGCAAGTGTAGACGTATCCTTAGAGAGAAACTCAGGCAGTGAGCAGCAAAACTGTCATCCCTAAAAACACATGCTCTAAATAATCATAAAAATCTTTTAAAATGTGGAATTTACCAGTTTGAAGAAAATATCTCTTTGCCTGATTTACAGGATCATCTGCATCTTCTGGTGTGAAAAACAACTTCACAGCTTTTACCTTTAAAAAAAACAGCACATACAAAGTTACTGCATTTTAGTGTAACTACTTTTTCAATTAAAACGATAGCCATATGTCAGTTGTGTGGTAAGACACTATATAGCAGTGCTACTCAACATGTGGCACGTGGCCTGTTTGTTTGCAGCCCGCGGTGCAGTTTGTGTTTATGCAGGGCTCAACACGCGGCCCGAGTGTGGGATCCTTTGAATATGGCCTCCACTAGGAACACGCTCCATAGTGGCAAGTCAATATAATGGTCTTCTGTTGATATGCGTTTTAGTAGGTCAATTCCTGGACTGTCATTGCTCATTAAAAGTGTTGTCATATGGGTGGAAATAAGGTCAATATTGCATTTTATTAATATCAACAGAACTGACTTAAATGGGGCCTGCGTGTTTTGTAATCCTGCCTTAATCTTTGTATTCATGCCAGTCAGTGTAAAAGAAGCTATTTGCATATGTATTTGCATGTACATGCAACCACACTTAAGATACGGCCCTCAGTATGTGCTGTATCATTGTTGCCCCCGGGGCTTCCAAAGTTGAGTAGCCCTGCTATACAGCATCTCAAAATTCTGACCATTTCTTATGCACAATGACTCAAATTCCCTCCTCCAACAGAAGAAAGTCCTCAAATGTTATGAATGTGAAATCAGAGTGCTTATTGTATTCTCCCCTTAAAAATCAAAGAGAAGGGCAGGGTATACCCTCCAGAACCTGAAAAGGAGAAGTTAACAATGCAGAGAGTGTTACTTTTTCTCTAGGTTTTGACCTGGAAATCTTCCAGGTTGCTAGGTGAGCATGCTGCTAAAGCAGTAGCCTACAGAGACCTAACTATACAAAATTCACATGGAGGGGCTTACATATCCTCACACAGAGAAAGGACAATGATTAGAAGATATAAGGAGAGAAACACCTGCACATGGTCTGTATTACAGCTTCCATTCTTCTTCTACCTGTGAAGCTATGTACTGTATGGTATTTTGTAAGTGTATGTAAGATCTTCATTGCTTTTCCCTTCACCTGTCAGTTTCAGGCAACTAGCACCTTTTTCCTGCTCATTTGTCCCCATCTATATCAGACAGAGTAGCAGAATATGTGCCTCAGAATTTTTTAGTAAAAATTGCTTAATATATTTTTATTAAACAATTTTATAATCAAAATGGTATCAGAACCAAGACAAGAGATTTAACAACTACCAATCTGCAGCAAACTAGTAATATTTATTTCTACCTAGTCTGAACTAAAAATTTTGTCAGAGTGCAAGTTATTTTGGTGGACAGCATCATGTGGGATGTAAGTGCTTGATTCTCTTTGCATGCAGGTATAACTATATTTACTTTTATTAAAGTTCTCAGATTTCTATCAGCGTAAACAAAGAGGAGAATCAGAGCCTCTATAGCTAATTCAACAATAACTTCTGATATGGACCACATTCTCAACTTCCTGGTACCTCATGTGATCATTTACTTCTGCAAACTGCCCCCCAATTAATAACAGAAAAAAAAACCAGGACATACATCTCAGGAATTATTATTTGAGAAATTAATTCAGACTGGCTTGCACAAAAAAACCCAACGTATGTGGAAACAAAACTAGTTGAGGGACAGTAATCAAAGGATAATGAGAAGACAATATAATGAGAAATGCAGATACATCTATTGTGATCTTAAAGGGTTTGGGTTTCAGATCTGGTCATATTCAATATTCTTGTGAAATTTTAGAAAAAAGTGCCTCCCAGTGTACTTAACCCAACAGACTGAATAATCACAAGTTAAAGAGCACCTGTCATCGTAAATACATTGGAAAAAAGGGCTTTTGATTTAAATTGTTCTGAGGCTAGTATTAAAAGCAGATGGTTTTATGAAAAGTTATATTACTTATGAAAATTGCAGTGCGACAGCCCTGAAAATTACTTTCCACTCTATTTAAAATACATAACCTTTAAGATTAATGTTAAAATTAAACATTTTGTTTAAATGTTAAAACACTGATGTTATGACACAATATTGTTAAATCATGGTGGGAGCTGGTTTTGCAGTCTCCTCCAAACAACACTCCCACTGCTACTGTCACACAAGGAGTTCACTGTTCAGTAGGATAGTAACCTCCAATACTTGACTCAGACATGCCAACTGTAATCATGGAAAAGAACTAGACAAGTCACTTGGATTAAGAGGTGAATTATACCATTTCTTCATTCAACAAAGCCAGTCCAATTTGATCTGTCTGAACAGTCTGTCCTTGCCCAAATCGCTGAGGTCCATAGTAGTTTACAAAACCTTTTGTCTACAATCAAAAAGAAATCAACTGGTTAAAGCATGAAAATATTAAATATTCATTAAAACAGTAAGGTGCATAGTTTTAAAGGCATTCAGTTATTGCTGGTCTACACTACATGGGAAGGTCAAAGTAAGATATGATCTTACATTGTATTTTCATGCTGTCCATGCAGCAGGAGGCCAACAAGAGCAAATGCTCCCATTGGCTTCCCTTACTCCTTGCAAGGAGTAAGAGCACTGGCACTGACGAGGTTGCCCTTTGAGTTTGATCTAGCATGGGGAACCTAAGCCCCAGGGCTGGATGCGGGCCCCTGCTTGCCTGGATCTGGTCGCTGAGGCTCAGGGCTCCCCCACCCCCAGCATCAGGGAGCCCATGCTGGCACAGAGCACACAAAAACTATTAGCCTGGGCCCCCATAAGCTCTGGTGTGCAAGGGAAATATGGGGAGTGTCTCCTGCTCAGCAATCATGGCAGTAAGGGATTTTTTTTTTTTGGCCTCTCACTTACGTGTGGCCCAGACTGATTTTTCTGTGGGTTAACAGTCCTCAACCCAAAAAAGGTTCCTCAACCCTGATCTAGTGAGTCTATACTACACTCACTAAATCAAAGATCAATTGTGGCAGCGTCAATTTCCATGTAGTGTAGATTTCCACTTAAAGCCTACGTCCCATTAACTTTCAATGAGAGGCTGCTAAGGCACAGATCCTCAAAGAATTTCAGAGGGAATTAAGCACTGAAATACTGTTGAGGATCTGGGCCTTAGGCCATGTAATGGTGAGCAGAGCAATGCCTGAATATCTTTAAAAATCTAGCCCTAAACATGTCAAATGTAAATTTTGTTTCAACGCTTATTCAAATCATTATTACAATCAGAGAACATCACTTTTTATCACTTTCTTCTGCTGCTGGCATTTTTTCCACAGTTATTATTTATCCCATCCCATTCCCATGAAAAGTCTGGCTGCACTAAAAAAAATGCAGCCAAAGTCTATAATTGGTTGGTAGGTATTACTTTACTTTTTCTTCCAGTCAGAAGTTAAGAGCATCTCCACCAGAGCCAGCCTCAAGCCTCAGCAGCTCTAGTTTAAACAAATACTCCGTATCTGTCACATTCCTCATCTGTTGTCCTGTACTACTCTGGGCTCAGAAAGCTGTGGCACAGAATGAACTCACTAAACTGTCCTTCCTTTTTGGCAAGTTGCACCATTTGAGCCACAGAGACTAGTCATCAAAGGGCACACAGCTTCTAAAATAAGTGAAATGTTGCTAGAGCTGAGTAGAGATTGCAGGTAAGAGGTAGCATGAGAACCATTTTGTTTGGGGGTGGGAGGAAGGTAGCACAATTTTTAGATGAGACAAAAATATTTCCTTGTTGAAAATGAAATCATGGCATCTCTTTTTACCTTAACATTCTCAATTGCTTCAAAAATTCTCTCTTTCAGATCTGCAGAAGAGTCATTGCTCTGAAGTTTTAGATCTCTCACAATTATATCAAAGTGGTTTCCCTTCAGCTGACCAAGTCTGAGGTGCTGGCATACTGAATGGATATTATACACATTCATTCCTTTTTTTACAATTGTGCTTCCAATTTCTTTCAACCTACACAAATGATAAATTGGGAGTTTATGAAGAACTGCTGAGAAAACATGTCAACTGGAAAAAAAATTCCTTCACAAACCCTTGCTTTGCCTCAAAACTAGTTGTGTGTCGGTATGTTAAAGACAAGTCAACTATCCGATAAGCATTTGCTTATCGGAGAGTCTGTCAACTAATCGATCCCCACCTGCTGCTGCTATAAGATAGAGGCGGCAAAGGGGGGAGGAAGGGGTACTGCAAAGTGGCAGCACCGCACAGTTAAGCCGGGGATCAGCTGTGCTCCACTGCCGCTTTGAAACCCCAAAGTGGTGTTTCAAAGGGGCAGTTTGTGTACAGCTGATCCACGGCTCAGCTGTGCAGCACTGCCCTTTTAAAACGTCGAAGTGCCATGGAGTCCAGGGTCAGCTGGGGACTCCTCACCTAATCCCAGGTTCCAAGTGGCATTTCCCCAGGACTTGGAGTCAGCTGGGGAGCCCCCAGGCGACCCTGGGCTCCACAGCTGCCCCTCTGAAATGCATAGAGGTGGCATTTCAAAGGGATAGCTGCTGCACAGCTAATCCCTGGTTCAGCTGTGTGGCGCTGCCCCTTTAAAACGTGCCTTGGCACTGACCCTGGGTTCCAGGGAAGCTCCACATGGAACCTGGGTCAGCTGGGGAGTCCTCCACTGACCCTGGGCTTCATGGCTTTGAAATGCACAAGAGCCCCTACTTGGGACTCTTGTACATTTCAAGGTCGGGCTGCACGGGGGGTGCCTGAGTCAGCGGGACTTCATGCTGGCCCCAGGCTATTTGCAGAGTTCCTCATTCCTCCTTGGAAATGTACAAGAGCCCCCTAGCTCTTAATAATTTAAAGCCTTAATAATCTACTTCCTGTCTCCATATTTTTTCAGTTGCTTTTCTTGTGGTCTTCGTTCTGAACCACAGGGAAACTGGCTTTGCAATAAGGGAAAGTGATATACAGATTATTAAGGACCTGAGGCCACCTGAATATTTATCAGTACAGGTTGAACCTCTCTAATCTGGCACCCTCTGGTCTGGCATGATTTTAGTTAGCTGAATGGCCACTTATCATGGGTGTGGCCAAATTTCCTGTGGTCCCATAAGTCTGTTTACAGCCACCAGTCCTAGTTCTCAGTGTTCTGTGCTGTTATTTAGCTCTAATTTACCCCTAAAGATCTTCTAAGAGTCCAGTAAGTAGTCAAAGTGTTTGTAATGCTGCTAGACAATACTGACACCCCATGATTAGGCAAATTCTCTGGTTTGGAACTGGTCAGGTCGCCCGGGGCTGCCAGACTAGAGAAGTTCAACTTGTAGTAAAATTCTGCTCCAACTGGTCTTAAAAAACTAACTCAATAAATAATAAATTAACATAATTTTGCATTGATATTTGAATCTATAAGCACATATGCATAAACAGTACTAGCGTTCCATCTGCGGAAAATCTACATTTATGAATATTAAAATATTTATAAATGTAACTCAAAATTCCAGATCAATCCTGCAGCTCTTATACACACAAAGCTTCTCTTGACTCAAATGATTATAAGAACTGAAAGATTAAGAGCCTACATAAAGGCCAAATATTTGAACTGTCAGTTGTGTTTTCAATTACAAGCATGTACGCTCACACTCAAGCAGAAAAATCAATGCTCAGAGTTTGCTTTTAAAAGGCTGACCAAAAGAGAGTAATTGTGTTTTAAAGACAGTTACTATAGTATAACCTTTATTATTGATGAGAAACAGATTTTTATGGATCAGAACAACAACAAATAAAAATTCAGTATAGTCAACCCTGTGAATGCTTCTAAGATATTCAAGTAACTCCATTAAGGAGCATGTCCAATAAAGGCTATAAATACAAATCAACCAAATATGTTTTTAAATATTTCTGATGTATCAAACTGACTACATAGAAGACCATCTTTAAAAAAGTTGCAATTAAAAATTAGCTAATTTTTTAATTAAGTAGGACTTTAAGATGACAATCCTGTATATGTTTATTACCGAGTGCAATATTTATTGCTGAAGTTCCACCGATGCTACGTTAGAGAGTAAGCGAACATTTGGTAGCAATTATTTGCAAGATCAAACTAAATACCACAAAGAAGGGATGTTCTTGTGATACCAAAGGAAAAAGGACCATACATTTCCCAATCCCTGGTGTTCAGTATTTATCTAGAAACTAGTTCCTGAAGCTTAAGTTTGCCACAAAGTTTCAAAATAGATGGAGAGGGGCACTACCTAACTTGCCTACTTTAGCAGGCTCTAGATAACTTGTTTATCTTGGAGAATACGTGTGTGTGGATGTTTGTGGGTGTGCTAGAGTTAATAATAAATATCTACTGAATAGTGATTTAATAGGTAGTTTTGTACCACAACTAACTTTTTCCACTTTCCAATAATGTGAGATAAATGAGTTTCTGTTCCAAATTCACGTCTCCTTTATTTATTAATGCAATCCCTAAATTTCTGAGGGGAAGCTAAAGTTACCTCAAGCTTTCTTTTGTCCGTGCCCACAGTCATAGGAAAAAAACTATTGTTTCAGACAGACAATACTTGAGAGAACACTTACAGGGAAAAACTATTACTGTCCTTGGTCTTGTGGGGCATCTACACATCTTCCCCTCTTCTGATCCAACAGTGCTGGTTTGTTATTCATAGTCTCTGAGGGGAAAGGGCTATACAATACAGTCACCTGTTTGAGTGACATGTAGCTTCTACTCTTCATCCTCCGGGCCTAGGTCTACACTAGGGATGTTAGTTATTTAATTGAATAATCATGTATCCGCAAATATTCTCAGTCACACAATTATCTATGGTCTCCAGGGGCAGGCCAGCAGCCAATGTGCTCCCAGCCCCACTCCCAGGGAGCCCCCTGCTACTCCATGCTCCTGCCTCTAATACAGAGGCAGCAGGCCAGGGTTGCAGATAGGAGCCGATCCATGAGGGGAGCTGGTTTAAAAACTAGCTCCCCACACAAACAAGCTCCTGCCTGCTACCCCACGCTGCTGCTTCTGATACCAAGGTAGAAGCACAGGGCGGCAGCAGCCTCTGTCCACGGGGGGGCCTGAGTTCCTTGTGGACAGAGGCTGCTCCACCAACCCACGGAGCAGCCCCTGTCTGCGGCAAGCCATGGCCCACCATGGACAGAGGCTGCTCTGGGGCAGCAGCCCTTGTCTGTGGGGAGCATCCCATGGAGCAGCCTCTATCCGCGGCAAGCCTGGATCCGCCATGACAGAGGTGCCTCTGTGGCAGCAGCCCCTGTCCATGGAGAGCCCAAGCTCCTAAGAAACAGATGCTGCTCCACCATCCCATGGTGAGCCTGGGCCTGATACAGAGGCAGCAGCATGGGACTCAGGGGGGCAGGTACCTCGGTGAAGCTGGTGCTCATGGGGAGCCAGGTTTTTAGCTGGCTCCCTCCAGCACTGGCTCCCACCTGCCCCTGCCCCTCCTCACTCCCCCCCACCCCCCCCCGCTGCCTCTATGGTAGGCATGAGCCGATACGTGTGGGGAGCCGACTTGAAAGTTGGCTTCCCACGTGTACCAGCTCCAGCCTGCTCCCCTTAACCTCCGCTGCTGCTGCCTCTATATCAGATGCTGGGGGGGGGGGCTGCCGTCAGCATTTGAATTGGGGGTCTACTCTACACCTGCTAAATCGAATGCTAAAAGATCGACCTCTGAAGAGTTGATCTTCTCCATAGTGTAGACATGTCCGGAGGGACTAAGAGTTTAGGACAGAGAGGGTTGATGGAATTGCAAGTCACACCCTCTCCATCCACATATTTACAGACGACAACTACTGTGCTGTTCTGACAGACAAAGCCAGGGAGTGGAGAAGAGAGCAACTTGACCTGGTTCTCATATACTGGGTGACTGTATGTCCCTAGGGAAGACACCCCTTTGTCCTCCAGTGCAACTTCTTCAGTGACATAAGTAGATTTAAGATTCGGTGTATTCCAGATGCTGCACCCTGATCACTAGATCACTGGAAAGGGAAAGGTCTCTGCAACAAGCAAGAATAAGAAAATATATACTTTTTTTCCAAAAAGTCCAAGGCGAATCAGTGTCAAACCTGATATTCCCTACTACAAATGCATTAAGTCACAACAAAACTGGTCTAAGCAGGCTCAAACATCAGAGGAGATGGTCTAATATAATAAGACAAGCATTAAAAGGTGCTTTCACATTTATTAACCTATTCCAATGATGAAATTGTGGAGAACCAAAGCCACATCTACACTTCCATTTTACTGCACTGCAACTTTTTAGCACAAGGGTGTGAAAAATGCCCCCCAAATACAGTAAGTTATAGTGCTGTAAAGTGCCCATGTAAATGGGCTCCCAGTACTAGGTGTTACTGTCCTTGTTTAGGTGGTATACATAGAGTACCGGGGCCATGGCCATACTTTCACTTTAAGGGTATGTCTACACTACAGAGTTTTTTTGGAAAAACAGCCGGTTTTCCAAAAAAAAAAAACTTCAATTACATCTACACTGCAATCACATTCTTCCAAAAGAAAACTGAAAGAAGAGGGGATTTTCTGACATTGGTAATCCTCATTCTATGAGGAAGAAGGCTCTTTTGGAAAACAGCATGTGTTTTCCCCGGAAAACGGGGAAGAGGGAGTTCTTTCGAAAGAAGAGGAAAGAGGAAAAAGCACAGGTGTCCTAGTGGCCGCTCCATCCATAATAATCACAACTTACATGTGAGATAGTGTCCACACTGAATGGTCGCTATCTTTCAAAAATGCAGATCGCTTTTTTGATGTGCTTTTGCAGTGTGGAGGCTCTCTTTTTCTCTTCCAGAAAAGCTTCTTCCAAAAGAAGCCTGTAATCTAGACATAGCCTAAAGTGCTGCCACAGCACTGCTTTAATTTCCTAAGTGTAGACTTAGCCCAAGTTATTAGTACCTCTCAGGAGTCACTTTTTTCACAACCATAGCTTGGTAGGTGATGGCCTTTTTGTCTTTGATGCCTGTGTAACTGAAGTCTGAAGGAAGCACACCAAGTTCAGTAGACAAAGAGCTAATTGCTTCTAATGTTTCCAGATTTTCTTTTCGAAGGATAAAACCTGCAAAAAAATCTCAAAATTATTAGAAAACCTCCATACCAAATTATATTGGGAACTCTATCTTCACTAATGAGCTAGCCATTATTCTTTAACAATAGAATAGGATGGGATTTGGTAAGAACACAGAATCAACTGTTCCCCAAACTAAACTGTAGGTAAAGAAAAACATGTTTATATCTTTCCCTTTCAATACATAGATGACAACTGATACTCAAACTACAGCTACTATAAACCATAGCTGGACATAAAAACAACAATATTTTCAATGCTTAGAAGATGCAAATCTCTCCATATTCATTATAAAAACAAAACAATTTTAAAAGGACATACTGAACATTTCTAAAATGGTATATGGATTTAATGCTGGGCCTATAAACCACTCTAACAGGAATATCATTTTACATTTCAAAAAGTAATGGTTTTTAAAAATGAATTCAGAAATCAAACCTGACCTTATTGTAAACTGTGAGAAATAACCTAATTAATGTTATATCTTTAACATATAAAAGCGTAGGAAGACCTAACAGAACACCCACAATTCTTCAACTTATTTTAAAATGAGAAACTATAATGCATGCTATGTACACACAGAAAGAGGTTGCACTGAGGGTATTTCAAACATTTAATTCGGTGTGGTAACTGGATTAATCTCTCACACCAATTTTACACTAGTTTAACTAAACTGACATAAGTAGAATTATTCCTGATTGATGTCTGTGTAAATAAGAGGAGAACCAGGCTCTGTAATCTTTTAGAGACAATTATTTTAAAACAATTAACCAAGGAAATTATAAAACATTATTAAATGTTTACCTGTATAGACATCTTGTTTTTTCTGGCAATCAGTAGCTGGCCTTTTCCTGGACCAACTCTTCTCTCGAAACCTTACTATTATTGCTACATTATGCTGATCACAGAAGTCTGTCACAGAAAAAGACTTTGTTTCTAGAAGTTTTCCAAACTTTTGACTGATAAAATGGTGGACTGCCTTTCTGTGCTCTTTATTCCCATCAGGCTTAAAAGAAAATTTAGAGTTTTCCAATTTTGCATCTAAAAATTTAAAAAAATCAAATGCTTCCTTCTCAGATACTAGTTGACAGAGCTGTTTGTAATCACTGTTTGCTTTGACAATAATTTCATTATTCTTTGTAACAGTCATTAAGAAAGGAAATTTCTGTCTAATGGCGCTGTGTAAATCAGCTCGATTCCTCTTGTCAAGGACTGGCCCCAGTGAGAACTCGGCAGGATGAGCAGCTGGGTCGTGTTCTGAGTCCCACCCACCTTTTATGTTACAAGCAAAATGATTCAACAGTTCGTTCACAGATTCGTCTAACAAGGAATCCAATGTAGCTCCTTCATGGTGCCCACCTTTGGATGAAGCACCAGCCACAGGCTCTGTGCTGTCCTTGGCTGGCAACAAGCTCTCCTCTGGAGCAAGACTGGGATTGTCAAATGGGCCTAGCCTCTGGTAACACTCTTCACTGTGGAGCTCCAGAGGCTTTGGCCAATACCTGTGGGTGTTCTGTGGGGAGGAGCTGCTTGGGACTGCAGGCATACCACCGAGTCCAGGAAGAGTCTTGTCTACATTCTCACTAAGCAGTCGGCCGAGGGTATCAATTTCTGTCACAATGAAGTCACTGGCAGAAGTTTTTATTCTACCCTGGAAGCCGGTGTGATCACTCCGTGTGCACAGGGCACCAGGCATGGCACCTGCTCTGCCCCGAGACCACACACCTGCAAGAGAGAGTTCACCAGTCACTGCACAGCAGGCAGGGCACCCCCCACTTTTCACAAAGATCATCACTGATCACCTGCTACTAGTGGGGCCCCCTGAAACAAAATATTAATGCAAGGGTCACCGTTTCCCACCCAGCATGGGCAGCTGTCAGTGGACATGGCTCCACCCTACCCTGTGTATGCAAGGTGGCAGGAGCCTTCAAACACACTCCTGCCCTTACCCTTTATGGGGGGTCAGGAATCAGAGAAGCCAGCCCCCACCGCTCACCCTGTGTGCGTGGGGAACAGCAGTCAGCAAACCTGGTCCACCTATTGCCCTGTACGTGCAAGGGGGAGAACAGTCAGAGCAAAACCCAGGGACTGGACAGAGGACCATCAGGCAAGACACTGCCCGACCTGTCATGGAGAGTCTGCCAGCAAGGGTGCTGTCACCACAAACCCAACTAGTTCGGCTGCCTAGTGTCAGAGCCTTGGGATCAGCCTGTGTGGATGTTGCTGACTCAGGGCCGGCTCTGCACTGAGTCTCGTCATCCCTCTTTGACGATGCTGCACGTGCTGCAAGTGGGAGGGTGGAGAGGGGAGGTTACTGTGCGACATACACAAGGCTCCACAGTGCTGTCCTGTCATGAGAGGAGTGTGGGCAGAGTGACAGTTAGTGGAGAGAGGTGAGTGGACCCAGTCAGTGGGCCACCTATCCTGAGTGATTGATCAGTGGGGCAAGTCCTGCTGTGAGCTACACCCTACTTTCAGCAGCACTAATGTTTGCAGGGGTTGGGCTGACTTAGGCTCTACAGTGAAAGCTGGGCAGACCCTTCTTTCTGGCCCTGAGCGAGCCATGTAAGATCCACGTTAGGGATGTGAACAACTAGCCGATAAGCAAATGCTTATCAGATAGTCGACAGGCTAGTCGACCAGTCGCTTCCCCCCACCTTGCTGCCTCTACCAGAAAGAGGCTGCAGGAGGTGGGGGGGAGGGGAGGCAGTGTTTCAAAGCAGCAGTACTGTGTGGAGCCTGGAGCCAGACCTCAGACTACGTGCGGCACTGCTGCTCTGAAACACTGCATGTAGCCCAGGTCTAGCTGGGGTGTCCCCAGGCTACACGCAGCATTTCAAAGTGGCAGCAATGCGTGGAGCCTAGGATTAGATGAGGACTCCCCTGCTGACTCCAAGCTTTGTGAGGCGCTGCCACTTTGAAGTGCTGCGTGAAGCCTGATGCTGGGCTCCCGGCAGCGTTTCAAAGTGGCAATGCTGCATGGAGCCCAGGGTCAGTGGGGGAGTCCCCAGCTGACTCCAGGCTCCACATGGCTGTGCCACTTTGAAACCTGACTCCAGGCTCCATGTGCCGCTGGTCTCCCCGTGGTGTTCCAAAGTGGCAGCGCTGCATGGAGCCTGGGGTCAGCAGGGGAGTCCCCCACTGACTGCGGCTCCTCACAGTGCTGCTGCTTTGAAATGCCATGAGCATGGAACCAGCAGAGGACTGCCCTACTGGACCCATGCTCCCCACAGCACATTTGCCTCTGAAGGCGAAAGTCACCTACAAAGGCAGAGGCACCCTATCAACTAATTGAAATTTAACATCTCTAATTCATGTCTGGCACTGGGAAGCAGCATGCTCGGTGTTGCAAAGCAGTAACTAGGCATTTTAGTCCCCAGGAGAGCAAGTATATTTGCACACCTCACCCTTTTTTTTTTTGGTCATTTTCTGCCACCACATCTTTGCAATCTGGGTTCCATCTCTGCCCTCCTGTGGCTTCCAGAGAAAGAATCCTATCTGCTAATACATATCCCAGTAAATGGGATCCACTACTATAGATGGACTCCAGCTGAGCCCTTTCTACTGTTAATAATCTGCCTCTCCCACCCTAGCCCAGAGGTAGAGCCCTGCAAATCTGCAGCTATCCACTTTATATCTGTGGGTATCTGCATCTGCAGATGTGGGTGCAGATATCTGTGACACTTTTTTTGCGGATATGGATACAGATTTTGTATGTGCTTTATATCCGTGAAGGTGGATAGCTGTGGATCATTTTTGTGGATGTGGATACCAAATTTGTATCAGCACAGGCTAAACAGCTCTCATCTGGGTGGCACTCTCACACTCAAGTCCAAGAGGCATAAAAACCTTTTCCATCAGGCAACACCAGATCAGTGTTTTGCTTCCAGAAAGGAAAGTGCATGTTTTATGGTGAAAGTAATTTCTCTGTCTCTTGATTAATAACAACAAATCAACATCCACAGCCTGGAGAAGAGAACAGAAATTAATTGACTCTGTTTTGAAACAGGGGTTCAAGTTAGTCAGTATCACCTTTTCATCCTGGTGAACTGGAATGAAATGTGATTCTTTACAGCTGTCCATTGGTAGTCTAGTTTCCACCATACACACAGCCCTTTCAATACACGTGTCAAATAAAGTAGGTACCTTCCTCTTTCACAGGTTCTGTTATTTTCCTCATTGCATTACCAAAGGTACATATTTTAACCCCCTCTCCCCTACACTTATCTAAGCTACCTATGTTTCTCCTACAAATCAAGATGATGATATCTTGGGGGAAAGAAAAATAAAAAAGAAATGGCTTTGTACTGTTTTGTTTTTCCAATTAAATAATAAAGCCATATCCCAAAGCAAATTAACAGTGTCTAAGTGTCAAAAGAGCAAGACATGATTCTCAACAGCAAAGGCACTGGGCTGGCACTGCAGGATAGAAAATGCAAGTGGAATCAGTGACATCCAAGTAACAGTAATTAGTAACGTCTGGCAATTCTCATGGCAGAATTCTGCAGTAATGGTACAAAACACAGCAAGCACTAACTGTAAGTAGGGTTTATTGGGCAGGGTACAAATCTGGAATCAGATCTGCCTCCATCCCACCTGTGCCAGCTCCCACCTGCTCCCCCTGCACTGCTGCCTCTGATACAGATTTTATCAACTTATTGTGAAGTTGACTGCACATTGATACCCCTACTTTGGATGCTGTGGAACAATTCAACAGCTTATGATTAGGGGACACCCTATTGCTTAGCATGTTTAAAATTCACCTTGACAAATAGTACTGAATGCACAAGTGGGCACAATCCTATGCTGGCCAGGGGGAAGACTAGATGGTCTACCTGATCTTTTCATTTCCACCATCTGCGATTTACAAACGTTAACTAAAGAATTCACAATTGTCCAATATGAATGGAGAGGAGACTGGAATCTGATGGTCATCAAGAGTGCAGGCTTATTTATTAAGGTGTAAGGAGTAGGCAGAATGGCTGAAAAATAGATTGGGCACTGGCCTGCGAGTCAGGAGCGGTCTGCCCAGTTCCTGGCTCCGCCACAGTCTGACCCACCATGTAATTTTAGGGTTAAGCTCTCCGTGCCTCGGTTAATTACACACCTGCTAGGTCACGTTTGTAAAGTGCTTCAGCGATGGCAGTGAGGTAAGTAAGTGCAGGCAGCTACAACACTCAGGAGCGCTGCCCCCCGGAGCTCACCAGATCAATCTGAATCCGAAGAGCAAGCGGCTGTCACGCAACAAACATCACTGTTGCACTTTCGGCGGGGGGAGGGAGGGGTCCCCTGGGCAGCCCCGCGCTGGCCCACGCGCTGCACACAAACCCGCAGGCTCCGGCGCGTTCCATGTGCGCGCAGCTCAGCCCCGCCCCGCCCCGCCCCCCTCCTGCCAGCCACTTGGCGCAGCGACCTCCTACCTCCGGCGCGCGACGGCGGCAGCACGTAGCGCGCGGCCCTTCCGCCCTTCCCAGCCGCCGGGGCGTTCGGAGCCCTGCCGCTGCGGTCCTAGCGCCGGCCGAGCCTGCCGGGACACCGGGCTCGCGACCCTGAGAGGAGGCGGGGCCGGGCACGAGCCCCCTGGGTTGCGGTCCGGCCCGATCCTGCGCCTCCCCGGCCGCTACCCGGCCCAGGGGCGGCGCTGCCCGCTTGCTTCCGGCCCGATCCCGCAGGCGCGGGGAAAGTGCCGGGGCAGAGGGGCTCGGGAGCCGGGCCTGGTGTGCGGGACAGGGACCCCGCCAGCCTGGCGACGAGGGTGGCCATCAGGTCACGTGGCGACGCAAGTTGGGTGCGTGCAAGTTTTAAACCCCGTGTTAGGCAACAGGCTTGCATGGGGGGGGGGGACTAGTGAGCTGTGTGGGAGGGAGCGGCTCGGAGGTAGACACCGATGGACACGTGTTCATCTAGCGCCTCACTCAAAGGAGCCAAACCTCATTGGCTTCTTCAGGTACCTAATGTCAACCGGGGGAAGGGTAGTGGGAATGAAAGCAGGCCGGGGTGTGATTACAAACAAGGGAATTAAAATAAGATAACAATGAGTCTTATGCTTGATGACTATTGTACTTGTAAAATCCTGTATTTAAAAGATGCAATGCATTTGTTAGGAAGATGAGCAAATCCATAACTCCTTCAACATATTTGCGCTCCATTGGCTATAAACTCATGATGCAACTGGCTGATTTCATTGATCCCCAAGAAGGATGGAAGAAGCTAGCAGTAGATATAAAAAATCCTTCTGGTGAAAACAGATACAATCAAATGCATATAAGGTATTGTATAAAAGTCATGATAAAATAGTTTTTTTAATCAAATTGAGCTACTTAATATAAATATTGCTTCCTCATTCCTGTGACTTCTAACAACCTCCATATAAGGAAAGATTAAAAAGACTGGGTCTGTTCAGCTTAAAAAAGAGACAACTGAGGTGGATATGATAGAGAACTATAACATCATGAATGTGTTGAGAAAGTCAGTAGGGAATTGTTATTTACTCCTTCACATAACACAAGAAAACTAGGGGCCAGGTGTTAACAGGTAACAATTTTAAAACAATCCAAAAGGAGGATTTGTTAACACACTGCGCAAATCATTGCCATGGATTGTTGTGAAGGCCAACATTTAACTAAATTCAGTAAAGTTCACAGGTAAGGTTGAGATTTTTGTCAGGTTTATTTTTAATAAAATTACAGACAGATCTCAGGTGATAAAACAAAAATTCAAAACAAACATTTCAGTGATTGTTACTAAAATAAGGAGGGTGAGGGAGCTGATAACTGGGGATGGGTGACAGCTCCAGCCCCTGCTTTCTGTGGCAGCTTCTGACAGCTGTAGGGGGCCTCAAGTCTGCTTAGAGCTACAGGGCTGGAGATGGAGATGAAGCTGAAGCAACAAATGTAACAGAAGTGTCTTAAAGTCATGGAATATGTGTCCTTCAAAACAAAATATTGTCTTTCCTCATGGAAGATAGGAAAAATCTTAGAGACTAACAAAAATTTAGATGGTATCATGCATGAGCTTTTGTGGGCACAGCCCACTTCTACAGATGAATGGAGTTTAAGGGGTCCAGTTTTCAAATAAATAGCAGAGAGAGGGAGTGGGGAGGGGGGGAGAGAAGGAAAAAAAGGGGAAAGAAATTGTCAATTAGAGTGTCCATGCTAAATGAAGCTGGTAAGAGCACTTAGTACCCACTGATAAGTGCTCTTAACAGCTTTATGTAGCATGGACACTAATTGATCATTTCTTTCCCTTTTTTTCCTTCTCTTCCTCCCCCCCGCTCCCATGCTGTTTATTTGAAAACTGGACCCCTTAAATTCCATTCATCTGAAGAAATGGGTTATACCCATGAAAGCTCATGAAACCATCTACATGTTTTGTTAGTCTCTAAGATGCTACAGAACTAGTCGCTGTTTTTTTAAGTTTTTCCAGTTACAGACTAACTGCTACCCCTCTGAAACTCATGGAAGGTAGGTCCATCAGTAGCTGTTAATCAAGATGGTCAGGGATACAACCCATGCTCCCGGTGTTCCTAAACTTGCACCTGCCAGAAACCAGGATTATGTGACATGGGGTGGATCACTCAAAAATTCTGTCTGACAAATATGTCTGACAAATTGGGTCAGGCCAATGGTTTATCTAGCCCAGTATTCTGTATTCTGACAGGGGCTGCTGTCAGAATACTGGGCTAGATAAACCATTGGCCTGACCCAATTTGGCCATACTTGTATAACCTGATTGGGTTTCTGAATTTCATAGCTGTTATTGTAAAAGACAAACTAAAGTCAACTTTTTAATTTGATTTATCACATTTATTTTATTCTGAGCCTAAAAAGAATGCTGGAAGATATTTAGTATTTGAGACATTAAGGTTTTAAGCCTTCATTGTGTTTTTTTATTTGTTTGTTTATATGAACTTGCAGAAAGTTACCATTCCAGATAGCTCCTGTCTTGTATCTCTAGACCACTACATGGATAACAAATTTGAATCTGCATCTGTATCTGCAAAACGAGCTGCAAATATCTGCAGATTTGCAGGGCTCCAAGCTTCTCCCTTACAGTAACATAAGCTATTATAAAGATTCTCAGAATGGGACAGATACAGGTGATATGGGACCCAACTAATTTCAGATGCAATTCCATTCTTTATGGAGTTAAGCCAGTGAGGAATTTAGCCTATATCACTAATTAGAAGATTTACCTGACATTACTCAGCTCTTTCAGGGCAGGAGGCTGAAGGTGTGGGGGCACAGGGTTGGGGGGTGAGGAGAGGCTCAAGGTAGGGAACTGTGAGTTTGAGGGGTGCAGGAGCTGGCAGGGGCTGTGCTGGCTGGGTGGCAGCTCCCTGGTGTACCCCCCTGGCTATGGGGTGGATCTCTGGGGCTGGCTGCAGTGGGGACTTCACTGCCTGGGTGGTGAGTGGTCAGTTTACCCTTGCCACCCAAATGAACTTATAGCTATTCCAAGCCCCATATCTGGCCCCTTGCTGCACCCTTGGCCATTACACAGTATAACTGTCCCTGCCAGCAGAGCTCGTCCTTTCTGTTTTACAGAAAATAATCTCATTCCAGGCAGATCCAGGCCCTTAACAACTAAACCCTTTCCATGCTTTAAGGTACGATAAGAGGAAGCTGTATGCTGAATTTGGTAGCCCTAGCTCTTACTGTTTAAGAGGAGTTCTTGAATAGACGGACGAAGCGACAGACTCACTCAGACAAACTAACTCTCTAAAACATTAGGAATAAACAGAAGAAAGCTTTTTAAAAAAACCCAACCTTTTCACACCTTCTCTTTATGCTATGAAGAAACCTGGATGTATCACCCTTCCACTCCCCCATATTTGCAGGATACGTAATTTGATTTTAATTTATCTTTTAAGGAGATTTGAAGGGCTAATGAAAATGGGAAAGAGCCCCACTTGTGAATTATTGTATGACTGGGGAACATCAAACTGTACAGTTGGTGATCTTGTGGAATTGTTGATCAAGAATCAGTTCCTAGCACCAGCTAGCCTTTTGCTTCCAGGTAATTCTGTTCTCCGTGGTATCTATAACTTCACAGTAGCTCTCAATTTAAAAGAAATAAATAGCTTGTTTAAATGATACACAAAGGTAGTTACATCTCTTCTTACATATTTTTTAATAATGTAGATTAAGAGTAATTGTTTAGGATGTTACATGCATATTTAAGTTTTAGACACATGTAAAACTTTTCACATTTAATGAAGCTTAGCTATCTGTTAGCTTTTATTAAATGCTGGTATTCTATAACTTATCATTTTCTGTTTCCCAGCGTTCTTAGATATATTTTTAATTTCATTTGCAGATGCTGTTAGGGTGGCAAATGATTTTACAGTACCTTTTTCTTCACAAGAAACTATGCCTATACATGAAAAACAAGTGCCTGTACAGGAAAAAAAAGTAATATCTAGAACGCCTCTTTTAGCTCAGAGTAATGTGGGACAACTTTCAGCTCCTTCCTGCTTACCTCAAGAGAATGACAATCTGCAACTTAGTGACACAGGTATGAACTTTGGAAGAATTAAATGCAGCTTCAGCTGTTGCCTTTTGTTATTACGAATATCCTTGAGCCAAATTCTGGAAGTGGAAAGGATATACAGTAGAACCTCAGAGTTACAAACACCCCAGTTGTTCGTAGTTCATAACTTGGAATAAAACATGATTATTCAGTTTACTTTTAACATAGTACAGTACTTCATTTTTGCTTTGTGTATGTGTCTCCTCTCTTTCTCTCTGCTGGTGCTGCCTGATTGCATACTTCTGATTCCAAATGACTTGTGTGGTTGATCGGTAAGTTTGTAACTGGTGTTAATAACTCTGAGCTTCTTTAGCAAACAAGGAACCAGATTTTGCTATACCTTTGCAAGTCCCTGTAAGAAACCTCCTATCCTTGGTACAATTTTTGTGCTGCCTGTACAAAGGGATTTTGGCCTGTGTTCATCAAACTTTCAGTATGCATGCTCCATCTGGATAGTGACAAAGCCACTGAGGTGGAGTATTGGATATAGAAGCTTCTCATTTCAATGTGCTCTACGTCAGTGTTAGTGATGAGGTTGGACTGTTGGAGTACTTGTTTCATGGGCTATTGGTCTCTGAGCTCCGAAATTAATGCTGAATTGATTGTGTATCTGGTTTCTTCCACACAAGGCACTGGAAGATTTGTACTTGAATTACCTGGAAGTAGTGAACAGAGTTATCAAAGTATAGCTAACTCTCATGTGATTTGTTTGCTTTTCTTTCATTCGTTCGTCCATCCGTCCGTCAACTGAGAGAGGAATTCTGGCTTAAAATGCAGAATTAATCCAAAATTAAAGATCCAAAATGCCTATTTGTATTCTGATAAATCTGTTGATTAAATAGAGCTAAAACAGGGAGATAGCCACTTTGCACACCTGTACCTCAGTGTGAAACTGACATTTTGGTTCCATCCTATATGTGAAATATTTCTTTGTTTCAGGTTTCCACAGCTTTTGGTTCCATGAATTGAAAAATGTTACAAACAACTTTGATGAACGACCTATATCAGCTGGAGGTAATAAACTGGGAGAAGGAGGCTTTGGAGTTGTGTACAAGGGCTACATCCATGGCAGAATTGTGGCAGTGAAAAAACTTTCTGCTGTAAGTTGTCATATCTATTTTGTATGAGTCTCATATGTTTTATGGTGTTACTATGGTGTATTTTAAGTGGACACATTCAGTAATCTTATGACAGAGATACTTCAGAATTTGACATAATTGAAAACTCAGTTGGCTGAGAATATTTCTCAGATTTTAACTCCTTTTAAAATGCATTATGATGTCATCCATTTATTAGTCACCTGTCACGACTTTTAGTAACATAGATTTTGTTTTATAAGAGGTTAATGGCTGTCTCCAAAAGGGGCCAATATCATATGTTTCAGAGGATGACACAAATTCTCTCACCTTCTGTGGTACACCAGAGGATTCAGTAGTATGCGATTGACAGAAGTGAATTTTTTTCTTGGTCCGGTGATCAGTTTGTGTGCCGAAGCTTCAGAATGGGTAGTCTTTGTAATTTTATCCTAGATAAACTTAGATGCTTCCAAGATGACATGGAAGCTCAATTTAAAAAGAGCTATTTAAAGACCAAGACATTATTATAAGGAACCAATCCAGTTAATGGAAAAGGCTGGAGCAATGATTTTGTAGGTCTTTCCCATTCTGATTTTTGTGATTCAGTGCTTCAGATGTGTCTGGTCATTTTTAGGGGAGGTGAAGGGAGGTTGTTTGTTTTTAAGCTCTCTACCTTATTAGTGGGTAAGTGACTCCACAAGCTAAATATACATTCCATTAATATTTTGACTTTTATCTATTATAAACTTGCTGATTTAATATAAATATTTACTTATGTAAATGTTAAGCCCAGTATTGCAATGGGGGGGGGGGGAAACAGGTGATCGGGCTGCTATGCTGACATCCTAGATCCAATTACCTTACACTCAAGGAAGTAAATAGTAATGCTGATGTGATATTTTCAAGTTCCATTTAAAACAACACAGTAAAAAATTAATATTTTCCAAATGTGGAAGGTAGAATTGCTAAGAAAAGATCCCTTTTAATTTTTGAAAAATATTACTACATACTGTTTTCTTGCTTTTTAAAGTAGTTGACATTGTCCATTCATGAGTATTCAGAGGAACAATGTAACATGATTGTTTTGGGAGGCAAATGTAGCTTGTCTCAGATTTAAAGTGAAAAAGATACATTTTTATCTGCATTTTTGAGCTGCTATATCTTGAAACGCTGAGTAAAATATCTTAAGGTTTAGCTGCCATAATTTTGTGTAGGAGCTCAGATTTCTCTTTCTAATGGTACAGGTTTTAGCTCTTGTAACCGTTGATTTAACTGGAACCATTTGTGGGAGAATAGGCTGGAGAAGCAGACTCCCATTGTTCAGTTTACTAACAAATACAGTAAAAATGATCTGTTGGCAAACATTCACATACCAGGGAATAAGCATCTTTCTCCAACCCTGTAAAAGTTCTGATATTACCCTCCCCTCAAACTTTACTGCTGCTTTTTATCTCAGGCCCTGGATGCTCAGTGTCAAGATCACCATCTTGACTGTAGAGAATTTGGCAATTTAAGAGGGAGAGAAGTCTACGTAGTTACTTCTTTTCTTACTAAGGGGACTATTGAGAGTTCTGTGTGGAAGACCCTACACAAATTCTGTCATTCTAATCAGCATTTCCAAGAACAAGAGAACAGTGTAACAATAATAAAGAATAACTATATAGTGTCAATGATTCTATCACAAGCAGTGGCAAAATGTTATTGTATAACCAGTCACAAGAAGGAAATGGAGAGAACATCCTTCATTGGTCCCCTGAGAAAAGTCCCTGTTGCACAGAAGCCAAATTACTTAGTCAAGTGGGCAAACATTGGGGAGGAAGGAAAGCTGTTTAACTTACAGGAAAGAGTCACAAGAATAACTGACACCAAACTGTCTATGAGTTAATTTATGCTGAAAATTAGAAGGTTTTCTAACCATCAGAGAAGTAAGGCTGTAGAGCAGTCTCCCAGTATTCCTAGTGGGAGCAAATAACCTACATAGTTTTAAAATAGAGGTTGATGCATCTGAGAAAGGGATTGCATAATGGGTTTACCTACAGGGGCACAGGGCTGAGCTCAGTGGTACATGTGTTTCCTTAAATTTCATGGCTTCTTGACTTCAGCTGGTCACCTGCAGGGGGTCAGGATTAGAGATGTTAACTATTGTTTATTTGTGTAAATGTGTAACTTGAAATTTTTAGCAGTTACATGTTTACATGCAAGGGGGAGCAAGCGGGAGCCAGTGCTGAGGGGGTGCTGACTTTTTAGATGGCTCCCTGTGATTACTGGCTTCTACCTGCCTCCACCACCTCTGATAAAGAGGCAGCAGCACAGAGGGTGAGGGGGACAGGCAGGAGCTGATACATGTGGAGAGTCGTGTTGAAAACCACTTCCTGCATGTATCAGTACCTGCCTGTCCCCCATGCTGCTGCCTCTCTTCAGAGGCAGGCGGGCGGGGGGGAAGGCGGGTGGAGGGGGAGAGACAGGCTGCGCCATGGGAGCAGGTGCTTGTGGAAAGCGGTTTTTAAGCTGGCTCCGCCAGGCACTGGTTCCTGCCTGCTCCCCATGCTGCTATCTCTGTGGGAGAAGGAGGCAGTGTAGGCAGCTCCGCAGGAGGCACTGTGGGCTAGTGCTCCAAGACAGATAATCCTTTCTCATATGTTTGGCTGGTGTGTCTTGCTCACATGCTGTGCATCAAACTGATAGCTATTTTGGGGATTAGGAAGGATTTTTTTCACCATATTAAATTGGCAGCAGCCATGGGCTTTTTTGCTTTGGTATAGGTTGGGGCTGCTTGTTAGGATTATCTGGGTATATTTTACCAAACTAATTCTCTTAAAAAACAGGGGGGCTTTGCATTGGTTCATTCAGTCCCTCCTGCTCTCTGTTTGTGGCACATAGGGTTGCCAGATGGTTTCAACAAAAATACCAGACACACTTGACATTACATCATAATCTACATTACATCATATTTAGAAAATACCAGACATTTATATTTTCTCAATTTTGTTTGTTTCCCAAACAAAAAGCTCAAATACTGGACTGTCTGATTCAAAACCAGACACTTGGCAATCCTAGTGGTACACTATAGTTTAATCTCCTGAGGGTCTTAATGTTTTAGGTGGTCTCAGTACAGGAATAACTGAATGGGATTTATGATCTCATGTGCAGACTACATGATCCGGTGATCCCTTCTGGCCTTACACTCTGACTCTGTAAGGTCACAAAAGAAATCTGGGGTATTGCTAGGAATAGGATCTAGTTCAATTTCTGTAAAATATGGAATAAGGAAGTGCTCTGACTCCGTCCCCTCCTCCCTAAGTGCTGAGCACCATCTAATTTCCATTGACTTCAACTGGTGCTCCATTTATATGCTTAGACATGAATTTAAGAGCCTTACTTTAAGCATCTGTTTTTTTTTCTCTTTCTTGTTAAATCTTGGTCCAGATCTCTTAATTCTTACTCTTATGATTTAGCCACAAGACCAACCTTCCTTCCTGTTGGGATTAATACAGGAAGAACACAGTCTGTTAGATAGGACATAACAAATGCAATGACCAATGCAGTATTAAGTGTGAAATTTCCTTGCAAGAATGTGGGCATAAGTGGAGCTGTTCTTCAGTTTCTGCAATGTGATATTGTTTGGGAGAGATATGGGGGAGTGGGAAGGAGTTTCATCTCTGAGAGTTACCACCTGAATATTAATCAGTACCAGTCTTTCTGGATCAGCAAAGATGTTTGATTAAGGATGTTACATAGTACATATTATAGTGCCAACTTTTTAAACTAATTTTTGTGGTTTACAAAAAAGAGATGTTCCCAGGTAAGATTTACAGTGAACTTGTTTTGTATGTAATATATCACCTACAAAATTAATGGAGAACTAATATATTTTTTGTAGATGGTTGATGTAAGCATTCAAGATCTGAAAGAGCAGTTTGATCAAGAAATTAAAATAATGGCAAAGTAGGTACTAAGTCATGTAAATTTAGCATAACTGTGGATACAGACTGCCTACATTTGAAGTGATCTCCTTCTTAGCATGCTGCCTTAGGGGTTCCTTGCTATACTTTTGCACAAAATAGTTCAGAAACTGTTAAGTGAAAACATTGCAAAGCTAATATGAATCTTTTCTCCTCAAGATAAAAATTTAGGTTTATGATTAACTCTATGTAGTTTAGTAATCCCATTGAGTTTGCAGGCTGTTAGCCAATGTGATATATTCCCAAAATGCCTTGCATTTAGGCTAAGTTGTAAAACTATGAACTGAATTCCTAGAATGCTTTGTAATCACACTAAGCCCGTGGTCCCCAACACGGTGCCCGTGGGCGCCATGGCGGCGCCCGCCAAGTGCTCAGGGCTGGCCTGGCCCCGGGCGCGCGGCGCTTGGGGGCGGGAGGGGGGGAGAGCGCCAGCCCGGGCGTGCGGCGCTTGGGGGAGGGGGGGGGGGGAGTGCTAGCGCCGGCCCCGGGCGCGCGGTGCTTGGGGGAGGGGGGGGCAGAGAGAGCGCGCCGGCCCTGGGCGCACGGCGCTTGGGGGAGGGGGGGAGAGAGAGCGCCGGCCCCGGGCGCGCGGCGCTTGGGGGAGGGGGGGGAGAGAGCGCCCGGCAACCCCAAATGGTTGGGGACCACTGCACTAAGCTGTATTGTAGACATTTACTAATAGTTAACTGTTGAAATGTTTGTTCTCCCCATGAGTTGAATCTGTCAGAAATAAGATTTATGTATTGTTACTAATTTTATATTATATATATATTATTAGCACAAAACAGTTTATGTCTCTACATGAAACTTGTGTTTCATACTCTGCTAACATCTGGAATGTTGTTGTTTATGGTTGGTACAGAGGAGAGTAATGTATATTAATCTTCTACTTGTCATAAACAAATGGACTATTTAGGTCAAATTAAGCTCACACTTTGAGACAGACTAAACTGCTACATCTGTGTGAGCTTCTCTAGTTGTGCAGATCTACCTTTGATGAATAAACTAATTGAGCTGAGTTATCTAATGTCTTGCAATCAATAATTCACACTGAAGCACTAACAGAACTAAACTTTTTTCTAAATGTTGGAAGTTTCATGTAGCAGAACTAATTTAAAAGATTTCTCTTTGTCACAGGTGTCAACATGAGAACTTAGTAGAACTTCTTGGTTTCTCAGGGGATGGTGATCAGCCTTGTCTGGTTTACGAATACATGCTCAATGGTTCACTACTTGACAGACTGGCTTGTCTGGTAAATGAAATTTATTATTTGTTTTCTAACTGTGTCGTGTACTTCGGTTGATGACTAGAAAATTATTATAATGTCCTTGAGACACTAAGGCTGTGTCTACACTGACACGATCTTGCACAAAAGCGGCCACTCTTGCGCAAAAACTTGATGTCTGTCTACACTGGCCGCATGTTCTTGTGCAAGTAAACTGACATTCTAATGTATAAAATCCGGGCTTCTTGCGCAAGAGCTCAGACGCTCCCACTCAGGAATAAGTCCTCTTGCGAAAGAGCTTTTCCAGAAGAGGCCAGTGTAGACAGGCAACAGGAATTTCTTGTACAAGAAAGCCCTATGGTTAAAATGGCCATCAGAGCTTTCTTGTGCAAAAGAGCATCTACACTGGCATATGCTTTTGCGCAAGAGATGCTCTCTTGTGGAAGAGTTTTTGCAGAAGAACTCTTCCACAAAATAGTTTTTGCGTGAGAACGCGCCAGTGTAGATGTAGCCTAATGGATTTGAAGTGGTCATACTGTGATATTCTATTGCCTTCCATTTAGAAGGCAAATACAATTAACATTTTATATAAATATTTTAATGTATTAGGAGAGTAGATATAATATAATTATATTACAATTAACTAATTATTAGAACAAGACAGACCGTTATGATTAACAACCTGTCTGGAAAAAATGGCAGCTCCCTCCAGAGACTGAAAGTTTTGTGAAGTGTTTAAATACCTGTAACTTTGTTATCAGTGACTGCCAGAGTTCATTGTTTGTTCCAGTAACAATGTCATTTAAAAACCAATCTGTTATCTTTTGTGATAAATTTCTCTCTTCCCACCCTATTTATTGTAACCATTTTTGTCAGGCATACAGGTTCTAAAACTTTGTTTCTTGTCCTAGTCCAGGAGTGGGGAACCTGGGGGCCAGATGTGGCCCCTGGCTTGCCTGGATCTGGCCCCCAAAGTTCAGGGCTCTCCCCCAGCATTAGGGGGCCCACACTGGTGCTCCAGCCCTCTACCCACCCTCCCTCATGGGACTGATGCACACAAAAACTACTATCCTGGACCCCCCATGCTGTGGTGTTCTAAAGGGAATGTGGGGAGTGTCTTTCTCCTTCTCAGTTGCAGGCCTCGTCAGTGAGATGGGTTTTTTTCTTTTTGCTTCTCACTTGTGTGCAGCCCCCAACTGATCTTTCTCTGGGTCAGCTGCTCCCAACTCAAAAAAGGCTTCCCACTCCTGTCCTTGTCTCTATCCTTGTAACATCAGTTGTAACTCCAGGAACATGGGAGTCAGTGTCAACAACTGTAAACCAGTTTGCATAATGGCTTAGTAAGCAGAATGATAGTAAGTACTATTTTCTGTTAAGTAAAATTCTTGTAGGTTTGAGCCCCCTGGTAACTGTAACAAATGACATCTGTGTTTGGCAAGGTGTGCAGCTGCCTACATGAGGGAGAAAATGTTAGCACAGAAATGTCAGTATGATTTACAGATATAATTTACAGAAAGAATATGAGAAGAAAGGCTTCTTACTTCATGTACAGTGTAGGGATATTAAGTATCGGTTAATTGAATAGTCGAGTAATCTCGAGAATTCTTATCGGTTAGTCGACTACTCTATAGTCCCCGGGGGTGGGGCCGGAGCCAGTGTTCTCCGGCCTAACCTCCTGAGGATTCCCCTGCCACTTCTCACTGTGTTTCTGTATTAGAGGCAACAGTGCAGGGTGCCAGGCAGGAGCTGGTCTGCGAGGGGAGCCAGTTTAAAAACCGACAAGGAGTCCTGTGGCACCTTATAGACTAACTGAAGTGTAGGAGCATAAGCTTTCGTGGGCAAAGACCCACTTCGTCAGGTGCATGTCAGATGCAGTTTAAAAACCAGTTCCCTCGCAGACTGGCTGCCTGTCACCCTGTGCTGCTGCTTCTGATAGAGGCAGCAGCGCAGGGTGGCAGCAGCCCCTCTCTAGGGTGGGTCTGAGTTCCTGAACCTGGTGTGAGCCAGAACTGAACGGTGCTTCTTGCCCACCTGGTTCCTAATACGCTTTAAATGCAGAGCCGCAGCAGGGGTAGGTCCCAGACCCATTTCAAGCCAGGACTTGATCTGAACTTCTGGCCAGCCTGCTAAAAAATTTGGGAGGAGAGGGGGGAAAATGCATGTAGTCTATAGCATTAACCTATAATCTTTTGCTTATTGGTTAATCGACTGTACTATTACATCCCTAGTACGGTGCTGACCAAATGAACATTACTGCCTTCTACCCACACTGTAGTATTGCCCCTTTAGAAGACTCTGACCAAAAAAATAGTGTGTTAGTAATAAAACTAGTCAAAGATTATAAATTGAAGTATACACATTCATCTCAAGAACTTTCTTTGCAGGAAAAGAGACCTGAAAGATCACATCTTTTTTACATTTGTGACTCGGTTTTTTTGCATTAATCTCAAGAGGAAAGCAATTGTCTAAGAAAAACTAATGATAAGAAAAAACTGTAATATGACTTTTAAATGAACCTTACATGTTGACATTTCATAATCAAGCTAAATCACTTTGTCAGGGTTAAGCTTTTAAATGCCAGTCTTGTCTATACAGAGGCTTGGACCTGTTTCAGAAAAGGTGTTTGTTTGAGGTTTTTAAAACTGATTTAGTTAAACCAGTGCAAGTCTACTTGCAGATGTTCTTTATTTTGGTTTCAGAGTAGCTTATTTCAGTTTCACTTAATCCTGTAGAAAACTGAAGAACTAAACTCAAATAAGACACTCTTAAACTGAAATAAGTTTTGGTGTAAAACAGTGTCACTGTTTTAACGAAAGGGTTAAATATAGTTAAATACATTTAGTTAAACTAAGCCATTATAAACCTGGGTTAATCCACTAGAAGAGTGTCCACTTAATACTGGTATCAGTTTAATAAAATCATATTAAAAACTGACTTAAAACTAATGCAGCATCTGAGTGTAGACTAGCCCTAAGTGTCTCTGCTGCTGTAAATAGATCCACTTAAAAACAGCCCAAAACACTTTAAACTGATGCAAGTTGGCTTGTAGGCAAGCCTTGTTTTATGGAAGGGGCATATGTGAAAACCTTTTGCAAATTGTTTCTGTAACCTCAAGAATCAGCACTAAGGGTACAGCTAGATTACTAGGGTTTTTCAGGATACTGGAGGTATTCTGACAAAGACTCTGCCACATCCAGGGAACTTGTTTGGTCTTCCACCTTTTTTTGAAGAAGAGCAAACACGCTCTTTCAGAAGCCCCTGTATTCCTTGTTCCACGAGGAAGATGGGGGCTTTTGAAAGAGGGGGGTTTTCCAAAATTTGGCCCAGTCTAGATGGGCCAAATTTTGGAAAAACCTTTTCTAACAAAAGTATCGGAAAAAGATACGCAAAATGTGGAGCGCAATTTACATATCTTTTTCCGATAGATCTTTACAGTCTAGACATACCCTGGGGAAAAAAAGAGCTGAGCAGAGCACTCACTACCTTAAGGGGAGGCAGAAATAGGCCAGGCCCTTGCAAGCAAGGGAGAGCACAAGCTTATTCCCTATTATGTGTCCAAGGCTTGGCCATGCAATGACCAGAGGGGGAAATTGTGGGTGTCAGAATATTTATTATTTGCTGATTTTCAAGAACTTAACCGGGTACTTGGCACTGCTTTTTTGGCTCATCTCCTCCACTACACAGAGCCTAGGCTGAGCTGAGCTGAGCTGGAGAAAGGGCAGGGAATTCATGCCAATCCTTTTCCCTAGGTGGTTCACTGGGCTACAGATGGTGGGAGTTAAATGCTCCCATTCTTCCTGTCTAATTAGTGCCATGAACCAAAATGAAAATCTTGTGCTGGTAAATTGTATGTTGGCAGTCACTTCAAGAAAGAACATTAGCTTTTCACTTAGTCATTCGTGTTCATGAAGTTCTTTATTGACTGGCACAATTTGCCTTGGTTGTGTGGATGTGATATTGTGACTGCTGAGGCTGAAATAAAATCTAGGAAGTAAGTGTTGTTGATGTAGTTAGCTATTTGTGTTGCAATTTTGTGATTGCCAGTGTGTAATCAAAGAAATAAAGAGCATGTTGTGAAACAACCTCATGCAGCTCTTAAAGTAAAAAGAGGTGAGGGATTGATTGGGAGGGAAGAGGAAATGTAATGGGACAAATCTACACATTGCTATACATGGGAAGAAAGAGAAATGTTTACAGTATTAATCTTTAAAATGGCCTACTGAACGCAGCTATAAAACTGTCAGACCAACGTTGAAAGCAGTGCAAGAGATATGAAACATATCAGATTATCATCTCTTGAAATTTTAATATAGCCAAATGAGTTTGGATATATAAATACTGACTTTCAAGAACTTTAGTCATGTCTTTAATTATCTTAAAATGTTTCCTTTTCCATAGGTCTCTTGAGAGTTAAGGAAAAAAAAGTGTTAATGATCTAATGATAAATAGTGTTGCCTCAAGTTTATATGGCATCCAAAACCTAGTGTCTGGAATTTAGATCTTGACCTACTACATAAAATTATTTGTTGGGGCCTGTTATGGTCTATCAGTATTGAGAGAATCACAAGGGATGGCTAAAATTTAAAGTAAAAAAACTTAAAAAAACAATGAATAGTTCTATAGCACTTTAGAGACTAACAAAGTAGATGGTATCGTGTTTATGTGAGCACAACCCACTTCTTCAAATGAATGGAGTAAGGGGTCCAGCGTACAAAAAAATAGCAGGGAAAGAGAGGGGATTGGGTGGGGAAAAGAAGGAAAAAATAGGAAAATATTGTCAATTAGAGTATCTGCTAAATAAGACTAATAGAAAATATAAGTACCCAATGCTTAGCTTTTTATGACATTAAGATGTGGAATATAGCGGTCCATCCAGGTCAGGTCTTTGTTCAAACCTTGATTACAGGTGTCAAACTTGTAAGTGAAACAAAGTTCAAATGAAAAGCCCACTAGATGCCTAATTCTTATTGGCTACGTCTACACTGGCCCCTTTTCTGAAAGGGGCATGCTAATTTTACAGGTCGTAATAGGGAAATCCGCGTGGGATTTAAATATCCCCCGCGACATTTAAATAAAAATGTCCGCTGCTTTTTTCCGGCTTTTAGAAAAGCCGGAAAAGAGCGTCTACACTGGCCCCGATCCTCCGGAAAAAAGCCCTTTTCCGGAGGATCTCTTATTCCTACTTTGAAGTAAGAATAAGAGATCCTCCGGAAAAGGGCTTTTTTCCGGAGGATCGGGGCCAGTGTAGATGCTTTTTTCCGGCTTTTCTAAAAGCCGGAAAAAAGCGGCGGACATTTTTATTTAAATGCCGCGGGGGATATTTAAATCTCCCGCGGATTTCCCTATTACGACCTGTAAAATTAGCATGCCCCTTTCGGAAAAGGGGCCAGTGTAGATGTAGCCATTGTGTCCATTGACTTGGGATCAGGCCTTTGTGCTGCTTTCAAGAGTTGAATACAGCCTTAGGAGGCCTTCATCTGTCTTCTAATATGGTTCAGCCTCTTTTGACTGTATTGGATTATTATGTTCCTCTTTCTGGATAGAAATGTTCCTGGATCAGAAGTCAGGCCAGATCAGCACTATGGGGACTACAGCAGCACAGCCATGGCACCATAGTGTAAATCAGCCTAAAGTGATGGAAGGGTTTTTTCTGTCTCCAGGGAAAAACCACCTGCCTGAGTAGTTAGGTCCACACAATTATTCTTCTATTGAGCTAGCTATGTCTATATGGGGATTAGGTAGGCATAACTGTGGGACTTAGTGGGTTTTTTTCACACCCCTGAGCACTGTAGATACATCAACCTGAACTTTAAGCATAGACCAGACTTCATACTTATCTGTTATCACTATAAGCAAATGTTTTCTGGGTGGAGAACGGAAACTGATGTGGCAAATAAAGAAACATGTACCAGCTAGTCCCTCATAGATTTACCTCCTCTTTTGGGATCCATATTTGTAAATCAAATACATATATTGATGCATTTTCACTTTTCCCCCTCTTTTTTTTTTTTTAAGGATGACACTGCACCAATTCCTTGGAGTACAAGGTGTAACATTGCTCAAGGTACAGCAAATGGCATCAGCTTTTTACATGAAAACAATCATATTCACAGAGATGTTAAAAGGTAAAAGCTGCTAATACTCAGTAATACCCACAAAGTTTCCCACTGAATTCACTTTAGAGAGAGAGGAGAGGAAAATGGATTAGGATATCAGTGATGTAGGTCCTCTTTGCCAAGTTCTTGCAAATACCTGTGTGACAGAATTCTTATCACAATGTTTTCTGTTTTTCTATATCAGGACTGTTTACCTAAGATTTCAAGGCCTGCTTTGCCAGTCATTTTAAAGACAACTTCATTTCTTAGTGATTCACCTCTGAGAATATCAGAACAGCTGTATATCTATACAGAAACATTTTAAGCGAAGTAAATCTTTTCACATTTTCCAAAGTTTTATAGGCTTTGTCTTCACTCCTTGGAAGATAGATTTTGCTGCGAGTCTAGTTAAGACTTGCTAAATTGAACTCAGAGGGCATCCCCAGGACTGCCAGTACTCCTGGTCCTGCAAGGAGTAAGGAAATCCAATAGGAGCATTTACTCCCATTGGCCTTCTGCTGTGGGGACGATGCCAAACTTTGCTTAGAGTAAACTAACTCTAGGTATGTATTTTATGTAGCTGGAGGGGCACACCTTAAGCCAAATTTCTGGGTCTAGTGTAGATCTGGCCATAGTGGCTTTGCAACTTACTCTCACTTTAACAGTCTTTCTGGATTTTGTTTTATGCCTAATGCTTGCACTGTATGAGCATATTCTCTCTCTCTCTCTCACTTATTTGTTGTCTCTTACTAAAGTCTGCTTCATCTTTCCTCCTAAATGAAATCTTAGTGATACTGAATAGACCTACAAAACATCACTTCCAAAAGTTACTCAAGGACAGGTGAGAATTTCCATAGCTCAGAGTTCTAAAACGTTGCTCCTGTCGAGATGGTTTGAGCTGCCACTGTAGAACAGCTGATGTGTAATTATTAGTGTATTCAAAAATCATTTCTTGTCTAACTGCAACTAATGTAATAATTATTGCTGTGGAACACTGCTGCACCATGACAACTTTGATGGGAGATTTTTCTGCTGAAAACGCTCTTCTTTTAAGCATTTCATCTGAATGCCTCCTGTGAGTTACTGATATTTTTAATAAAAAACTACAATCAAGTTTGTATGTCAATGGTGTACAGAGGCCTTAAGCAGAAGGGAGATTTTCTACTTGTTATCCCCAAAGCAATTTCTGCCATATCCAGCTCTTGGAGCTAAATTTTTGCGTAGCATTTTTTTTAAGTAAATCAGTCCAGCTTATTTCAAGAAATAGGAGCAGTCAACCCACATCTCCTGAAGACAAGCATTTTAGTCCTTAATAAGGACCATGACTGGCTGAACTATAGGATAATGTCATGGAGAGAGGTCCTGAAGAACCTGCTATCTTCCACAATGCTTCTGCTGAATTCAGTGTCCTTTGATTCTGCAGTCCTCTTTGGGTGCTGGAAAAGAGGAGTAATTCTTACTCCAGCTCCCAACCCAAAGCCTCCTTGCTGCTTTGATTCTGTGTGTCTCAGAACCACGCCACTGCTCAAGCTCCCAAGTTGGAATTTCTAGGGAACAGAGTCTTTTCTACTTTATCTCTCCTATGGTCTCCTGACTCCTGCAAGAGGGAATTGTTTTTCCATCAGTACCACTTTGTCCTCCGTCTTTGCTTCCCTGCTTGGACTCAGTCTTTTGTCCTTTCCCACAGTGAATAATTGAATGTGAGACTGCTACTGCTGATAACTTTTTCCAAGTAGCAAGAATGCATTGTAAAGAAGGCAATTCTTGTTATAATTTCTATGTTCAAGGGGTTTCTGAATTACTGTGGAGAAATCAAACAAGATTCTGGTCTGTTTTCCCATTGCTGCAGTTTGGGAAAATGGAATAGTAACAGAAGCACTGGGGTGAGGTCTTTGCAGATTGAGGAAGCCATTATTGAACTGTTGTTTTCATTGTCACTCTTAACTCTTGATTGTGTTGCATGCAGGAAGAAAACGGGTTGGTCTTTTGTAGTAGGACGCAATCACAATAGAACAATAACAATAGAATCCTTTCTACTTTGTAAAGCATAACAAATTTTGGTCTCTCTTCTAGGCTTCTTGCCTTCTCAAGCTGAGAAGAAACTATGACTTACTCAAAAATTGTTTTTTTCACATATGGTGTTCTGACTGGTCTAGATACTATGATAATGAATTAGGGATCCTTTTATAGATAGTCTATTTATAAGATTAAGGTAGCTAGTAATCTTTCATAAGTGATGGCTAAACTTTTTGCTTAAAAGGCTCTAAGAGTAAGACTAAGAGGTTAGTGATACTAATGTTTCTAATAAGGCTTTGTCTATGTCTACACTGCAAAGCTTTTCCGAGATACTTGAAATATCCTAGAAAAGCTCTGCCGCATCCAAGGAATCCGTCCACTTTTTCGGAACAGTTTCTGAAAAAGCGTATGCATTTTTTCAGCATCCCTGTATTCCTCATTGTATGATGAATAAGGGATGTTCTGAAAGAGAAGGTTTTTCCAAAATTTGGCCCCATGTAGCCTCTTCTGAAAAAAAAAAACCCGAAAAAGATACGCAAATTGCAGTTAGCAATTTGCGTATCTTTTTCCAACATTTCTTTGCAGTCTAGACATAGCCTTTGTGTACTTCAGATGTTTCCTATTGATCTGTTATGGTTGCAAGTATGCATGTTCATAAAATGGAGAGAGAATGCCTAGGTTCAAAGTTACTTTAATACTGTTGCAGGTTCTAGAAGCCAAAAATATTGACATGTAAAAATAGCAAAATATATAACTATATTCACTAAAAAGTTCAGTTTCCCCTTCCATTGAGCTGTCTAGTTCAGCACAGTTTTTCTTTGAGACCATTAAAGGCATATGTGCATGGAGTGTTGCTGAAGCTGTGTTGGTCCTAAGGTGTTAGCAATACAAGTAGAGTGAGGTAATAAGTTGACATGCCTGCATAACTTCTCTTAACTTGTTATGTTCATGTCTCATGGGGAAAAGAAGCATCCTTGTATCCCTTCCACTTGCTTGGTAATTTTTGGAGGCTTCTGGATATGCACCAAAAGCAGCTCTTTGGTGTTTTGTGTAGGATGAGCTAAACTGGAATTCAGAGAATTTTGTGGAGGATTCTGCCTCAAGAACTTTACTAAAATTAATTAGGCTATACAGTTTTGCTTAAAGAAGGAGTGTTCAAGCTGTGCCTAGAATTTTGGGATGTTAATGTTACAGAATTAAGTAACATTAGTTTTGCTCCCTGTTAGTCTCCAGTTTTGCTCCCTTTTAGTCTCCAGGAGAGCTTGTGAATAGATTATTGTGCTGGCCAGCCAGTTACTGATTATTTAGTGAACTATTTGTTCTTCTTCGAGAGGCATCCCTGGGGGTGCTCTACAGTAGATGCTGAGCATCCCAGCACCTCTTGATGGAGTTTCCTCTAGCAGTGCATTGGGAGCCACACGTGCGTGGAGCACACGGGCCCTCCAGGAGCCATCACACATGTGCGGCCGCCCTCCCCCCTTCAGTTCCTTTCTAGTGTCTCCAGACTCCAGACGGAACTCGGCAGTGCTCTCGTTTCTCTCAGCATAGTTATAGAATTTCTCTTCTAGTTTAGTTAGTTGTTAGTTCTCGTTCACTTGTTCAGTGTTGCTTTAGTGTTAAAAAAAACAAAATGCGGATCGGCTAGCGTGTCACTTCTTAGCCGCGTCATTGGATCTCCCAGTTTCAAATGCTGCGTGCTCTGCAATGAGGTAATACCAGCCTCTGGTGGACTCAACAACTGTGTCAAGTGCCTTGGCAACTCACCTTCCCAAAAAGACTGCCCACACTGCGCTAAGCTCAAAGCGCGGGCACGTAAGTATAGAGAGCTAAGGCTTAAAATGCTGATGGCTGATAAGAGTGGACACCCTTCTTCTGACCCAGGCTCAGGTCACATTACCACAGCAAAAAGGGTTAAATCCCCTGAGGCCGTAAAAAGACAGGCAAGCTCGCTGCCTCAGCGCTCTTCTAAGAGGCACCCTGCTGACAGGCAATCAGATTCTTATAATAAGCACCTCAGCACTTCTGACCACCCAGGTGTCTCAGGCAAACAGCACAGTAAACACAAACAAAATACAGGACTATGTATTTTGTTTCAGCTACACCAGACTAACACGGCTACATTTCTATCAGTAAACACAAAAGCACTAAAACAGCTGCCCCCTCAAAGGCAACAGGCCACATAGTGCCTGCCTCCATCAACGTGGCACCGACCAGGACGCCATTTGCCTCAGCATCACTTCAGCCAAAATCTCAGGACCGCAGCACAGCACCGCCCCTCTTCCCCCCCCCCCATGGTTCAATTCTTCTTCCATTGTCAGGAGCAACTCCTCAGGAGGCTAGCTCTGTTCTCTCTGCATCGCAGTCAGTACACTCTGCAGCAGCACAGCTCCCACATTCTCTCGTCAGGAGCTACAGGGAGATTAAAGATTTAATAATGTCTCCTATGCTCCAATCTCCTATTCTGAGTGACAACCGATATCCTCACTCCCCCTTTTCTGAGTATTCACAATCACGTTTCCCTCTCTCAATGAAAGAGGCAGAGGACGTGGCTATGTTTTCACCACAACTATCTCCATGCTCAGAGGGGTCAGGAATGTAAGTTAACCCTGTGCAGCCAAATTTTTTCCCAATATAAACTGCTCCCTGGACTTTATACCCATGGATGCCTTCACCCATGGTTTGCCCTCCACAGTGGCAAATGTGGAATCAATGCCCGCAGCAGCAACATAGAAAAAAACCATTCAAAACCAAACATTTAGAGAAACCTTGCACTTTTCTGATTAAATCACCCTCTGTACCTACTGACAGAAATGACGGTGAGGATCTATACTCTCCACACTCTTCGGTGGCATCTTATTTCAGCCTAACTCTCTTTCTACCACAGAGGTGGCAATCCTACCCCCATCTGCTAGCAATACAGAGGATATTTCGTCCTTTCAGGACTTTTTAAAAAGAGTTGTCACAGATTTAAGTATCACCATGGAAGAGGTACAAGACTCTCACTATGAGCTCACAAACATCCTCCAGGTGACACTATCTGCTAAAATAGCTCTACCTATCAATTCAGCCGTACTTGAACCGGCAAAAACCTTGTGGCAGACTCCTGCCTCAATACCACCAACATCTAAAAAGGCAGATAGGAAGTATTTTGTTCCCCCTAAGGGCTCTGAATTTCTTTTTTCACGCCCTTCACCAAATTCGCTGGTAGTGGATGCTGCGCAGCAAAGAAATAAACAGCAGAACCGATCCACTCCATCTGAAAAAGACAATACAAGATTGGACTCTTTTGGTAAGAAGCTTTGTTTCTGCTACTCCTTCAGATGAAGGTAGCGAATTACACCGCATTACTCAGTAAATACGACTTTAACAACTATTCAAAATTTAACACATTTATTGAACATATCCTGATAACAAGAAGACACAGTTTAAAACTATGATTTCAGAAGGTCAAACGATATCACATATAGCATTACAACCCGCCCTTGATGCAGCAGATACAGCCATGAGGACAACAGCCACAGCAGTCACCATGAAAAGGGCCTCATGGTTCAATTCTTCTGCTTTTCCCCGTCAAGTCCAACCAGTTGTGGAAGATCTCCCATTTGATGGTGATAAGCTGTCTCAACAAAGACTAATGAACTTCTGCAGTCAATGAAGGACTCAAGGTCTATACTTTGGTCACTTGGCATCGAAACACCTGCAACAACACCAAGACAATTCAGATACCAACCATATCGGAGACAAAGGTACCCACAAGCCATGTACTATTATCAGAGGCAAGACCATCTGCCATACTAACAATGCGGGCAGGGTAGACAACAAAGACAATGTACTCCGAATAAGCAAATTTGAAAGGCCAATCAAGAGACCAAAAGCCACATCACCTACCCTGGAGTCTCAAAATACATCAAACTATTCCATTTTCGTTTGTTCCCGTTAAAACAAACAAACAAAAAACCCTGAAAAACTAGTACCTCTGACAAGTGGGTAATTCAAACTATCCCCCTGCCCTCCCTCCCTTTCCCTCTTCAGAGTCCCCTCTCACAAGGCAATCTTACAACAAGAGGTGATTCACCTCCTCCAGTTAGGGGCTATAGAACTAGTGGCCCCGCATTTCCCCAGAACGGGGTTCTATTCACACTATTTCTCACAGAGCCGTCTAACAGATGTTTTCTTCGTTTTACTGAGATCTCCAACATTATCAATACACGGTCCTACCCATGGGACTTTCTACAGCACCCAGGGTAATTTCCAAAGTGTTGGCAGTCGTCGCTGCCCATCACAGAAGATGTGGAATCACTGTCTGTCCTTATTTAGACAATGGCCTCATCAAAGCAAGGCCTGAACATCAGTACCACCAGCATACCCTCATAGCCCTAAATTATCTGGAGGTCTTAGGACTCCAGGTAAACCACAGCAAATCAATGCTCACACCTACTCAAACCATACAATTCACTGGGGCAGATCTCAATTCCATCACAGCCACAGCCTCTCTGCCTGCTGACAGATTCATCCGTATCAGACAACTGGTACAATCTTTCCAAGAGATGCCCTCAGTACTGGCTCATGACTATCTACAACTATTAGGCCACATGGCATCATGCACCCCAGTGGTCCCCAAAGCATAACTTCTCATGAGATGTTTTCAAGGCTGGCTCCGACTCAAATACAAACCTCAGGTCCATCACATGACCAAATCACTCAGATTACCATGTGCAGTAAAGGCATCCCTATGCTGGTGGAGAAGTTCATCCAACCTGTGCACAGGGGTAACCCTTCAAATCTCAGATCCCACAATAATTATTAACACAGATGCATCCTTCATGGGATGGGGCGCTCATAATAAGGGCCAAACAGCACAAGGCCTACGGTCCTCAGCAGATCGCATCCCTCACATCAATATCCTGGAACTCAGGGCAGTCCACCTGTCATGCCAAAGACTACTTCCCCATACTACGGTGAGTCATATCTATATACGGATAAAACGGCATGCATGTTTTATATAAACGGACAAGGCAGTGCATGCTCACAGGCTTTCTGCAAGGAAGCCATAGCGCTTTGGAACTGGTATCTACCCCGAGACATATGCATAACTGCATGTTACCTCCCAGGCATCTTAAACTCCACAGCAGATGCCCTCAGCAGAGCCTTACCATGGGACCACAAGTGGGAACGCGATTATACAGTCCTCAATAATATACTCAGATGATGGGGCTCACCACTCATAGACCTACTCGCCACCAGAGCAAAAAAAAAAAAAAAAAGCCAAAGCTACTGCTCTAGGGCAGGCATGGGAAAGCACTCACTCAGAGATGCTCTCACCTTAACATGGAAGGCACCCCTGCTTTATGTGTTCACCCATTTCCCCTCTTCAACAGAGTCCTAATAAAGACACAAAGTGGCAAAGCAAAACTCATTCTCATGGCACCCTGTTGGCCTCACCAACCATGGTTTCCCCTCCGGCACAGGATGGCATGGTACCACCCAATACGCTCCCATGCACTCCGAACATCTTATACCAACTGGGAGCCACGTCTCCTCACCTTCAGTTCCAGAGACTCCACCTCAAGGCGTGGCACCTCGATGGTTCACAGGCATAGAATTTCAGTGCTCCGAACAGGTGGAGACATCTTATTACAAAGCAGAGCTCCTGCAATGAGAAAAACATATTAACAAAGGGACCCATTTCACTCACTGGGTGACCTCGCCTAATATACCACTCCCGGCTATTTTAGAATACTTACCACATCTTAGAAGACACCATAGTCTTTGCACACCCGATAACCAAATGACTTCTAAAAGGTCTACAGTCTATATACCCAGACATTGCGGCCCTAGAGAACCATGGGATCTACTTATGCCATTATCAACACTCATAAAGTCGCCATTTGAACCTATGGCTTCATGCTTCCTACGTCATTTAACATTAGAAAAACGGCTTTCTTGGTGGCAATAACTGCAGCTCGTAGAGTGAGTGAGATGGCGGCCCTTATGCCTAACCACCTTTTTACTATCTTTTTGTTTAAAGACAAACTCTGTATGTGACTATACCCAAAATTCTCACTGAAGGTGCGCTCCACTTTCCACCTCAACCAAACGATATACTTACTGTTATTTTTTCTTTTCTGAAACCTCATACTAACGCTGTTGCAGATCAGATGCACACGTTAGATGTCAGAAGGACACTTTCCTTCTATATCAGTACTACCAACGTTTCAGGTTGTCTTCGCAACTCTTCATCTCCATTGCAGATCACAGCAACAGAAATGGAATATCATCACAAAGATGATCACATTGGACTTCTGACTGCATTACTACATACTACTCTCTAAATAACTTACCTCCGCCATTTCCAATCCAAGCAAACTCCATAAGAGCGGCTGACACTTCCATCGCTTAACTAAGGAAAATTCCCGTGGAGGACATATATGCAGTGGCCACGTGGTCCTCAGAAGACACTTATGCAAAGCATTACGCATTCGACACGGGACCTCTCCAGCATACTAGATTAGCAAAAGCTGTGCTACAAACAGCATACTTATCTGATCCGAAGTCCCTACCTCCATACAATGTACTACTTTATAGTCACCTATTGTGGAGCACCCGTAGGGACGCCTCTCGAAGAAGAAGAGGAGGTTACTCACCTTCCAGTAAATGATGTTTTTCGAGATGAGTGTCCCTGGGGGTGCTCCGCTATTCTCCCTTCTTCCCCTCTACTTTGGAAAACTTTAATATCAAGATATCAAACATCCTCGCCGGGTTCTGAATAGAGAAGGAACTGAAGGGAGGGGAGGCCGTGCATGCGCGATGGCATCGGGGAGGCCAGCACGCTCTGTGCACCGCGCATGCGCAGCCCCCAATGCACTGCTAGAGAAAACTCTGTCAAGAGGCACTGGGATGCTCAGCACGTAATGTGGAGCACCCCCAGGGACATTAATCTCGAAGAACATCGGTTACTGGAAGGCAAGTAACCTCCTCTTTTGATAGTTATGGCAGATTCCCACCAGTGGTCACTTTCATATATGTGTTACTTACTAAAGTAAATCATCAACTTCAGTGAGTTTTCCAGATTCCAAATATTGGTTAAAAATGAGTACAGTTCACATACAGATATTTAAATGCTTTTTTTTAAGTGTGATTAAAAACATGTTGAGAACATTATTTTTGTTTTTCAGTGCAAATATCTTACTAAATGAATCATTTATGCCAAAAATTTCTGACTTTGGACTTGCAAGGGCATCTGTGAAATTCACACAAACCATCATGACTGATAGAATTGTGGGAACAGCAGCCTACATGGCACCTGAAGCTCTGCGTGGAGAGATAACACCCAAATCTGATATTTTCAGTTTTGGTGTGGTGAGTAGCCAAGAGAACACTGCTGTACTTACTTCCTCTTTATAAATGATTCATGAAACTGAAAATCCAACATTTGTCACCATTTTTTCTTGCATATACTGTGTTTACTAAAGGAAACCACTTTGTACCTTAACAGTTAATGTATTACAGGGTTGTACCTCCCTGGTCTGACATTCTCAGGACCTGACCGGTCTCGAACCAGGGAATTTGCTGCACCAGGGAAGGTCAACATGGACCCCACTGCTGTCATTGGCTGCCGAGCCCTGCTTTGGTGGCAGCAGATGGGTTGGCATTGACCAAGCAGGAGTTGTGGGAGGGGACACTCTGGGGAAGAGGCAGGGTGGCTGTGGAGTCCTGTGGCCAGGGGCTAGGAGCACAGCCCGGTGGGAACACACTAAGCCCCAATGGCTGGCTATGGAGCTGCACTTCTGGCCCCCAGCCACAGGGCTCTGCAGCCACCCGAGTATTCCCCGTTCCCATTTCTCCCTCCCTCTCACCATCCTTTCTGAGCTTGCAGTGCATTGGAAGCTCTGACAGAGTGAAGGAGGAGTTGCTGAGTGGGGATTGGCCATTCTTCATGAGTGCTCCAGCCCGGGAGAATTCATGGGGATGCCAGGCTGCAGATGTTGCTGGATTATAAAAATCCAGATTACAGAAATTGAACCTGTGTTCTGTTGTGCTGTTTGAAGATATTTGAAAGTGCTAATTAATTAGAGCTGGCATTTGAATCTTACTACTGGTGGCTGCTATTCTGCTGTAAAGTGAGTTTGATGGTGTAACTTAAGTTCCAATTTGCTTAAATACTGTCTTTACAGTCCTTAAGATGAGTTACGTTTATATGTTAAATATCGTTTCCACATGCGCACCTTAGAACAGAGAACTGGTTCTCTTAACTTCTCTGCTTTTAAAACCAACAACCCCAAATTTGACTGTTGTGTGCTGCTAAAGCACAGTAATTTATGCCAATCATGCCTGGCTTGCTCTTAAATCAGCATAAGCAGCGTATTGGTGTTCCTTGCTCTACCCGAGGGTATTCAGGAGAGTGGTGAATCCAATTCTGGAGAGATTATTCCTCATCACAAGAGTTGCTTTCTGACTAGCAGCTTGTGAGATGAAAAGACAAGGAAGAAATGTTTAAGTACCTGAAAAACACCAATCACCTGCTGAGGAGAAATGAGGTTATGAATAGGAAAATAAACACCACCCTGTGGGGTCAGGGAAGAACTGCAGGGAATGTCCATACCGCACACAAAGTGAAAAAGGAAATAGGGTGACAAACCAACTTCTACCATCAGAAGGCGTGAGGTGAGAAAAGCCAAGGAGTTCACCTGCTCTTCTAAAAATGAGGAAAATGAGGGAAGCAAGAATCAGCTAGTTATGTCCAGAAATGCTCTCTGCTTTGCAAGCTGAGATCCTAGGGACTTGCACTTGAAATTGTTATAAGTACAAGCCAAAGATCTTGTTCCTTTGTTTCAAATGATTTATGTGTTAACTATTTCTGGATGCTTTTTTTTTATAGGTTTTACTGGAAATAATAACGGGGCTTTCACCAATAGATGAAAACCGCGAGCCACAATTACTGGTACTGACCTTTTTTTTTGTTTCATATAAAACTTTAAGTTCCTGTTTAGGGATGTCCCAGCTTTGACATCAAGCAGGTACAGATAGTGCATCCCGGTGCTGTGTCAAAGTCTGTATCAGGAGTAATGCAGGAACCCTTTCTTGAACTAGTGGGAAAGAGTCTAATCAAAACCAAGAAAAACACATTGCCAGTTTTGAGGAAGCTACCCTATCTTACCTCTCTGGGCCATGGGTATCACATGGCATCAACATCTGGAAAAAGGGCCTCAGGGAATCCATAAAAGTAAATCTTAACAAAAGAAAGGTATCATTCACACTGCATCATGCATCCATCATTTCCTAAGGTAAATTTAGTTATATTGTGGCTGCTGTCATTGTAAAGAGCAGAATTGGGGAACTCAGTAAGGGATTGTTGCTCCTTAACTTGTTAAAAGTTCGCAGCTTGTATTTCACTGCCAGATAGATGCTTTAAAGGGGAGTGAACAGAAGAGGGCAATTTTTGAGTGATACATCCCTTGTCATCCAGTTACAGTTTCTGGCAGGGAGAGATGTAGAGATACCTGATGTTGCTGCTTTGATGATCCTGGCTAATAGGTCCATAAATGGCTAGCCAAAACAAACTCATGTAATTCTTTTCTGCACTCAGTTATTCTTTTGGCCATCATAACATCACCTGACAGTTTCCACAAGTTGACTGTATTGTGTGAAGAAGCGCTTCCTTATGTTTGTTTTAAACCCGCTGCCTGTTAATTTTCGTTGGGTTACTCTTGGTTCTTGTGTTATTTACGCCTTCCTGTAATATTTCCTTGTTCACTTTCACTACCCCTTTCATGACTTTATAAACCTCTGTCATAACCCCCCCCCCCTTAGTTCTTGCTTTTCCAAACTGAACATTCTTTGTGTTTTTAATCTGTCCTCATATGGAAACTCTTTCATACCCCCTAATAATTTCTGTTGCCCTTCTTTATACCTCTTCCAACTTAGATACATCTTTTTTAAAAAAAATAGGGTGACTAGAACAGTATTCAAGGTGTGGGCATACCATGGATTTATATAGTGACATTGTGATATCTTCAATCTTCTTATCTATCCTGTTCATAATGGTTCTTAATATCTTGTTAGTTTTTTTACTGATGCTGCACATTGAGCAGATGTTTCAGAGAAATAACCATGATGATGCCAAGATCTCTTTCTTCCTTGAGTGATAGCAGATAATTTAGGCCCCATCATTTTGTATATTAGTTGGAATTATGTTTTTCAGTGTGCATTACAGGCAGTCCCCGACTTACGCGGATCCGACTTACGTCGGATCCGCACTTACGAACGGAGCTTTCTCGCCCCGGAAGTCGGGGCGAGAAAGCCCCGTTCGTAAGCTGCTCTGGTGCCCCTGGTCTGCTGGAGACCGTCTCCAGCAGACCAGGGGCACCGGGCGGGTTCCCGCGCTTCTGAGGCTTTGCCAGAGCAAAGCCTCAGAAGCGCGGGAACCGCTGCTGCTGCCCCTTGAGACCCGGTGCCTGTGGTCTGCTGGGGACGGTCCCCAGCAGACCACAGGCACCCGGACTGAAGCCGCAGCCGCGGGGGGTCCCGCGCCTCTGAGGCTTTGCCAGAGCAAAGCCTCAGAGGCGCGGGGAACCGCCGCTGCTGCCGCTCCAGTCCGGGTGCCTGTGGTCTGCTGGGGGCCGTCCCCAGCAGACCACAGGCACCCAGACTGAAGCCGCAGCCGTGGCGGGGTCCCTCGCCTCTGAGGCTTTGCCAGAGCAAAGCCTCAGAGGCGCGGCACCCCGCTGCCGCTGCGGCTCTGCTCCCCGTGTCCCTGGTCTGCTGGGGGGGGGGGCGCAGCTAGTGTGCTTCCCCCCCCCCCCCAGCAGACCAGGCTTTTGTTTTGGACTCTGGGGCAGAGCAGCTGGGGCGCTGCCGATTGGTCCTGCAGCGCCCGTGGGCACTACTGGACCAACCCGGCAGCACCCCAGCTGCTCTGCCCCAGGTCCTGATTCAGCCGCTGCTGGTCAGTTTCAGCAGCGGCTGAATCAGGACGTCTGGGGCAGAGCAGATGGGGTGCTGCTGGGTTGGTCCAGTAGCACCCCAGCTGCTCTGCCCCAGGCGTCCCCAAGTCAGCTTCTGCTGAAACTGACCAGCGCTGACTACAGGAAGCCCGAGGCAGAGTTGCTCTGCCCCGGGCTTCCTGGAATCAGCTGCTGATCAGTTTCAGCAGCAGCTGACTTGGGGACGCCTGGGGTTCTTAAGTTGATTCTGTATGTAAGTCAGAACTGGCGGTCAGTTTCAGCAGTGTCTGAATCTGGACGCCAGTTCCGACTTACATACAGATTCAACTTAAGAACAAACCTACAGTCCCTATCTTGTACGTAACCCGGGGACTGCCTGTATTTTGTGCTTATCAGCTTTGAATTTCATCTGCCATTTTGTTGTCCAGTCAGCTAGTTTTGAGATCCCTTTGTAATTCTTCACAGAAGAGGCCTGATGACTTAGTGTTTATCAATTTGTTCCAGTACCTCTTTTATTTACACCTCAATCTGGCACAGTTCCTCAGATTTGCCCCCTAAAAAGAATGGCTTGGCCACGGGCATCTCCCTCACATCTTCTGCAGTGAAAACTAATGCAAAGAATTAATTTAGCTTCTTTACACTGATCTTGTCTTCTTTGAATACTCCTTTAGCACCTTGATTGTCCAATGACCCCACTGATTGTTTGACAGGCTTCTTGCTTCTGGTGTACTTTAAAAAATTACTGTAAATTTTTGTGTCTTTTTTTGTTGTTGCTCTTCAGATTATTTTTTGGCTGCCTACTTAAACTTTTACACTTGACTTGCCAGAGATTATGCTCCTTTCTTCTGTCCTCATTAGGAGTTGGCTTCCAATTTTTAAAGGAAGCCTTTTTGCCTCCCGATTGCCTTTCTTATTCTGAGACTTAGCCATAGTGGCCTTTTTTTGTTCCTCTACATGTATATTCACCTGCTCGTGCACATATTTAAATCTTATCTCTTTCACTAACAGATGTCGATCCAATAAACAATATCATCTCACCCATTTTCTCAGTCAGTAAAATGTAAAGTACTTACATGTTTAAACCTTGCTGCTCCTTTTAAAAATGTTGTTCTATTCAGAAGTTTTAACACTACCATATCCTCTTACAGTTAAGTATCAAAGACGAAATTGAAGATGAGGAAAAGACAATTGAAGATTATGTTGATGAAAAAATGAGTGATTGGGATGCCATTTCCATTGAAAAAATGTATTCAGTTGCTAGTCAGTGTCTGAGTGAAAAAAAGAACAGGAGACCAGACATTAAGATGGTACATGGATTTTCACTTCAAGGTTTGTGTAACCCATATGTTTTGCATGGTGGTGGTAATGTAACTAATTCATACCTATTCTGTTTTTGCAGGTCCAGCAGCATCTACAAGAGATAAGGGCCTGATACCTGTTTCTGACCAGTTCCGTGCCATGCCAGCATTCCAGGCTTTTGTGGCATATATGTACAATCTTTTGTTGGAGTTTCCTCACTGTACCTTCTTCCCTTGACAACTCAGGCAAGGAACTTTCTCCAAGACTTTATGCATTAGTCATTTGAAGATGATGTCTGATTAAAACAATGGGTGTCTTAGCCCCTGTAAGTCAGAATGTCTCACTTCCAGAAGACTTTCCTTGGTTGCCTTAGAGAGCAAGAATGCTGAGATTCTTATGGCAATATATTGTGCTTCTGCCACACCATCTCCACTTTGTTTTCTTAATATAGTTCCTGACTAGAATCCAGGCTTCTGCAGCAATCTGGGTAACATAGAGCTGTTACAAAGAGACAATGGTAAATAAATTGATGCCTGGTAAACTGTTTCTAAGCAGGAAGACTAGCCCTTTTCAGTTTCTACTGTAAGCAAAAACTTCAACCCCTCAACAGAAGCATTAAAAGTCTCTCTGGGCACTGCTAGAGAACACCTTCCTAAGAAATATTTGCTTTCCCATATCCCCTGGAGCTTGTGTGCACCTGTACTACCCTCTAAAATATGAAATAACATCTCAAGCATTTTTGCTTTAGTGGGTAGAGAAAGACAGACTATCCCTTCTTGCCAACAATGCAGTAGAATAATTTGATTTATCTGTCAAATGTGCATTTGTAGTCAGCTGTTCTATAGCATTAATGGATCACTCATTTGTACGGGGGCAGCCAAGGATTTTTACAGGTTTCTAGCACAAGATTTTTTTTTCCAGCCCTGTTGTGCTGCTTAGTGCTCACCTGCAGCTCTATTTTCTATCCATACTGCAATTATAACAGTATGCTCTTTCACTCCATTATTGCAAATGATGGGTGATTTCTACTGTTCCATTTCATCAGCTGAGTGGAGTCTGTATCTCCTCAGTACACATGGCTGAGTTCTTATTGTCCAATGCAAAATATTCCTTATAAGTTAAAGTACTTTCTTTCAAAAGAAAGTACTAGGCTGTTTCTTTGTAATGAAACAGATGTAAACATAACTAGAGGGTCTTTAGCAGAGTGTTAGAACCACTGGGTGGGAGCTGATGACAGTCAAATTAGGCACAGTTGTATGGTTTTGTTTTTTAACAGCATAAGTAGCCATTGGGACAAACTACCATTGGAAAATAGTGGAGTCTCCATCTCTTGTCTTCAAATCCATTCCATTCTGAATAGTACACTTTAAGCAACCCACTTTTGAACATTTGGCTATGAACATTCTGGGCTTGGAACTACTTCCTACTCTCTGCCAGAGGAGCAATAGGCAAGGCCCCCCTCTCCTTTGGGGCAGTGGGAATGCTGTTGTGTGTGTCACATGCCGATGTGGTTCAAGAAATGAGTATAATCAACCATGGTTTTCTATCTACAGAGATGAAGTGTGCTGAAAATGGAATAGATTGGTTAAAAATTAGATGTGATTAAAAGGATTTAAGTATACTTACTGTTAATAATGACAATGGCCTGGACCACTTAGGCCAGAAGATGATCCCAACTAAAACACCTAAATGGTTTTATTGAATTTAGCAAATGAAAAGGGTTTGACTCCATAACTTTTTTCTAGACTAATGCAAATTAATTGGACAGAAACTTAATACTCACTCAGAATTACTTGTGTTGCCATTTTCAGTCACTATTTTACTCTTTTGTAGTTCAGCCATAGATATTCCTATGAGCCTGTCTATAGATTTAAACCATCAAACTGGGAATATAGTTTTTACCTACATACATTTATGCTTTTTTTAAACAGGAAAAAATATTTTCATATATTTTTCCAAATTAACTCAACTCTTCATTTTAAAAAATGGACTTCAACTTAGTCTATAAAAGTCATGCAATACAGTTAATAGCAGTGGGTTATGTCAAAACAAAATCAAGTAATCTTAATTCTGTAAACTAATTATGGAATTAGAATCAACTCAACATTCAAGGGACAGATTGCTCCATCAAAGTTACTAAGTATGTACATGCAGAGAGGGGAATAAAGACTTCAAAATAAATTTTAAATGTGGCTTCTTTTGCTTCCTAACTTTAAGTATTTAAATCAATGCATCATACATACATTACCTTTCTGTAAACAGAATACTTCGTCCTTGGTCATGCAGACTGAAAGTACTAACAAATGTGTTGGTGGTTACTTATTTTTTTTTAAGTGTCATGTACGTTAAATGGCTGCCTTGGTAGTTTTCCAAATACTTTCCTTAACATGCATAAATTCCGTGCTTACCTTTTGAACAGACACAGTAAACAACATTTTTATTTTTACAGATTAATTGTACAACTTAAGAAAAACACTCTTCACCTAAATTCAGCTACGTGTTGTGACTAGTTAAGCCCTTTAAAGAGAGTATATTCCAGGGGTGTCCAAACTTTTTTCAAAGAGGGCCAGATTTGATGAAGTGAACATGCGTGAGGGCCGACCATTTTGCCTGACATTCTTTGAACCATTAAAATTAAATGCAAATTAACTATTTTATGCAAAGTTTATTGCAAACGGCATACTTTTCATTTCGTCACATGGATGACAAATCTAAACAGGTGTTAAATCACTCTGCCTTTCATATCTGAAGGCCAGATGAAAAAAAAATCCAGGAAGCTGAAATATGTCAGGAACATTGTAAAGTACAATACATATTACTGGTAATAAAGGTTGTCAACTTTTAAGTTCAAAAAATATGAACAGGAACATAACACCAAGTATATATGTTGTGTCCAAATATATTTATAACTGATTTAGACCAACTGACATTAACTGAGATTTTACAATGTATTCATCTCAACACATATGGATTCGTTGGGGGCCATAAAAGATAGATATTGCCAAATTACCTGTGGGGCCGTATTAAACTGGAACACAGGCTGCAGTTGGCCCGCGGGCCGGACTTTGGACATGCCTGGTATATTCAAAGTACAGTTAAAGAGTAACAGCTGTTCTTATGCTACCTCCCCCCCCCCCCCGCATCTAACATGGATATTTTGGACATGGGCGAATTACTGTGTGAACAAACATTAGTTACCAATAGATACTGAAAGCCTTTAGAATGTTAACCTTTAATTAGATATATTTGCATTTTGACATAACTGTAGAAAACATTTTTACTTTGAGTATCATAATAGTTACAAGAAATTGGAAAACAGAATAATCTAAAACTACATCTTATTATTGATGTTACTTCAAAACAAGAGAAATGATGATCAAACGGTTAATACACCTTCCTTTTTGTAAGTATTTCTATGACCTTCAAGCAGTAAATGATAAAGCATCTGACAGAAGACAGGATGCACTTGTGAATTATACTAACCTGTTGTTTTTAAGTTGAGCACAACTGTGTCCATTTTCACATGAGAATGACAAGAGTGGAAGGCCAGTGTTAGTTAACACTAATGCTTATTGTACCTAAAACATTCATGCTTTGAGATTTATTTTTCTGTGTTTGAGCCCATGCACCTGAGGTACTTTAGATCATGGTAGCTCAGGTGCTAAAAGACTAAATATTTTGCAGACATTTCACTGATTTAAAGTGAAATTTCACTGTCTTATCTGCCTCTCAAAGCAGAAACTAAATGTAACTCTTAGAATATCTCTGCATTATGGGTATGGTTAAAGTTCAATGAACTCTTAAGAGTTGACCTATATCCCCTGACTTGGGCTCATGGGACTCAGGCTATGGGACTAAATTCACAGCGTACATGTCTGGGTTGGCACCCAAGCTCTGGGATCCTCCTTTTTATGGGGTCCCAGAGCCCCATCTGGAGCTTAGACATCTGCACTGCAATCTGACAGCTCCATGAGCCCAAGTCAACTGATACAAGTCAGATGCAGGTATGTTATTGCACGGTAGACATACTATAAAATAGCAGCATGTTTATGTTGCCATAGCCTCATAGTGCAGATACATCTACACTGACAGGCTTTTTCTGTCTTTGTAGGAACACGACTTTCCTGGACAGCATTAATTGTATCGACAGAAGTAGTCTTCTGTCTACATAGCTGTGTCGATGCACGGGGGGTTAGCTGCATACTTGGCCACAGTTAAACCAAACCTTAGCTATAGACAGTGCTCAGTTGGTGGAAGAATTGTTCTACTGACCTAGCTGCCACTTCCCAGGAAGAAGGCTTCCCACAGTGATGGGAGAATCAGCACTGGTAGTATCTATACTGAAGCCTAGAATAGTGCAGCTGTGCCTCTGTAGTATTTCAAGCATAAACAAACACTAAAACTCTAGTAAAGCTCTTCAGAGCAGTAATGTAGCTATGTCATTATCGACACAACCAAACTGGAGGATTGTTTCCAATCAGCACCTCTCTCCCCTAACAATGTTTTTATTCTGTGCTGTTTCTAAACATATGTTTACAGGTATGTACTTGTGTATGATAATTTTGTAATGTGAATTCCTGCTGAAATTTAATATAGAAAACCCTCACAAACACTGAACCAAAACTTCATCTTTATTGATAAATTGAAATTTACAAAATACAGGAAAGACAGGCTTATTTAACTGAAATGTTTGAAAATGTTACATTCAATACATATATACTGGAGATAAGTTTCCATAATCAATATTTTAATGATTTTTAGATTTAATCCAATGCCTACATAGCACAAATGATATTAACAGCTTGATTCATTATATAAACTAACACAAGTGAATGTAAAAATCTCATTTTTCCCATGTTACTTTTGAAATAAGCTTTTGCAGTGTAATTTATCACTTGCTCATCTGTGTTTTTCTGGCAACAAATCTACTAAAGGGGAGAGGGAGGATTTGAGGAGTTAGTCCAGACATTCATTTGTTCTAGCAGCTACATCTTTCCCCATGTGCTTTATGAAGGCAAACAACATTTAAAAAAAGATTCATTCAACCATCAAATGACCAGTAACATTTCAAGGAACAACAGTCCAGGCTTTTATTAATGCCCTAATTGTGCGCTGCTTCTAAGCATTGACTGACAAAGTATTAACCAGATGCTAGTAGGTGCCTTTGTCTAGTGTCCATATATGACAGATTAGATAATATGGTGAATATTTCAGTAAGCATAGCATAAGGCCCTATTCTACTCCATTGCTGTTTATGGCAGCTTCCTATTCCAATATTGTAAGCAGCTTTGTTTTTCTGGGTTGGAGTGTGGAAGGAAAGTGCAGTTACACCCCACCTTGCATGTTGCTGTATATTGGACAGACTACACAGTGCCTGCTGACCATCAGTTGACATGAAAGGCTACAGTCTGACATGGTCTGGCTTTGGGTGGGCACCAGAACAGCCCATTAGGTGATTGTGACAAGGAGCTCATAAGCAGTTGTCTGATTAAGCAATGGGGACAACAGTCTAGCCTACCCACCCTGCAGGTGGAGAAGCCAGTTCTCTCCCCACCCAGAAGCCCTTACCTCCTGATTTATGGATGATCATGTCAATTCATATCTCCCTCCATGGATCTTTAATATCATCCATTTCTCTCCCTACTGACCAGGGGTTTAAGCCTGCATAGCTGCCTGCCTTACATTGTGATGTTCCTAGTAAGTCAGTTTGTCTAAAGGTCCATGCCTCTGCTATATTTTCTGTCCAGTGGCTATGAACAGCCTATAGCTAGCTGTTACCAGTTACCACCCAGTGTCTCTCTCAGCAATCACATTTATTCTTAAAAAGTATTACACAGTAAAACATTTTAAAAAGCCAAGTTCCTATGCAGGTGCTAAAGTTTAGCAGAAGTCACCCACCTTTCTGGGGACCAAAGTCAGTTTTAAATCAGCCTTTTTATTTCAAAAAGCACTTTTTTGGCTGTTGGTTTCTAGTGTGACCCAAGCCTCCCAAGGAGTGGTACCTCTCTGGAGGTGTTTGCAAACAATGATTCACCTTAATAACTCCCTATTTTCAATTCCTGGCAGACCTGTGACAACTCTCACCCATTAGAGCTGCATACAATTTCTGGCCCATGTATTGCATAGACCTCTCATACACTTAAAGCAAAATGGTCCTCACAGCTATTGCATGCATTTGTAATATTGGTCACAAAAGCTATGAACAAATTCCTGCAGACCTACAACATGGGATCAACGGGTAGAGAAAGGACCTATAGAGAGTATCAAGTGGTACAAAGCAGCATTTATTTTGATAATTCTCACAAGCTGTAAAATTCCTTGACGAAACTGAAGAAGAATTATGTTTTTCTGTCTTTTTGTAGCAGGACCCCGGGTAGGCTACAGTAATGAAGCTACAGATTTCAGAAAGTTGCAAGGATCAACAGATCATATGATCTGTTCTATTTGATTGAGTCCTGGATTACTATAGCTAGTCCGACTATTTTAATTTAAAAATTATATTTAAATTTCTAACCCTCACCCAGTTAGAACTGCAGTGTAATAATTTTTACATATATCCTACTAGTATTGATCATTATCAAAAAATGTAAGACTAAAACTATAAGGCCTTTAATATTCCCACTTCAAAAGTAAAAGTTTAAAAAGGCACAAGTCAATTGAGCCACAAGTACAGGCTGATAAAGTTTCTGACAGAAACAGTAAGAAAACTTTTTCACTACTGAAGGGTGTTTCTAAAGTTTTGTTTGTAGCAATGCTTTTTCTTCATAAGGCTCTAACTTTACACTTTTTAAAAATGGAGTTGGGAACATGAAGTAGCTCCTTATTCAATTATTTTAATTGAACACTTAGTAATTTTATAGTGATTCATTTTACATACTGTACAGATACGTTGTGGTTAAACTAAAACATGAGTGTCTGATAGGTGCAGATGGAAGGAAAAAACCCTCTTACTACACCTCTTGGTATAAAGTCACTTGCAAGAGAGACAAAAGAAGATCAAAGCATCAAGGAAGGCGATTAACTGAAGATCAGAGAAATATTTTGAACAGTACAATATATACAATTTTTAAAAAATATAACAAATGTAAAATTTTATTGCTGTATAAAATAGACTTGAAAATCTCTATTGTAGTCTTCAGATTGTTCAGTGCAGTCTCAAGAGATTAGGTAACATGTCATTGTTAATATTGCAAATAATAGGTGGAGCTAAAGTAAAATCACCCCAGGTAGTATTAGTGTCAAAGAATTATCTCCCCAGAAAATGAGATTAAAGTACATTCCCCATGGAGTAAGCATAATTGTGATGTTGCCATCTGTCAGTGTACAGGCCCAACACCTACGATATATTATGAAATGAGTCAAGACCTGAGAACCCTTTTAAAAAAACAAAACAAGTGCCATTATTAAGAATATATTTTGCTCACTGGATCACTTGTTGCAATTAAGCACGTGTTAATTATTTAAGGTCATCCAGAATTTACTGTAATTCACTTCTGATACTTTATTTTTACCTACTTATTCTGAAATGTGTTTTTGCTATTCCTATTGAACAGATCACTCTACTTTAAGCAACTGTAGCTGATTTTTTTGGGGGGGAGGGGAAGGGAAAGAGGGAGGAAACAGTAAAAGGACCAATATGAAAGTATTAAGGCTCTGCCAGAGTTGTTTTTTTAAAGTAGGTTTTGTAAATGTTCCTGCTATGAAATTTCAAACATTCTACGAAAAAAATCACTACCATAATAATACCTTTAATTCATTACATAGCAGTAGAAATGACAAATGCTTTGTGAAACCATTTGTAACCAATTTGTTTTCTCCTAAGAACTGATTTAGTATTGTGATTTAGTATTAAACAATTTTGTATCTGAGTGTACAGATGATAGTTTAACAGCATGATTTAGAAATATCTTTGTATAGTGATTATTCAGCAGCTTCATAATTGACTAAATGCACCGACTGGTGTAAACTTGTAGTGTGTTACCTGATCATACAGTATTTAACAGTTTAAGTATAAAAGTATGAACAATTCTAGTGTTTTTTACATTCAATTTCTTTAAATGACAGTTCCACAAAACTAGAAATTATTTTCAATCAGCAAATTCTCTCTGTGAAAAATATTCTAGCTATTCCTGAACATTTGCATCAGGTATACTAGTTTCATTCATCTCTTTTTGAAAAACCTTCAGAGATAGACATTACATACAATGAAATGTTTTGCTTCATGATGACTGCAAGCAAAAAAAAAAAAAAAAAAAAAGTCTTATTTGGAGCGCTACCACAGAATCCACTCCTGCAAATCTTTACTAATATAAGTAGTCTCACTGGTTTCAACAGGCAACTACTGAGAGTAATGTTTGCAAATCTAGCCCCACAGTGGCATTTAACCCAATAGTAAGAAATGACTGCAGATTACAGGGAATCAATATACAGTACAGAAATCAGGAGAAGTTGACAAAGTGTATAGCAATTAGTTAACAACATTTTTTTTCCTAGTTTTGAACTGATTAACAACACTTCCACAGTATGTGGACAATATAAATTCTAAAATATCAGAGCAAGATAAGTGCTGTGGAAAAAGAAGGCTTATTTCTAGCATATCAGTGTAGAATGATTGGAATTTTTCATCTCTTATTGTCATTACCACCAGTGAAAGTTATGGATTTTAATCAGTAGGTGTTTCAGTCTCTGCAGGACCCCTAATTAGTCTTCGGATTCCCCTTTTTCCTGCAGGACCTTTTGGCTTAGCAAAGTTTTGTTTGTGTGCATGATGTTTTGGATGAACTTCTTCATAAAGGAAGTCAGGAGTTAACTCATCACCATTATCTATTTCAATCTGCAAACACGGATAAGAGTGAATCAAAATAATGAAATACACCTTACCTGTGAGTTTATATTTACTGAACCACTAAAAATACAAGCAAGTAAGTTCAATGTTCAAGGTGAAATATTGACCCTTAATTCATGGCCAGTGCCCTCTACAAAACTGAACAAAACTTACATTTGTTTTTGAGTTTGTCAGACCCTTACTGGTATGCAGTTTGTGGGTTAGCTTCACCATTTTTTTCAAGAGTATAAACACAAATGTGCAATATATCTCATTGAAAGAAATCCTACAATCCTCATGCTATCAGTTCTTACATTTTTCTATTTAAAGTTGAGTCATTTTACCTATTTAAAAAGTTTTAAAAATAGTATTTGTAAATGTAACCAACATGCACGTTCCTTTCCCTGAAGAGAGTAAAGTGGCCTGAATGATTTGCAGCCTAATGCAGCTCAGAGTAACTGTACAGCGACAGAAGAAACTATAATACATTAAAATCTTAATCTATAAAAGCATTAAAACACAACGTGCCTGGAAGGAAACAAACAATTTTAGGCAATGACTCTAACTTTAATTGCTATCTTTCTCACACGTAAATTAGTGCTTACTAGGATTTGTAAGTAAGTGCATGCCTTTCTTATAAAGAAAGAATTGCTTCTAAACTCAAGAACTGATACTTCGGGCATTCAAATGACTGCATTCTATGAGGTTACATTCTTAAACTGCAGCAGCTACAAATGGAGGAGAGCTTTTTAATTTTGTTTCTGTGGATCACATTTCAGTGTTAAAACATGGCAGGATTAATATTAACCAAATATTCTCTTCCATTGCACTGTTGAAGCTATGTCAAATAACTTTGTGTATCTCTCTCAGATAGAGGTCAATATGCTCTCCGTTCTTTAAAATTAAGTAATGGCCTGACATGACCTTTAAAATGACTAGTTTTTCTTGAAGATTTGTTTGACCTCTTGCAGCCAAGCCGTCTCTTACTGGGCATGTTTGATGTACCAGGAAATTCAAAATGCTCAGTGGTACAGGGTGGAAGAATTTTTCAGAGATCTAAATTCATACAATAAAACCAATGGATTTTGTGTTTAGAAGAATAGTTTTTTAAAATGCACTTTATCATGAAAGTGCAACTTATAAATAGCTACAAATAGAAGTCTGAAGGGGCATAGGAATGTTTAGCATATCTGAGAAATCTTGCAATGCTGGCTACAACAGTGACATGCAGGCATCTTCTCACTTTCAGGTGATACTGTAAATATGAAATTGGCAGAATTATATGCTGTAGATATAAACAAACATGTTTATCTTATTGACTGGCTGAACAAGAAGTAGGACTGAGTGGATTTTTATTAAACGAATTGAAAAATACTATATCTTTTATTTATATTTATTACAGTGCCAATATTTGTTATAAAAATATAAAGTTAACTCTATACATGTGTTGTAGCTGAAATAAATGTATTTGAAAAATAAGCAAAATACCAAGAATATTTAGAATAAATGTAAATTGGTATTCTATATTGCTTAAAGGGACAATTAACATTGTGATTAATCATGACTTTTTTTAAATCTAGTTAGTTTTGCATTATTCACATGCATTAACTGCAATTAATTGACAGCCCTAACATTTTTGCTTGACCTCACAAACCATTCTTAACCAATACATTCAGGCAGCATTTGGTATGGCTATGGTATGAATATGATATATATTAGTAACTAGAATCTCAGAATCATAAGGTTGGAAGAGATGTCAGGTGGTCATCGAATCCAATCCCCTGCTAAAAGGACCAATCCCAACTAAACCATCCCAGCCAGGTCTTTGTCAAGTTAGGACTTAAAAACCACTAAGGATTAGGGATATCAATGTGTAGATGACTATACAATTAACCAATTAGCCTAGACTAATTGGTTAATCTTGTTGTCTACACGCATTCCCCTCCCCACTCTGAGGCAGCAGTGGGGGGGCGAGGAAAGAGGCAGGAGAGGCTGCTGCACAGCAACATCTATCTGAGACAGGTCCAGGCTCACCATGGACAGACTCTGGTCCATGGATGCCGGCGCAGCCTCTGTCTAAAGGGAGTGGAGGAGCACATGGATTGGACAGAAACATCTCTTAAGGTAGTATCTATTAATAGAGATTCTCTGTGTTCTAGTAGAAGGAGAAGATGGAAGATAAAATATGGGTAAAATCAGATGAGATAATCACATGAAAAAGAGTGCCATTGAAACACATCAAGTAATGGCAGACCGCTAAATAGTGAAATTTTTAAAGCGCTTATACACAAATACTAGAAGTCTAAATAATAAGATGGGTGAACTAAAATGCCTTGTATTAAAGGACAATATTGATATAGTAGGATCACAGAACTTGGTGGAATGAAGACAATCAATGGGACAGTCATACCAGGTACAAAATATATTGGAAGGACAGAATAAGTTATGCTGGTAGGGAAGTGGCACTATAAGTGAAAAAAATGTAGAATCAAATGAAGTAAAAATCTTAAATGAACCAACATTTTCCAAAGAATCTCTATGGATAGTAATTCCATGTTCTAATAATAAGAATATAGCAGTAGTGGTATTACTGACCACCTGACCAGGACAGTGATAGTGACTATGAAATATTAAGGAAGATTAGAGAGGCTATAAAAATAAAGAACTCAAGAACAGTGGGGGATTTCAACTATATTCATATTGACTGGGTACGTCACCTCAGGATTAAATGCAGATACAAAATTTCTTGATACCTTAAATGACTGCTTCTTGGAGCAGCTGGTACAGGAACCCACAAGGGCAATTCTCGATTTACTCCTGAGTGGAGCGCAGGATCTGGTCCAAGAGGTAACGGTAACAGGATCACTTGGAAATAGTGACCATAATAGAACAACATTTAACATTCCTATGATAGGAAGAACACCTCAGCAGCCCAAGACTGTGGCATTTACTTTCAGAAAGGGGAACTATGCAAAAATGAGAAGGTAAGTTAAATAGAAATTAAAAGGTAGAGTGACTAAAGTAAAATCCCTGCAAGCTTCATGGACACTTTTCAAAGATACCATAATAGAGGCCCGACTTAAATGTATACCCCAAATTAAAAAAACCCCACAGTAAAAGAACTAAAAAAGAGTCACCGTAGCTTAACAACCATGTAAAAAAAAAAAAAAAAAAAAAAAAAAAAAAAAAGCAGTGAAAGACAAAAAGGCATCTTTTAAAAAGTGGAAGTCAAATCCTAGTGAGGTAAATAGAAAGGAGCATAAACACTGCCAAATTAAGTCTAAAAATGTAATAAGAAAAGCCAAAAAGGAGTTTGAAGAATAGCTAGCCAAAACCTCAAAAGGTAATAAAATGTTTAAGTACATCAGAAGCAGGAAGCCTGCTAAACTACCAGTGGGGCCCCTGGATGATAGGAGCACTTAAAGATGATAAAGTCATTGTGGAGAAACTAAATGAATTCTTTGCTTCAGTCTTCACGGCTAAGGATGTTAGGAAGATTCCCAAACCTGATTCGTCCTTTGTAGGTGACAAATCTGAGGAATTGTCACAGATTGAAGTGTAATTAGAGGAGGTTTTGGAATTAATTGATAAACTTAATAGTAACAAGTCACTGGGACCAGATGACATTCACCCAAGAGTTCTGAAAACGCACATGTGAAATTCCGGAACTATTAACTGTGGTTTGTAACCTATCCTTAAAATCAGCTTTTGTACCTAATGACTGGAAGATAGCTAATATGATGCCAGTATTTAACAAGATCTCTAGAGGTACTCCTGGCAATTACAAACCGGTAAATCTGATGTCAGTACCAGGCAAATTAGTTGAAACTATAGTTAAGAATAGACTTGTCAGACACATAATTTGTTGGGGGAAGTCTACATGGTTTCTGAAAGGGAAATAATGCCTTACTAATTTACTATTTACTAGAGTTCTTTTAGGGGGATCAACAAGCATGTGGACAAAGGGGCGCCAGTGGAGATAGTGTACTTAGATATCCAGAAGGCCTTTGACAAGGCCTGACTCAAAAAGGGCTCTTAAATAAAGTAAGTTTTCATGGGATAAGAGGAAAGGTCCACTCATGAAATACAGTGTTTGAAGATAAGAGATAGGAGGGGTATACCACGGTACAAATAAAACAAGATTGTTGGGGAATTTTACTCTGGAAAGTGCCTCTTACTTGTAAGCATGTCTATTATAAAGAGAGGTAGTTTTAGGGGATGTATTTTGGTATCACCCATTCTGTGAAATAACTGAACATGTAGCAAGAACTGGTGATGTATTAAACTCTTCCTTTTTTGTACCACACTGTTTTTTCTATCAACAATAAATTGGCTCAGCTTGGTTATTTGGTTTCCAATATTGACTGGCAATTGTAAGCAATTGGCTATACATTAACCAAAACAATTCAGGTATACTCAAAGTAAAATTAGAGATGAAGGAAATTAACATCATTCCCTCACTCCACAGACCTCTATTATGCTTACCTTTCTAATTATCTGCATCCACAGTTGTCTTTCTACGATTTCTAACAGTGGGTTCTTGCAACTAGAGTATAGCATCCGTTCTCGAATACTGCACGTATACCCAGGCATAGAGTAGATAAACACTGCAGAAGGAAAACGTAAGATCCTGTTAAAATGATAGCTTGTTACAGACGTGTTGAACAAAATCTAACATGAAGTCTGAAAAGGATGAAATAATACCACTATACATCATTCATTACAATGTAAAATAACAAGTCATCAATGAATGGAAAGATATTGGCCAATATTTTCAAGTAACCAATAGTTTTGGCTGTCCAACTGGAGAAACACTAAACAGTGCTTATTTTCAGAGTGCACTTAGCACTTTCAAAAAAATCCATTTTAATGTTTAACACACAAGGGCACTGAAAATCACTTCCAGGGCCAGTCCACAACATTTTGGCACCTGAGGCAGGGAGCTCAAATGATGTCCCCATGCCCCTCACTTGGGCCAAAACTTTGAAAGGTCTCTTAAGCTCTCCTTCCTCTAGCAAAGCACTCTACCATCTCTGTGTATCTAGAGCAGAGAGAATACATACGCACCAGCAGCAGACAATTTTCTACACTGAGTCCTAGTAGCACCCCCCCCCCCCCCAACGTCTGGCACCTGAGGCGGCCGCCTCAGTTCACCTCATGCTAGGGCTGGCCCTGATCACTTCTGAAAGTCTTGAGCACTGACACTATGCTGAAACTTTTATCTTTTAAATATCCTCTTCCCCATCTTAAAGATTACTTTTAAGTTACAGAAAATGAAAAAATGAAATTTCACAGATAGGAATTCTCATACCTATGGATTCCAAGTAATCTCCTTCATGGGAATGTTTATAAAGGAAAAAATGATAGCGTGCTGAATCCTTTGGAATCCTGTTTGGCAAATCTTTAAGTTCAGTATGGAGTGTGTTGGCCAAAACAATAGTTTCATTCTGTATATCAATTTCCTGTTAAACACAAATTAGAGCAGATACAGTGAGCCATGTAACCAGAGACCGTGATATGAGAAAACAGATAAGACCACACAATTTAAATAGTTATTTCATAATTGTACTCTATAAAATAACTTGAATACACTTATTTTTTTACTTGCCAGTTGCACATAGTTGAGTTGTTTATTTTTCAGTTTTTCCAAAGCCTGGATAGCTTCCTTGGTCAAAGGGAATGCTACCCCCTGTAGTGTCTGATGCTTCGTATCCACACCAACTTCCACTTGCACCTGGAATTAATATAAATCAATTCAGATTATAATCTAAAATCTTCAAAGTTCTCTCACAGATTAAGACTCAGGGTAAGTACTATTTCATTCTGCATTCAGGAGCTGACAGATTTTAAAAAGTGATTAAAATGGCATCACCTTACACAATGGCTCTGTTTAATTTATGTTTCCATAGTTACATCTACTTACTTTTCGAAAACATACAATTTCCTGTTTTTTAATATCAGTGCCCCATAACTATTCTCTCTGCAGTGCTGAAGTATTAACAGAGTAATTAGTTAATCTGCAGTTTCAGAATCTTTAATACTGGTGTCTCTGTATAAACTAGGAAGAAAAAACAGCTTGACTTTGATAGTCAAAGTAAAATCCTAGTGCTGGTTGACAATTAAAAAAAATCCTTTTTTTTATAAGAAAAGTGCAGAGTTGATTTGGACCCCATCAAAAGCCTAGGGAGGTGGAACCAATGAGGTCACATAGGGCATGAATACACTAGGGAATTATTTTGAAATAACCACTCCCAAAGTAACTACAGGAAACCACCAACTTCCAAACGCCCGAGTTACAAAAATGGTTGTAAGTGTGGGGGATTGTAAGTGCGGAAGGGGCCAGCCTCCCCCCCCCCCCCCCAACTTACATCCTCGCCCTGCATTTACAACAGCGCATGGCACCTATCATAAATGAGAGTTCCAGTTACGACGTCCCCAACTTGAGACACTTCCCCGGAAACAAATTGCAAGTCGGGGGCTGCATATATTTCAAAATAGTGTTTCCACACTACAGGGAAGCCTTGGAATTAGTTGGAGGCAAGGTCCCTTAATGTGGAGGTGCTACTTGAACTTTACTCCCCAGTGATTCCTGGGCTCTATGACTCTGGGGAGTAGTTATTTCAAAATAGCAGCAATGGAGCATCCATAGTACTGCTATGTTGAAATAAGCATTATTCCCCATGGAAAGCAGGAGTTATTTTGAAAAAAACAACCCCTTATTTAGAAACAACAGGCTTGGTAGTATGGATGCTCTACTTGTTATTTCGACCTACCTAGAGAAGACCAGGGCACAGAGTCATTTTCAGAGAAGAACCATTGTGGAAATGAACTGAATTCACTGCTCCTGAGTTTCATTTTCCATAGCTAACTGATCAGAATTTATCTTAGCAGCTTATTTATATAGACTATATTGGCCAAAGCCACAAAAGCATTTTCCAGTGGCTGATTTATGTTCACCACCCAAGTACAGCATTAAAAGGTTTAGATCTGATTCCAAATGAAGAGAAGTTGTTAATGTTAAATTTACAAACTGAACTCAATGCAACATTCAAGTTTAAAAATCCAAAACAATACAAAACAGGAAATGAAAAGGATGAAGTATTTGGAGCAATGCAAGATCACACACACTGTATGTGTTAAGGTATGCATTTACATTCCAGTTAGTAACTGAAAATGTGATATTCTTCATGCTTGGGCTTAGCAAGCCAGTATTGACTAGTCACAATCAGTTGACTCCAGTCAAACTGTCAAATATTCCTGCAAGAATGTCCTAATGTAGGCGTCAGCCTATATGCAATCCTACCTAGAAGTCTCGATCACTCACTAAATGCCAATTTCAGCTGTTGGGACAAAAAGATGAAATAATTGAAAACTGAGCATTGTGATTTGCTGGTATCTTTTAAAACTAGAGTGTGTGTGTATCTTTATTTGTGTGTATCATGCAATCAATGTATATAATGGTTTACAAACCACATTAAACAGGTTTAAAAAAGAATTATCTGCCTTAAAGACTTCCCCCCTGCACTTATTAAAACAGAGATCAACTCAGAAGGAAGTATGGAAAAGTACCACTGTCGTTAAAATTCCTCCTACAACGCAGAGAAAACATGCACCACCACTAAACTTTTTAAAGGGTTGGACTGCTGTCTACTTAGTATAAGTGCATTTTAAAATTACTTTTTCCTTTTATATTTGCTATATTTTTATTTTATGTTTAATTTCATTGTTCTTTTCTAACAATACTCACACTGAAATGCTAACCTAACGTTACTATAAAAAGTAACAGGAGTCATTTATTATAACTTATTTTTTGTTGTTAGTTATTTTTACCTCAGAAAAACACAAAGTTAAGTAACTTGTTTTTTGTAATTAGGCCCAAGTATCTGTCTAAGGCTAGGCCTACTGAAGGCCACCAAATCTTACTCTTTTTTGTTACCATGCTAGTAAGTTAGTACTTTAAAATACCGGATCATTTTTGCATTATTTGACTGGTCAATTGGCCAATTGTTTGAACTACTCAAATGCCTAACCTTAGTTCATATCCCACCCATCAAACTTTCTGAAGCTTTTCAATCATTTGGTTTGCTTCCCCCCTCCTGTCAGTTTCCTCCACCAATACTTCAAGAATCCTCCACTCATCCCACAGACAATGTTGTACCTCATTAATCTTAATTTGTCGAAGTTCCTCTTCTGCTGTAGTCAGAGGGGCAGGTGAGGACTGTGATATCAAGTATTTTTTGTATCCATTCAATGAAACATCATCCTGAAAACACAAACAGTATTTGCCATCAATGATTCTTCGTTAAAAAGTTTTCTTTGAAGATACTTAATACTCAGAAGGAAGAAAGGGAACGAACAGTTCATTTACCTTAAAGTATTTGGTGGGATTTTTTTTTAAATGTCTGATCTGTGTGGATCTCACTCTAAGTATGCATTCACCTCACGAGTGTGAGATCACAATCTCTGAGCAACAGTGTTCTGTAGATCATAGAATCATAGAGCTGAAAGAGACCTCAGAAGGTCATCAAGTCCAGGCCCCTGCTCTAGGCAGGGCCAATCCCAACTAAATCAACCCAGCCAGGGCTTTGTCAAGCCGAGACTTAAACACCTCTAGCGATGGAGACTCCACTACTTCCCTAGGGTGTGTCTAGACTACATGCCTCCGTCGACGGAGGCATGTAGATTAGCCAGATCGGAAGAGGGAAATGAAGCCGCGATTAAAATAATCGCGGCTTCATTTAAATTTAAATGGCTGCCCCGATCTGCCGATCAGCTGTTTGTCGGCAGATCGGGGCAGTCTGGACGCGATGCGCCGACAAAGAAGCCTTTCTTGATCGACACAGGTATGCCTCGTGAAACCAGGTTTACCTGTGTCGATCAAGAAAGGCTTCTTTGTCGGCGCATCGCGTCCAGACTGCCCCGATCTGCCGACAAACAGCTGATCGGCAGATCGGGGCAGCCATTTAAATTTAAATGAAGCCGCGATTATTTTAATCGCGGCTTCATTTCCCTCTTCCGATCTGGCTAATCTACATGCCTCCGTCGACGGAGGCATGTAGTCTAGACACACCCCTAGGTAACCCATTCCAGTGCTTTACCACCCTCCTAGTGAAATAGTTTTTCCTAATATCCAACCTGGACCTCTCTGACTTCAACTTGAGACCACTGCTCCTTGTTTTGCCATCTGTCACTACTGAGAACAGCCTCTCTCCATCCTCTTTGGAACCTCCCTTCAGGAAGTTGAAGGCTGCTATCAAATCCCCCCCATCACTCTTCGCTTCTGCAGACTAAACAGACCCAACTCCCTCAGCCTCTCTTCATAGGTCATATGCTCCAACTCCCTAATCATTTTGGTTGCCCTCCGCTGGACCCTCTCCAATGTGTCCACAACCTTTTTGTAGTGGGGGGCCCAGAACTGGACACAATACTCCAGATGTGGCCTCACCAGAGCCGAATAAAGGGGAATAATGACATCTCTGGATCTGCTGGCAATATTCCTCTTAATGCAACCTAAAATGGCATTAGCCTTCTTGGCTACAAGGGCACACTGTTGACTCATATCTAGCTTCTCATCCACTGTAACCCCCAGGTCTTTTTCTGCAGAACTGCTAATTAGCTGGTTGGTCCCCAGCCTGTAACAATGCTTGGGATTCTTCCGTCCCAAGTGCAGGACTCTGCCCTTCTCCTTGCTGAACCTCATCAGATTTCTTGTGGCCCAATCCTCCAATTTGTCTGTGTCACTCTGGACCCTATCTCTGCCCTCAAGGGTATCTACCTCTCCCCCTAGCTTAGTGTCATCTGCAAACCTGCTGAGGGTGCAATCCATCTCCTCATCCAGGTCATTAATAAAGATATTGAACAAAACTGGTCCTAGAACCGAACCTTGGAGCACTCCGCTAGAAACCGACCGCCATCCTGACATTGAGCCGTTGATCACTACCCGCTGGGCCCGGCCTTCTATCCATCTTCCTGTCCATTTATCCAATCCACATTCCCTTAACTTGCTGACAAGAATATTGTCGGAGACCGTATCAAAAGCCTTGCTAAAGTCAAGGTATATCACATCCACTGACTTTCCCACATCCACAGAGCCAGTTACCTCATCATAGAAGCTAATCAGATTGGTCAGGCACGACTTTCCCTTTGTGAATCCATGCTGACTATTCCTAATCACCAAGGCTTGCCAGCTGCGCTGTCTGGCGATCTGCGCATGCACAGATTGCCTGAACCCAGCTCTTCCGGGTTGCAATCTACTCGCCACGGGTGAGTAGACTGCATTATTTGTTGAGCCCAGCTAATCACTTTCCTCTCTTCCAAGTGTCTCAAAATGGATTCCTTAAGGATCCCTTCCATATCCTTATGGTCTTTCCACATGAGAGTAGAGTAGCCAGAGCTATCTCTCAGTTCTTCACTAATCCAGATTAACAGCTAAAAAAGACTGAAGAAGCAAGGATGGAAGTGAATTGTGGGGTCCACACAGATACAATAACTGTGGTTCTTCAAGATGTTCTAAGGTAAATAACAATTCTTTTGAGTATTTGGCCACATGAATTGCTCTCTACACAAAATAATATCTGTATAAATCCTTTTTGAGGCATAAAGATCTTTTGCAAAAGTGCACAAAGAGGACACCTCTAAATAGTAACGTCCAAACTGTAAAGGATTTGTGAGTGAGAATCATGCAAGATGATTCCTTCAGAGAAGCAGAATTACAAGGCAAAATGATTTTTCTTCCTCTCAAGGTATCATCTGTGCAGGAAGAGCACTTCAGTTGCAATATGAGCTCTTACATCTGTCGACAAAGGGCAAAAGGAAAGCCTTGAAAGGCATAGGGCTTTGTGGCAGCCTGACAGATTATCAGAATTCACGGGGCCTAAATTGTAGAAGAAGATCTACCATTACTTGAACACTGTCCTCACTCTAACACAGTGGTTCTCAAACTTTTCAGCATCATGCCCCTTTTTGATTTTTGAGAAACCCTCATGCCCCCCAAAACAAGATAGCAGCAATACTTGTTGTGCAAAAAAAACCCCAAAAAACCCAACAAAAACAAAAACTGACCGGGGCCAAAAAGCAGCAGCAGCCACTTTAATTCCCGGGACAGAGTATAAAAAAGGCTGCCGGTACTATAGGGGAAAAGTTGTTGACTCCCCTCCCTCCACCCCTCCAAAACTGCCCTTTTAAGAGCAGAGCAGGCATTGCCCTTTTAATGTGGCCATTTTAAAATCTGCCTGGGATGCTCTATCCTCCCTCGCCCCAGACAGCTCGAGCGTGTTCAGGCAGACATCTGAGACAGGAAAAACAGAATACACCAGACATTTCACATTGTATTTTCTGAAAAAAAATTTTTTTTAAACACACCAGACAGAGCAGGCTCCCTTTTTTTTTTGGGGGGGGGGGGGGGGTGGGGAGGAGGAAGAGAGAGAAGAGAGGCTATTGATGGGGGGGAGGAGGCTAGGTCACCTCGCGCCCTCCCTGGAATTTCTTCATGCCCCCAAGTTTGGGAACCTATGCTCTAGCACATAAATGCAGGATTGGAAAATCTGGAGCTCTTGATATATGGAGAAGCCTCAAATAGCTTTCTCAAAGGCATACATCACCTACATATCCACATACACCAACGTTGAGAATCATGTACGTATCTGAGTATTTCATGTAAATTTCGAAGAAAAAACAACCATCTCTCTCTCTCTATCAAGATGAAATCTGAAATTCTAGAGCACAATCTTAGGCAAATAATTTAAAAACTTGAAGATCCTCCATCTGTTCCTAGAGATGATTGATTGTTTATCCTTTATAATATTTAGGCAGAAAAACTAGACAGCCTCAAAACAAACCATAAAAGGAATAGAAAATGAAAAGATTCTTAAAATAGAACTGCTGGTTTTTTACATATTTTATACTGCTGTTCTCTTTCTAAATAAAGGAAGTTTTATATTTAAATTATTATTTTAAATATTTACTATACAATTTAACCCATATAATTGTATTATTCCTGAAAAACAACATATATGTGGACATTAAAAAAATACCTTTGTTGTTCCAAATACTTCATCTTTAATGTGACCACCTCCAAATTCTTTCTTTAGTGTTGCCCGTGTTGCTGCATACAACATTTTTTGACGAACCTGTTATGTTGCAAAAATAATTGCTTTTGATTTGTTTATGTACAGGAAAGCTAGTGTGTATGCTAAAACTATTACTCGACTTCTAAAATATTTCTTTAAGCAAAATAAGTTACAAGAAGAACAACAGTTACATTTGGAAGCTATATTTCATAATAATAGAAATACTTTATACTATGTACTACAATGAGCTTTGGAATGAGATAATTTGAGATACTATTAACTATTTGAAGAGAGATGTCCAAACAATGTTTGATGTTCAATAATGAGAAATGTTTTACAACAACCCAATTAAAGTGATTCTAAATTGCAACTGTTAAGGTCATTTTCACAGTATTGGGGGTTGTTTGCAGAAGTTACCAATTACATAGTAACATCTTTTTTTAAAAAATGTTCTAGATTCTGTTGTTGCTGCTCCCAACACTGATGGAAGCAACTGACTTTATTATAAAAAAGAGACATACAGACAGAACAGTCTATAACTATCCCATTGATCCCTGTTTTGGTTCAATGATGGCTCTGAACAACTGTTATAACCACACACAGAATAAAAAAAATAACTGGTCTATTCCATTTCAGTATTTAGATGCACTTAAGAAAAACAAATATTTAAAAAAGTACTAGAGCTTGTAAAAGTAGTATTAATCACAGGCAGCTGCCTAACAAATAGAAACAGCTCCATAAATCAGCCTTGTCAATCCGATTTTCCTTCCTGACTAGAATGGAATTTAAGAAGAGTTAAAGGAAATGACTTTTTGAGGAAGAGATATCTGTATCAAAGAAAATATTGAAGTTCTTGTTTACTTTATAGCTAAATGCTTCTAAAAAGATGGAGCATTCCTTCTTGAATTTAATTAAGGAAATAAAAATTTAGACTTCAAATAAATACATCTAATATTTGATGAAACCTTTTATTTCAATTAGCATGAAGTAGACTGTAATCTTTTCAGTTCTGGACTTCCTCAGTTACCCAGTTTTCTCTTGTCCTTTTCTTTTCCACAACCTAATCCTGAGACAGGCCAACTAGCCTACTCATTTATCCACTGTATTTGTAGAGTGCCAGTCTCCAGAGCATAATTTCTTGCTAAAATTGGCTAAACTAATAATACAATTCCTAAATCAGCATCAAATAAATTTCAAGATGCTTGCCCACATCCTTCCAGAACCAAAACACTGCCAGCTCCTACTCACCTAGAATTTAGATTGGGTGGCCTTCAGATGTTAACTTTTTTACTTTTTTCCAAACACAAAGATAGTAATATTACTTACATGAGAATGATCTGGTGACCACGCAATAAAGATCCATTCATATCCCTGAGCATTCTGAGAATCTAATCTGTATAATATATAACATGGTTGTTTGTCTTCAAGAAGGGGAAGAATAAAGGAATCATAATCCTTTTCCCATGATTCAGCAGGCTGCCTGGAGGATCCCACTACAAGCTGCTCTATAAACAAAAAACAAACTGTAGGTAAGTACAGTGGTTTGAAACATCGAGCTTTTGCAATTAAAGATACATGTGACTTAATTCTGCAAAGATCTATCCATGAGAATGGAAAACAATAGTACTCCATGTAGAAATAGTTATACACACAACTGTAGGATCAGGGCCTACATTGCTTCAACTCTTCAATACTAGAATATAATATAATATCCACCGGTTAGTCTCCTTGGCTGTGTCTACATTGGCATCCCTTTCCGGAAAAGGGATACTAATGAGACACATCGCAATTGCAAATCCGCGGGGGATGTAAATATCCCCCGCGGCATTTGCATTTACATGGCTGCCGCTTTTTTCCGGCTTGGGGATAAGCCGGAGAAAAGCGCCAGTCTAGACGTGATTCTCCAGAAAATAAGCCCTTTTCCGGAGGATCTCTTATTCCTACTTTTATCCGCAAGCCGGAAAAAAGCGGCAGCCATGTAAATGCAAATGCCGCGGGGGATATTTACATCCCCCGCGGATTTGCAATTGCGATGTGTCTCATTAGCATCCCTTTTCCGTAAAGGGATGCCAATGTAGACACAGCCCTTTTATTGTTGGCCTGCAACATCTTCAGAACAAAGACTATTAAGTAGATGTGGAAGGGATTTTCACTTAAAATAAATCTGGTTTGAATAGAAACTAATATGTATGTAATGCTATGTAAAGAAAATCAACAGACAATTCTGTTTTTCTTTCTATATAAAAGACAAGTTCATGGGAAGCCAGGATGTTGTCCTGAGAACATTATTATTTATTGTACCTAAATGCCCCAACTGAGATCAGAGTTGCAACAGACCTGTGCATATATGCATAGGTACATCAACACTGGAAAAAATGACCCAGAGCATAGTCATAGTAGGCCAGGGTCAGCTGACTTGGATTGCAGGGCAGACTGCAGAACTAAAATTGCATATGGGCTAGCCCAGTGTTTCTCAGTGTAAAATGTTTTTAAACAAGGCTTGTGAGGGGGCATTGACAAAAGGTTTTCTTTAGATAAAGGAATCTAGTTCTGTCTGACTGACTGACCATATCTCCCATGTAAATTTAGCAAGGTGTAATCAAAGACAAACAAAAGCTCAGAACTCATTTGAAGAACAAGAAAGGAAAAACTGGTGAATTATTCTCAGTGGAGGATGGAGATTGCACCATAAGGATGCCTAACACCTTCCTACCTCTTGAAACAGGGTCAATGAATTTGAAAAAATATTATTTTTAAAGGTTACTGGTCTATACAAGAGGGACAGAGAACTCCAATGTTATCCTTCACTTGAAGAAATAGGCACAATCCCCACACGCATTGCTGGAAAAAGGAAGCTTAGTGAGAAAATTACCTGTAGCATAGGGGCTTCTCAGTTCCGAGTGTCCAGAACAACATAATGCTGTTTTTTGTTTCCACTTTTTGTATTTACACACTGAGTGTTAAATTCCCAGTGGAAGATACTCCCTACTTATTGCCTCAATACCTTGTTGCATTGTACCTTGCCAATATCAATTAAATTCAAATGGTATACAGCAGGTCAATATTTGCTATCCTCACCTGGAAAAACCCTACCATATTGCCCTGCCTACACTAGAATATCTACTGTTGCTTATTTCAGTGGTATGGATCTATAGCAGGGTTATTGCAATGGTGGGACCCTACCCAAAAATGACATGTAGAGTGGTCAGAGCAGACTCATTTACATTGAAATACCAAAAATGTTTCTGCAGCTTACAGCCCTTTCAAAACTGCTCTGATGCCTGAGCTCTGAGAACAAACTAAAAAGTCTGGTTGTGCTTAGCTATGCAGTAAGTTATGCAACGTTTCAAACAGTTTGATTCAACTATGGACTTAAAGCCAACAAGCTTTGTTTAAAAAGCTAATGGCTATAATTTAATTTAAAATAAAAAAACTTGTGAATGCCATATTTGGACTATGTAGCTTTGCATATTTGCCACAAAATATCAAAGTTCCATGTATTTCATAAAATTATTGTCAATGAAAAATATCTAGTTATTTGAGCATGAGAACTGAGGATAGTTAGCTATACTTCTTGCAGGATGGGGGTTATACACTATATTACTGTAGTTGCAGGAACATTTAAAATTCATCCGTAAGGCTTTGTGTCAGTGTTAAAATCTTGAGTAAAAGCAAACAAATAAAAGTACACAAATATTCATAACACTCTTTACCCATTTCTCCTTTTTAACTGTTTTCATAAATTGTTTCAATCCCTTGAGATTTCTGACAACCAAACAACACTGCTTATTCTGACATGAAATGACAACTATTTTTTCCAATATAAAAATACTGGAAAACACTGAAGTGTCAATGAAATTCAATCCCATCTTCAGAATATGGTAGATCCTAGCAATGGTCAGGTTTGTGTGTTCTTTATTTCTCATTCTTTTTTCATATTGCGAGTAAAGATATATATTAAAATATAACTAACCATTTTCAATAGCTATTTTTAAAATCCTGTACTGTCCATATCTTGCTCTGGCAAAGGTATCTTTAACATCTCCACTAGCTGGAAAAGAAAAAATATATATATTAATTAATGCATTCACTTATTTAAGCCATGTGTATGCTTAAAGTACACTTGTTCATGTGATTGTAAAAAGAGATTAGTCCTAAACCATTCAGCTGCACCTTTACCAGAAGGTCAGATTGAAAACAAATACTGTAACTGTTTATATTTCCCCAATTTCCATTCACTACTTGTGCTCCACTCACATTATCTTACGAAGGTCTGGATTGCCAGTTTTGGCTAGATAGATTATCCTAGGTTTCGTCGCAATCTTTAATTAAAGATTAATCTTTAATTCTTTAATATTTAATCCAGTTCTGGAGAGCTGGCAACCCTATCTGAACAGTCATCTCTCTTTCTTATGTACCTTACTCAGCAATGAAACAGTTAACAATGCTGATATTTACGTCATCATTCTTAGGTTTCACTGAATACTCCATGGAGATGGATTTATGTTACATTTCTTGAAGCAATAGCTTCAGGATTCCTACAAACTCATGTATATAATTTTCAAATTTATAAACTGCTTATTCACTAGATACAATGAAAAATGATGTGCGAAAGAAAATCGCAAAAAGCATACATGTGGATATTTTTAGCATTTGGTTGTTTGCTTTTCCTAAAGTCCCTGAGTACTACTGATGAAGCTCCCCTTTCATCTTTCATATCTACCTCCCACATGTATGCCTCTGATAACAACTTTCAGTCTCTCACCTGTCATAATAGGACAAGTTTAGAATAAATCATCTGATTTAACCTCTAATTTCCTTTGTAGCGCTTATTTGTTGCTTTTTACAAACTCAAATATACTTTGCAAAGTCACATTTTTTCATTTTTGTAAATGAATTAATTGATTAGACCATCCAGGATGTTTGGTGTACCAGCAGGATTTGGGATTGAACTGGGACAGCTTTATTCCCCTGGAGTGTTTTTTTCCTTGTGCTCTACCATCTACGTTGTATATACAAACTAAAATACATGTGCATTTAAAAAAGGAGTTGACAGGGAGGGTTTTTTTGAGGCACTAAACGCAGTTTGACAGTCACTAAGTTAAGACACCTTTGAAAACCTCTCTGAAAGCCCTAATGATTGTGAAAATAACTTTCAAAATGCAAACTGCAAGTAAATCAATGAAGCATTGCCTCCTAATTGCTGAAAGTGAAAAGCCAGTACTGTATTTAGTTGCTGTCATCCTTCATTGCCAAGCACAGTCTACTGGGCCCTAGGAACGGAGTAGGAGAAGGTCTGTTACTCCACTTCTTCCACCAAGAAATTCAGATTTGTTTATAACTGGAGTATAAACCCCCCTTTTAAAATGAAATCTGCAACAGTCGAAAATGCAGACTGGATGCTTGTGGTTCCATTTTCAAAAGTGAAGTGATTAATATACTGGGGTTAGTAATCATAATTAGGTTTCAAATCTACCCCATCAAGATAAACAGTGGAATTCCAACATTTCTACTATTGCTATTATTTTTCTATAGCCCTATCCGCACTCTTAAACTACTATTTAAACAAAAGAAAGAGCAAACTCATTTATAAAAGCGTGTTAAAGAATTGTGTGTGGACCTGTAAGGATTATTTTAGTCTTAGCAACTCTATTGAATATATTTGAATTTAAGTGAATTTAGTTATAAGACTTACTACAGAACTGTGCATGTTGGTTTCCCAAGTAAACCCACGATATATACCGTAGTGACAGCAAAATAAAAGTCTATCAAACAGAAAAAAACCCATAAAGTCTTCATTTAGTCACATGCCCACATCAAACAGAGAGGTACATATGCTGTGTCTTACTATACTATCATCCATGTTCATGTATAAATGCTTCTGTTAATTTTCATCAGTGGTTGAGATTATCTTCTACTCTTCAAATTTTTGGTACAGGGAGCCTTTATTTCTTCCCATTATCAACCCAACACACAACTAATTAGACTAATTTCTTCCCCTTCCCCAAGGACTAACATCAGCTCTATATAATATGCTACCAAGTTTTCTTTGTCTTTCCCCTTTCCAGAAATTCTCTTTCCCCTCAAAGAAAGATACATTCACTCATCTTCCTAAGAATTGTTTTTCCCCTCCCCTAAAAATGTTATCTGCTGCTTCTTTTCCAGGATTAAACCTATGCACCAAAATGATAGCAAAACATGTAACTAGTTTTGTACTGGCGTCTAAACTGTGCATTTTCTTGAAATTTCTCACCACTGCACTATCAGTAGTACATTTGTACCGCTTGAAGTAATAAAAGGAGACAAGACCTGAATGCACAGCAGCATTTTTGCCACCAGGTCATTTATACTTTTTCTAATTAGGGTTAATAGCTTTTTAAGGCCCAAAAGGACTATTATATGATCATCTAGTCTGATCTACATAACACAGGGTCACAGAATTCCAGTAAGTGTTTCCTGCAGCTAGACTAGAAATTTATGGTTTAACTGGGGGATATCTTTTAGGAATAGGATAGTGATAAAAAGAGAGTTGAGAAATATGGTTAGTGGTATGTAAAGTAAGATTTTGTATTGACCAAAGTTGCAATACAACAACCTCAAATGTTGTGAGGTCATGATGAAATGTGACTGTGTCCCATGCAGACCAAAATCAGATAGCAGGCAGATTAAGATTGATGCCTGTATCAAAGATATGAATTTGATCTCATTAAGTTTTCCTATCCCATGTTCCAGCATGGAATTAAATAAAAGCAACATCAAAACTAGCTTGTATTTTTTTTAAAGCAGAAAACAAAATTCCTCAAAACGAGAGAGAGTCAAATACTCTGACCATCTCATTAATGCACACTGGATACAGTAAGTAACTGCAAAATAGGTTTTAAAGTAATACATCCAGTTAATATAGTATAAGCCACAACCACACACTCAAATTTACTCCAAAATGGAGCAAATAATAGATTTATATGGGGTACAAGGAAGGAGCAGAGAAGCTATAATTCCCCATCTCTTCTAAATCATCAGATTACACCTAAAACATGTAATCATTTCCCAGCCATCTCAAACACCTGTAAGGGAGAGCCTAGATTTATCTGGTCCTACTCAGTGCAAAGGGCTAGACATGACCACTTCTCAGGATGCTTCCAACCTTGCCTTTCTATTCTCCTCCTTCCAGCTATATGGTACAATCATTTACAAAATTGTTGTGCCCTACTGTTCTTCACCTTGTCCCACAAAAATACTGCTAATAAATCATAGCTGGATGCTCTAGAGCAGCACAGGGTAACAGAAGATCCAAGGGCCACAGTCAGGAACTAGGTGGCTTGTTAACACAGACAGGAAAGGGGGAGCTTGCTCTAGTTTCTAACTCAGAAAGGAAGAGGCAGAAGAAGGGGGCAATTTCATGGTTTGGAGAAGGAAGGGAAGACCAGGCAGTTCAATGCCCCAAGAGAGCAGGGGCAGTTAAAAAGTCCTAGGCTATGTCTACACTACAAGGTTTTTGTGCAAAAACCAGCCGTTTTTCATGCAAACACCAGCAGAGCATCCACACTTCAAATGCGTTTTTACGCAAGAAAATCAACAGAACAGAGGGCTTTTGCTGGTAGAGTTATTCTTCTACCCATGAGGAATAACTCCTTTTTGCGCTACACCTTTTGTGCAAAAAAGGCATGTGTGGACATTCCGGAGGGGTTTTTGTGCAAGAAACCCCTATCAGAAAAAGCACAGGTCAATGGCAATCAGAGCTTTCTTGCGCAAGAGTGTCCATGCAGTGTGGACGCTCTCTTGCGCAAAAGCACATCACTTTTGCGATGCACTCTGAGGTCTGGACACCTTTTGTGCAAGCAGTTTTTGTGCAAGAACTCTTCAGCAAAAGGCTTCTTGCACAAAAGCTCTGCAGTGTAGACAAAGCCCTAGAGTGGGATGAGGCTTAGCTTGAAAAGAGGAAGGAGCAGTGTAGAAGCTGGGGAGACGAACAATGTGCGGTTCCATAGAGCGGGTGTGTATAGGCTGGGGTAGAGGGGAAGGGAGGAACTGTGGGGAGGAGAGGAAGGGCTACTGGGGAGCCTGGGCCCAGCAGGGGTTGAGGTGGTGAAAGGGGCACCAGGAACACAGGAAGGGACGCTCAAGAGCCCAGGGCAGTGTAAGGAGTGGTGGGCACCAGGGGACGGTGCAGTGGCGGGGGAAAGGGGACACGGGAGAGCCCCAGGACTGGTGGGCACCAGGGAAGCCCTAGGGAGCGGCGCAGGGACTGAAGAGATGGGGCATTAGGGAGCCCTAGCGGCGGTGCAGGCGCTGGGGGAGACGGGACCCGGGGCGCCCCGCGGGCGGGCAGGAACCGCGGAAGAGGCGCGGGGGAGCCCCGGGCCGGTACCTTGGATGCCGGTTTGGTGGGACATGTTGCGATGGCGCCGGGGCTGTGTCCGTCCGTCTGTCCGCGTCTCCGCCAGCAACCGGCGGGCTGGGCGGGAGGGTCAGGCTGGCCCGGGACACGCACGTGACGCGCCCTCGCCACTCAGCGGCCGGGAGCTCACCGGCTCCTTCCGGGCGGGCCCGGCGCCGCGAGCCGGTTCCGGGGGGTCCGGTTCCCGCCCAGGGCCGCCCGCCCCGCCCCCCTCGACCCGAGCGGGCGGGCCAGAGCGAAGCGGCGTTTTGCCCGGGATTGGGGCGCGCTGAGCGCGCGGGGGGGTGTCTGGCCCCGGCCCGCAGGCCATAGCTCAGCTGCTGCGACGCTAGGGAGCCCGCCAGGCCTCGCGGGGACCGCTGGGGGCTGCCGTGCGGAGTTCAGTGCCCCCGAGGCGGATAATGCCCAAGGACGCACCGCAGCCCCTCTCGGGCACTGCCTTTGCCTTGCCATGGAGGTGACCGCCGCGCACATCAACGGAAGGGCTTTTCGTTAAATGACTCACACGGATTGGTTAAAACCTCGCTCCTTGAGCCCGCTTGTCTGCTGAGCCTGACATTTTGCCAAGGGTCTCCATTGGCAGCAGCAGCAGACCACAGCACAGGTGCAATTTAAGGGGCGGTAGAGATCTAACGAGAGAGTTAGAGGACGGAACCAAGTCAAGTCATAAAATGGAAAACGCTTCTCGACTTTCTGATAGTTGTGCTTAGTAATTGCAGTGATAGGTACATTGAATATGCTTGGGTAGATTGGATTCAGATATGCCACAGAGTTAATTAGTTGCCAAAGTATTTGATGAAAACACCAGATATGATCTCATGTTTTGGCTGTCTTCCGCAGCAGTATCAGTTACAGGGCAAAGGTTTCCCTAAAGCTATTCTTTCTGTTATGGCACTACTTTTTGTCCTCCTGGCATGCATATGCCTATGGTATGGAAAAACTGTTGTATTTCATTATTGCAATTTGGATGATAATTTACCAGATGACATACATCTCTGATTCCTATTTGAAAGTTTTATGCCATGGGTTAGTTTAATCAGCAGTTTCTGGGAGGATACTGCCAGGTATGGAGGGCAGAAAACAGTCAATTGACTGTTAACTCACATAAAATTACATTAAAATCTCAAATGTAATGTTGCATTAATTATACAGGTTCACAGCTTCAGGACCTTGCTTAGACCTTGATCCTGCAAAGACTTACTAACTGCTTAACTTTATGCAGTGAGACTATTTGTGGTGTTTAATTGAGCACTCACTTACGTCTTTCCAGGATAGGGGTGTTAATTTTTGTTGGTCTTCTTCATCAAGTGAGCTATTTCTGAGTAAGGACGTATTTGAATGAACTTTAACTAGGGGTAACCCTCAGGAAAATGCCTTTCAGAGTGTAACTGAACTGTAAAAGTGAGGTAAAAAACACTAAGTTCTCTCTCCTTATCTATTTCTCTCTTGTGACCTAAGAAGTTAAAAAAGAAGGAAGCATTGGGAGTAGATCTTTACCTAAGAATTTGGTAAGTAATGTTACAAGAAACTTTTTGATAAGAACTTCACCTTAAATCAGTGTTCATCAAAGTGGTCCACAAAATCTCTTGGAGAACCCTGCTAACTGACCGCTCCAGTTTGTTTACTTACCAGTGCCACGGCCATGGAGTCTTATGGCTCCTATTGGCTCTGTTTTGCCATTTGCAGCCAAAGGGGAGCCATGGAAAGTGGCATGGGCTGGGCCGCTGTTTCTCGTGATTCCCCGTGACTGCAAACTGTGAAACAGAGCCAATAGGAGCTACAAGGCTCTGTGGGTGTGGTGCTGGTATGTAAACAGATAGGAGCGGCTACTTAGCAACTTCTCAAAGTGGTTTCAGGGACCACTTTGAGAAACACTGCCTTAAATCAAGGCTAGTTTATTAAGGCCTTGTCTACTTACTGCTGTGGGGATCAATCTCCCAGAGATCGATTAAGCAGGTCTAGTGAAGACCAGGGATCTCACTTTGTCTGACTTACTAAGGAGAGTCTGACTTACCTGAAGAGTGAGGAAAGGGTTAAGAAACTGGAAATGCACCTAGGGAGGGGGTTCAGGCAGTCAGCCAATAAAAATGTGGATAGGAATTTCAAACTGTGTGATGGGGGATTTTCTTTTTTCTTTGTTTGAGATCAGGGCAGTTTCTCCCAGGTATTGAGGGAGATGGGAGACAGGTTCTCCAAGAACGGACTTCTTGAAAAGTGTAATTAGGGTTTATTGATTTCCTTGTTTGGGGGTTTGGAAATCATGTCTGAGCTGGCTAATTGTTTTTCTCTTTTGTAACTAAGGATTACAGCCCAGGGACTTTCCCTGAGTCTGTCACTTCATGGCTATTTAACACCTAGTCACCTACTATGCTTGCAAGGATAGTTTTGTGTTGATAATAGAGTTTTCCTTTTTGATTTGATTAACTGGTATTGGTTGATTGTTGTGTCTTTAAGTTCATGAGCCTAGTTGCAGGGGCAGACTCCATTGTTCTCAGCAGATTCCTTCTGTTTGTTTTCCTAACTCCAAGCAAAAGGGAGGTTGGAGGCAGAGGGGAGAACTGCTTTAGGAAGGGGATTCTCAAGTGATCTCTTCCCTGGAAAAGGGTTTATTTTATATTTTCTTTTAGTCACTTGGGTGGTGGCAGCGAGTGAATCAGTCTTTGGCTTTATTTGGATCTCAAGGGGACTGAGATCGAACAAACTTGTCTCTGGGAGTCACAGAGATAGGTTTTGCAGAGTTTATTCTCTTAGCTGGCCCCCATCTCTACATTCGATGTGTCAAGTTGGGGAATTGAGTCATGACATGCTTCCATCAACTTCAGCGCTACGCCAGAATGAGAGAGTCAACAAGACTGTTTTCCTTCGATCCCTCACAGTGAGGATTCGGGATGTAATAGTGTTAGGCCCTAGAGAATTGGGCCCAGAGCAGTTATGTTAAGACAAATCAAGGAAAGAGGTTAACAAAGGTTTCTGAGTAGTCCCTGAGCAGAACTAGAGACATGGTTCAAGCAAGGAGGCGCTCCCTACATACTTGCTTGAGTTGCAGAAGTAAAATAAGTAAAAGGCTGCATTCCTATACCGGTTGTAATGGGAACAGCTAGTTTGAGAACTGATAAAGTAACTCCCTGTTTCTGTTCTCACCCTGATCTTAACGAACTGTCTCTGCCCTCTGTTGTTTTAACTCCCTGTCTCTTTGTTGTTTGGTACTTGCCTTCTGGGCTGATAAGAAAGCTGTTGACGTATTATGAATTGCTTAAGGCCATGAAGTATACACATTAACACTAGAAGCTTCTAACTAATTAAGGGGGGGCTAAGATGCTTAGGCAAATGTTTTATGATGCGACGGAACTGTCTATATAATCTTACTTGTTACTGAAATCGTGGCTGGTTCACTTGGGAGACGGGCCGCTCTCTATTGTAGTGCGCACTATTCAATAAAGAGCTCGTGATTGGATCTTGCTGGTGTTGCCTGTCTCTTTGCGGTCAGACAACGAACGGAGGCCGTCCGGGTTAAAGTCCCCGACAATAGGATAGTTTATTAGTCAATTAACCGATCAGCAAAAGCTTATAGGTTAATGCTATCCCTTCAGTGGCTCTGCATTTCAAGTGTATTAGGAGCCAGGCTACTCAGCCTGGCTAAATTCTGGCTTGTGCTGGCCCCACTCCTAGGGAGCCCTCTGCCACCCTGTACTGCTGCATCTGTATCAGTGCAGGGTAGCAGGCAGCCAGTCAACGAGGGGAGCTGGTTTTTAAACTGGCTCCCTTCACGGACCAGCTCCCACCTGGCACCCCACACTGCTGCCTGTGATGGAGATGCAGCAGCATGGGATGGCAGGGTACTCCCCAGGAGTGGGGCTGGCATCCTCATGGTAGAATAGTCGACTAACTAATAAGAATTCATAAGGTTAATTGACTATTCAATTAACCGATATTTAACATCCCTAATAGGGATGCTGCGATAAGTCGAACTAAGATATGTTGACTCGAGCTATGCTATTCACATAGCTGGAGTTGCGTACATTAGTTCGATATTGGCCTCTAGTATAGACCCGGCCCAAGTTTACAAAGCATTTTATCTTTATTTTTCTTGTAATCGTTTCTGACTTTAATGTCTCATTACTTGTACTCCTTGAAACCTATTCTATGTAGTTAAATAAACTTGTCTTATCTTTTAATTAAAACTAATGCAGTGTTGTGAATTTTTGGGTAGCTTCACATTAGTTAGCAGACAGTTGTAGTTTGATCTTATTGATAAACTAGGCAAATATAACTTAGATAGGGCCACGATAAGGTGGGTGCATAATTGGCTGGATAACTGTAGTCAGAGAGTTGTTGTTAACGGTTCTAAATCCTGCTGGAAAGGGATAATAAGTGGAGTTCCTCAAGGGTCTGTTTTGGGACCCGTACTGTTCAATATCTTCATCAATGATGTAGATATTGGGATAGAGAGTACGCTTATTAAGTTTGCAGATGATACCAAACTGGGTGGGGTTGCGACTTCTTTGGAGGATAGGGACATAATTCAAAATGACCTTAGCAAGTTAGAGAAATGGTCAGAGGTAAACAGGATGAGATTTAATAAAGAGAAATGCAAAGTGCTCCACTTAGGAAGGAACAATCAGTTCCATACATACAAGATGGGAAGCGACTGTCTAGGAAGGAGCATGGCGGAAAGGGATCTAGGGGTCATAGTGGACCACAAGTTGAATATGAGTCAACAGTGTGATGCTGTTGCAAAAAAAAGCAAATATGATTCTAGGTTGTATCAACAGGTGTGTTGTAAACAAAACTCGTGAAGTCGTTCTGCCGCTCTACTCTGCACTAGTTAGGCCTCAGCTGGAGTACTGTGTCCAGTTCTGGGCGCCACATTTCAAGAAAGATGTGGAGAAATTGGAAAGGGTACAGAGAAGAGCGACAAGAATGATTAAAGGTTTAGAGAACATGACCTATGAAGCCAGGCTTCATGAACTGGGCTTGTTTAGTTTGGAAAAAAGAAGATTAAGGGGGGACATGATAGCGGTTTTCAAATATCTAAAAGGGTGTCACAAGGAGGAAGGAGAAAATTTGTTCCTCTTGGTTTCTGAGGACAGGACAAGGAGTAATGGGCTTAAAGTGCAGCAGGGGAGGTTTAGATTGGACATTAGGAAAAAATTCCTAACTGTCAGGGTGGTCAAATATTGGAATAAATTGCCAAGGGAGGTGGTGGAATCTCCCTCTCTGGAGATATTTAAGAACAGGTTAGATAGACATCTGTCAGGGATGGTGTAGATGGAGCTTGGTCCTGCCTTGAGGGCGGGGGGCTGGACTCGATGACCTCTCGAGGTCCCTTCCAGTCCTATGATTCTATGATCCTCTTACAAGGGCAATGGACTTAATAAATCTGGACTGCCCAGGAGAGGTATGGAAATTGCAAAACATGCATTTTGGGGAGGAAATCTGTAACTGGGCGTGTTTTGAGACTAGGGATGTCAACATGTAGACAACTAAACCATTAACTGATAAGTCTGGGCTTACTGGTTAATCCTGTCAACAACAAGCACTCCCCACCTCCGGTATCCAAGATGCCCTATCAGACACAGCAGAGCTGGTGGGAGGGGGGTAGGCGGGAGCCGATATACATGGAGAACTGAGCCGCCTGTCCCCTCCTTGCTGCCACGCATAGAGGCTGGGGAGAAGCTTAAAAGCCGGCTCCCCCTGAGCGCTTGCACCTGTGATGCTGCCTCTATCAGAGGTAGCAGCAGGGAGAGGGGCAAGATAAGCTGTTCCATGGGATGCCGGTGCAGCCTCTGTCCGTGGGGAACTTGGGCCCCCCGCGGACAGGGGCTGTTGCCATAGTGCAGTCTCTGTCCGTGGCAGTGTCCTGGCTCACTGAAGACAGAGGCTGCTCCATGAGATGCTGGCACTCAGGGAGCTCAGGCCCCTTGTGCTGGCCGGCTCCCGCCTGCCACCCCTTGCTGATGCCTCTGGTACAGAGGCAGCAGCACAGGCTGTCAGGGGGCTCCCTGCGAGTGGGAGTGGGGGCCGGGAGTGTACTGGCTGCTGGCCCTGCCCCGAGGGACTATTGAATAGTTATGTATCAGAGGGGTAGCCGTGTTAGTCTGAATCTGAAAAAGTGGCAAGGAGTCCTGTGGCACCTTATAGACTAACCGAAGTGTTGGAGCATAAGCTTTCATGGGCAAAGACCCAATTTGTCAGATGCATGTCATCTGACAAAGTAGGTCTTTGCCCACGAAAGCTTATGCTCCAACACTTCGGTTAGTCTATAAGGTGCCACAGGACTCATCGCTGCTTGAATAGTTGTGTAACCTTATCAATTTGTAATGTTTACATGAGTATTCAATTATATGCTATCCAACATTCCTAACTGAGGTCACCATGCAAGTATTAACTGAGGCTGCTGGAAGCCATTGTGTGGTTTGTGTTTGCTAACAGGTTGCTAGGGGCAGAGTGACTGGACCAGGTGTGTGGCCAGACACAGACACTCCGGGTGTGATCAGCATGCTGTTTTGGTGTTTGTGAGCAATCCTAGTTGAGAGTTACTGCAGCAAAGCTTTGTGAGGCAGTACAAGGGTGACATAACCCCCAGTTTGCATGACAAGGGTGACCCTACTAATCTGGATTGTGCTCTCGAATGTCATGCCCTATGTATTATTTTTCAAGGCCATGATTGTGCTGGCACAGGGATTGTATTCCAGGTCACATTATGAGAAGGTTCTTTGTTATTGTTCAATGCAGGACTTGGAATCAACAAATATTTTTATTTAGTTTTTCAGAAAATATTCTCCATATCACCTCTTGTGTGCCTTATCTTTGGTGGTTTCTTCATTTACGCATTTCATTTTCATGTTTGTTAGTTTGTGGTTAGTTTAAAAATGTCCTCTCTATTTCTTTTAGTTTAGCATACCTGTGTGTGGTTACAATCTCTGTCTTCCCTTAGTTTGTATGTCACTGCTTTTGTAATATTGTGTCTACGTTTCCTTTTACTATAGGTTTGCTGTGAGGATCTAGTTAAATTAAATTGCATGTCCCTCCTTGATTGCCTACAATGCATAAACCTGGCCAGGGGAGCCACATATTTTGGCCTTCAGTTTTGATTACTGCCCTCTATTTATTCTTCTGGGGGAATTCTGTGCCAAAAGCTAACAATTGTGCACGCAATTTTAAAATTCTTCTTTTTTGTCAAAATAATACAATATAATCATGCCCATTTCAATTGTTTTGGTAATTTATTTCAAAATGCTAGTCAGCAAGTATGTCTGTAAAAATACAGACAAAAAAGATTCAGGATTTTTTTTTTTTTTTGACAAATGAATTTCTTATTAGGCATATAAATACTAGGCCTGTCAAAGGATTAAAAATTAATTGCACAATTAATTGCACTGTTAAACAGTAGAATATAATTTATTTAATTTTTTTTGATGTTTTCTACGTTTGCAAAAATATTTAAATTACAACACAAATGTAGAGTACAGGTCAGACCTCCCTGATCCTGGATGAGGGAATTTGCTGGACAACTCAAGGTCCCCTGACACCAGCTTCTCAGCCTGCTGCCCCTCCCTGCTGCCAACTCCTTTAGCCTGGCTGGGCTACCTGCTGAGTAGCCCCAATCCCAGCTCCACTAGTGGCCAGGCAACATGCTGCCGGATTGGTCTGCCACAGCTCCAGTCCCGCTGCCAGGCAGCACGTGACCCCAGCTACACTGCTTCTGCTGGCCTACTGCAGCCCCGGCCTGGATTCCCCTTCTGGGCTGCTGTGGCCGCAGTCCCTGTCAGGCAGTCAGGCGCGGCCCGTGAGCATAGGCAGACTCGGCGTTCACCTAGAGTGCCGCCTTCAACTGGGTGCCTGGGGCGCCCCATGATGACATCACGCCATTGATGGCTGTGCAGGCGGGGGTGCCGATTGTGCATTCTACCTGGGGCGCCAGCTACCGCGGCCAGCCTCAGGTCACTCCTCCAGGCAGTAAGCAGCCCCACTCATGGTGCCACCTCTGGGTGGGCTGCTATACCAGGCTTCCCCTCCTGGGCTGTCGTGGTCCCAGCCCTGCTACCAAGCAACAGGCAGCCCTGATCGTGTTTGCTGCTGCCCAGGCTGCTGTGGCCCGGCTGCTACCAGACTTGCCTGGCTGCACTGCGCTCTCAATTGCTGGCCCTCCTGCTCCAAGGCTCTCTCATCTAGGAACATCTGTGATCATGCCAGACCACAGATGTTGCTGGACCAGAGAGTCCGGGATTTGGGAAGTGCAACCTGTATTCACTTTATAGGGTTTTTTTGGTTACAAATATTTGCATTGTAAAAAACATGAAAGATACTGTTTTTACTTCACCTAATACAAATACTCAATGATGATCCAAAGCAGTACAGACCAGCACATGTTCATCATCTTAGTCAGATGCCATCAACAGATGTTTGATTTCCTTTTTGATGGTTCCGATTCTGTTTCTGCATTGCAGTTTTCCTCTGTTAAGACTTCTGAACGCATGCACCACACCTTGTCTATCTTGGATTTCAGAAGCCACTTCAGATTCTTAAACCTTGGATCGAGTGCTATAGCTATCTATAGAAATTTGATCTTAGAACTTTCTTTGTGTTTTATGAGATCTGCTATGAAAATGTTCTTAAATCAAGCAACATATGTTGGGTTGCCATCCAAGACTACCATAACACAAACTATATGGCAGAATGCAGGTAAAACCATGGAGTAGGAGACATACCATTCTCCTCCAATGAGCTCAGTCATAAATTTCATGAGCACATTTTTTCTTTAAAAAAAAAAAGCATCATCAGCATGGAAATCCCTCCTCTGGAATGGCGGTCAAAAGTGCCATGCGAACACCTGTTCTCAGTTTCAGGTGACATATTAAAGGAGAAACAGGCAGCTTTATGTCCTAACTTGTTTCTGTTAGCAATTGGCTGAACAAAAGATATAGAAGTGCGTGTACTTGTGAACTCAAGTTTTGCATTGTTTTGCTTTTGAGTGCAGTTATGTAACAAATAGGGTTACCAGATGGTTTCAAAAAAAATACCAGACATACTTGATCTCAGATGCGGGGGAAGAAGGGGGACCAGTCAGGAGGAGAGTGGGGGGAGCGGGGCTGGCTGGCAGGGAATTGGCCAGTGGGGAGCAGGGCTGGCCGGAAGGGTGTAGCCAGACACGAACCCCATCTTGTTTCCCCCCCCCCCCCAGAGAGCAAGAGAAAGGCAGTCAGCCTTTGATGCCCTGGGAACGCAGGTGTGGTGCCTGTCCTTGACTCTACCATAAACAGAAACCAGACAGTAAATGGGCTAGCTGACGACTGGGAGGCCTCCCGTCGCCATGATGGCTAGTATCAGTAGTTGACACGCCTGCAGTGTCTCAGGAGAGGAATCTTCGCCCATCACATACCAGAGGTGCCCATTGTCTGCATTTTCCCAGGTGTAAATTATGCTTTGTACCCTTCATGGGAAACTTGGCATTCAAAGCCATTTTTCCTAATTGGCCACTTGAGACCAGGAAGAAGCCCATGTGACCCAAGGGGTATAAAGAGGGTTTAGTTGCCCACCCCATTTGAGCTCCAATCACCTACACCTGCTGGCAGGTATTGATTGTCTCCCAAGGTCCGTGGGACGCCCAACCTCACCCTACTTCTTCCCGAGGGATTGAGAGAAAGACGCTGGCCACGCCAAGTCTGGAACGCAGGGGTGAGAATTGTACCTGCAATGTGTTTTCTTTATGTGTACACTTTAATTGTCACTCTGTTGTAAATTTAGTTACTTTATTATAGTTTTCTTAAGTCAAGCTGCTTCATTTCTATTGTACACTGCCTTTGGTAAGGTGATTTAGCTATAAACTTTGGGAATAAGTGGGGTGCCCTCATTCACTTATATATATATATATATATACTGAACCAAGTTTCTTTATTTCTTTTCTCTTTCTTTCTCCTATAAATAAGCCAGTGCGTGTCAAGCTTCTGACTTGAACCCGTGCTGCTGTACCCGAACCGAACACAAACAAAAGAACTTCAGCCGGTCAAAAGGGACAGGTATAGGAAGAGCTTGGGCGTTTTGGATCGTGTCGCTTCCAGGGGACAGATCCGTTGGGGCACCTCTCAGCCTCCCCAGGCTGCCCGCTGCGAAGGGATTTCTGTATCCTAGCAGCTAAAATCTGAGGTGTAATAAGCTCTTCCTATAAACTCGGGGCGTCCGAGAGCCTGTTGGCTGCCCTCTGCAACGGGACCCCGGTCCTAGCAGTAAAGTCACAGACATTAAACTATTTTTTGGGGCGCCCTCCAGCCTCCTAGGCTGCCCACTGCAACGAGACTTTGCGTCTCAGCAGTTGAAGACTTGGGTGTAACACACACGCGCACACTGCCCTGACCATTTCGGCTGACACGGGGGGAGCAGGGCTGCCCAGGACAGGAGCAGGAGGGGAACTGGCTCGCGGGGAGCAGGGCTGGCCCCGGGAGCATGCAGATCCCGGAGTGCTGCCCGTCCCGTGCACGGTCCTGGCAGGGTGCACGCAGATCCCAGGGTGCTACGCATCCCGTGCACAGTCCCAGCAGAGTGCATGGGTGAGTCCAGCTCTGGGGATTCCATCCCGCCCCAGAAACACCCCCCTCCTCTCTACTGTGTAGTTGCATACTGCCTGCAGTGTGAGCGTGTCTACCAGCCAGGCAGTAAACAACTACGTATTGATACTCATTATAATAAAACTTACTTAATTAGAAAATACCGGACATTTATATGTCCGGTATTTTCTCAATTTGTTTCCCAGACATAAAGCTCAAATACCAGACTGTCCAGTTCAAAATCGGACACCTGGCAACCATAGTAACAAAACAAAATCTGCATTTTTAAGTTTCACAATAAAGAGATTTTATTACAATGATTGTATGAGGTGAATTGAAAAAAACTATTTATCATTTTTACAGTGCACCTATTTGTAATAAAAAATAATATAAAGTGAGCACTGTACACTTTGTATTCAGTGTTGTAATTGAAATCAATATATTTAAAAATGTAGAAAAAAATAAAAAATATTGAATAAAGTTCAATTGGTACTCTGTTGTTGAACAGTGCAATTAAAACTGATTAATCACAATTTTAATCACAATTGTTGAGCTAATTGCATGAGTTAACTGCCATTAATTAACAGCCCTAATTAATACAGAACTTTGAATAATAATTCATTTAAACTCCATTGCGGAAATATATTTCCTGCATCCCTCTGAAGCAGTTCAAAGGATTGGGAGAGTCAGGGTAATGGAGGAGCTGAGGGAGGGGGAAGTAATTGCTGGGAAGGAACTTGGTTTGAACTTGGAGGGTTGTTAGGTGTGGATGGGAGACATATAAAACATTTTTTGGTTGGGGAGGGGAGCTTGAGGAGTGAAGTCGAGATGACTGGCTGAGATGACTGCTTCCCCTTATGTGCACAGCTTACTGTGGAAAGCTTATTGGATACTGGACTGAGACCCAGTGTGGGCTACTGAACAATGGTGCTTGGTTGGTGGGAAGAATTGCAGAATCTTGGATAGGAATTGACTTAGAGACAAATTCTAAGGGCAAGGTAAGGGCAAGGATGGTATGGGACATGAGGAAGTGATCCAGGGAGTGAGAATAGCAGTACAACATTAATGTAGGGGACACAGTAGACAATGTTATTTACAGGATCCCTGGGCAGGACCAAGAGTCGTGGGCAGACCTATGTTCACTCCCCCACCTCCCCGGCAACCCTCCAATAGCTACTGGAGGGATGGATGGAGAAATAAGTTAGTCCAGAGGAGGAAGCCACCCTGTCCTGGAGCTGGAAGAAGTAGCAAGAGTGTGTTGGCACATGCCTTCAGACAAACAGGACACTCATGAGAAGAGGACAAAGCCATTACAGTTACAAAAAGCAAAAGCACTTTTCTTTAGTACCACAAGTGACTTGTGCTTTACTCTCTGCACTGGTTCTCTGTTGAATCATTCTAAAATTTCTGACCTGATTATATTCAAAGCTCTCCATCCGTTTGTCTTCTCATTCAATGACTTTACCATAATATCTACATTTAACCACTACAGGCTAGACCTCCCTGGTCTGGCACCCTTTGGACCTGATTGATCCTAAACGAAGGGATTTGCTGAATCAGGGAAGGTCTCCTGCCATGGGCTCACCGGCCTGCCTCCCCTTATAGCCTGTGCCCAACTCCACTGCTTGGGCTTGGGCTCTGGTCCAGCCCTGCTGCTTCTTGGCTCTGGCCCCAGCCACCTTGCCACCAGCCAGGCCAGAGCTCCATGGGGAAAGAGCTCCTTGCCAGGGCTCCCTGCTGCACCACCTGTATCCCCCCATGGGGCTCCTGGCTGAATTGCCCACCCCCCACCGCATTCCTGGCTCAGCTGCCACACCTCCCTGTTCCTGGGCTCTGTGGTCCAGGAGCATCTGTGGTCCAACATGTTGCTGGACCTGAGAGTCCTGATTTAGGGAGGTACAACTTGTACAGTTATACTTGCAACAGTTCAGGGAAGTTAAACCTGGTCTCTGGAATTCATCCCGATACAATGGAAGAATGACCAGAATCCCCTTTTGAGAGCTAAGTGTAAAAACAGTATCTTCAGCTCAGCTCACCCTCAGTAATCCTTTTCTCAAATGCGCATCAACTAAACAAACCAACTAATCACATGATTTTCTCCTCTAGGCTTGAAAGGCTTGGAGAGACTGTTGGTTTTTTTTTTTTAATATTAACTAATTTGGAGCTGTTCAGTACTGTAAAGATAGGGGCTACATGAATATCAAGATAATCTCAGTTCATTTGTCAGAGTTTCAGCTTTCATCATTCTGAATTTTTTTGCTAAACCTTTGTATAGTCCTGTATCAGCCACTTTACACATTTTATTTAAAAAATGGACTAAAAATAGATACAGCTATTTTTTTTCTTTTGTTTGTAATGGCTAAAATATTCAGTTTCCAAGGTAACTTTGAACCATCTCTGTCAAAATAAAAGGGCTTAATTTTAAATGTATTGTTCTCTGTTTATAAAAGCAACCATAAGAATTTTGAACTTCTTTGCTGTTATAACAAGGGATCTTAGGATAACCAAGTCCCCCCCTCCCCGGTCCCCCAAAAAGCTCCACACTTAGACTGACAACTTTAACTTTGTGTAGCTCTGTGAAAATGCACTGTGCTACCAGTGTACTTTGCTATACAGTTCTGAAAGTTCTGTGTCACATATATATGATAAAATGAACTAACACAATCACAAATTTAAATAATTGTTTGGAAAAATATCCATAATCTTGAAGAGGGTTCACATTCTGGTTGCCTTGGACATTTAGGATACATCTAGACTGCAAGCTTCGTTCGAAAGAAGCTTTTTCAAAAGAGATATTTTGAAAAAGCTTCTTTCAAAAGAGAACGTCCAAACTACAAAAGCAGATCAAAAAAGCAATCTGCATTTTCAAAAGAGAGTGTCCGGACTGCCTGGACGCTCTGTCGAAAAAAGGGCACCTGGAATCACTTCTGACAAGGCATGGGGGCAGCATTTACTTCCTGGTGCTGCAGCATGCCTCTTGCTTTAGAGACACATGCTGAAAGGGATCCTCCTGGACAGCCATTTCTCTGCTTCTGCAGCTGGCTTCTTGCATGCTTCTTTGAGAGCAGCAAAGCTCTTGCAGTGCCTACTGTGATTGCCCAGCTTTCTTGGACACCTCAGCATTTTTATTTATTTATTTTGGCAACGGAGCCGGAGCTGCCACATGGCATCCGATGGCCCCACACTGCCATGTTGCAGCTTCCGTAGCAGTTTAATCGGACCGTCTGGATGGTCCTGGCCCAGCACCACTCAGAGCTTGGCCTTGAGACCCTCACTCTGGATTGGGGAATACTGGCCTTGCCCCCTAACCTCATGTTGGAGAGACAATTTTGGAGGCTGGACACCAGTTCCAACTGGTGGGACCGCCTCGTGATAGAGCGGTGGGATGACCAGCAGTGGCTCATCAACTTCCACATGCGGAAGGCCACCTTCCTCGAGCGGTGTACCTGGCTCACCCCTGCCCTCCATCCCCCTGGAGAAGAGGGTCGCTATTGCCGTGTGGAAGCTCGCCAACCCTGACAGCTACTGCTCGGTGGGACACCAGTTCAGCATGGGGAGGTCCACCGTCAGGGCCATCATGATGGAGGTAAGGCACCCTTGCGGGACAGTCCCTGGGGGGCTGTTTGAAAAAGGTGGACTGTTGGAAAAGGGCAGAGGGATTGCGGGAGGAGGGGGAGTAGGGACAAGGCTCGGACCCCGGGGGAGCGGAGAATGTCCTGGCCTCACCCATCCCTGCTGCTGGGGGGTCGTCCTCCAGGGGAATGGCCCCTGGGTCCTTAGGGGGAAAAGAGAGAGTAGTGGGATGGGCTCCTTCCAAGGGCTCAGGGCCCCTCTCATTCTCTGTTTTGTGTGTGTGTCTAATGTCTCCTTCTGCAGGTGGTGAGGGCCATCAACTCTGTGCTCCTGCGCGGGGTCATCTGCCTTGGAGACGTGGACCCCATCGTGGCCGGATTTGCTGCCCTTGGTTTCCTGAACTGTGGAGGAGTAGTCGACGGGACACACATCCCGATCTGCACACCATCCCATCGGGCTGCCCAGTTTATTAACAGGAAGGGCTATTTCTTGAAGGTGCTGAGGCCCTGGTCGTCCACCAGGAACAATTTACAGACATTTGTTTGGGTGATCAGGCTGCACACATGATGCCCGCATATTTAAGAACTCCTGCCTGTACTGCAGGCTGAAGACTGGCACATTCTTCCCACAATGGGACTTTATTCTTGGGGACCTGCAGATGCTGACTTGCATTGTGGACGACATGGCCTGCTCACTGATGCCATGGTTCATGAAGCCCTGGCTGCCTGGACCTGAGCAATTTAATGCACACCTAAACCAGGCTCAGATGCAGGTGGAATGTGCCTTTGGGCATCTGAAGGGGACATTCAGATGCCTACTGACCCGCCTTGGCATGGGGGAGCACAACATCCTCGAGGTGGTGGCCGCATGTTGCATGCTCCACAGCCTGGTGGAGAGCAAAGGGGAGGCCTTCTTCCCAGGGTGGGGGACAGAGTCTGGTGGAGAGGAGAGGCTGTTTGATCAGCCCCGGACAGCTGCCATCCGCCAGGCCCATCAGGGGGTGCGCATCCAGGAGGCCCTGAGGGAGAGGTTCTCTGAAGGAGCCCAGTAACTCTCCCAAGGGTCTCCCCAATGGGGGCTTGTGTCTTGCCCCCCCAATACAGTTCCCAAGATAACCCAAACCCTTTCTCCATTCCCAGGAAAATCAAAACAAACACTGTTTTGGAATTGAAAATAAACTTTTGTTTTAACCTGAAAATAAACTTTGTTGTAACTTTGTTCAAAGTGTGTTTTAAATTTTTACAAAACTGGTGTGGAGGGGGGGATTCAAAACCTGGAGGGGGGAAGTGGGAGGTGTCAGTCCCCGTAATACACGAGGTTCGAAGGGATGCCGGAAAGGATGAGACCACAACTGGGGGTTTCAAAAAGTACAAACTGATTTTATTTTGATGGCGCCAGACAATCATCAGAACAAAAATTAAACAGATTGCCAGACAACACAAAACAATTCCCTGAGGCTTTTCTAAATCACAATAATTCCCAATAACTGCCCAGGGGTTAGGAACAGTTGAATTAACATTGGTATTATCCATAGGGCTGACTATTTACACAACTTTATACAAGGAAACAGTAAAAAATCTAAACCACAACTATTTATAAACTAACTTAGTAACTTTTTAGCCACTGTCACTTGGCAAGCAATAAGGACAACTAAAAAATCAATTAGGATAGGGATGATGGTGGGGGGGAAGGGGTGTTATACCAGTTCTGGAGACAGCAGGAACACAAGTACCGGTCACACGCTCATAAACTGTCTCCACTCGGGTCGACCAACTCGGAGTACGCTCAGTAAGACTCAAGAGCGGGGGGTGCAAGGCGTCTGGGTGATCAGGCCAGGCGTTCACTCAATGCGAATCCCCCGTGAGAGAGGGGCTGCCTGCCTGTTTTATTGCCTGTGAACTTATCACCCCATAGGTTGGTTTTTGCTGCAGTGGGTGGAGTAGCAGGCCTGAGCACCAGTCAGCCCACTGGCTGATCTGTTACTGCAATGGGTGGAGCGAGCAGGGGAAGATTATTAATTTACATGCCCTTATATGGAAAACACTCCACCTCACAGACAGAGCCCCCTATACCAGCCTCAGAGGTATTACAGGCTATGGCTCCCTGCGACGGGCAGTCATTCCTGATGTTCTGTCTCGGACATGCCCCCGTGGCTGTCCGGAGCAAGCGGTAAGGGGGTTGCCTAAGGTGAGAGCGCACGTAAGGGTAATCAGCAAGAAGCCAATTGGGTAAATTGAGGTTCTGGTGAGCTGCTGTCTTCAGAAAGGAGAGACGGGGAAAAGTAAGCAACAGTAACAGGGAAAGCGGAAACAACTCTGTGGATAAGAGCTTTTGCAACAGCAATGCTCACTAAAAAGGCTAGTAACACAAGAGCACATACAATCAACCACTGCTTAATGGTGGATGCCCAAGTACTCAGTCCCTAAGAGGAAAGTTTTGTTTGCCACCAGTCCCATTCTTCCCGCTGTTCGCGAATCCGAACTGCAAGTGAGGTCAGCTGTTGGGTGATGGCTGAAACGTTGTTCCACCCGGGCTTGAAACGCAAACAGTATTGGTCCTTAAACCTGGGGTCAAGGTCCTCGAGTGCCATACAAAAGTCCTTCTGCAATATAACCTGTATCATTAGACGATTCTTTTCGGCATAATGAGCTAGTACAGTGAGAGCCAAATCGACTTGTTGAAACGCTTCAGCGGTCAAATTAGTGAGGGCTTCGAGATTGCGGGACATTTGGTAACATATTCCCAAACGAAAGATTCAGTGGCAGACTTAAATTTTTTTCCATCTTGATGGTTCTCGTCGGCTCCGGAAGTCAAACAGCCGGTGGGGGGCTCGAATGGGTTGGTACCTGAAAAACAAAAAGGGGACAAACAACGCCCTCAAGGCGGGCTAATTAAGATCGAAGAGAAAGCCAATTGTGATGGACTAACGTAGGTTGCTTCAATGCTATTTAATCCCTGTACAAAGACTATCTTTCCAGTGGGGGTGTGGGGCATATCGGGGGGGATGATGGATACCTGTGCCCCCATGTCTAACAAAAAGGGGATAATTGTCTCGTTTTCGGTAGTCAGGTTTTGATAGGGTCAAGGGTCATTTAAATCGGGCCGAGTGACCGCTAGGCACTTGGCCTCTCCCCGTTTTTTGGCTGCGGGGGAATAGGGCGATCTTCCCACCCCAATTTCACAGCCAAGTCTTTCTGTTGATCACTATTCATTTTCCTAATAGCTTCCTTGGTGAGTCCCTTACCCAATAAAAATCCAAAAATCTTACGCTCAATGAATGAACGCTCGGGGTATTTGGGTTTGGGCGCCATTTTGGACCCTTTCACCAGAGTAGAGGGGGTTGCAAGTAGGGCGGCCTTTAGTGTTGCCCACTTCACCCTCTCTACAGCGTCGTATAGTCGGCCAATAGGTTGTCCTGTGTATCCCCTTAGCCACAGAAGAGCCCCTGTGTCTAGATTAGGGCTGTTGTCCACGGCTAGGGTAACAGCCGCATCTTCTATGGGAATCTGAGTGGGATCATCAACAAAACGAAATGGGTTTTGTGCTACCGTCTGAACGTTAGTTAAGTTGAGGGGGTGTGCGGTGGGATCCCAGAGCAGAATAGAACTCCCAGCGATTGCGTACATAAGGGTAGTGGAGTTATTCACACAATCAGGTGGCATCTGTACTGCGCGAAATCCCCCTTGTATTTGGAGGTGCGCGGCAGCTGCGGCCGTTACAGGCCAATGATTATTCGCTGCCAATACTCCCCCCATAAGGCCCCGCGACCAACTCCCGGTACGGGTTAACGTTAAGGCTTCCTCCCGGTCAACCCAGTCACTCCCCTGTTCCAAGGCTAATCTCCCTACCCAGATTATAGGAGGCTCATCTGGACGTCGGGCAGTATCTGTGATGAACTCCTTCATTTCCGCCTTGGTTCGGGGGCGGGTCTCAGTTACCTGAGAGGTATTCCCCTGACCATCCCTTTTTAATCGGGTTACAGTCACAGGGAGGGCCTCCGGTACAATCAGGTCGGGAGCTGTGGGTATGGTTGAACTCAGGGTAGTCAAGCCAGGGTAAATGTTTGGTGGGTCATGAGAGCCTTGGTATGGGGGAGGAAGTTGTGTCTCTAAAGGAGGCGTCTTTGGCGCCTGAGGGGAAAACTCCGGTTCTCCCTCTGACTGCGAGTGCGCCACCCCACGTGCACAATTTGTAACGGCCCCATGGTAGACGGTAACTTTATCAAGGGCCGCTGCTAGGGTATTGCAGATGGCAGCCAGAACATCCTCTGATTTATAAGAATCAGGGCGTAGTTTTTTAACCTTTTTTATCCCATCTAACCTTTGGACCAATCCTATTAACAGGTGGTGTGCAGGTGATCCATGTGGGGCTCTTGGCTCGGGGGCCAAGATGAAGGGGGCTACCCCACAGAGTTTAATTACCCTGTTCACCTCTTTCCAGAGGCTAAGAGGGTTTGAATTAGGGGCTGTCTCACCCACTTGAGTGAGACATGGTTGAAGGCTATTATCGGCCGGGGTGGCCCTGAAGGTGGGATGGCAAGTTAGCAAGCAGCCCACATCGCTCAACCCCAAAGGAATGGTGTAGGTCCTACAATCATGGCCGTGTCCTATGACACAGACCCAGTCAAAAGTGTTAGGGGCCCCTTCGCGCTGTCGAGTACAGAGGAGGTGGTATTGCAAATGATTAAACTGATCCTCCTCAGAACCTGGGGTCTCAGTTTTAGCCCAGGGGCAACTATCAGAGTTGTCATGGTCTCCGGGGTTCCGGCATCCTGTTCGTGACGCCATGTCAGTCCCCGTAATACACGAGGTTCGAAGGGATGCCGGAAAGGATGAGACCACAACTGGGGGTTTCAAAAAGTACAAACTGATTTTATTTTGATGGCGCCAGACAATCATCAGAACAAAAATTAAACAGATTGCCAGACAACACAAAACAATTCCCTGAGGCTTTTCTAAATCACAATAATTCCCAATAACTGCCCAGGGGTTAGGAACAGTTGAATTAACATTGGTATTATCCATAGGGCTGACTATTTACACAACTTTATACAAGGAAACAGTAAAAAATCTAAACCACAACTATTTATAAACTAACTTAGTAACTTTTTAGCCACTGTCACTTGGCAAGCAATAAGGACAACTAAAAAATCAATTAGGATAGGGATGATGGTGGGGGGGAAGGGGTGTTATACCAGTTCTGGAGACAGCAGGAACACAAGTACCGGTCACACGCTCATAAACTGTCTCCACTCGGGTCGACCAACTCGGAGTACGCTCAGTAAGACTCAAGAGCGGGGGGTGCAAGGCGTCTGGGTGATCAGGCCAGGCGTTCACTCAATGCGAATCCCCCGTGAGAGAGGGGCTGCCTGCCTGTTTTATTGCCTGTGAACTTATCACCCCATAGGTTGGTTTTTGCTGCAGTGGGTGGAGTAGCAGGCCTGAGCACCAGTCAGCCCACTGGCTGATCTGTTACTGCAATGGGTGGAGCGAGCAGGGGAAGATTATTAATTTACATGCCCTTATATGGAAAACACTCCACCTCACAGACAGAGCCCCCTATACCAGCCTCAGAGGTATTACAGGCTATGGCTCCCTGCGACGGGCAGTCATTCCTGATGTTCTGTCTCGGACAGGAGGGAAGAGGGTAGGTAAGAAGCTGGAGGGAGGCAGGGAACTAGGAGGGGAGCTCAGGACTGGGAGTGCCTGCACCTGCCGCCTCAGGTCCACGGTCCTCTACATGCTCGACGGTGGGTGGGGCTTGGGAGAACAGGGGCCTCTGCGGCAGGGAGGTGGGGCTGCAGCTGATTCAGGAAGGACAGGGGAGCAGGGAGAGCCATGGGGGCAGGACCTGGGGGAGCAGCAATTGGGACACGACCTGGGTAGGCCATGACCTCCAGAATTGTGGCACAGATGTTATCTCCCTGCCGCACCATCTCTCTCAGCATGCGTTCGCTCCACTTGGCCTCCTCACGGAACTTCTGGGTTAGAGTTAGCTGCATATCCCACATAATTGAGATGTGCTGGCGCATGAGTTCCCGGTGGGTCTGCCAGTGCCTGCGACTTTGGCTTCAGCTGGCCAGCTGGGCTGGTGTGGCTTATCCCTCATCAACGGCTGTTGCAGCTGTGGAGAACAAGAGGGCGAGGTGGTCAGTCATCCCTGAATACACTGCCTTGGTAGAGGGGATGCTGATGTCCAGAAACCCAGGCCCCATGTGGCCTGTCCAGCAGCCCCAGCCTCACAGGGGCCCTGAGGTGCCCAGGGGTCCATCCCGCATGCTTCCCCCTCTGTCCCCCACACACACACTCCATTGACAAGCAGGCCAGGAAAGTGTCCATCCGGAGTGGGTTCTCAGGTGCAGGAGAGGGTCCTGGAGTGGCCTGGCAATCCCTGCTCGCTCTCTCCCCTCCCCCCCGACACACCCACACACAGTTGCACCTGGCCCATGCATGCTCTGGGACTAGCTCCTGAGACCGCATGTCGCACACTGCCACTGCACATGCTTGAACGTGCACAGCCAGGCTGAGCACGCTGTCCAGGCCGAGCTTTACAAGTGATGATCCCCTGTGAACCAGCCTCCCCCACCCTGTTCATGTGCCAACCTCACAGCACTCACCTGATGTTCCCTCCCTGGCGTCAGATGATGCCTTGGAAGTATCCTGGGCCTGAGGACCGGATCTAGGCTGAGGGTGATGGTGTCCTCCTCCTCCTGTACTGGCTGGTCATCCTCATCCCCCTGGGGCTCCGGCTGGGTGACCACAGGTGTCTCCGTTCCCGACTCCATTAGGTACCTCGGAGACTGTGCATCCCCACCACCCATGATCTGGTGGAGCTCTCTGAAGTACAGGGCAGGTTGTTGAAGCTGCCCCGGAGCAAGAGCTGGTGTCACGGGCCTGAGCATACCCTTGCCACAGCTCTTTGACCTTTGCCCGTACTTGGTTAAGGGTGCCAGGGTGGCGGCCTCTCTGTGCCAGAGCAGTGGCCATCCTGCCATATATGTCGGTGTTCCTTCGTGGCGATTAAAGAGCCTGGAGTCCTCTTCAGTCCAGAGCTCCAGCCTGGACTGGATCTCAGCCCCTGACCATGCAAGTGCCCGGCATTTGTTCCCCCGGGTGGATCCTGGGATCCCTGGGGCAGCTCCCTGGAAGGGCTAGGGGGGCCTTGGGAGCCTTGTGACTGTGCCATTTCTTCTACCTGTTGTGGCAGGGTGAGCGGTGCAGTCAGTGTGCTGTCCTGAAGCCGGCTTCCTGCCACAGTGGCTTTCCTGTGTGCCTGTGCCTTTAAGTCTTGCCTGGAGACAAGAACTATAGAGCTGTGATTAGTGTAGAAAGATTGTCCACCAGGGTTTTTCCTGGAGGCCTCTTTTTTCGACAAAACTGGCTCCCCTGGGTCCACACATGCCTTGTTTTGAAAGATCTCTTTCGAAAAAGGCATTATTCCCTGTAAAAAGAGGTTTACCACTGTCGAAAAAACCACCACATTCTTTTGATTTAATTTTGAAAGAATGCAAGAGCAGTCTAGATGCGGGTAAAATTTTTTTGAAAAAAGGCCATTTTTTTCAAAAAACCTATGTAGTCTAGATATACACATAGCTTGCACAGCTGGTCTGGTGTTTGAAGGAACGTCTACACTGCAGGGCAAAAGTCGAATTAAGATATGCATCTTGAGCTATATCAATTGTATAGCTGAAGTCGAAATAGCTTAAATCAGCTTTTGGCACTGTCACACAAGAGGAAGTCAAAGGAAGAACACTCTTCCTTCGACTTCCCTTACTCCTTGTGAGTTACAAAAGTTGGAGTAAGAAGTCTGCCATCTTGAAACTATTTTGAAATAACTACTTGCTGTGTGGATACACACTTTGTTATTTTGAAATAATGCTGCAGCGTAGATGTGCCCTCAGTGGCAAGAAACATGGAAGGTAAATAACTGCTACAGAGCTATATAGAGCAGATGACCAAATTTTCAGGGACTAATATTTTGCCAGCACAGGTGATATAGAGATCTGATAACTTTTGCTGTATTAAATATTATGGACAGTTAAGTTTCAGTATAATTTGGTAACTCTTTGATAGTGTGAAACATAGTGCAAAACGATGTATCATGAAAGATTCAGACCCGTGTATTGTGTTCCCAAAGCATAACTGGAAATTGTTCATGTTTTGTGTAAATTGTCTACCACATATAACTGGAATAAACATAATGGTATTACACAGTGTGACTCTGCAGTATCATCATCTGTTGAAGAAAAGACAGTTTCAAAATTATGTTTAATACTGTTAAATCCTAATAGATGAGCTATGAATTGACATGACAGCTGTGCTCCTCTAAGACTACAAAGCCCAGAATGAACCATGAGAGGTGAAAACAAAGCATTCTCAGTTGAAGGGTTCTGGCTTCTGGAACAAATGTCAGAGGAAACTGGATGAATCTGGATTCCAACTGTCTTTAGGAAATATTACAGAACCTTGTCATTCGAAATGTCCTTTTCCACCGTATGAATGACATTTGGAACACTGAATCTTTCTTTCTTTTCCTAAGCTCCTAAACATACCCAATCTAAAAAAAAAAAAAAAAAAAATTTGAATACACAGGTTAAAATAAACAAATCCCTACTCCAAAATGCTGGTGATGCCATTAAATCCACTAGAGACTTTATTACTGCTTATGATTTTTATATGGAAAAGTGTTCAAATGTACTGGGGTGGCAGCCATATAATACCTTAAGGGTGCGTCTAGACTACATGGCTCCGTCGACAGAGCCATGTAAAGTAGTTTACTCGGCATAGTCAATGAAGCAGGGATTTAAATAATCCCAGCTTCAGTAAAATAAACATGGCCGCCGCACTGTGCCGACAATCAGCTGATCCGGCGCAGCACAGCAGTCTAGAGGCGGAGCGGTCAACAAGGGAAGCCTTTGTCGACCGCTCCAGTATACCTCGTGAAACCGGAGGTATACCCGCAGGATGGCCCCTATCCCACGGGGCTTCTGGTGCTGCACAGCCTCTTCCTCTTCCACATATGCAGGCGGCCACTTTTACAGTGGCCGCTGCTGCTGGGAGAGGGAGGGGTGGCCAGAGCTAAGAAGCCGCTCCCGGATCTCAGCATTTTAAAACTGCCGCCTGCGTCGAACCCGGCTCAGGCTCTGCCACCCCTCCCCCCCCACCTGGGGTGCGTTCAGACTCTGCTGTCCCTCCCTCGGGGCACACTCGGGCTCTGCTGCCTCCATTCCACCTGGGCGCACTTGTGCTCTGCTGCCCCCCCCTCGGGGCACGCTTAGACTCTGCTGCCCCCAATGCGCTGCTGCTCTCTCTACCCTGTGCCCCTCCCTAGCCAGCTGGGGAAGTGGCAGAGTTTATTCTGGCAAAGATGGTTGGGGTTTCTACTTCCCTCCCCTCCCCGCCCTACCAGCGGGAAGCCTGGCCTGGTACTTCAGCTGCCCTGGGTTCCCCAGCGCATGGGTGGGCGGGAACTGAGCTCTCAACCCTCCCCGCCTCCAGGAACAAGAGCATGGTCCCTGGAGGCTTTCCGTGCTGCAGCAGGGTGCCAAGCCAGGTAAGTGTTCACCCTCATGTTCAGACCCCACACCCTCACTCCCCTCCTCTGCCAAGACCCCACATTCCCAGCTTTCTTTGACACCCTGCCCCAAGTCCCCTCCTGCATCCTCCCTCCTGGCCAGACACCCTGCCACAAGACCCCTCATCTACCCTCCCTCCTGGCCAGACACCCTGCTGGCCCCTCCTCAACCCTTCCTCCTGGCCAGACACATTACCTTATTTAGCATGTTTATTATTATCCTTACTTTTTTGTGGTCTATGTTTTCAGCTCCATGTACCAGACTCTTATTAGGGCAGTCTTCCTGGCGGAGGGAGGTCATGGCGCATTTCTACCCCCAGGTCTGGTGAGGTTTTTTTTTTTTTTGCTTAACAAAAAAAAATCTTTGGTGTTCCCCATAAAAAAAAAAGTTTGGTGTTCCTCAGTCTTAAGAAGTTTAAGAAACACTGCTCTAACTACTTTTCCATGTCATTTAACAAGTTTCCCACCTCTTATTTTCCTTGATCAATTTTCTCTATGATGCTGAAAAAATAAAGCACAAACTATTTTCTATTGAACAATAATTTGAGATGTATTTATATGAAAAAATGTACAGACATACAAATACTAAACAAAAATCCATTTGTTTCCTTACCTATGTTCAACAGGATCAGAAAACATCTTCCTATTCAAAATTCAATGATCTGGAATTTGCTTGTGTCCAGTTTATCATGCAATGTAGTTTGTGCTGCAGTGCTGATCTGCCTCTTTTTTTTTTTTTTTTTTTTTTTTTTTAACAACTCTCTTCATCTTTATGTCACCTGCAAACTGTATCAGTAATTGTAACACTGGCAGACCAATACTCCTAGTCCTCACTGAACACTGACAAATGCATAGCTGGAAAGCACTCTGATTTACCGGTGTGTTAGTATTGTTAAAATCAGCATTACATTTAGAAAAATGTGTTTAGACTTTATAAAATGCTTCAGAGTTGCTACATGGATTAATCTCTCTTATAATATCTGCATCCCATATAATAAGGTAATATTTAAGTGTTTGCTCTAAGGCTTTATCTACACCACAGACCGTAGGACAGCATAGCTACACTGCCACAGCTTTGCCATTTGTAAGATATCCCGAGTAGCTGCTCTTTGTCAACAAAAGAGAGCTTTCCTGCCAGCATAATTAAACCATCCTCAATGAAGGCATTAGTGAGGTTGGTATGAGAGCCTTCTCTGCTGACCTAGTGCTGTCCACATCAGCACTTTTAGCAGTGAAATTTATGTTGATCAGGGAGGTATTTTTTCACACATCCCAACTAACAAAAGTTTTACCAACAAAAGCCAGGAACTGCAGACCAAGTGTGAAATGCTAGTTTACCATGAGAAGCATTAGTTACTCTCCAATAAAAGAAGGCCCATAGCCATCACACAAGCCATTGTTGAATATCAATAGATAAGACTATGCTTCCCTATACCTATGAAGAGGAGACATGCTCAAACATTCATCCTATCAACTCAAGGCTGGGAATATAGAATTAAAATCTATGTCAAGAAGAAGTTGTTATCGGGGGGGGGGGGGGGAGGGCAAGACTTCTAAGCATACACAAGTGTTCCCCAGATGTTTAACATGGGTTAGACCTAAAAGATGTGCAGAGTTTGCACATAACAGCAGCTTCTATTACATTTTGAAATTAAAACTCTAACTCATTGTGTCTGTAAGTTTCCCTCCTTTAGCTTGCAAATAACTCTCCCCCCAGTAATAAAGCCTTAGCTAGTGTATTATAAGATTAGTTCCAGGGGTTCTCTTTGGTGTGGGATCTGAGATACAATTGATCTTGGTAAGTGGGTAGTTCTTTGGGACTGTGAGTAACCTGAATATTGCTGTGATTTCTTTTTTGTGTAAGGGACAAAAATTAAAATAAGCATTAAAAGTCCAGCAAGCTCCTCACTTCTTTCAAAAATTCTCAGATGCAAATTATCGAGATTGGTTGACTTAAAAATGTCTAATTTTAATAGTTGCTGTATCTCCCCAGTTACAATTTGAATAGAAATGATATAATCATGTAATATGAATACATCATCGGGTTTTTTCCCAAATACAGGGCAGAAATATTTATTTAACACTTGTGTGTTTGGGGTATTACTATAAACATTTTTAGCATGTGCAATCCTAACAGCATCTCAGTGAAAGAGGATCATAATATCTGGTAGTATGTTTCAGCTGGCCTGAACAGTTCAGTGTACTCCAGCTCACTAATGTCATAACCTGAAAAGCATCATGTATGACATCCATAAAAAGCTAATATAATATTGATCATATTAGTGTGTGGTGTATGTATGGAGGACCAAATTCAAAATTACAACATGTTGGAAATTGTTAGCAAAGTTTGTGTGCCAGACAGGGCTACAGTTACCCCACACTAGACAAAGGAATGTGGTTCAGCTTAGCCACCTGGAAAGTACATGGTACATCAAGAGACATTGGGAATGCAATTTACATAGAATGTAAGCAGGACCATCAAGGCAACAAATGGAGTAAATTGCAGGAAATTGCAATTTGCATGTTAGAAAACACCAGTGGGGGAAGAAGCCAGTATAGTATGTTGGTCCCATGCTGAAAGTTCCTTCAACCAGGAGATTCCATGTTGCCTTCCTCACTGCTTGAATAAACTTTACTTGCGGGGAGATAAAGTTAGAAGAATCCATTTAAAGGTTCACTGGACTATAAGAAGAGGAGCAGAAAAAAACAAGTTATGTATTATCTAAAAAAAAGGACCCAGGCACTGTGGACTTTTGTGGGAAATCCTGATGAGAGTGCTTGGTCAGACATCTTGCAGAAGATAGTTTACTAAGGAAACTACTTTGAACAAAGGTTGTAGCTTTTTTTGTTAAGTACTAGCCTCTAGAATGTGTTATTCACTTTTTCTTGCGTGTAATAATTTCTAACTCTATCTTTTATACTCACTTAAAATTCTATTTCCTTCTATTAATACATGTTTACCTTTAATCTAAATCAACCCAGTTCTATGTTTGATTTAAAGTGAAAGTTAACTTCAGTTAATGTGGCAAACTACTCAGTACAATATCCGTAAAGCATCAAAAACTCCTTAATTTCTATTTGAATCATGCAGGAGAGGGTTGGACCATGCAGAGCATAGTTTTTGGGAAAATTCCGGTTTTTGGGCTTTCAGGGTCATCTTGCCAGGTGAAACTAAGGCTGAACGAGGTCAGAGTGTCACAAGGGTGTAACAAGCAGGCTGCTGGAATCAGATCTGCTTAAAGACATTCATTGTCTGCTTGCCTACTAGCTGGACACATCCAGACAAAGAAAACTGCAGTAGCAGAGCATTTTGAGGCACTCAGGTTTATAAGGCAGGCCCCTTATTAGCCTGGATTGCATCCTAGAACATGACACCATTTCCCACAAGTAATGAACCAATAGGATTCCTTTGTTCCTGTGTCATTACAAAAAACCCCCCAACAACCCTCCTTCATATTATCTATCCTTCCTTTTGATGGGCATCCAGGTTTGTGTATGTACTTTTGCTTCCCTTATCAAATGCCTACAGTTCATAGCATGAATATAAATTAGAAGCTATTAACTTTCCCTTTGTTCCCTTTGTTTTATATTATATATACAAATGTACAACTGCTTTTGTGTCCCTTCTGGTATCAGTTGGGGATAACCTTGAATGTAGTATAAGCAGCGGCGGATATAGGGCAGGGCGAGCGGGACGGCTGCCCCGGGCCCTGCACTTCAGTGGGCCCCATGCCGGTGCCAGGGGTGGACTGGCCTGGCGGGATACTGGGAATTTCCCAGTGGGCCATCCACCGAAGGGCCAGCCGACGGCTGCTGAAGGAGGAAGGGGGGGATTGTGGCGGGGCGCCACAGCCCCGCACTTTTGAAATTCCCCAGCGCCGGCCTGTACGGGCCACGTGGGGCCGAGGCAGCGCAACAGCTGATAGGGGAGATGCCTGGGCCTGGTGTGGCGTGACGCCACGGCCCGGGACTTTAAAACCACATGGCCCAATGTTGCACTGCACGGTTCAGCACGTGGCCTGGAGCCGGGGCTGGGGCCGCAGCCACCCTGCACACTGGAAGGCAGAAGGTGGATGGCAGAGGAAGGGGGCTTGTGCTGAGGGGAGGGGGACAGGTCAGGAGAAGAAAGAGGAGGAGAGACAAATGCCAGGGGTCAAGTGGAGACAATGAGGAAGAGGGCAGGAGGGGAGGTGTTAGTCGGAGGGGGGACAGGGTGATGCTGGGAGAGGAGAGGGTAAGGGCATTGGGAGCTAAAGGGGGGAGGGGGAGGTGCTGGGAGAAGGCTTGAAAGGAGGGGTGGGCGTGAGGAAGGCGGGGATGGAGCAAGGCATGTGTGAGGGCACAGGGGCATGAGAGGAATGGGGGCAGAAGGTGGTGAGGGGGTGGGCATCAGGGAAAAAGAAGGCAAAGGGCGCAGGGGCAATGAGGGAAGGGGGAGGCACCAGGAGTGTGCAGGGATAAGGGAAGGTGCAGGTGCCAGGGGATTCTGGGGGTGAAGCAGAAGGGCAGACACCTGCAGGGGAGGGACCAGCACCAGAGGAGAGAGGCATAGCAGGTGTGTAGAGGGAGGTGTTAGGAGAGGGGATGAGGAGGGGGTAGCTCACATGATCAGTGTGGGGCTACTGAAGGAGTGGGCACGGGGGGACCCCTTTTTTCTGTTTTTTTCCCAAAGGGGGGGGGCATGATATTGTGCTGCCCTGGGCCCCGCAAAACTCTCATCTGCCCCCGAGTATAAGTATGTAAATGAGGCCTATTTACTGAAGCCATATGTGTGGATTTCTTGGCCTAGGGATACACTTTTTAAGGGACTGGATACAATTCATATTTGTATATACACTTCAAGGTTCATTTACAAATCCTGAGTAAATGAATTAGAGAATATGGATGGAGCAATACTTTTTCCAGTCACCTGTGCAACCAGTCCTTGGAATCCATATGTTGTAGGCAAACATATTTGTATCTTCATGTTGGTTTTGGACAGCACATATATACAGTTTGTAGATTGACTAGACAGACACCTGGCCTATATAAAATCCCTTGTGCTCCCACTGAGTAGGGTGCCATGGCACTTGGCTCCATCCTACATGGAGCTATGGTATTCTCTTCCTCCTTCAGAGAACCTCTCATTTTCCTGTTCCTTCCTCCCCCACCCCCCACTGTCTAGTGGAACTGCAATGGTCAGGCTACCTACTGGTTATTTTACAGGTGAGCAGACTTCATTCTTGATAAAGGAAACTGCAGGAAGTACATAAGTTCGTGTTTGTTATGCATACCAATATGCATTTTTTAGAAGTACAGGCAGTCCCCGGGTTACGTACAAGATAGGGACTGTAGGTTTGTTCTTAAGTTGAATTTGTACGTAAGTCGGAACTGGTACATGTTGTAGGGGAAACTCTAGCCAAACATTTCTCCAGAGCTCAGTTTTATTCTCCCACACCTCACTTCCTTCAGTCCTTTATTCTCAAGCTGAGGTGTCTGCTGAGAAAAGCCGCTCCGCGTCTCCCTGGTCTGCTGGGGGGGGGGGGCGCTACCTTTGCGTCTCCCTGGTCTGCTGGGGGGAAGCAGCTAGTGCGGGGTTGCCTCACCCCGTTTGTAAGTAGGGATCTGATGTAAGTCGGATCCATGTAACCGGGGACTGCCTGTAGTACAAATGATATATAAATCCTATAAACACCAATCTGCAGCCCTTTACTCTAAAAGGCTTTTTTGGGTTTTTTTTAAGTGTATACACTTTGAAAGATGCAGTATTCTGGAAGCTATAGCAGCTAAGCTTGTTTTCTTGTGCTGAATAGATTTATATTTGAATGAGACAGCAGATTCTTTCACAAGAACTTTACAAGGGAAAATTACCGAACAATGCACGGGAATTCTATTTTTCCCTGACATAGGTGAAAAATTGGTTTTGTAGTGGTTGATACTGCAATAAAATAAATAGCTTCAAACTGGTGGCAACTGAACATGAAAAGATTATTCCCACATGTTACTATTACTTTATCTAGCTGCTGGTAATACTTGTGAGAGAAACCATTTAAAATGAGCCTTACTGTCAAGATGACACATCATCTTGATTCAACCTTCTTTATAGGTTTGAATAACTGATTTTGACTGGTGGCCAAAAGGGATAATTATTTAGCTGTTTGTATTTTATATTTTTGTACCACAGACAGGTTCATTTTTCAGTGAACCAAAGTATTCCCATCTACTGAAGTTATTTGCTTCAGGGCTGTTTCTCAACACCATCAAATCTGGGTTACTTTGAAAACAATTGTGTATATACACTTCAAGGTTGTGTAAGTATTTATGTTCTAAAGGATAATTTATAAACATGCCAAATTACATTTCTGAGCTGAAATTTGCCCCATTTGTTCATACTGTGCTTCTACACTTTTTATGAAAATATAAGCAAAAATAGTTCCATTGTTTTTTTTAAACAAAAGAGAATGGGGGAAATATCCAATTCCTGCAAGGATGTTTGGAGGAAGTTTTGGTTTTGGGGGGGGGGGTTCAATTTTTTGAAGAATAATAGCACTCAAAAGGAGTTGTTAGAAACATGAAATTGGTAAGGAGATAACATATGAGTGTGTGAATATGTGTGTGTATGTGTTGACTGAGTTGCAACAATTTAAACTTAGTTTGTTCTGTGGGTACAGGAAGCCTATTTGGAGAGTATTTGTCCTCCAATACACACTTCCATGTTTTCAATTCAAAGAACAGAATTTCATACAATATGAGGTCACAAACAAGGAATGGTGCCATATACAATGTTCTAGTGCTGGCTAGTAAATCGTCATATATGATGGAATTTGTTTATTTTTACGTTTCCTTAAAAAAACCCTAGAACTTTCCCTTTACAGTAAAAGAATCTTAAGGTTGCAAAGTGAAGTCCTCAAAAATCAGGAATGCCCTGGCCAATTATACCTAGCCTCAAATGCTTTATGCCAGGTCCAGCATGACCCGGGAAGTAAATGTTTCCCCTAAAACCATCTTAAAGGGCCCCAAAATTATTCTCAGAGAGGCCAAAATTATAAACTACAGCAAAATATTGACAGTGACCAAATATTACTCTCTTAACACTCTTAAAATTCAATATTTTTCAGGGATTTAACTAACCATTCCCTGGATGCCAGGTAGATGTGTGTGTGTTTTAAATAGTGACATCAGAAGTCCTCAAAATACCCTCCCCCCAAATGATGAAACCTTAGAAATGGCCCTAATTTATGCATTATCACTTACTTACTTTTGCCCACAAAAGCTCATGATACTATATATTTTTGTTAGTCTTTAAGGTGCCACAGGATTACTCCTTTTTAAAGTTACAGACCAACACAGATATCCCACTGACACTTACTTTACAGTGCAAATATATTGCTAGCATCCAGAAGTTTGTCTGTGGGAGCTAGTTTTAAGGATCAAATCCTGCAGATGGAATAAAGCCTGTATAAAATACCGAAGTATAAGCAATAAAGAAGAGCCTGGACAACCTCAGCCAGCCACACAGCTGTTCAGCTAGATTTCAGCAAATAATACATTAATAATGGGTGTGCACTACTGCTTCTCACTTAAAGCATGACTTTGATTCATAGCCACAGTGACCTTATCCCTTTCTTGTTTACAACCTGTCCCCCATAGATCTGCTGTGCAGGCCCTCTTTCCAAACCTGCAGAGCCTGCTGAGTCCTCTTGAAAGGAGCCTCCACTGTTACTAGCCCCATATTTTAAACTGCTTTGGGGCCTTGCAGAGATGCCTCAGAATTTGCCCCAACAGGGGTTAATTCATCCCTTTGTAACAGTTCATACAAGATTCAGGGACCAGAGCTGGGTGATGGGAAGCCTTTCCATGTGGATAGAGCAGCCAGTCCCTCTCCCCTTACAACTGCTTTTGAAACAAAATAAGGGACTATATAGCATTTTAAAGACTAACAAGATGGTTTATTAGATGATGAGCTTTAGTGGGCCAGACCCACTTCCTCAGATCAAATAGTGGAAGAGAATTGGCACCCTGGCTGTGATTCCCAGTTCCAGCATCGGCCTGGGAGACCAGGGGGCACCCGGTGTGTAGGAGAGCAAAGGCAGCGCCCGCACTACAGAGCTGCAGGCTGCGTTTGCACAGGTGGCGCCTGGCTACAGACCCGCAGAGCAGGAACCCCGGCGGGGCACCCACGCGTGTTTTCCGCTCCGGGCGCCCCGTTCCTTCAGGCCAGAGCAGCCGGGGGGGGCGGGTAATATGCAGCGGCTCGCCCCGAGCGGCGGAAATGAGATTCCCTCCGCATCCCTGCTAGTGTGCGCGGTTCCCGCCCAGCCCTCGGCCCGCGGCGCCGCCGCCCAGCTCCTGCCCTGGCGCGGGGATTCCAACTGCGGCAGGTCCCAGGCTGGGCGCGCTGCGCAGGCTGCCGCTAAGGAGGGAGGCCCTGTAAGGTCGGCGCAGCAGCAGGAGGACGCGGGCCAGCCCTCTGCAGCAGCTGCCAGTGCCCTGGCGGAGCCGGAGCCGGAGCCTGGCTCGAGTAGCAATTTCCCCTTGGAGCAAAAGGTGGCTTGGTGAGTAAACTGCGTCTGTGTTTGCGTGCAACAGCCCAGCTCCCCCCTCCCCCTTCTTGTGCTGAGGGAGTTCCGCCTGCCCCCGGGGGCGGCCGTGACCGCAGGGTAACGGGACTGAGTCTTCCCCGTGGGAAGGGGCTGGTGCAGTGAGCATCGTGACGCCCCAACGCGCGAGAGGGCAGCTCCTCTTCTGCCAGCATGTGGGCAGGAATTGTCCCCCCGCGGGTGGGGGTGGATTCCGGGAGCAGGTCCTGTTTTTCCTCTTAAAACCGATGGTCTCTGACGAGCTCCACTTAGTGCTAACAAAATAATTCTAAAAAGCAAACTCCGTGCATTGCCCGGGAAATAAAACAGGCTCAATAAACATGTTGAGCCCACACCTGTTTTTAGATCGGCTCCACATTTCCAAACCGTTGCTGGATGCAAAGAGGACTCGTCTGTTTATTTGCTAACCTAGTGCAACTAGTTAACGCATTGGTTCTGTTGTTACCAAATAATATCCACTAGGATATGTCTTTTGCTCACTATGTGGTACCTCTAAGTTAACCTTTTGGCTAAAAGATTCGTGGATGCATTTTTGTCTTGTGTTTGCTAGCCATCTCTTAAATTTAAGATTTCCAATTTAATAGAATATTTACAACTTTTCTTCACAGCTAAGGGTAGCACAAAAATGACAGGAATGCATTGACTTTGTAGTGGAAGGCATTTTTGTTTTTTTTTTCAATCTGTGACCTTGCTAATGGTCTGTCTATGTCCTTAGATTGTTTGAGTAACAACTTCTCACTTCAAGTCACTTTCTTCAATTCATAATGTTATTTCAAATATGACATACTTGCTCCTACTGGCTAATCAACTTTTAAACATGCTAATATATTATGTGCTTTCTCTGATATAATTTTTGTTTTATATGAAGTTTGACATTGTTGCCCTGACCCATAAATGCATCTGTTCTTTTAAATGTTTACTGAATATTGGAATCTGACAATAAGAAAAATCAGATTTTTAAAGTTCCTACACAAAGAGCTATATACTTATCTTATGTTTTTAATTGAACCAAGTATTATTCCATAAACATTTTCAGGAAGCATCTTATTTTTTTCTAGTTTGTATAATACTGACAAAAACTGTATTGTTCAGTTGTGTATGCTATATTTTTAGATGATCACTCTGTAAAAGGAATTGTTGGATTAGTTCTCCTCTCCAGTACCCTGTCCACCCCAGTCTGGATGCTTTGACTGACTGTAGTACTCTATAGCACTCCTGGCTTGGTGTATGGATGAATACACAATGAACCAATACTATGAAATGGTTTGTTTATTATGAACAGAGAGACAAATATGTAGATGGAGAGTTCTGACAGAGACCACATGGCAAAAAAATATAAATGTGTGCTCTAATAACTAACAGCATTTCAAAATCAGAATTGTTCTTGTATTCAAACAAAAGTGTTTTGAAGTGCAGGAACTGGGCATGCCCTGCTTATAAGGTTGCATTTCATTATGGTCTTTATCCCAAACCAATTGAACTTAGTAGGAAGACACTCATGATATCAATGGGTCATGCCCTTCAAAGATTAACTCTGGGATTTGTCCATTACTCCATGTGTAGTAATCTCTAATGCTGTTATTGGGAGACTCCTAAATCTTGCACGTGATGAAAGAATGGACTATGTGGCTTTCATGGGGACTTAGTTCAAGTTCTTTTCAAAAGGCGATGGAGTGGATTTACTAGTAGGCCTGAGATCTGTATGTATGTGTTCAGGAGTGTTGGAACAATTTTTAAAATGGGGATACTGAGACCCATTTAACCAAACTGAATAAATTCTGTATATAACAGAAATCACCTCAAGCCAGGTGGTGTAGAAGCACTCTTAGGTCCAGCACCTATGTATGTGTGTCAGAGAAGAGCTAGAATGTGGGAAGAAAGGTTTGGAATCAAAATTTGTGGAGATTTTTTTATATATTTTTGAGTGCATAAGTCAAGAAGTGTGAATTTCAGGTGTCATATAACATGTTTTGTGCTGACCTATATTCATATGCCACATTAATGTTGATGTATGTCTACTTTAAAAGAACGTAGACATTTTAAAAATAAAAATGATGTGCTAAAATTTATAGTATAGCATGGCTTTATGGAAATTAGCAGGAAGTCTTAATTTTTCTTTGCCTTGATACACTTTTGATTGGAACTTTTTATCACTGGATCAGTCAGGAATATCAAAAGTAAATCACTAAAATTTAGCTTTTGAAATGTCTAGGCTGCTTCTGAATTCCATGGTGATTGGTTGTGTGACAATGTACTGATATATCTTTTATATACAGGAAAACAACTGCACTGAAATATTTAAGAATGTGTAAGGACTTCCGCTACTACTTCCAGCACCCGTGGTCTCGCCTAATTGTGGCTTATTTGGTGATCTTCTTTAACTTCTTAATATTTGCTGAGGATCCAGTATCTCACAGTCAGACAGAAGCCAATGTTATTGTTGTTGGCAACTGCTTTTCCTTTGTAACAAATAAATACCCTGGAGAAGGAAGCTGGAGGTTTCTGAAGGTGCTTCTATGGCTACTTGCCATTCTCACAGGACTGATAGCTGGAAAATTCCTCTTCCATCAGCGTTTATTTGGTAAGTTCTATAACACATTAAATAACTTCACATTGTTAACATTAGTTAGTAGTTACCTCTTTTTTAAAACTTTGTATTCATTGTAATGTTTAAAGCTTTGCAATAAAAACTCTAAAACAAAGATACACTATAGCATAAACTTAAAAAACCAATAAAAGGTCTGGTAGCACTTTATAGACTAACAAAACATGTAGATGGTATCATGAGCTTTTGTGGGCACAGCCCACTTCTTCAGATGACTGTAGCATGTGGTATAACAAAGATTACATTCTTGTGACACAGAGGCCCATTGGTGGTGTCAGCAATTCCTAACAGGCTTCACAGCTCACTTCAAGTAAAACACCACTTTCATAGTATGGATCCATAAAGAATATTATGTAAGGTATCTAGTACAAGCATATGTCATACTGATCTTTATCATTGTTGTGAGATGTATGGATAGATGATATTTGAGAAGTTGTGTGTCCTGGTAAAATATATCCTGGTATGAATCACCAACACAGAGAGGTTTCAGATCAGGAGTGTTTGTTCATCTAGCAAGTTGAGATGTACATTGAGCATTGTATATTGTTTCACAATGGGGCTCTCTCCCATCACTAGCTTGAAATGGATGCTAATAAAAAAAGAGGGAGACATGGGAAGTAGGGATGTAAAATCCCATTTAACTGGTTAACCAGTTAAGGCAGGATGCTCCAGCCAAGCTGGGCTGGAGCACCCCTTCGCCCGCTATGGACAGGCTGCAGTAACCCCCCCATTGCAGACAGCTAATCAGGCCACACTAGTTAATCAGAAATGGTAAGTATCACCTCTTACGGGTGATGCTTACAGGTTAATGCAGACAGCTAATCAGGCCACACTAGTTAATCAGAAATGGTAAGTATCACCTCTTATGGGTGATGCTTACAGGTTAATCAGTTAATCTTTCTTGTTCTTAGTGGTAAGTCAACAGAAAAAATAAGCATCAGGGGAAGAGATTTTATCTGGGAGTGTGCTTCAAAGGTTTACTGCTCTAGAACAAGAACAAGGTGACAAGTAAAGCATTTTGTTGTCCTGCTCTTCAGGATGTAAATCAGGCAATGTGATTGCATCTGTGAGAAGAGGCTGTCAACCGGGCTTGTTGGAAAATTCTGCAAAAAATTGGCTTTGGGAGAAACTACTTTAGACAAGGATTTTAGCTGGTTAAAATCTAGTTTATGAGATGCATGGTATACTTTCTTGTTTTCTATATAATCTTTTCTGATCCCATTATCCTTAGTATTTCTTGAATTTTAATCTTTGATAATAAATTTATTATTTTCATTATAAATATGTAGTTCAGTGCTGTGATCCTATCCATGACTTGATCCTGAATTGTACCTGGCTGCCACGCTGTGTGCACACTGTTCTTTTGGGGACAGCTTACTGGTATTTTCTATGAACCTGCAGTGATAGGGGCTGGGTGGTACAGAGGGAATACTCAAAAGTTAATGTGAGCTGTTACTAGGCTGAACAGAAAAAGCCCTGTCTGTGGAAGCCTGGAAGACAAGGCTATCATTGCCAGAGGCTTGTTCAGTTCAGAGAGCTGAGCTGCAGCAGGCTCAGATGAGACTGCTTCACTCAGAGAGAAGAAAGGTGCTGGGGAAGTGCCTCACAACCCTGGGTAACCCTGGGGAGCATCACAAGACTTCATCAAGCACTTAAATGTATATCGCAGCTCTACAAGTGGGGCTGCAGTTTAGCCTGTCTTTCTCCATCCCATCTTTTACTTCATCTACATTTTTCATCGCTTCTATTTCTGAGTTCTTACTACCACTTTTTCTTATCTCTTCTCCTCCTCCACCTCTCTCACACACTAATTTTTGTTCCCTTTTTTGGGGTTTTTTTTGGTATTCGTTCCCTCCCCCACCTTTACTACCAAGTTCTGTTTGCCAAGGGAACCATGAGCTGTTGTCTTTGCAGTCTGTCCATACCTTCTGCAGCAAGTATGAAGCTGAATGACCTTAATGAGTGCGTTTCCCTGTGTAAGATCTTGGCTCAGGAAGAAGCTGCAAAGTGAAATTGAGAGTGACTAGTCAGTTTCTCTGTGCAGCTGAGTTCAATTCAGATGGAGGGGAGAGAGAGAGAAGAGGGCTTTTCTTTTCCCTCCACCTCTTTCTGGTCAAGTCCACATCTTGTTAATTTCACTTTGTTGCTTGTCTTACAGGTGGAGTTAGGCAGGGAGAGAGTTAGAACAAAGTGTCCATCTGCATGGCCTACCATATATATCCACATTTGACACCAGTTCAACAAAGACTGATGGTATAGATTATAAATGCAGTGCTATTTGGTTGAAACATCCTAGGTTGCTACGCACAGTACAGGAGATGGGAGTAGAGTTTAGACATCATATTTTGGATAATTCATGGAGAGTTAAAGGGGTATATTCTCCCCTTGATGTGTTCTTATTAAAGTGTGTGAAATAATGGTAACGATTGGATATCTTGATTGTGAAGGGTATTTGTGAAATGCTTTACTACCTATTAACATGAAGTTCAGCCTTTGAACGAGAAGCTCTACAAGAGTTTCCCATTTTTTTTTTCAGATGACTTTACGGTAAAGCATATGATAATCTGTGTAAGGAATAAAATGACAATTTTTCTCCTGTTCAGTCAAACAAGTCCTTATTTCATTTGATGATCGTCTCCAAAGAAAACAGCCATTATCTAGCATTGGTTTTATTGCGTGTGGTAAGAGTAAATTAAACTTTAAAGGCACCTTTTGGCTGTTAACACCATTACATTCTTCTTGACTTATGCTTAAGTATCTTGGTATTTGGTGAATGACAGTATTTTTCTATGCATCTAATTTTTAATTTGAAATGGAAAGTTCATAAAGGAAAAACCCAGGAGAAGAGCGATTAAAAAATATGTACCTGTTGCTGAGAAGGGAACAAACAATGACAGTTACTCAAGGATGGGGAGACGACAGCTGCCTGCTGTGCACTTACTCTAGGGATTCCCTCAAGCTTGATCATTTGTTGTCTGCTTTGATTTAAAAAAAAGCAGAAACAACTTACAAACTATCCCATTAAATGGCATTCTGTATGTAAAAATCACATTTTGCCCCAAAGTAATCTGAATTAACTCTTGTACATTAAATTCTTTTGGCTATAGTATTGTTCTAAAGGCAACACAACATCCAGCAGTATGAACAATGTATGTATTATTAAAGTTTGGCTTAACTTTATCAGATCACATGCTGGAATTATTGCATCTTGTAAGGACAAGTCATGGAGTCTTAACTTGTGCCAGATCTCTCCCACTAATTCCAAGTGTGGTCTCTAGTATAATGTGTGACAGAACAACTACATAAACATGACCCAACAAATGAACTTAGAGCATCTTCCATTTAGTAGATTCTACCTCTGAGAAGGAGACCCTGTACTAAAAATGAGAAATACATCTGAAATGGGCAATATCTGTCAAAAAAGGAGAAATATTTTCATCCCCTCATATGTATGTTGTGGTGACCTTTGTCATAATTCTCATCTCATGCATGCTCACTAACATTATATAGAAATATTCACCATCTAACAAACCTATCCACATGCATATTTATTTATTAGCTTAGCCAGAACCATAAAAGACAGATTAAAAACTGATTAAAATTGGTTGTTACAGAGACTGAGTTCAGCTTAGTGGCTAGCCAGTGTGCCTAGAGCTTTATGCTTATTTTAGCTCCTTTCTAAATAGAGTTGAGAGAGGGTAAATGCTGAGTATTTTAGGTGCAGGCAGCTATCTCTTATTTAAAACAGGAGGCACCATCATACTGCAATTATTTCCTTCAGGCAAGCAAATACTGAGTTTTTTATTAGCTCCTACCCTACAATATATAGATATGAAATACAATGATGCATTTGAATTTGAACATTGGAATGAATGCCAAATACAACCTTATTTTAGGAATTGTATTTGCCTATGGTCCTATGACGACAGTTGCACTTCAAAATAGACAAATATGTGTTCACGAGTTCACCTGTCCTGTGGTTACTAATTTAGACAAAACTCCCATTGAGTCAAGGCTTTCCAGTAGCAAGACCTATTGTGTGCAGATATCAGATTTTAAGTATTTTGCATTTATATAGTTCCTCTTTATCCTGGAGAGCCCAAAGTGCTTTGCAAACTATATAAACATATATAGCAGTCTACCATTGAAATGTATCCACCTCTGCATAAAATAGGGCATCTTTTATGCAACAATTTAGGAAATGACATTATAATAGTCAGATTGCAGAGGGAAGTTAGCTAGACAAAAATGAATTTCGGCCAAGGCAGCAAGGCCCTGAAAGTTAACAAGTCTACTTTTGGAAGAAATTTAGATCTTTAGGCAGCTCAACATAAGTTTTCTTTATCACATGGCAAGAGTTCATGAAATATGCCACCTTGATGAGTGAGCATTTTGAAATATCAAGGTGTTAACATAAAAGTTGATAGGCAAAGCATGTTCTTCATTTGCTGTCAGCAGTATATGAGATATTACAAGTAGATTTGCAGCTGTAAATAGCCAGAAACTACTTTGCAGATATTTGATTTCTACTTGATGACTCTTGGAAAATAAGAACTGACACATCTGGTAATGAATATGTAAAAGATACTGTACTCAGTAGCCCACTCAGTATAAATGCCAGTGGCAATCACCAAGTTAATGTCATAGATGGCATTCAATTCAAGGTCTAGCTCACTGCTTCACCACAAATGTTCCTCTTTAAGTGTGTTTCTCAGCATTAGATGAAATAAAATTAGTTTTCTCCTTCACGGTCAATAGGCCCAATCCATGAACTAACTAAAAATATTTCTCCTTCCCTTCCATCACACAAGTGAATATGAGTGTGGGTTTACAAAAGTAAATCAAAATACTTGAAAAAACTGACAATCAGTCACTGCTCATGAATGAAGGTTGGTCAGTTTCCAGCATTTACTGATAGTCAATATCAAATGTTGGCTTGAAATAATCTGGGCACCATTCTTACCTGAGAAAGTCCTTCTAGTAGATATAGTGTACTTAGATTTCCAGAAAGCCTTTGATGAGGTTCCTCACCAAAGGCTTTTAAATAAAGTAAGTTGTCATGGAATAAGAGGGAAGGTCCACTTATGGATTGATAACTGGTTAAAGACAGGAAACAAAGGGCAGGAATAAATGGCAAGTTTTCAGAATGGAGAGGGGTAACTAGTGGGATCCCCCCAACGATCCTCACTGGGACCAATTCTTTTCAACCTATTTATAAATTATCTGAATTTCAGCCAAGGCATCAATGCCCTGAAAAGTTAACAAGTCTACTTTTAGTGAGGTGACAAAATGTGCAGATTATACTAAACTGCTCAAGATAGTTAAGAACGAAGCAGACTGTGAAGAGTAGGGGTGAGCAATAATTTTTGACCTGGGGCCATTTCAGAAATTTTTGAATTATTGACTGGGGCCTCATGCAGAAGGGCTGGGGCCAGGACACTTCCATGTTTCCCCACCCGCGGACCCTGATAGGTCTGAGGGTGGCAGAGTGCATGAAGTCTTTGCCCCCGCCACCCCTCCCCCAGCTGGTGGTTCTGAACAGCTGGTGGTTCCCCTAAGTTCCCATGTCTGATGGTGGGAGAAGATTTCGCATGCTCTCCTCTGCCCTCAGCCAGTCGGGTGGGGGGGAGCATGCAAAGTGTCCTCCCACCCTGCCCCCATCCTGCAAGGAATACACGGCGCTTAGAAGCGCCACAACCCTTGCAGGGTGGGAGGAGACGTCACACGCTCCCTTGCCCCCAGGCTAATCAGAGCTTGGGGGCAGGAGAAGCGTGTGAAGTCTGCTCCCGCGCTGCCCCTTTTCTGATTGGCTTGGGCGCGGGGAAGCACAAAGTCTCTTGCTTCCTCCCTCGGGCATGCGGTGCTTAGAGTCAACCACCAGGTCAACCCACCTGGTGGGCTGAATTCAGTTCACTGAGGCCCTTTTGCCCACCCCGGTGAAAAGCTTCAAAAAGATCTCACACAACTAAGTGATTGGGCAACAAAATGGCAAATGAAGTGTAATGTTGGTAAATGTAAAGTAATGCATATTGGAAAAAATAACCCCAACTATACATACAATATGATGGGGACTAATTTAACTATAACTACGCAAGAAAGAGATCTTGGAGTCATTGTGGATAGTTCTCTGAAGATATCAACTCAATGTGCAGTGGCAAGCAGAATGTTAGGAATCATTTAAAAAGGAATAGAGAATAAGACAGAGAACATCTTATTGCTGCTATATAAAACCATGGTACGCCCACATCTTGAAAACTGCATACAGATGTGGTCTCCTCATCTCAAAAAAGATATCTTGGCATTGGAAAAGGTTCAGAGAAGGCAACAAAAATGATTAGGGGTATGGAACAGGTCCCATATCAAGAGAGATTAAAAAGACTGGGACTTTTCATCTTAGAAAAGAGGAGACTAAGAGGGGGATATGATAGAGGTCTATAAAATCATGATTGCTGTGGAAAAAGTGAATAAGGAAAAGTTATTTACTTGTTCCCATAATGTAAGAACTAGGGGTCACCAAATGAAATGAATGGAAAGCAGGTTTAAAACACACAGAGCACAGTTGGCCTGTGGAACTCTTTGCTAGAGGAGGTTGTGAAGACCAGGACTTTAACAGGGTTCAAGAAAGAGCGACATAGATTCATGGAGGTTAGGTCCATCAATGGCTATTAGCCAGAATGGGGAGGAATGGTGTCCCTAGCCTTTGTCAGAGGCTGAGAATGGGTGACAGGAGAGAGATCTGGTGATCATTCCCTGTTCTATTCTATCCCTCTGGTGCAACTGACTTCGGCTGCTGTTGGCAGTCAGGATACTGGGCTGGATGGACCTTTGGTCTGATCCAGTATGGCCATTCTTATGTTTTTGCTCTAGTTATAAATAGAAAGGAAGCAGGTTTCCTAACTCTTTTTTTTCTTTTTTCTTTTCCATTTAGAAAGGCAAAGTGACATTTTTACCTTCCTTTTTTAGGGCTTGAGCCACAGCCTCCAGTGAGTTTTAGGATATATCTACACTATGCTGTCATTATAGTGTTGTGTGTAAAGTAACTTGCCTTTAAACAAAGTGAAAGCTGTGTTGCTAATTCTCATGGCATTGTTGTGAGTCTCATGGTAATTATTGTTTCTTTTAAAACCCCAGCTCCTGGAATCAAGGGACTACGTGATGATTTCAGCCTCCATTCCTAAAGAAAAATGAAGTTTCTAGTCCTCATGGTTGTTGTCAGGGCTGTTCCCTATCTGACTCTCAGAGTGCAGAAGGTGAGGAGGGCCTGCAAGAGAGCTTCAAAACCATGCCTCTACAGGCACTGGTTACAAAAACTTCCCCCCAGAATCACAATGCACAAATTCTGGGGAATCACTGCTACCAACAAGTGATTTTTTTATCCCTAAAAATCAGAGGTGAACACTTGAAACCACCCCCGAGGGTACCCCCAAGCTCTTTTGCCCAAAGATCTTGAAAAAATAAAAGAGAAAAATAAGCTGCAGTCTCTAGTAGCTGACCCCCTCAGTCTGAGGCATGCAGATACACACAGACTAACAGATCTTCCAGATACCTTCCAGGACACAAGAATCAAATATCATCTTTAAAAAAGTGATTTTTATTACAAAACAAAAGATACACTTGAGGAAGCACACTTGATTGCTAGATGTTACACAGCATCTAAGGAAAACATTAAAACACAGAGAAAAGTCTCTGGGCACAATGCAAAGTAGTAAATGGGGAGAGGGAGGCATAGAATCACGCAGAGCAGTTCAAACCAAACCACAAAATAAAAGAAAATTACCCTGAACATGACTAGATTCACTTTTCTTTTTACTTACTTACAATTTTCTCTTTGTTCCGTCCACTCCCATGCCCCAAATTCCTTGGAGACATAGTAGTCCTACCTGGGTTTAAATAATTCTGTGTCTCTCAACTCCTGGTTTATCTCTCCCACACAAAGAAAGCAGGCAGGGGACCTATATCCAATTCAAATTTCAACACTCTATCTCAATTGGTTCTCCAGGCACTTGGCTAACACCTTTGCTAGCTCCCTGAGTTTAACCCCTTTGTCACTGGGTGCTGGTCAGCACTCCTGTTTATTACAGTTGAGGTGAAAGCTACAAAATGAGATCCTAGCATAAAGGCTCAAAAGCAGAAGGGAAATAAAAACACTAAAGCTGTTATTTGCACATAATCTCATGAGTTTAAAGGCAATCTTATGATTTTTGAACATTTGGGGTTGGCAATACTGTGGAAGTGACTTGAAAGTGTCAGTTAAACATCTATTTAAAGCCAGTTTCTAATTAATTTTTGCAGTGGGATAGCACCCCAAGAGCCTAAGTCAGGTACACTTCCTTGTTAGGTCTGTTAGTTGAGTGGTGATTTGACTGTAGTGGGATACAAATCACCAGCAATATCCTGCCAACCCTAGGAATGATTGTACCTGTTTTTGTTTTTTTTAATTTAGGGACAGCCACATGATTGCTTTTGATATATTTGGTATTAAAAGAGAACAAAAGGACCTGAGTCTTCCCTGTCAAAAGCCACCTGCGGACGTGTTCCTTGGATGCATCAGAGCTTTTCTGGGATACTGGAGTCTAGTCTTAGCTAGTGATTGTGGATTATAATTTAGCCAAAACTGAATGGATGAAGTTCTGTGTCCTGCAATGTATAGGAGGCCAGACCAGATGATCGTGATGATCCCTTCTACCCTTAAAGTCTGAGTCTATGAGACGTCTTTTGGCTTGTTCTTGGTCTCTTGACTGCCACTGCTCTGACTACTAGGCACGACTGCTCAAGCTTTGAGTCCGAGGGCTTTGTTTGGGGAGATGCTGTTGTTATGCCAACAGAAATACTTCTGCATGTATTGGCTGCATCTAACTAGGGGGCTATGCTGTCAATAGCCATATCAACATAGACTATGTAGTGTAAAACACACCAGCTTTCATGTAAAAAATGTTTCAAGTCCTCAGGTTTGCAGGGAAAAAACTGAAAATATGACCTGAGTGTATCCCCAAGGTTCAAAAAGCAAAGGCACATAGAAGGCCCACAATCTTTCTCTCCATTATTTTAAGCCCGTCTCATCATTTTTTTTATTTGGCTCATGGTGGTAATGCGTCTGAGGTAGGCTGTCCTCCCAAAACAAAGAATTTTGCACTGATGTAGCATCTATAAGAGGCTAAGTTTCAATTCTGCTGTTCCAGGAAATTAGGGAGGAGGCAGCAGCTGGCAGGAGACTATAGAGATAGTAGAAGATTATATAAATTCATATATTTTAACTATAGTTATGTGTATTTTGGAACTAGATAGTAACTTTTAGGCCACTTCTGGCATGTAGATATAAGTAGCATGTAGACACAATACTTTTGTTCCTGGATTACAAGTTTCTTTACTGGTCAGTGTGCCCAGATTTTGTAGTGCTTAGAGGAGAGTGTTGCTAATGAGCAGTTTGTTTTACTTAGCCTAAAGGGAGTTGCTATAGGAACTGCTTTACTGTGTGTGGTGCAGTTTCTGGTATAGGTGCTGGAACTAGGGGTGCTTAGAGTGTATTTAACCCCTGGCTTAAAATGATTTCCAGCATATACAGAGTTTACAGTTTTGTTCAGTGGCTCTTAGCATCCCCACTATACAAATTGTTCCTGCACCGTTGGTTCCTGGTGTGTCGGGTGGTTTGGGTTGGGGCTCTCACCTGGCTATTCTCTGTTGTACGTGCACAGATGTTTCATGGCATTGACTGAAGTTCTGCTTGGGCATATTTAGTCACTTTAATAGTCATGAAAATTTCCTAGTTCCCTGCAAGCTGTTGTGCTCCGCACCTCTGGGAACCAGGTGCCTTCATGTGAATTTAGCTGCCTAATTTAGGAACATCTGATTTGCCAGTTTGGATCAGACTAGAGTCCATCTAGCCATTCTCCTGACCCTAACAATGGCCAGCACCAGCTGCTGTAGAGGAAGGTGCAAAAAATATGGCAGTGGACAAATGTGGAATAGCCTGTTCACAGGGAACATTCTTCCTGACCTCAGGCAGTCAGAGTTCAGATTATGTCTTAAAGCCTGAGGGTTTCTTTCCCTTCTAAATTTCTGGTTGATTTTTTTAATCCTTACTTGTGTCTCCTTGGGAATAGAACTTTCTCCGTATAAAGGTTGAATCCTTTTTTGAATGTTGCTAAGATCTGTGTCTCAATGATACATGAGTTCCACAAGACCATTGTGATAGGTGGGGAAAAAAGGGATTTTTTTAACCAGTTTTAAATCAGCTGCCATTCCAAGTCCTTAAATATTTCCTTGCCCTTGAATTATGGCAAAGGGCAAAAAGATGTTCCTGATTCTCTTCTCTAGCTCAGTGGTTCCCAACCCCTTTTTTATACTGCAGACCAGCAAACCCAATCACAAACTTTTTGCAGACTGGTAATATTTTATTTGCATATGTTCATATTCATTATGCAAATAATGAATATGCAAATATACAGTTAACTGTCTGCCAATCAGCTCACCCGCTGACCTCATCTTGTCACTACACATTCCTCTGCTTCCGACCCTGGAACCTCCAGACCCCGGCCAGCCAACCCTGATACTCTGTGTCTCTGTATTATTAAACCTGCCAAACCTATCATCTGATATCCTCTATAATTATCCCACTAACCCCATTACCTCACAGGTCTGTCTTGCCAAGCCTGTCAGGCCAGTGCCCACCATCTCCTGCTTCCCAACAGTCTCTCTGCCAACTTCCTTTTGTCAACCACCTCCATCTTGTCTGGAGCCTGTTCTGCATCCTCTGTCACTACCATCCTTGGCACACTGTGTCCCAGCGACCCCTGACTTAAATTGACAACCTCCCATTTCCCCAGAACCTGCCCTACCACTCCCCGTGCTCCCTGATCCTGCCCCATTACCCCCAGTGCCTCTTGGTCCACAAACTCCATGACTGCTTATTGTGTCAAACACTGATCCCGCCCCACTGACCTTGCAACTGCCTGTTCTACAAGCTCTCAGCCCCCCCCAACTCTGTTCAGACACTTTCAGATCTGCTTCCCTCTGAGACAGAAGCACAAGCTGCGCTGCACCTGGCTCCATAACCACTGACCCACTGCAACCCACCCCCTCTTGTCTTTTGACCTCAGACCCCTACCCTTATTCAGCTCCAGTCCTCCCCCCTCACCTCCTAGCCCCAACCCAGCCCCTTGCTCCCACTGCCTAACACCCTTTGACCCTCACCCTTATGCCCCGTGCCCTTTGACCCTTTAATCTCTGATCCCTGCAGCCTATGCCAACACCTGCGTGGCCTGAGACCCCACCATGCCCTCACTCAACACCTCTTTGCCCTTTGACCCAACCCCCATGTTCCCCAGAGCAAGGCTGCCCCCAGGGAGTGTGGCCTTTACTGCCACACAGGCAGCAGAGTGGCCATTGTTGGCACACGCGCCCTCTCCCTCCCCAAGCATATCTCACACCCGCATGGGTAGGGGCTGGGGGTAAGTGTAGAGCCCTGTCCGGGCCACCATTTTACCCGGGTGGGAGGTTACGGGGGGGAGGAAGCAGGGAGGTGCCTCCTGCTCTGCGTCCTCTTACCGCCACCTCAGCCCCATTGCTGCTGCTGGGCAAAATCAGCTGCCATGGCTGCCAGAGCTGAAGCTGGCTGCTGTGCGGTGGCTCAGGAGGCCAAGGTGAGCTTCAGCCCCCAGAGCCGCCAGAAACATCCGGCTTTAGTTCTGGAAGCCGCTGTGGCCCAGCAGCCAGCGGACTGGCAGTTGGGAACCACTGCTCTAGATCATCTGTTATTTAGTGTAAGAAAGGGGTAAGCAGTGAGGTAGTAAAGTTTACAGATGATACAAAACTGTTTAGGATAGTCAAGACAGAAGCAGACTGTGAGAGACTCCAAGAAGATCTCACCAAACTGAGTGATTGGGCAACAAAATGGCAAATGAAATTTCATGTGGATAAGTGTAAAGTAATGCACATCGGGGAAAAATAACCCCAACTATACGTACAGTATGATGGGAGCTAATTTGGCTATGACAAATCAGGAAAGAGATCTTGGAGTTATCGTGGACAGTTCTCTGAAAACTTCCACGCAGTGTGCAGCGGCGGTCAAAAAGGCAAATAGGATGCTAGGAATTATTAAGAAAGGGATAGAAAATAAGACCCAGAATATCTTACTGCCCCTGTGTAAAACTATGATATGCCCACATCTTGAATACTGTGTACAGATGTGGTCTCCTCACCTCAAAAAAGATATTTTGGCCTTGGAAAGGATTCAGAAAAGGGCAACTAAAATGATTAGGGGTTTGGAACGGGTCCCATATGAGGAGAGGTTAAAGCGACTGGGACTTTTCAGTTTAGAAAAGAGGAGACTGAGGGGGGATATGATAGAGGTCTATAAAAACATGAGTGGTGTGGAGAGGGCCGATAAAAGTTATTTATTAGTTCCCTAAATAGAAGAACTAGAGGACACCAAATGAAATTAATGGGTAGCAGGTTTAAAACTAATAAAAGAAAGTTCTTCTTCACACAGCATGTAGTCAACCTGTGGAACTCCTTGCCAGAGGAGGCTGTGAAGGCTAGGACTATAATAGAGTTTAAAGAGAAGCTAGATAATTTCATGGAGGTTAGGTCCATAAAAGGCTATTAACCAGGGGATAAAATGGTGTCCTTGGCCTCTGTTTGTCAGAGGCTGGAAAGGGATGGCAGGAGACAAATTGCTTGATCATTGTCTTTGGTCTGCCCTCTCAGGGGCACCTGGTGCTGACCACTGTCGGTAGACAGGATACTGGGCTAGATGGACCTTTGGTCTGCCCCAGTACGGCCGTTCTTATGTTCTTATGTCCTCATGTAGTGTGCTATTAAGATGTCCCTTCTTCTTTGTCAACTACTTGCTACAGAAAAAGACCTGGACTCAGTTCAGTGCTGGGACAGAGATTTGGGGTGCAGGGTGAGGGCTGTGGCTGGTGTATGGGCTTTGGGGTGGGACTAGAGATGAGGAGTTCTGTATGCAGGCTGCCCTGGGGAGAGAGAAGTGTCACCAGCCTTCTCTCACCATGGTAGGTTGGCACCAGGTGAGAAGCATCTCTCCATGGTCCCCCGCAGCTCCAGCAGACACAGAGAGGAAGGAGTGCCTGTCCCCCAGCCAGGGCAAGTCCCGGCTTGGCTGGGTGGGATTCGTGGAAGGGCAGCAGCTCTGGGGCAGATCTTGGTAGGGCACTATGTCTGGGAGGGAGGTACCCCCGGGCCCTACCACCAAGCTACCACAGCCAGGGCGGCAGAAACGGCCCGGCCCCTTCACCAGCCCCATCATGGATCAGCTGTGGTGGTTGTGTGGGGAGCGGCCTTTCCCCAGCCCTTGCATGGAACTGCCACAGGCGGGGGAAAGAGAAGCTCTCTCCCCGACCCCAACACGGACCTGCCGCAGTATGTGGAGGGGAATGGTGCCCGCTCTGAGCCCTTGCATGGGGCTAGTTGGGGAGTGGCCATGCAGCTTAGACAGAACTTAGCTGCCTACCCCAATTACCTTTGAATATAGGATGCTTTCTTAAATACCTGTCCTCAGCAGGCTTTCAGGGGCTCATTTTAATGCTGCACAACTATCACCTTCCACCTCAGGCAACTGCATTTCATTAGAAGATAAAATGGTTCCTTTTTCACGAATCTGATTCAAACCCAGTGAAGTCAATGAAGTTGACACAAAGACTCCCATCCAGTGCTGGTTCAGATCCTTTAGTCATTATGATGATTGATGATGATGAGTAGACTGGATCAAACCTTTCCTAGAGGTATCAGAAGGGCCTACTACAAAGGTTAATACAGGTTGACATTCCGTAATCCAAACTTTCGTAATCCAGCAACACACCTGGTCTGGCCTCATCGGGGTGACCCTGTAGGGCCAGGAGCATTGCCAGACTGGGGCAGGCAGAGCAAAGAGTCCCAGGCTGCAACGGAGCTGCTGCGGAGAGCCTCTGATGGCAGCAGGGCTGCTGGGCAGAGTGCAGAGGTCCCCCTCCCAGGCAGCAGCAAAGCCACTGGGCAAAATTGGAGCCCTGGGTGACAGCAGAGCTGTGGGAGAAGGGGAGCGGAGCCCACCCCCCCATGGGGAGAGCAGAGCCCCAGATGGCAGTGTGCCTGCCAGGGGGAAGAATGGAGACCGCGGTGCATTGACCTCTCCTGGTCCAGAAAATTTCCTGGTCTGGGACCTATCAGGTCCTGTTTAGCAGCCTTTGGAAGATTCCTTGCTTATGCATCGAGTGGATTTCAGGCCAGTGAGAAAAGCAAAGGATTCTGGAGTTTTGACACCTCCTATGAGGGGCTTCATTGTAAAACAGGAAAATGAATGTATAGAATTTTTTTAAACTATAAATTAGTTTAAATTTCAAAACAGCATGAAGTCCAAAAAATTAGAACTTCTTTGTTTAGAAAAATGCTGAAAAGTGATGATGGTGAGAGTGTCTTTCAATAATTTTGAAAAGATTTTTCCCTTTTTTTGTTTAAGCAGGAAATTTGTCACAATCATTCTTCTCCCACAAACTGTTTCAGTTTCAACAAATCAGCATTTTGCAATGAGAAAGTCTTTGACATGCCCACCTGGCTCTGAACACGAGGGTTAGCCCTAGTGATGCTGGGATGCTGCATGTGGCCAGAATACAGAAACTATCAGCTCAGCTGTGAGCTCCAAGGTGACCTCTGGCCCCTTGCTTAGTACAATCCAATTCAAAGACTAGAATGCTCACTTCAGACCAGAGGCAGCAAAATATACTGAAGACCAGGGGCAGGCAAAATACGCTGAAAACCAGAGGGCAGGAAGGTGGGCTCAGTGTCTTGATCAGCGCACTGGGTGACAACCCCAAGTGGACTTCTGTGATCCAACCCATCATAAAAGGTTTGCCAGATGCCATAGGCCAGACAGTTCTGTTGTACCCCTTTGGGCACTATGACCTAGCTGAATCCTAGAATAGTCATGGGTGTGCTGTATATATGGTGGTATAACAACAACTCCTATGATATGATAATAGATAGGTTCTAGGCATTGGTGGCTGGTGAACCCCCTCCCCTTCAGGAAGGCTAGCCTCATGACCCTGCATCCCCATATCAGGAACCCTGAGTCGTCCCAATGCCCCCTTACACAGGTAGAGAAGCCCCACTACAGCTTCAATCCTAAGCTGCCATCCTCTCCCTTTACCCCCCATGCTGCTGGAGGAGCCCCACCCCAGCTAGCCAACAGACCCAAGCCCTGGCCTGACTTTAGCCATCTGACCCCAACCCATGGCCATCCTGAGCTGTCGCAGCCAGCCACCTAACTCCAGTCCTGGGCCTGCTCCAGAGATGGCTGCATTCTAGTGCTAAGTAGAGTGAATTTCTCTGTAACCCTTACCTATCTCCTACCTTACAGGAGGGTTGAGAGATTTAACCAGCAAATGCCTCTGGTTCTCCATTGCCTATCTGCTTGGATACCACAGTTGATGGGAGTGGTATAATGGCCTAACTAAAAGAGAATTTCACCTTGCAGAGTCATTTAGACCTGTGCAAGCAAGACTCAGACTTGCCATTTGTAAAGGGCTTGAAATCCTTGTATGAAAATTTTAGAAGTGCAATGTAATGTTACCTTGCTATTTTTATGGCTCATTGTCAAATTTGTGAAAGCAGGTTTAAAATGCAAAAGTTGACAATGTTATTTAGATCCACCAGACAAAAATGTATTTGAAAAACAATTAAGGTCACTGAAGTGCATACACTGAAAAAAATCCAGAAAATACGTAGCTAAGCCATTCCCTGCCCACTGCAATATACAACCAGACTTTTACCTTTCCCATTATCCTACCCACATATATCACTTGCAATACACATACCTTCCTTTTGCCTTCACTTCCATACACGTGCAACCTCAAATTCCAGTCAAATGGAGTGATCAGAAATGGATGCCTTCTTAAGGTTCAGATTAAGTGTTGAACTGGTTTGAATTGTGTGGTGCAGATTTTTAGTTGGTTATTATTTTGTTTTATAAATATATTGAAAAGAATTGCTAGATACGTTTAACAAAGGTCATGGAGACAAAGAATAAAGCTAGCTGCTAACACCAATCTTTTTAAAGTCCCTCCCCATTCCCAACAAAAATCAATCTCTAAATAAAAAGTTTGGAGAAATATCTCCAAACACAGCAGCAGAAACATTTCATTTCTTATTTACTTGAGACACTAAGATCAAAGCCTGAAATTTGGAACAATCCAGTACTTGACAAGAAATTCTAGCTGCCCGTGGACAAATGATTAGAAAAAAATACTTTCCGAGCCTGCTGCTTTACATGACTTTTCAAATCAATGTGGTTGCATAGAAGTGAGAAGAGAATATTAGTGATAATTTGCAACGTTAACACACTGGAAAGTGTAACATCTTGAACATTTTTGAGGAATAGAAAGCAGATCTGACATTAATGTTCTCCAGTGTCTGATAGACTGTTAAGGACCATCTGTGATTTCTGAAATAAGTTCTGTGTATATTAGATTCAATTATATATAATTTTTTAAAAAGAGGTCACATTTTGGGACTAAAGTACCTAGATGTGTTGACTATTATTAACTAAGCATCTTTACTTAAATTATCTATTTTATCTTTCTTAGGCTCCAATTTAGGAAAACACCCCTATTTAGGAATAGCACTTAAGCTTGTGCTTCAATTCATTTAATCTATTCTGTCTAGTTATTTCTTTGATGAGCTTACTGTGAGAAGCTATCAAGTACAGAATCTTATATTTGAATAATAATAAATACCTAGTAGCCCTCATGCTTCCATGGATTTAGCCACTGAACTGTGGATTAATATATACACATATATCATTTATTACAATAGTAAAATATGCAGGATTAAGTTCTGGAGCAGCTCCCATTGATGCCGGCTGAGGTGGATCGCATCTGTAGTTCACAACCCATGGCTTGGAATTGAACTTCTAGAGTTCTTGATTCTCCTTTACCAGAGATAAAGAAGAGATATTACAAAAGGAACTTTATTCCAGATAGGAGGTCAGTCTGTCCTTCAGCACTTGGATTTTTGTGTGTATATACCCAGTGTAGTCTCCTTGTTGGCTGTACAGAGTGCTAAAAGCTATTTCCAAAGAGAGAGAGAGAGGTAAAGAAAAAGCATGAATCAGTATAACTCTTGGGGAGAGTTTGTGTTCCTCAGCCCCAAACAGCAGAGTAGGTTTGAGGCTGAAAAGGGGGTGGAAGAAGGAATGAGTAGATAAAGTTCTAAGAAGGGATGAAAGGGTAGAAAAAGCTCCAGTCCAGAGAGGATGAGAGTGGAGATGAGGAAAATGGCAATCAGAATACAAAAAAATGAACTCCACTGGAACTATAGCAAGGAGCTCTATAAGAAGAAAGAGAGAGGCCACCTCCACAAGGACACAGAGAGAATTAGAGCGCAAATTGCTCGAACACAAACAAAAGACAAATAAATAAATAAAGAGCCTGAAGAAGAAGAAGGCTAATGGAGCTAATGGCTCCTACGATTCTCTACCCAGCCACCCCACTCATGCTTTAATTTTGTTGCTGAATCAGCTTAGCTAAAATGGATATACCATTTTGAATAATTTTCAGGAGGAATCAGGAAATAAAGAGTTAGGAATACCAGTATCCCTATATTCATCATGAGGGGAAAAGACAGATGATGTTCTACAAATATCAGGCTTCACTGAAAATCAACAGAATTAGTATGAACAAGTAAAAATAATGCTTGTTTATTTCACTGAGAAACCTGTGTTATCCCAAGACATTAACCAAAAAAAAAAAAAAGGTAGATGCAAGGAAAAAAGAACATAGATGATTGCATAGCATGTGCAAACTGTACAAGAATCCAGTAGAGTAAAAGTAACAATTGGAAGCATGAAGGCTATGGCAAAATCCCGGATCTATAAAAATGGAGTTTTCATAAAGACTTTGTGAGAGGAAGAGCTGAAAGAAAGGAAAGAGGAGACCACAGCAGGGAAGGCTCCAGAGCTCTCAATCTGATTGCAGCAGTGTTGAGAATAGTGAAAAAATATCCCAGAAAGAGGAAATTTCTACAGCAGACCTGGCAACAGAGTAGCAGTTATTGCTCATGGCAATAATGAGAGAATGAAAAAGAACCAGAAAAAGAGATGTCTCTGTCAGACACAACTGTACAGCTGCAGATATCCGAGTGACATTCATCAGAATGAACTGCTGATTCTTTTGCATCTGAGGAGCAGTTCAGTGACCATTGTAATAATAAACCTGTGCTGGATTTATCAGCACATGTAACAGATCAGCCCACAAATGCAGAGACTCTGATGCCAGTCACACAAACTAGATCAGTCCAGGAGTTTATTGCAGATGAAAACAAATAAATTCACTGGATTCAAATTAGGTTCCTCACATAATATTGGTGCTACTGTGACTTGAAAGGTGCCTAATTCACAGGAGAACTTGCAGACTGTTGCAAAAGGCAGGGAAATGAACTCTTGTTCCACAGACAGCGAGATGACAGAGTTCATGGCTGTAGTGAGAGCTATAAGAGATGTAGACTTGCAGTTGATACACATTATGAAAAGTGTGAACCAGACACTCTGGGGAACCCAGAGTTATAGAATTAAAAAAGCAGCTCCAAAGATAACAAACAAAATCAAGCCAAAGAGCAGGAAAAGGGCAGTACAGAGACAAAAGAGAATGGTCAAGAGGCAGGAGGAAAAGGGAAAGCCAAAATTGCAAGTAAAAGAAGGCAAAATAAAACTTGGTAGCAAGAAAACTTCAATATATAACACAAAGTGAAATAATTATTAGAGGTGAGGCCAGAGCAAAAAGTTTTGGCTCAAGAGCTTTAAGAAGATTGTAAATATAAATAGTTTTAAATGATTTGTGTTTTATTTTGAATTGTTTACATTAAATAAAAACAGTTTGAAAACTAGACAGAAAAGGAAATGTGGAGCTGTGTTGAACTTCCAGAGTCTTAGCCCTTAGTCTTAGTCTTAGTCCTTAGGCACCAGTAAAGACCAGGATATGTGTTGGGGGGAACTGAATAGAGAAGGACATTTAAGGTAAGAGCTCATGCTCTTGTCCTCTCTTGCTGCAATAGGGGGCAGATACTCAACTGATTTAAATTGCCATAGCACCATTGACTTCAGCATATTTACATCATCTATGGGTCTGTCACTTGCATCTGGTGTCTAACTACTCACACCACACATGGTACTGCAGTGTAGTTCCTAATACTGAACATTTTTAAGCTCAGTATTTTATGCCTACGGTTTAACAAAGGCTGTGATCAGTATGGTTATTAAATATAAATGATGCATCACATTATTATACAAAGAGATATAAGGTTTATAATAAATTGGGAGAACAGAAATAGAGGAGCACCTTCTAGTGGGACTTGCTGAAAATTACAGCTAGCTAAATAATGAATTTCTAATAGCTCAGCTGAAGTGTATCATGTAACAATGGAGAAAATCTAGAATAGTAATGATTTCATTTCCTCTTAACGTTTGTTGATAAATGGAAAATTTCTTAAAATCCTAGGGAAAAACAAAGCTTGTTTAGTGGAGAGAATATAAATGGTCACATTTGCATGCAGTGTGGTAGCCATGTCAGTCCCAGGATATTAGAGAGAGAAAGGTGGGTGAGGTGATATCTTTTACTGCACCAACTTCTGTTAGTGGGAGGAACCCTGACTTGAGGAAGAGCTCTGTGTAGCTTGAAAACTTGTCTCTCTCTAACATAAATTGGTCCACTAATAGATACTACCTAATCCACCTTGTCTATTGATCACATTTGACAGTTTTGCAGCAATTTATTTTGGAAGATCTCTTAAAATAAAAAAATGCAGCCTGTTTCTTAGCTTTTGATATGGAACCCTTCAGTGGCTCTCTGCAAAAACAAATAAAAACAAACAAACAAACAAACAAACAAACAAACACAAAAACCCAAACCAGTGTAGGTGCAGCTGGACAGATGGAAGTGAGAGGTGTCAATTGATTTCTAGCATGTTGTCTGAATTACCTTTTGAGGCAAGTGATAGAAATGTAGCCGTGTTAGTCTGGGGTAGTTGAAGCAAAATGCAGGACAATGTAGCACTTTTGAGGCAAGGTACCAAAGAATTGCAAAGATGCTAAAATAACCTATTTCAATGCAGCAAATAGGCTGCCATTCTAAGGCATATCTGTGGGGTAACTTCCCTTTTCACATCTGTTTTAAAAAGTACCAGTTTTCCAATTTTTGACAGATGGATTTGGAGCAGCTGCAGCTTCTGAAAGGGTTGAAAGGTTCCCGGGGCTAGCTGCCTGCCTGCCTGATGGCAAGTAAGCTGCCTGGCTAACAGGCTCTCTGGGCTTCCCAGCTCCCTGAATGAAATACTTAGCAGGTGAGTCATTACTCAGCTGGCTCAGTGAGGAGCCTAAGTTTTGGCCAGCTCTGCAGGTCATGGCAGGGGGAGACTATGAAACCAAGTAGCTGCTGTGGGACCAGGAAGGCATGTAATGTTTTGGGAGCGCCAAAACTTTCGTACTGAGGGAGCCATTTGGTGCTTCCAAAACAAAATTTTGCAGAATTTCAGTTCAACAAAGCATATTGAGTTGTTAGTTTTTTGTCCTGATTTGAAATTTTTCATGGGAGGGAAATTCTGTTTCTCAGCGAGCTCTATTTTTTGGTTTTTGCATGGAATGCTTATCTGTCATCCTCCTTTGTAAGGCATGGAATAAAATTTAATGCTAAAACATAATGTCTTTTGCTTATTTTAATTAATATTTTAAATGCTGCAAAAATAGTCTATACTGTGAATGCATCACTAAATTATATCTAGGATTTAATACAAAGTAAATTTTACGGGGAATGTATTCATTACCTTAGCCCTGGAATTTGGGTACATTTTTGAATTCACATTTGTACATCTTCATCTGTGTCTGTGTTTTCTACAACTGTGCATGTAAAACAGGGCTTGCCAGATGCAAATAAGTATTTAGGCATTCACGTACCCAGTTTGCATATACAAATATATGCTCGGACAGCTTCACAAAAGTAAACACAAAAACCCATGCAAAATTTGGATCTTACTCTATGAAAATCTTACCCCAAACTGAATGTGTTTGTCATCTCTTCCTTCCTTCTAAAAGGAGTCCAATATTTCCTTGTCAAAACTTTGATTAACCTCCTGTTTTTTCTTGTGTTAGACTGTTGAGGGCCAGATCTTCAGCTGTTATGTATCATCTTAGCCCCCTTGAGGACCTGGCCCCAGATCATGCAGCCCTCTTGTTATGGTGAGTTGTGGCTTCAAAACTTCCATTAGAGCCTATACAATTATTTCTTCTTTGGTCCAGTGTGTCACCGTTAACTAACACAAATTGCTCCATCTCCCAGGGGATGAATTCTCTTTTAGCCTACTTGCCAGGTATTAACTTTCTGAATATAGTAATTTTCTTGAGCTAGTTTAGTTTATAGTCAACATACTGCAAAATAAATCTGCATTTGCCTATAGAGATCTTTAAATGAAAAGGTTTTGATTGTTTACTTAACATAAATTTCTACATCGGTTTGTACACATAGAAAATATGTCTTTGACAACATTCTGAAGCTTGACAACCTTGATGAAGATGCCTATGTAAATAAGATGCTGGGGCTTTCTAACATGATTGGTGAATGTTACTGAAGTCTCCTTTTCTGAGTGGAGTTATGAGCCTTAATGGGAGCTACTTGCATGAATTTTTGAGAGTCAGTTGAAGACCTGGGCTTCTATTAATTTGTACAGTATAAATATGAACTTTCTTGAGAAGCATTATTTCCAGGGTCATTTTTGCAGAGAGCCAAAAAGGGGAAGACTTAACTGAAGTTCTTCTTTCTACTTCTATGAACGTTAACTCTTTTAAGGCAGGGCTACTCAACTTTAGAAGACCTGGAGGCCACAATGATACTCATAGCATGTGCCGAGGGCTGCAACTTAAGTGTGGTTGCATATACATGCAAATAACTTCTTTCACACTGATGGGAATGAATACAAAGATTAAGGCAAGACTACACAACATGCAGGCCCCATTTAAATCAGTTCTGCTGATATTAATAAAATGCAGTATTTATCTGATTTCCACTCATATGACAGCACGTTTAATGAGCAATGACAGTCCAGGGATGTAACTACTAAAACGCATATCAACAGAAGACCATTATATTGACTACTTTTTTGTTTTGGCTCCCACCCGTGGGCCACAAACAAATGGGCCACGGGCCATGTGTCGAGTAGCCCTGCTTTCAGGCCTAGAGGCCTGGGGCCAACCAATCCTAGTTCATAAGGATTTGTCTACACTTCAAATGCTATAGTGGTATAGTTTTGTCATTGTAGCATTTCAGAGAACCTTTGGCATGTTGGGCGCATATGGGAATGGGTGATGGGACATTATTCCTACCCATCCTGGCTACCCATCCTGCTAATAGCCTAGCCTCCATGAATTTATCTAGCTCTTTCTTGAAACCTGCTAAAGTTCCGGTCTTCACAATCTCTTCTGGCAAGGAGTTCCACAGGCTGCATTGTGTGAAGATCAGATCAATCTCCTATGAAGAGCAGAAAGAAACTACAGAGATTATTTCCCAGTTTCACTGGGGCCTTTGGCTTTGTGACTGTGGGGTCTGGGCGTGAATAATTAGTCTTCACAAAATCAAAGTAAACTGGGAAGTAAAGCTTTCCCTCCACCCTTCTCAGCATATTCCTGTTGTTCTTTATAGGGGAAACCACTGATCCCTGTTGTGCAGGTGTCCCTACGGATTAAGCAGGGTTGGCTGGCCTTTGCCCTACGGCGCTTAAAAGGGCAAGCAACTCTGTTATGATCCTTAAATATCAAAGTCCAGAACTATGCATTTTTTGCAAAGGAAACATTAAAAAATCCTTAAGGGACTTCAGTTGAAGTCTGGCATATACCCCAAACTAGTGAAAGCCCATTCATATATCTCACTGTTTTCTGGTGTGGAATCATTAAACACATTTATTGAAATAGCTGATATTTTTGCTGTTTCCAGTATCTCCCGGCTTCTGAATAGGGATTGCATGGTATCTGTAAGGTAATCAAACACCTGAGACAAACTTAGTATAGCTCCTAGTTAAGATTCCCTTGTTAGATGTGTTACCTACTAACCACAAGGTCCAGATTTGAGGCTTGGTGGCTGTAATGTTCAGGTTGCAAGCAGTAAGTCAAGCCACTGGCTGGAAGACTTGATTAATTAGTTGCATCTACTTTAGTGTCTGCCACCAACAAGTAGACATGCCTGCCAATTTATAAGATGTTATGTTAGTTTCAACAGGATATGGGTGAAGGAAAACTGGTTTAAATAATCAGTTTGGAACATATTGAAAGTGCCACTCTGTTGCTGCATGAAGTCCCTCCTACTGCATATCATTAACCTTGGGTGGTAGAGTAGGGTTCTTGGTGTAATTACTTTTCTTGAAGGTACATCAAGGCATAAGAGATAGTGTTTGGGGCTGCTCAGATGTTCTTGCCACAGGGCACTCAGGAAATCAGTTAAGAACTTTGAGACCATCACAGCATTCCAAAGGCACTAAGTGAAAATATGACCAAAAAACCAAAGGAATTAATATATACATGGATTTCAAGGCCAGAAAGCACCATTGAGATCATCTATTCTGACTTCCTGTATAAGATATTACAAGAAATCATTCCTTAAGCCACAGGTCACAGAACTTCCCCAAAATAATTGAGGTATTGAGTTCTAGTGGCCAAAGCATGGTAAATAGACAGTCAAACAAAGGAACATAATCTTGTAGTGTTCAGCTGTGGCATGTTCCTTTTGGATGGCAAAACACAAAAGACTTTGTATGTGTTTATTATAAATGATGAAAGCCCATGACTACGTGAGATGTAGAAGAAGGTTAGACAAAAGACAAAGGATCACTTGGGTTCTAACTGGTGTCAAACTGAACAAATGTTGATTGAGGTCCAATTTGATTAGTTCAGTGATCTAGAACTGTAAATTGCAATTAGAGCAGAGAAAGATAGAAATAAAAAACATATGTTTTTATTTTTAAAGCATAATCTTTGACTGGGTCATAATCACTCTGGTTGTGTGCTCAGTACTGTCACTACAGGTTGAATCTCTCTAGTCTAGCACTCTCTGGTCCAGCAACCTCTGTAGTCCAGCCTGATTTTAGTTAGCTTATCCTGAGTGTGACCAAGTTTCCTGTGGATCCATAACATTTGTTGACAGCCACCAGTCCTGGCTCTCAGTGTTCTGTGCTGCTATTTAGCTCTAATTTACCTCTAAATGCCTTTTTAGAGCCTAGTAAGCAATGGACTTGTTGGTAATGCTGCTAGACAATATTGACCTCCCATGGTTCTGGTCTGGTTTGACACAAGTCAGGTCCTAAGGGTTCCAGATTAGAGAACAAATGAGCAATCATAGAAGCTCACAAAAACACAATGGAGTTTGATAGATGTAGATATTAAATAAATTGCAAGAGATGAGAGGTTCATATTCTGTGTTAGGATCGATGAATGTAGAATAAGGAATATAGCTTAAGGTCTTGATTTCTTGTAATATCTTTTTCCTCGGGACACAGTGAGAAAGAAGAGTGTACTGGGGGTGGGGAAAAGAAAGTAGAGCTGCTATGTAGTAATCTTTCTAAAGGGGCCTCTGACTTCTACTTGGAGGATCCTTTGTGCAGCATTCTAGCCCTAGAGACTATAACTCCCATGAGCCCTTGGGGAAAAATAGGGGGATGGTGGGTCTTCCAGGCATGGAGAGAGAGTTAGGGTAGGCTCCATTTTGGAGAGAGGAGCCAGACTGCTCATGTGGAGCCATTTCCAGGCCAGAAGCTGTTGTGTTGCAGCTAGAGCCTGTTACTGAGAGCCTGCTGTGGCTTGGATCTAGCAGGCTGCTTTGGGGGCTGCTGTTGATTGTCCCTGGAGGGGAGAGACTCTGACTGTGCCTGTGGCTGGGAAGAGCATACATAAACCTGCACAGGAGGTGACTGTGAGTAACTGGGATGTTTGGGAAAGTGCTGCCTGGGATGGAGAACAAAAGACAAACTGACTCTGGGTGCAACGAGAACCAGAGTGATCTGCCCAGTGAACCAGAGCTGCTGGCATTTGGTGGGGCTTGCTCCAGTGGCAGAGGGATTTTGCAGCTGGCTGCTCAGCCTGGACTAACACACACAAAACACAGTGCTGTTTCCACTCCAGCTTCAGATCTTTAAGCATGCCCATGCAAGTGTCTGGGTTTCTGAATCCAGAGCAGTGCACACCCTGGGGTGGAATAAATGGTGGCAGTGCAAATGCCAGATAGATAAGTTTCCTTTCCGTGTACTTTTTACTTTATTTTGTTCACTTTTAATCTGTTAAACCTGATTCCTTTAAGTTGTTAAGTAAAGGTGTGTGAATTCTAATGCAATCAATTAGATATATCTTATTTATAATTGTTGTCTTGTAGTTAGTTCCAGTTTATTACTGGAATAATTTTATTCCTGGAGGCTCCCAAGGCACACCATAAGTGTGTACAGAGCCAGCCAGGTGGAGGCACCGCTATTGTATATTCTTTAGGAGCAAAGGACTGCAGCAAAGAGGTGGGAACTGCAGCAAAGGGGTTTAGTTTAGGGAATCCCCAACTAAACAACATCACTGCTGGGGTATTCAGGATCTCTTTTTATATTAAAACATCAGGTGCCCAGGCACATATGTGAGCGTGACCTGCTTCTGAGAAATCCAGGGAGGAAAAAGGGGGTTACATAAGAAGAGTAATCTGTATGAATCCTATGAATGCTGTGTGTGATAATTACATGAGATAATGAGAACAGTGATGCAGCATGTCTTTTCAATTGTCTTTTAAGATTTCCTCGCTATTTATTGTTGGATGGATTAGTGTTTATCCCCAGAGGGTGAGTCTTGAGTGAGCTAGGAGGTAGGACTTTCATGATAGTAGGCCTTTCATGATAGTAGGCCTTTGCCTCCAGAATGTTGCTACCAACCACCAGAATTAATTTGAAGCAAAGACTAATCATCACAAAAGCACGTGAAAGGCAGATTTTAATACATTTCCTGAATATGTTGTGAACAATTTGGGAAAACGCATAGACTCAAATACATTTGTAAAATATATTGGTCAAAGAGTTATAAATAACAAACTCATAAATCATAATCAGTTTGTAAGCAACTCCTGAAGAGTGGAATGACTTGATTCAATGAATAAATGCTTCACAACATTAGTTTGGTAACTTCTATTTCATAGTAACATTAAATTAGTATTGAGACAGAAATCATAGCACTGCCCATTAGAGGTTAATGCTGGCATTACCTTGGATATTGAATTGAAGCTAGAGAAACAAGGAAGGTGGGTGAAGTAATATTTTATATTAGACCAGCTTCTGTTGGTGAGAGTGATAAGCTTTTGAGCCTACACAGAGCTCTTCTTCAGATATTACCTCACCTACCTTGTCTGTCTAATAGCCTGGGACCAATATGGCCACAGCAGCACTGAATTCTGTACTGGAGCCATTTTTTTCAAGGCTGAAATGTCACCTTTGAAGAATCTGCATTCTAGTTAAACTCTTTCTCTGTGAAGTACTAGGAAAAAGATATTACAGGCAGTCCCCGAGTTACGCCAGATCCGCAGTTACGAACGGGGCCCTTCCTCTCCCTGGTCTCCAGAGGAAGCAAAGCGGCGGAACACGCGGCCAGCTGACAGCCCAGACGCGTCTGGGCTGTCAGCTGGCCGTGTGTTCCGCCGCTCTGCTGTGCTCTGCTCCTCCTCCCCCTCCCCCTCCCCCTCCCCCTCCCCCTGCCCCTGATCTGCAGACCAGGGGGAGGGGGAGCAGAGCAAAGCCGCGGAGCCCGAGGGCAGCAGGATAACCACGGCGCGTCTGGGCTGTCCCGCTGCCCGCGTGTTCCGCCGCTTTGCTCCCCGTCCCCCTGGTTTGCAGACCAGGGGGACGGGGAGCAAAGCAGAGCAAAGCCACGGAGCCCGAGGGCAGCAGGACAGCCACAGCGCGTCTGGGCTGACCCGCTGCCCCCGTGCTCTGCGGCTTTGCTCCGGACGCCTGTGGTACAGCAGCTGGGGCGCTGCCGGTTGGTCCCATAGCGCCGCTCTGGGCGCCACTGGACCAACCCAGCAGCACCCCAGCTGCTCTGCCCCAGGTGTCCCCAAGTCAGCAGCTGCTGAAAATGACCAGTGGCTGACTACAGGAAGCCCCTGCCCCAGGCTTCCTGGAATCAGCCGCTGATCAGTTTCAGCAGCAGCTGACTTGGGGATGCCTGGGGTTCTTAAGTTGAATCTGTATGTAAGTCAGAACTGGCGTCCAGATTCAGCCACTGTTGAAACTGATCAGTTTCAGCAGCGGCTGAATCGACGCCAGTTCCGACTTACATACAGATTCAACTTAAGAACAAACCTACAGTCCCTATCTTGTACGTAACCAGGGGACTGCCTGTATTGCCTTGGTTGGAAGTTCTGAACCAATTTATGCTGAACAATAGAATGAAGAAAGATATTGTATTAGATTAGGAGTATAGAAGGCTACGGGAGAATTTTAATATGTTGTAGCTCCAACAGTGAACAAAAATTGGGTTTCTTTGAAATTTTAAAACTTTTCAAAAGGGGAAGACACTAAAAACATACCACCACATAGTCCCCACCTGCCTTTTAACTAACAATTTTCTATACATTGAAATTATCTAAAGAAAGAAGGAATTTATTCACTAAAATAACTTTCATTGGACATTTCATAATCTGGAATGCAGTTACATATGCTGAGCTCAAAAATCTGCACGTCAGCAAGAAACATAGTTGCTTTTTCAGCTGCTAAAAGCGGATTTCTCATCTGCTTGTTTCCTTACTGATAATTGTTCTAAAGCATTACAAGAAATCAATATCTATTTTTCACTGTTTTCTTTTAAATTGATTCATCAGCACAGTTGTCAGCCTGATGGAATACTATCAGCAATAAATACAAAATTTACATTTAAAAGGACATTATAGGTCTACTTTAAATTGATCAAAGCAAAGGAATTCAGAAATAAATTTGTCTGCTCATCATAACTCAGTCATTGGCATTAAGAGCTGGTTTAGACGATGAGTTAGTACACAGCAATCTGTTGTTTGAATCTACAGCATGCTAACTTGCTATACACTTAGTTATTGTGTGGACTCTGCTACTGTGTACTGGGAAAGGGTACATCCACACAGTGGAGATGGCTCGTCTGGGTCAGCTGACTCAGGGGCACAGGCTGTGGAACAGAAAAATTGCACTGTAGACATTTAAACTTGGTCTGGAACCTGAGCTCTGGGTCCCTGCAAATTTGGGGCATGCACCAGAACGTCTATTTTTAGCCCCATAGCCTGGGCCCCATGAATGTGAGTCAGCTGACCTGGCCCAACTATGCCTGCACCGTGGGTCTTCTATCCCTATGCAAATGTACCTAAGTTCTGTAGAGCACTTTGTCGTGCTCCCAAAGCAGACGACTGAACTTTCAGTGTGCCTTCGCGGGGTCCCAACAAATTAATGTGCCGTTATGATAGCTCTAAACTTGCCTAATCATGATTTAACTTTGACCCCTTGCCTGCTTAAGCCTGATGAGCCATCCCTGAGCCAGGGAGTGTGATGAGTCATCAGAGGCAATTACCTGCAGTCTTGTGATAGGCACCCTGTGCCATTTAGTCAGGCGAGGATCCATCTAGGTGATCTCAAAGCTGGTATACAGGCTCTTAAGGGAAACAGTCCCTCCAGTCTGCTCAACACCACTACCTGGGAATCATGAGCCATCAGAGCATACCCACTGGCTGTTGTTTCAACAGTCTGCTCTCACTCTAGCTCCAGCCAGTCCTTACTCCTGCTCCTGCTGTAACCTATGCCTGTGAGGCATGACTTGAGGAGGGACACAAAGGAGAACACCAGCTAAGGGAGAGGTTCATGACCTCCTCACGTGACTCCTACCTGCGTCATCTCCAGTTCCTTCCCCATTCTCTGAGGGCAGGCCCCTCTGTCCTCCCACTGCGCAGACTCCCCCTAGCATGCTTGGCTGCTCTTCCTAGCGTCCACGCCCTGGAACCACTCCCAGACGCAGCCCAATGCAGCCCAGCAGCTGCCTAGGAGAATGCCTGGCTCTCCCAGACAGCCATTGCACAGCACCTGGCAGCGTCCCAGGCAGTGAGGCTGGAAGAGGAGAGGCTCTGGTCTGGCCTCTTCCCTTCTGTCTTTGTCCCCTCCCCTCTCCCTACCCAGCTTGTTGAGCATTTGACTCTGGGGGAGTCATTTGACACATTGTGCTCTTCGCATCAGTTGCTTGGTAACTCAGACAGCTGTAGATTCACACTCTGGTTTGCTGCACGCTACCTTGACATATAGATGAGGCCTCTGCCTTCCCAAAATGCCTAGATATTGAAGTTTTTCAATAATGGCATGTCTGGGTATAATAGCATTTATGTTACATTGGGATAAAGTGAAAGTAGATATGATACTTATAGCCTTTCACACTTCTTGGGTTCAACTGTTAAATGCTCTCTGCTCACACTTAACACTACAAGGAAAAGGAGTCTCATTTCCCCTATGGGAAATTAACTTTACCCAGTCTGAGGTTACTTGCACCTTCCTACAAAGCAGCTGGTACTGGCCATGATCGGGGGTAGAGAAATCATTGGTTTGCTCTATAGTGAGACACTTATGTTCCTTTATGAAGTACTTGCCTTTGAAGATACAAATAGCATATCTAACAGCTAGAGGCCTTTCTTAGGCAACCTGTGCACGCCGTTATGAGGATCCACTGGCAGAACAAAATTGCCAACCTCGAGGTTCTCCAGATGCCTTGAGCATTGAGGCTATGCTGATAAAAGCTCAACTACGTTGGGTTGGGCACATGGATTGCACAGAAAAATTTTCTATGGAGAATTGGCACAAACAAACAAAGCAAAACAAGGATGCCCCAGAATGCGCCACAAGGGCAGTGTCAGTAACTTTTATTTTACAGGCAGTCCCCGGGTTACATGGATCCGACTTACATCGGATCCCTACTTACAAATGGGGTGAGGCAACCCCGCACTAGCTGCTTCCCCCCAGCAGACTAGGGAGACGCGGAGCGGCTTTTCTTAGCAGACACCTCAGCTTGAGAATAAAGGACTGAGGGAAGTGAGGTGAGAGAGAATAAAACTGAGCTCTGGAGAAATGTTTGGCTAGAGTTTCCCCTACAATATGTACCAGTTCCGACTTACATACAAATTCAACTTAAGAATAAACCTACAGTCCCTAGCTTGTACGTAACCCGGGGACTGCCTGTACTGTATTTACGTAGATCAAAATGAAACCCACAATTTCTAGGAAAACTTAGTTAAGGTTATTAAAGAAGAGCCACTTTTACTTCTTAAATTTCAGTTCAGTGCAGCTCATTCTTGAGATCACAGCATTACAAAGTAAAATGTTTGTTAGTGCAGGTGTAAAGAAGCTTTTTCATATAGAAATTTCAAGACACAGGGCCTGGGCTCTGATTTATCTCTTCTACTGTAGCACTTTAATTCTTGCTTCTTTGATGAAACATTACTCAGCTCAACTGTAATAACCAATGGAGCTGGTCCTCTATTTCTGAACATAGTCCATCACATCCAGAAATGTTCAAATCTTTAAGGACTCTGCAAATTTGGAACTCGTCTGTCTGTATCCAGCCAGGCAGGGGCAGATGACCATTTTGTGGGGCCCAGGGCAGCACAGTTTTGCAGGGCCCCCCTTTGCCACGGCGCATGCATGGGGCTTCTTGAAGTGCGGGGCCTGGGGCAGCCGCCCCGCTCGCCCTGCCATATATCTGCCCCTGCAGCCAGGTTTCTAAAATGGTGCTTATCTACGAGTCTGGAAGGTGGTGCACAATACAGTATGACCCAAATGGTGTTTGTCTAAGAGTTTGGAAGTGTTACACAATACATTATGGTCCATACCACATAAGTTGTTTTGTGGTCTAATGAATTATTATAGTGTTTAACTAATGTGTACTAACTTATTAAGAACATCTGGGCATTTTATTAGGCACCATATCTTCAGAATTAATGTAAACAGTGACCTAGGAGAACACAGTATTGCAACATGTAGTGTAATCAGTGAAAATGTTGACTTTGCTTCTTTATTATTCAGTTTATTGTTCTCTTATTGCAGCAAAATGGAATAATTTTATTTCACTTTATTTGTATATGTCAATCTGAAACGCGGAATATTATAATAAACCATTTTAGGACCATGTGTTTCCAAATGAAAATATATCTAGGTAAATATAAGCAGATGTCTCAGTGCCTTTAAACTTTTGTTTTGTAGGGAAACATTAATTTTAATCAGGATAACATGAGCATTAGCTCTTCATGGTTGAGTAAACATGTTTTAAAAATATATATACTTATAGCTGATTAAGTATATTTATCAACAAGACAGGGACCTTGCAGCAATGTTATCAGCCATAGAGGACTATACACCGTTGAATGATACAGAGATGAGTCATGGCTAGGTGGTGGTAGTAGAAGAGGGAAGGAATTTTCATAATAATCATGTAACCTAAAATTTACCTCTAAGGGTGCACGTACAGAGCAGCTGGGATATGTGATTCCCAGCTCTGGCAGATGGACACACACTAGCTCTGCTCCAGCTAGTGCCTCTAACTAGCAGGGTGGCTGTGGTAGCATGGATGTTGGCTCAGACTTAATACCATAGTACCTACCCAAGAGGTTGGGTGGGGTTCTGTACTGCTGGCTAGCCTCAGCTTCTGCCTATGCTATTGTGGCTTCACTGTTATTTTTAGATACTAGTTTGAGCAGAGCTTTGTACATTTGCCTGAGCTGGGAATCACACTCCCAAGCCAATGTATAGACATACTAGAGCTACATTTTTGGCTTTGGGCTCAGCCTCGAGCAAGATGTGGAGCCTAAGATGTACCACCTTAGGAGCAGCTGCAGGGAGGCATTATGGCCCGTAGGCATTGTGCTTTGGACATATTGCTGAGTCACAGTTCTTCCTTACTTGGGGATTGAGAGCAGTCATTTGCTCCTGGCCTCTACCAATAACAAACTATAACAGCCCCTATGCTTCCTCAGCTGTGCTGGCAGTGAGAAGTGGGGATTAAGCTAACTCCCGGTCCTATTCCAGATTATGGAAACAGACATGTAGACCAGGCCATACTTTCTCACACAGAGGCCCACATGCTCTCTTCCTTTGCACAAGTGCTTTGAGTGGAACACATTCATACCGAAACTGTGTAGCTTTATTAATGCTACAAAGGCCAAATAGACTGCTGCTGGGTGTGCAGAACCACAATAAACATGAAACAGATTAGAGCAGGGGTTCCTAAACGTTTTAACACGGGGACTAGTAAATCCATTCACGAGCTTTTGGAGGACCGGTAACATTCATTTGCATATTTGCATATTCATTAAACAAATGATGAATATTCAAATAAATTTGAATTGTTTCTGGTTCTCCCAAAGCCCCCAGTGCCAGCTTAAGCAAAGCTTTTGATACGGCCACCCACAATATTCTTGCCAGCAAGTTAAGGGAACATGGATTGGATAAATGGACTGTAAGATGGATAGAAAGCTGGCTAGATCAGGGTTTCCCAAACTTTTTACTTTAGTTGGAACCCGTTTTTTTTCAGTACTGTTTTTTGCAGCCCAAAAATATAAATGCATATAAAAAAAGAATGAAAAATGAATAAATTTTCAGTGTTTCCCCCGGCTGCATCCTCTGCCCAGCCTGGGCCAGGGCTTCAGGGACCCGGCGCCGCACGGGCACTCCAGGAGGCGGGAGCAGGAGCAGATTGGGGGTTGGGTATCTGGCTAGAAGGGAGGGTGCAAGGAGGGGTAGGTTTGCTAGGTGTCTGGTTTTGTACCGGACATTCTGGTATTTGAGGATTCTGTCCGGGAAACAAATTGGGAAAATACCAGACATATAAAATGTCCGGTATTTTCTAATTAGGTAAGTTTTATTATAATTAGGTGCATCAGTCGGTAGCTGTGAACTGGCTGGCTGGTAGATGTGCTAATGCTGTGTGAGTGTGTCTACCAGCCAGGCAGTTTTCAACTACTTGAGGGAGGGTATGGTGGGAGGAGTGTGGGGGGGCAAAATGGAACCCCCGGGTACGGACTCATTCATGTGCCCGGGTCTGCATGTGCCCAGGTCAGTCCCACTTCGCGCCGGCCAATTCGCTCTCCCCCCCCCCTTTCTCCTCCTGATCTCCCCCGTCCAGCCCTGCTACCCCCATCCTGCTCTGCTTCCGGCAGCTGGCTCCCCCCCGCTCCCCACCAATGTCCCCTGGCCAGCGCCGCTCCCCCTGACAATCCCCCTGACCAGCCCCGCTCTCCCCACCCCCTCCCAGCTGACCAATTCTCCCCCGCTTCTCCTCCCGATCTCCCCTAGCCAGCTCCGTTGCCCCCTGTCCAGCCGTGCTTCTGGAGGCTGGTTCTCCCGTCCTCCTCCTCCCGATCTCCACCAGTCCAAGCCCCCCGTCCAGCCCTGCTTCCGCCGGCCGACCAGCCACCCAGCCCTCCCCCCATCTCTGCTGAACAGCCCCTCTAATCCCAACCCTGCTTCCCAGCGGCCAGTTTCCCCCACAAACACACCTCCTCCCAGCTCGCCCCACTCCCTCCCAGCAGCCACTCTGAGGCCCGGTATTTTTTTCCTGCTACCTGGTACTGGGCCGCAGCCCATAGTTTGGGAAACACTGGATTAGAGGATTGGGCCACAAGAAATCTGATGAGGTTCAACAAGGACAAGTGTAGAGTCCTGCACTTGGGACGGAAGAATCCCAAGTATTGTTACAGGCTGGGGACTGAATGGCTAAGTAGCAGTTCTGCTGAAAAGGACCTGGGGATTACAGTGGATGAGAAGCTGTATGTGAGTCAACAGTGTGCCCTTGTAGCCAAGAAGGCAAATGGCATATTAGGGTGCATTAGGAGGAGCATTGCCAGCAGATCCAGAGAAGTGATAATTCCCCTTTATTTGGCTCTGGTGAGGCCACATCTGGAGTATTGTGTCCAGTTCTGGGCCCTGCACTATAGAAAGGATGTGGATGCATTGGAGATGGTCCAGCGGAGGGCAACCAAAATGATTAGGGGCTGGAGCACATGAGCTATAAGGAGAGGTTGAGGGATTTAAGTTTGTTTAGTCTGCAGAAGCGAAGAGTGAGGGAGGATTTGATAGCAGCCTTCAACTTCCTGAAGGAAGGTTCTAAAGAGGATGGAGACAGGCTGTTCTCAGTAGTGACAGATGGCAGAATAAGGAGCAATGGTCTCAAGTTACAGTGGGAGAGGTCTAGGTTGGATATTAAGAAAAACTATTTCACTAGGGCTGTGTCCAGACTCCATGCCTCCGTCGACGGAGGCATGTAGATTAGCCAGATCGGAAGAGGGAAATGAAGCCGCGATTAAAATAATCGTGGCTTCATTTAAATTTAAATGGCTGCCCCGATCTGCCGATCAGCTGTTTGTCGGCAGATCGGGAGAGTCTGGACGCGATGCCCCGACAAAGAAGCCTTTCTTCATCGACACAGGTAAACCTGGTTTCACGAGGCTTACCTGTGTCGATGAAGAAAGGCTTCTTTGTCGGGGCATCGCGTCCAGACTCTCCCGATCTGCCGACAAACAGCTGATCGGCAGATCGGGGCAGCCATTTAAATTTAAATGAAGCCGCGATTATTTTAATCGCGGCTTCATTTCCCTCTTCCGATCTGGCTAATCTACATGCCTCCGTCGACGGAGGCATGGAGTCTGGACACAGCCTAGGAGGGTGGTGAAGCACTGAAATAGATTACCTAGGGAGGTGGTGGACTCTCCATCCCTAGAGGTTTTTAAGTCTCGACTTGACAAAGCCCTGGCTGGGATGATTTAGTTGGGATTGGTCCTGCTTTGGGCAGGGGGCTGGACTTAATGACCTCCTGAGGTCTCTTCGAGCTCTGTGATTCTATGATTAGCAGATTTACTGATGTTGCTCCAGTCCTTAAGGAGGGGTTCAGGATGGGGGGGCTGAGGTTGTGGGGGGTGCATGAGTCAGGGTTGGGGGGTGAAGAGTGGCTCAGGGCAGGGAACTGTGAATAAGGGAAAGACAGGGAGATCAGAGTCCCCTCCGCCTACCGATTCATACCAGGGCTGCTTGCTCTTCCCCTTCCTGTTCCTATCAGGGAGCAAGAGCAAAGTGCACAGCTCATCTGCCCCCCTGCTAAAGTGAGGAATTCCCCAGCCAGAGTGAGGAATTTAGCATACTGTACACTTTCTATTTGCTTCCTGGGGGAGCAAGGATGCCTGGGGGGTAGGAGGCTTGGGACTGGGGCAGTCCCAGGGTGTGTGTGTGTGTGCGCCCCCTAGATAGGCTCTTTCACCTGCTTGGTGAGTCTGTCTCTTTTCTGTATGGTTTTATGAGAAGCAATCCCATTCCAGGCACATCCCATTTTCCTGGCACAGCCAAACCCTGACATTGTCTTTAAGTTATGATGAGTGGAAGCTGTATACCAAATCTGTTCTCTCTGACCTCCCAGCAAGGAGTGTAGAGCAGAGCCTGGAGGCTTGTTACTTGGGCTGCTGGGTACAGCCTGCATTTTGCTTCTCAAGGTGGTACTGAGGAAGCCGTGGGAATTGCTATTGTCTTAATTCTTATTCTATGAATTGGCTGCAGTGTCAATTTTTCCCAGGGTGAGGCTGTTCCCTCTCTGCTGGCTTCATCCCCATTGGCCATGTAACTGACTGTGGAGGGAGCAAAGGTAGCTGTGGGGAAGGGGATGGCCATCCCATTTTGCCACCTTCACTCTGCATGGCTTCGTTGCACAAAGGTCTGCCCTGGATAGCATAGCACACATAGTGCATACACAGCACATACGCAGCATAAAGGCCCTTGTAAGCAATGACATCTATTTACTGTCTGGTCACTGGATACCAGTGTGGTTGTGGCAATTGTTGCTCTTTGCGGATATAAAGTGTGATATAAAGTGTGTAATGTTATATTGGCTGCCAACTAAACCATTTCTTCGCTGTTATCCTTGAAAAATCATAATTCCTCCCCCCTTTCTTTTACCATGGAACCCAAGTTTCCAAAGCACTCTTCTAGAGAATCTCTGCATCCATTTTAGCAATGCTTAGAGAAAGTATTGCATACCAGTTGTTTTAGGGCTATCTATAGAACTGTCTGAAGCTTGCTATGACTCTTCAATCCAACCTCATATGGAACTTCTAATAATACTGTCCCCAACTCTTGGTTCCTTTGTGAAAAGAGGCCAAATTCTCAGGTCTTGTAAAGATTGGCATTGTCAGTGGAAACAATTCAATCTTGCTTTCAAATCCAAAAAGTGACTTCAAGTTCAGTTCACCTGATTCCTTTGACAACAGCAACAACCACAAAAAGAACTTTCTACTTACTGTGCAATAATACTACGAACACCCAGAGCATCTAATTTGTTATCTTATTGTTGCACAAGATGTATCTTAATAGAAAACTAGCTGCCCCCCTTGCATTCATCAGTACAGGACTCAGCCACAGGGTATATAAACTGATATAAAATATATTTAATATTTTCTATAAAAAGCTCACAAATGTAAGGCTCCTTCCTGCTGGGTGTGAAATAGCAATTTCTCTCTTTCCTATGTCATGGAGCTACTATTCCTAGCTCTGCAGGGCCATAGGGTTTGTCAGATGTTTGATTTTTACCAGAATGCCCAGTCAAAAAGGGGTTCTAGAAGTGGTGCCAGCCAAACTATGAAAAGTCCAATAGGTAGTCCAGTAGGAGATCTGGGACTGAAGCAGGCTCCTTTCTACCCTATCTCTATGCAGCTCTCAGGAGCAACTGCCAGATCCCTGCAGCTCCGATTGGCTTGGAACCCTGACCAATGGGAGCTGTGGGGACAATGCCTGTGAGTACAAGGGATGCAGCTGAAGCCTCGCTGGCCCACCATGCACCTAGGGGCCTCAAGGACCTGGCGGCTGCTTCCTGAGAGCTGTGGTAAGTGCCACTGGGACCCTGCACCTGTCTGCCCCAGCCTGGATTTCCTTCTCTCATCCTGAACCTCCCAGAGCCCACTCTGCCCTTCACACGCCAACCTCCTAAGCCCGCCCAGAACCCTCTTGTGCATCCCAAACTCCTCATCCCCAGCCCTACTCTAGAGCAGTGGTCTCCAACCTTTTTATACCCAAGATCACTTTTTAAGTCTCAGAACAGGTGAAGATCTACCGCCCTGCCCCGCCCCTTCCTTGAAGCCCCGCCCTCTCTATTCTCCTGTCCATCACTTGCTATCCCCAACCCTTAAACTGTTTAACAGAGTGTATATTTTTAAATTATGCAATATATAAAATTAAAATCACATGTTTATAGTTATGAAATAAATGGTCTGTTTTTTAATTCATGCTATTTAAATGTCAAATGAAGCATTTACAATTATACATTTTGTTCTCTGCAATTTTGTAAATCTAAAATCAAGTATTGATAATTATATATTTTTTCTTCCAATAACAAAGTCTCAGTGTGACACCTGTGACTGAACAGTATCTGCCAGTGTCTTGAAGTCTGGGTTGTAGTCTGAGATTGCTAGTCGTATACAGTCTATCAGATGGGCATCTGTGATCCTGCGCTTAGCCTGGGAATCTTGCTCCAGCACAGCTGGAGCTAGAGGGCTGAACGCAGGGCAGCCGGGCTGGAGGGAAGAGAAGTGGCTGCCCAGCCAGCTGGCCATGGTGCTCAGCCAGGGTGCACCAAGCTCCACGTGGGCAGGTGCAGAGGAGAAGCTGCCGATCAGCTGGAGCGCGGGGCAGCCTCTTTCAGCTGAAAGCCACAATCAGCTTGCTGGGGTGTTTCAGCCCTCCCGACCTCCCAGCTCCCACTATTCCTTGCAGCTACTCACCTGTGTTGTTGCTCGGTGAGAAGCTGCTCCTCAAATGAGGAAATCTAATGTAAATGTACTGCGCAGGCATGCAGTTCAGAGAGGGCTCAAGAGCTACTCTTAGAGCCCCTGAGATCTACCGGTAGCTCGCGATCTACTGGTTGGTGACCACGGCTCTAGAGACTATACTACCAGCTAGAGCCTTCACCCTCTCCTGCACCCCAGCTTCCTGCCCCAGCTTAGTGAAAGTGAGTGTTGGGGAGAGAAAGCGGCAGAGCAAGGGGGAATGGAGCGAACAGTGGGCAGTGCCTCAGAGAAGGGGTAGTGCCTTGGGGAAGGGGGTTGGGTAGGAGTGTTTGGTTTTGTGCAGTTAAAAAGCTACTAACTTTATAGGGCCAGAAGATATGTTGGACTTTACACAGGTGACATTATGACTAGGAAAGCTGTTGCTGGTCCCATACTGAATTTGGCTCACCCTGTGTTCACTGTGGCTAACTTTTTTAGGGCAGTATTACATTGGGAGTGGAGATGTGCATGTGGCAGGTCAATGTAAAAAAAATGGCAGCTGTTTGAAACTGTTCAGTGGGATGATACTACAAGAGATGGCCTGGTATACACAGGGCAGGGAACACCATCAAAGATATACATATTCATTCAGCCCGCGGCTGTGTAGTTCTTCACATGGAACCAGATTCTTGTGTCCAGTCTCATGAGGAGATGCACCTTACTTAATAAATGGTGTCCGAATCTGACCTCTGAATATTACTTCCACATATTTTGGATGTATGCATACATTTAATATTCTCAGTATTTGTTCAGTGTAGGGATGTGACTAGTCAACTATCAGATAAGCAAAAGTTTATTGGCTAGTTGACTAGTCCCTCAACTAGTCACTCCCTCCCACATGCTGCCTCTGTCAGAGGCAGCAAGGGTGGGGAGCAGGAGCCGGTGCTGGGGGGAGACGGATTAAAAGCCACTTCCCCATAGCACCGTCTCTGCAGGGAGAAGGGGAGTAGCAGGGACTGGGTGGCTCATGCCCAGTCCCAGACACCTCGCCTCTGCTTTTTAAATGTATTAGGAGCCTGCTGCTCTTAATACATTTAAAAATCAGAAACACAGCAGGGGGGACCCAGCACAAGCTGGGACAGCTGATTCCTGGCTCACGCTGGGTCCTCCCTGCTACACTTTAGCCTTTTAAATGTATTAAGACCCAACAGGCTCTTAACCCATTTAAAAGGCAGAGCTGCAGCAGGGTTAGCTCCCGGGCCGGGAGTTAACCCTGCTGCGGCTCCCCTGTTTATCGACTAATCATCTAGTCGATGGAAAATCCATCGACCAGTCAATTAGTTGGTTGAACTAAATTTAACATCCCATGTCCACTAAAGGCTTACACAGTGCTTTGTTAATAAGCTTGTCTAGTTTGCATTGGACAAGCATGGGACAAAACAAACTAAAAACTATAGTTTTATTTTTTCAATTTAAATAAAAGCACATTTAGGATTAAGGAGCATTTGGAGGAAAGGAAGGAGCTTGTCATCTCACTGGAGTATATAACTCCTTAGGAAAGAACCAATTTAAAGGTGTACCATTTCCATTTGAAATATGGTACCTGTACTTCCATTTGCATCAGTTTAACAAGTATTTTAGATGCTTAAGACATAGTTCTTTATTTCATGGTCTCAAATAGGCAGAGACAACATCAAAAATCCATTGGACTAGATAAAGACAAATATTGTTTTTGCTTGACAGAGTTGAAACATGTACTGTGAAGTGAATTTGGTCTGCATATAACATGGAATTAATTTTATATCAAGTCATGTTCAAACTATAGAAATGAAAAAATGACTTAACTATACAAATACAAGAATAGATTAGCCACAAGCTCTTGGAAAATGATTTAATATGTTTACTGACATAGCTGCTTTAACAATTAACAACTTATTGTGTAAGTGCTGTTAAAATACCTCCTCAAAAACATGAATGGATTTTGCCAGTGTAAGGTGTTCAGAAACACGTTGGAGAGCATTTTGCAGTCAGTTGCTCAGTGATCGATTACATGTTTTCCTCTTACTATTATGATGATGCTTCTGTATTTTTAGTTTGGAGATTAAGTTTCGAACTTGCTTTTTCAAGCTTTTGTTGAATTAGGTTTTGGATTTTCAAACAGAGAATTTCAGTGAGATGTGAGCGCCTGACTCCATTAGTCTCCTTTGAAAATCTCTCTCAAGCTCTAGTTCAGCAACAGTTTATATGCAAATGCTTTACTGTATGAAATGGACTTAAGCACGTACTTAAGTATCATGCCCATTTGGGACCCAGCTCGCTTTGCAGATAGTTTTATTTCCCACTAGAAGGGTCAATGGAACTCTAGGGTGGATAAGGCATGAGTGTTTGCATCATTGTAGGATTTCAGTCCTTGAAGGACATCAGCCTTGTGCTGGGTGTTGGTGCAGGAGTTATTTTAACCCACAATGAATAAACTGCTGTTTAGACCCCTTTTTGGTTTATTCGTGCTACACTAAATATTATGCATTCCTGAAAAAGAGAGAGAGAGAGAGAGAAAGTGTTTGTGTGTACACTTGGATAAGGATATTTAAAAAATGTCATTGTTGGGGGAGGGGCTGGAAGGGGAGTGAGGGGGAGAAAAAACCCTGGCCTCCTTTTTCAGTGAATCCATCTGGAATTCATATTTCCCAAATGGCTTCTCAGTATTTTTGCTTTCCCCACGAGACCGTTGCAGCCATGCTGAAAACAAAATATTTAAAAGTCCATGACAGTGAAGCTAACTGGCTTGTGAGAGACACCTGGGGATGTTTGGTGAATTGCAATTTAATTTAATTCAGCATTCTCTGCTGGGCCACAGTGATATCCCTGACTTTCCGTGAAAGGCAGCAGTGACACCCGGACTTAGCAGGGCATTTTATTGTTTGCAGTCTTTGATGGAAATTCTTACTTACCAGTATAAAAATGATCGGGTCTAAGCAACTGCTAATACTGCAGATGATTTCAGTGAGTTCATAAATGGTAAATATCATGCTTATATTGTTGGAGTTTAGTTGGTAATTCAATCTGTAAATTATTATTGCTATCATCATTACATGATAGGGAATGAATGCAATGGCAAAAACAATCATTGCCACAAAAACCAACAGCAGAGGTTTAATCGTCCTATTTCTTCTCTGTTGACGCTTCTTCAGTTGTCGTAATGCCTTTAGAGTCAACATGTAGCATGTAAATATGACTGTGGCTGGAATTAGGAATCCAAATACAACTCTAGAAACTGCGAATGGTACTATGAGGTGTAAAGGTTCTCCAATGTATTCGAGGCAAGCTACAGTGTTGTTTCCTTTTCCATCTGCAAACGTGTAATAAAAGTCAGGAATTGATTCAATAAAAATGAAGATCCATATTGCAATGGTACAAAATGTTGCCTTGTCTTTGTCCCACCACCTTAATGAACTGATAGGATGGACAGCACCTATATACCGGTCAAAGCTGATGACTGTCAGAAAATAGATACTTCCATAGACATTAATATTGAAAAATATTCTCTTGAACTGACAAAATATCTGACTGGAGTATATGACTAGCTTCTGGAGATTATAGTAAACTGAAAAAGGAACCATGAGAATCCAAGTAAAGTCACACAGTGCCAGATTGAACAGAAATATAGTGTTACTAGTCCATGACTTTATGTTGTATGCATAATGTATTATTGCAAATATATTTCCCAGAAATCCCAATAATAAAGCCAAAAGACAAATCATAATCAGAAAATAACAGTACCACTGCAGTTTACTATAGGTGTTGCAGATGAAAGTAATGCATGTAGCATTCAGCATCTTTCCATGGTCTCCACCTAAAAGAGAAAGTGAGACCAAAAGCTTTTAAAATAAAATAAAATAAAAGCATGAATTAATACTATTTAATTTAGAGTAGAGAACTCTGAGGAAAACAGTTCAGAATCGACAGGCTTATTCTGTAATAGCTCATTTTCAGTACCTGAAGAATGTATATATTTTTAAAAGATAAACCAAAAGCTAGCTCAGGCTATCATCATGAACCTATAGCAAAATATTTACATTCTTTTCCACCTAATATTTGCAAGTAAAATGAGAGAGAGAGAGCGAGAGAGAGAGAGAGAGAGAGAGAGAGAGAAAAAAAAAAAAAAAAAAGCATTTTCCCACCAAATGTGCCATTACCCTGCTCTGGAGGAAATACCTCCAAGGGCAGGAGTGTAATTAATGGTCCACACTCATTGCATTCTTGGCCTTTTTGTCTTGAATGTCAATGAGTGTTCCTGTATTAGTAGTGGCATTTATAATATGGGCATCTGCTCTGAGGATGGCAGCCTGAGACCTGGAACTCTGAATCTTGACAATCTTGAATAAAATCCTGATTGCACTGAACTCAATGACAGTCTTTTGCCTTGAACGCTGGCTAAGTCCCTTTTTGTATAATTCTAATAACAATCCAGTCTATAAACAAAGCTTTTGCTAGAACCAAGAGGAATGAATTTTGTCTCACTTTCTATGGCATTGCCTGCACAAAGCCCAGTTACTTGACTTTATGTGATAGGAGGGATGGCAAGCAGTAGGAGGGAAAATGGTGATTTTTGACCCTGCTAGAGTAGCATAGTGTGTAGCAATATGTATATTTCACACCTGGTTTTATGCTGTTAAAGTATTTTGGTAAATTGCAGAAAATAAGGGTAGTATTTGCTATTGAATATTTTTTAAGTCAGGTTAACTCTGACAAGTTAACAAGTCTCTCTTGAATGAGAGGGTTTCTTTCACTGTATGGTATGATCGTTTCAAATATTCCTTTGATCTGAGGTTCTATTAATAGTTAGCATTAGATGTATCATTTTCAGTGATTTACAGTGTTGGAGTGAAATCATACTCTGCCTTAGTTTAGCTTGCCTTTTATTTTTTCTAAGAATTTGGCATCCGTAACAAATATTTTAATTGATGGTTGAACATTTTGCCAGGCTGTCTCACAATTAAATCTAGCTGGTTATGTTTGTCACATCTCTGTCCAATTTACTGCAGCAGCTCCCAACTGTGGAATATCTGCCCACAGCAAAGGTGAGAGCAAGGCAATCTGTTCACTATACACACTCCAGTGGAGTTGCTCTCCATTTCTGCTGCCTAGGGAATATTCAGAAGCTTTTACCCAGAATAAAACACACATACAGCAATACTTTGTGTGAAATGATACACTGTCTTCTAACACACTACTGATTTCCTAAAAACATCAAGAATGAAGTGTCATTTCCATCATGGATCACAGACCTGCAAGTTAAGCAAATACTAGTACTGTATATGCACTTTATTAGATGGCAAAACTGAGGCTCAAATTTAAGAGTTTGATGCAGCAAAATGGTAAGGAGAATTAGTCTCTTCTGGGGACATGTGACTCTACATTGCAGTGCTATTTCAGGATACTTCCAGTATCCCAAAATAGCTATTCCACTTCTTTTGAACAAGTCCATTATTTCAAAATATAACGGGCTCACTATTAGACATTCCTGTAAACCTTGTTTCAGAACAGCAGTTTATTTTAAAATTTGTCGCTGTGTGGACAACACCAAATTTCAAAATAAGCTATTTCAAAATTAACTCGAAATAAGCTACACAATTTGCATAGCTCCAATTCTGTATCTCATTTCAAGCTCAGGGTGCAGTTTAGATGCACACTAGTTGACTTTTGGTAAAGTCTGGAAAGAGCCTGAATTTACTGACTTCTGGCTTGTAGTTGAGCAAGGACATTCTGATTATGGCTGGATATAAAGTTTTCCTTAGTAAACATACATTTGTGACTCACTCATGATGGCTAAATGATAATACCCATATTGGAAATATTAAAATAGTTGTGATGCCTGTGAAATTATTATCCTTGATTATTATTAATATTACAGTATTGATTAGAGCTTCAATCTGGATTAGGGCCACATTGTTTTATCTGCTGTAAAAACATTCACAAAGACTTTATAGGTACTGATGATGCTTATTGTACCATACCATACATTTATCAAAAATTTCTCGTGATAACAGAAAGTGTGTGAGAGAGATGTTACATGGAATTTATGGTAACATCATTTAAAATATTTCCTGTAATCTTATTTGAAATATTAGTTGCTGTCTTGGATTTATTACTTTCACAGGATGTTTTTGCCCATCAATTTTACCCGCTTGATCCACACTTCCTCCAGTTCCCTGACACTGTCTGCATTTGCCTGTCTGCCCCACATCACTGTTGAGTTCTTTCTTCCCACCCTGGCATCTGGTCCTTACCCACTGAAATAGTTCTTTATTGCTATACCATTTAGCACTACAAGGCGGTGTCTACACTGGCATCCCTTCCGGAAAAGGGATGCTAATGTAGCACGTTGGAATAGGCAAATCCGCGGGGGATTTAAATATCCCCCGCGGCATTTGCATTAACATGGCTGCCGCTTTTTTCCGGCTTGGGGAAAAGCCGGAGAAAAGCGCCAGTCTAGACGTTATTCTCCGGAAAATAAAGCCGACTGGCGCTTTTCTCCGGCTTTTCCCCAAGCCGGAAAAAAGCGGCAGCCATGTTAATGCAAATGCTGCAGGGGATATTTAAATCCCCCGCAGATTTGCCTATTCCAACGTGCTACATTAGCATCCCTTTTCCGGAAGGGATGCCAGTGTAGACACAGCCCAAGAGTATGATCCAATGGATTTGATTAGGTCCATTTAGGATTATAACATTACACTCATGAATTATAAGAATTTTGTCCCCACAAATTGCAGTGTTCAAGGCTGAGTCTATGTATTATTAATCCATAAATAACCCTTAATGATGACATAAGTAGTGGAAATTGTTAGCTCAGTGACTAAAACAATGAACAATAGAGGGATGAAAATATACTTTGTGGCTTGTGAGCAGTTGCATATGCTGCTAGTGCCCATTCTTTCTCTCACTTAAGTCAGTTTGTGTTTTGCCTTTGATTTCATCAGAAACAAGACTGAGCTCTTGGGCTTAGAAATATTCCGGAATTCTTAAATGTATTTTTTTCAGTTACTCACTGCCAGCCTTTGACCAGAGATGGCCAGTTAAGAAGGGTAGATGCTAATGATAAATCAACTGATGGCGCTTCCAAAGTAAGGCAGATTCTAATGATTTGGAGATTGGGTGGATATTGGGGATTGGGTAGAATATTTGGAGATTGGGTAGAATGCTCTGTAAGCACCTGGCCAAAATCCCAGTCATCTCAGGGGCCACACTGACCTGTGCAATGTCCCTGATTTGGGAAGATGCTAGGGGAATTAAAGCTTCTTTAACCTCGTATTCACATGCGCTGCATGTTTCGTACAATGTCTAAGAGTACAGAGCAGAATTTCCTTTGTGCTTTGTTTAATAATATGCTACAGCTCTAAATAACAAAGAGGCATTTTAAGTTCTAAAATGTGATCTATTTTGTTGGGTTGATTTCCACATCTTTTCATTGGCAATGTGTCTTTTCTTTAGGATCAGAAATAAAAATGGGTTGAAACTCTGGCATCTCACCTCCCTGACTATAAATAGCTACACACGATTATAGGAGCCATGTTAGCTTCTGTTGCTAGAAAAAATCAGGTAGCTCAATTCTTTTAATTATATAGAACGTATAGGGCCTAATCTTCACCTAGTATAAATTGCCTTAGCTGCTTGAGGTATATTGCTTGTAACAGGTATGCTAATTCACCTCTTGGCTTGCCTTCTGTGCTGTAAACCCCAAGAGCTCCACATCTTTCCATTGAGGGAATAACTCTTAGAATCTATACATTCTGGCAAGCAGTGAATAATGAGATAACTGAATCTTCTTTGGCGGCTACACCTGAATTAGCCTCCAAATTGTTGGGCTTAATAGAATTTGGCAGGGGTTCCCAAACTTTTTGACACAGGGACCAGTAAATCCATTCACGAGCTTTTGGAGGACCAGTAACATTCATTTGCATATTTGCATATTCATTACACAAATGATGAATATTCAAATAAGCTGTTTCTGGTCCTCCCAAAGCCCCCAGTACCAGCTTTAGCAAAGCTTTTGATACGGCCACCCACAATATTCTTGCCAGCAAGTTAAGGGAACATGGATTGGATAAATGGACTGTAAGATGGATAGAAAGCTGGCTAGACCAGGGTTTCCCAAACTTTTTACTTTAGTTGGGAACCCGTTTTTTTTCAGTACTGTTTTTTGCAGCCCAAAAATATAAATGCATATAAAAAAAGAATAAAAAATGAATAATTTTTCAGTGTTTCCCCCGGCTGCATCCTCTGCCCAGCCTGGGCCAGGGCTTCAGGGACCCGGCGCCGCACGGGCACTCCAGGAGGCGGGAGCAGGAGCAGATTGGGGGTTGGGTATCTGGCTAAAAGGGAGGGTGCAAGGAGGGGTAGGTTTGCTAGGTGTCTGGTTTTGTACCGGACATTCTGGTATTTGAGGATTCTGTCTGGGAAACAAATTGGGAAAATACCAGACATATAAAATGTCCAGTATTTTCTAATTAGGTAAGTTTTATTATAATTAGGTGCATCAGTCGGTAGCTGTGAACTGGCTGGCTGGTAGATGTGCTAATGCTGTGTGAGTGTGTCTACCAGCCAGGCAGTTTGCAACTACTCGAGGGAGGGTATGGGCGGGGGGGAAATGGTATCCGCGGGGCCGGACTCACTGATGTTCCCGGGTCTGCATGTGCCCGGGTCAGTCCTGCTTCCCGCCTGCCAATTCAGTTCCCCCCTCCCCCGCTTCTCCTCCCAATCTCCCCCGTCCAGCCCTGCTTCCAGTGGCCAGTTCCCCTCTGCTCCTCACCAATCTCCCCTGGCCAGCCCTGCTCCCCCTGACAACTCGCCCTCCCAGCCTCACTTACCCCACCCTCTCCCAGTTGGCCGATTCTCCCCCTCTTCTCCTCCCAATCTCCCCTGGCCAGCCCCGCTGTGCCCCATCCAGCCCTGCTTCCAGAGGCTGGTTCTCCCATCCTCCTCCTCCTGATCTCCCCCGGCCATCCCCTCTCCCCCCTCCCTGGTCCCAGCCCCCCGTCCAGACCTGCTTCTGCCGGCTCCCTGCCCTCCCCTATCTCTGCCGGACTGCCCCGTTGGCCCCAACCCTGCTTCTCGGCGACCAGTTCCCCCCCACACACACACCTCCTCCCAGCCCGTCCTGCACCCCTCCCGGCAGCCACACTGAGACCCGGTATTTTTTCCCCACGGCCCTGTATTGGGCTGCAGCCCATAGTTTGGGAAACACTTGAGTTCGGTGTTTCTACAGAAATGGTTTATTAAACACTTTTAGACTAGGGAAGACTATATTACATCACTTAAAGGAATCTGGGCTATCCGCAGTTAATTTGTGGTTACAGCTTATTAAAAACAACCATTCATATAGCATCTAACATACAATGTTAGACAAAGATTGTCTTCCATTATATTCAGGCCAATGTACAAACGTCCTGCTCTGGTGTAACATTATTGATTTCAGTGGAGTTACACTTGGGATTAGTCTGGCTGTCTTTATTATTGAAAGATTAAATCCCACTACAGAAAGCCATTACATCACATGGTACTTATATCATTTAGTTTCTTTAGACCCAGTCTCTGTCATTTCATTTTCCTTTCTTGTCTGCTATTCATTGAAATAAATGCTGGGATTTTAAATGAATTGCTATCTTTTTCTTTATTGATTCCCACAGTGCAACCTAGCCATTCATGACTGTATTTGAACACGTCTGGTGCTATTTAGGTTGTATTACTAGTTTTGTGGTGCTTCTTTGGTGTCTTCTCTATATTACTGTCTGTGCTACATGTAATGTATTCCCATTAATGACATATGCACTCTATACCGTATCTTGTTAGTTCATGTTCTACACAGCTTTATAAAACTAATCGAAAGAGATAGTAAGTAGAGCTTTGTTATAAATATATTATCAAACTTAGTTTACAATGTTTGTTCATGTAACATCTTACCTTTTTGGTTATTAATTGTTTGGTACATTATGTTTGCTGAACTGAGTTGCTATAATAAAATGCAATGAATTGTTAAAGTTGAACATTTCACATTTCAAGTTCAATTGCAATCAGTGTATTATATTTTCAGGATTTATATCTGTTAGAATGAATGGAACAATGCATAATATAAAACTATTCCTAGGATATTAAATGAGCACATATTGGTATTCTCTAATCTTTTGTTATTCGTTTAACATTTTAGCAGATAATCTACAGTATAAACTGTTTCTATCACCAGCCGGTGAAAGGTATGCACCTATCTGAAAGATAGAGTAAATTGAATCCCATATAGCAGAAATAAACTACAGCTGTTGGATATTTAAGAATTTGCCAAGATGAAGCAAACATTACTTCATTAAAAAGTTATATGTATTGTATGTATTTATGTATGTGTGTATTAATTAATGTGATTGATAGATGCATTTCTATAAAATAGGAAAAAAGAAGGCATTTTAAAAGAATAGAAAAGGAATGAATATTTAGCAAATCTTTCCCTTACCTTGACTGAAAATGCTGAAATTATCTGTGATACAGGATTCTGTGTTCCAAACCATGATTTTACTTTCCATTAATCTGGATCCTTTTCATGGAACGATACTATTTTGCAAATATTGTCAGTAATCTGTGGATTTAGTAATAGTTCCTATACTGTGATTACTCTTTTGAGCAATCGTCAAACTGCATGAGAGAGATGTGTTTTACCATTAGGCTCCTCCTTTCAGTAAGGGAGGATACATTTCTATTACCATATCTTGTTCTGCATCCACCCAGTTTTGCCATAAAAGACAACAGAAACAGAACCATGAAAATATGCTTCAGTTACTATAGCTGATGTGTTAGGAGGGAAGAGTTTTTCTTCACTGGGCTTTTTGGAATAGAATAACTCCCTCAGCTCACCTTTCGGCAGAGGACATGCAGTATGATCACAAGCCTTGAGAAGGCATCATGAAGAAACCACTATGACTGCACCAAGTTACACATATTATTCAGTCTCCTGTGCTATTATGAGGTGAGGATAATGTATTACCAGAAAAGTCAACACTGGTTGCACATTAATTGAGCAGAGCACACCTTCCAGATTACAACATGGATGGGTCTCCAGAACACATTATCTATCACCATGCTAGAGTAACTTTGCCTCTCCAGCGGGAAATTCCAGATAAACCAATAAAGAACCCAACAGGATGGAGTGTTAAAATCAGTGAAATGATTCATTCTCCAAGCCAGATCTCAAGGAGCAAGCACCAAAGTACTTTACTCCTTAGTATCAAGTGAGGGATGAATGGTGTGTACCAAGCAGGTTTTTGTTTAAAAGGGAATAAGCACTAATCCCATCTGATTTAAGATCAGACATCATTAGATGGATATATTCTTCACACCTTGGTATAGACACATGCCTTGAATGAGCCAGGGAGTATATACTGGCCAGGGATAAATATCCAGTTGAGTGTGTCCATGGGACAGTATAAAATGTGCAGAAAGTATAGAGATCAACATCATCTCCATGAAATCCCAACTCTGTGAAGAGGTTGGAACAGACTTGTATACTTTTAATGATCGCAACTACCATATGACAACAGACTACTAGTGCCATTACTGGCAGGTGAGCTATCTGCCAATGCTCAGGCAAGAATGGTGGGCAGGAAACTGATGCTTCTATTTAGCAAGGTGTGGCATACCTGACATGCTATGCTCAAAAGCTCAATCAATGAGCACCAGTACTCTGCAGCATTATTTGAATGATTTAGCACCAAAGGAGAATTTGAGCACAAGAAGTGTTTCCCTAGGTAACCAGAGTTGGCAGTAAAAGCAGTGTAGACAAAAGTGATAGGGAGGAATCCCTTGCTGGCAGTATTGGACCATTTGCAATACATTCCCCCACAATTTAGATCGGGGTGGGCAATTAAAAAACAGCAGCTCACAGGTTAGTCCTTCGCAGACTGCCGCTGCTATGTTTACATGCACCTCCGTAGGTATCGGAGGATCGCAGCTCTGGTTGGCCACAAATTGCTGTTTGCCAACTGGGCTCTGGACTGACGGTCCCTTAGCCACGGGATTGGCTCTGGTCCCACCAGACTTCCAGCCACTGGAACCCTCTGCTGCTGGACTCCCAGCCAGGACCTGTTCCCAGCTATTGGGATTCTCTTATCTTGGGTCTCTCTGGTCTGGCAATGTCTATGCTGACACGGATGTTGCTGAATCAGTGAACTCCTGGACCAGAGAGGTTCAATCTGTCTGTACCTGTAAGAAATGTAAGTGCGGGATGAAGTGTGGAGTGCTTGGATAAGGGCTTTGGGTTGGGGCGGTGCAGGAGTCAGAGCAAAGTTGGGAGGCACACAAGTCAGGGGCAGAGGGTTGTGGGGGAGGGGAGCTCAGGGCAGGGAGTTGGGGGGCTGAGAGTGAAGCTCAGGTTTGAGATTAAGGCCACCTCTGCCTGGCCACCAGCTCCTCAGGGCTGGCCATGGCAATGGGGACCATACTGCCTGGCCGCCCAATCACCAGGGCAGTAAGGACCATGCTGCCCGACCATTTGAGCACTGAGGCTGGAGCATTGAGAGCCCTGCCCACAGCTGGCCTGTTTCTTACCAGTGCATCACACCAGTTTTCTTTCACCTTTGCCTTTGGCCCCAGCAAGTCAGCATGCTCTGGCACATGAGATAAAACAATGAATATTAAAAGGAAAGTCTTGGTACCTCCACCAACTATTTTTTCCTGTAGTCTGAGAGCCTCCCTTCATGTGGCTGGTACATGAAGGGAGGCTCTCGGACTACAGGAAAAAATAGTTGGTGGAGGTACCAAGAAGTCAGTCTATTTTGCGTAGTGCTTGAATTCTAGCTGCAGTTGCAGCATGTCTGTTAAAAAAGAGCCTGTTTAGTTTTCGAAACATGGAATGCTCTCATGTTATTATCCTGGACATGGTATGGAAATCACAGATGTTCATTTGTTAGTTTATATTTTATATATCAATATCATTATCAAAAATTTCACAGGGGTAGCTGAGTTATCAAAATAATCTTTTCCTCCACGAAACTCCTTATACAAGGAAGTATTGTTACTTATAGTTTACAACAAGGGAAACTGAACTAATACTACTATCCTCCAGAAATTATGTATTCTTGGTCCTGGATTTACTTCACCTTCCTACGCTCAGACCACGGGATCAGATTTGCCTTGCAACATGCTGATAACAAAATAATTTTTTAGAAACCAAGAGTCATGTCTTGTTCACAAAATCCTAATGCGGCCAGACATAAGGCCCCTTATGCCTTTTATAAAGAGCAGTGGTGCTGACTTATAAAGACAAATACTTTTAGCTTCATTTTCACATTCACCAGTGCACATTTAGGTGCTGGGACTGGTGTACATGGGCAGTGTCTACAGAAAATATACACTGATTAGAAATGAGCTGTTCAAATCTAACACTCTTGGTCAATTACATATTTCACTGCTTGTTCAAAATTGCAGTGCAGAAGCACTGTATAGAATGGCACAGCATGAAATTAAACCAGAGTTTCACATTGATTACTTGCATTTGTCATTCCCCACTCCTCCCCAAGTTCTGCTTTTGGGCTTTACCTTTATTACAAACTGTTCATGAGACTATTTGTATGTGTTGTGTGAAATCATGGCAAACATTTCTCAGACCTAGCCCTCCAAAAGTCAGATGAGAGAGTGTAGGATGAATGAGTCAATAGTTGAAATTAATTGTAATGGTCAGTAAACCTTTCCAGCTCCACCTCAAAAATGCTGGTAATCTGTTTCACCGAGTTTCATATTTCGCCTGCCATGTTTGCAGATATAATATGGGAAATGTGTGGGTAAAGCACTGAGCATTTTCAGTGATTAAATGGTGAGAACATTTTAGCGGATGACCCTTTCACATTGCTGCCTACAGCTATGTACAGTAGATCACCACCTGTCATATTTAATCAGACAATCTCCTTGACTGGTTAGCAACAAGTTTCTTATGTTTCTCATATGTCGCCTCATCAGTAGAATATCCTTCTGTAGTTATTAGGTTTTTAGTAGGGTGTTATATGTAGTGTGCTGATCTAAACCCTTTTTAAAATCTAATATGTGATGTTTTCTTTCCGTTTCTGAGGGGCCTCAGGCACTGAATACAAAATAGCTTTGAACCTTCCCAATTTCACCCACCCACTCTGCCTTTGATCTTTAATCTTTACTCACTGCAAACGAAGATCCAAGCAGAAGCTAGGAGGCATTACAGCTAAGTGTAAACTGTAGACCTGGGGGATGTTATTACATTGCAGAAAGACTGTTGTGCCTATGGCCGTAAAGCCAGTCCGACTCCAAATAAACTTGTGACATGGCAAGCACATTAACATGAAAATAATCACAGCTCAGATACTCCAGAGAACATTCAGTCCTCTGATTCAATGACAAAATTGGTGTATATTTCTGGCTAGGAAATTAGAAATGATTATACAGTTTTGTTAGTAGCACAGCATGCTGTGCTTTGCAATGTGATTATTTCTGTTTCTGTTACATTAGCACTGAGAGCATTTCTACACTGAATTAGGGGAGCAAGCTTCTCAGGCTATGTACACTCACTGTATTAGCTGTGTGGATGTAGCTCTAACACTGTGCTTTGGGCTCCCAAATCCACCCATGCCCACGGGCTCCCAAACCCACAGGCTTCAAAGTCCAAGCTGCAGTGTCTATGATTAGGCTCGCCATTGAGCAGGGCAAAGAGGGAGTTGCCTCTGGGCCCAGTGAGTCAAAAAGCCTGGGCCTTCTGGACACTGCTACCAAAGGAAAGATGGTAGCCAGAGTCCTGGAACTTCTGAATTGCCTCTGGAGCTCTGCACAGTGTGCTCCAAGCAGCTTTGAAGGCTGGCTGCCTCCAGACTCTCCCTTCTGCCTGAGGCCCCGCCCCTCCCAGCAGCATGGAAGAAGTCTCCTCCACCTTGTCCAAGGGCCTAACAAATCTGTTGCCTCCTCTCCCACCTCCTGTCTGTGATGCTAGATTCAGAGGGCTAGCATGAGTCTTGATAAAACAAGTCTGTGGATTTGGACTGGGAGGCTTAATCCCATGTGTAGAGGAAGTATTGCTCTTCCCATTTTACAGGTGAGAAACTAAGGCACAGAGAGTGTAATCAACTTGACCAAGGTCAGATAGGAAGTCTGCGGAAGAATCAGAAACTGAACTAGCTGTTCTGAGACCGTTCAAACCTTAGCCACCAGACCTGTGAGGCTGTCTCATCTCAGCAGCTATGCAGGGGTGAGCCTGGTCAGTACTGGAATGTGAGCCCTTCAGTGCATTGCTACAGTAGTGATTTTCAGTAGCTTAAACCATCTCAAAATCTCCAATATTGGCATTACATGGATATAGAACAGGACACATGGCAACCTGCAGAATTATGTGAACGTTTTTATTTGTTTGTTGTTTTTGGAAAGTGGTAGGCTAGGCCAACTTCTAATTTAGGAGTTCCCCATCTAAGCTTCAGTCTAACGTGCGGAGCACTGTGGGCGTGATTCAGTATAGCACTTAGCATGTGCTTAGCTTGAAGCCAATGGTATTGATCGTCTCTTTAGACCATTTAAAAATATGTTAGTGGAGAAAAAGATGATAGATGCTGAAAAAGATATGGATGTAATATTAAGTGGAAAACATATGTTTGATTGTTTATTTTACTTCTTGCAAAAAGAAAACCTATTCTTTTACTCTAGTATGGTATTTACAGTATTTTTTCTTTTTAAAAAATGTCTTACTATTTTGCTTTTTTGTTTGTCCTGCGCCTAACTGTTTGTTTTTTGCACAGGTTGCCATTTCTTCTCGCTGCTTGCAACATGGTTCATTTTGGGGCAGAAATTACCCTACTTGTAGTAAAAAGCTTCTGAAATCTAAGCCATTTTGTAAGGCAGCTCTATGAATTTTAGCACTACTGCCAGATCTTAAAATTAAGGAACTCTACTGATGCCCTAAGACATAGATATCAATTACGAGGCGTTTAGTGGGGAATTTAAGAAGTGTGAACACAGAACTCTAAGGCACGTCCCTTGCAAAAGTATACAGTGTAAAATAGTTTTAACATTCAGCACAGCACAAAAAATGTGACTCTTGCCTTGAATATTATGTTGGATTTTAGACTGATTCCAGATACACGTTCCCCTTGTCTAGTAATTTGTTTTAATTGTTTTAATATGTTATTCTCTGTGAAAAGACTAAGGCTGAAATGCTAGGCTGTGTCTACATTGGCGTGATCTTGCGCCAAAGTGGCCGCTTTTGCGCAAAAACATGCTGCCTGTCTACACTGGCGGGGAGTTCTTGCGCAAGAACACTGACGTTCTAATGTGTGAAATCAGTGCTTCTTGCGCAAGAACTATGATGCTCCCGCTCAGGAACAAGCCCTCTTGCGCAACTGTTCTTGCGCAAGAGGCCAGTGTAGACAGGCAACATGAATTTCTTGCGCAAAAAAGCCCGATGGCTAAAATGGCCATCAGAGCTTTCTTGCGCAAGAGAATGTCTACACTGGCACAGATGCTCTTGCGCAAAAGCACATCTCTTGCGCAAAGGCACATGCCAGTGTAGACGCTCTCTTGTGCAAATACTTTAACACAAGAACTCTTGCATTAAAGAGTACTTGCGCAAGATCATGCCAATGTAGACGTAGCCCTACAGTTTGAGCCACTTTGAAAAGACCCTTGCTCAGCCCTTGGGATTCTGCATAGGTACAGCTGTCCATACTAGTGTATCTGATGTAAGAGCTGGGCCTAAGTTGAGTGGACATCAGTGTATGAGGTGCACACCCAAATACTTTATAATATTGAAGAATATTGAAGAAATATTCTCCAGTTACGCTACATGCAAAATCCTGGAAAAAATTACAGAAAATTGAGCAATTGAATTTCATAAGTAAGTACATTTTAGCAAACTGATTTGCTCTTGCTATAATGTAGAGATACATTTGCATTATGGATAAAGTGGAATTGACTGCTCATAATATTCTCACCACAGGTCAGTTACTCCGGCTAAAAATGTTTCGAGAGGATCATGGCTCTTGGATGACAATGTTCTTCAGCACCATTCTCTTCCTCTTCATTTTTTCTCACATTTACAATCTCTGCCTCCTTATGGCGGAAGATATGAGGTAGGTCATGTTTTTTTTTTCCTTTTCTTCTATTGGTGCATATATTCTCTCTGGGATTTATTTTATAGTGTGCCCTGTATGATTAACAGTTTACTATAAAGAAAACTCATTAGCGTTTGAAGTCTACCTTCTTCACACCTCTGTTTTTCTCCATTTAGGCATGATGGTAATTTAGCAGCCTGACTGATTAAGAGGTTTGGATGATCAGTGAAGAGCAGTATTAAGCTGATTACTTCACAATTATAAAAATGTGATACAGTTATTAATTATTAACCCAACTTACTAATTTGTAGTTTGTTCACAGAAAAACCTTCATTAAATTGAAAGTTAAGGTTGAGTATGTATCAGTAATCTAAGGGCAAAACTATTACAGGAACAATGTAATTATCCCCATATGAAGCATTACAGCTCAGGAAATTCAGATGATTAAATGGGTAAATATCTTGTTTACTTAACAAGCCAAAAAAGATTTTATTAAAGAATGTGGTGTGTTGTTTAATGGACTGAAATGCATCAGGAAAATATAAATGTGATGTATTATGAGTCCCATTGTGCTTCAAAAAAATATATGCAGCATGTGAGGTTTCATTACCAAGATAAGATGAAATAAAAGCTGAAATTAACTAAACGGTAAAACAGTTGGGGTAATAATGTGATCACCATAATAACACCAAACAAATTATGAAGTTGTATTGGTCTAATAGAAATGAAAATGGATAATCCTCCCAACTCATGGGCTACGTCTACACTGGCATGAATTTCCGGAAATGCTTAAAACGGAATAGTTTTCCGTTATACGTATTTCCGGAAAAGGAGCATCTACATTGGCAGAATGCTTTTCTGGAAAAGCCCTTTTTCCGGAAAAGCGTCTGTGGCCAATGTAGATGCGCTTTTCCGGAAAAAAGCCCCGATCGTCATTTTCGCGATTGGGGCTTTTTTCCGGAAAAGACTACTGGGCTGTCTACACTGGCCCTTTTCCAGAACAGTTTTCCGGAAAAAGGACTTTTGCCCAAGCGAGAGCAGCATAGTTTTTCCGGAAAAGCAGCTGATTTCTTACAGTAGATCGTCATTGCTTTTCTGGAAATTCAAGGAGCCAGTGTAGACAGCTCGCAGCTTATTCCGGAAAAGCGGCCCAGTGTAGACATGGCCATGAGGTTTAGGCTTTAGCAGTCCATCTTGCATTTTTATCTGTTATTGACTGTGTCATTTTGTTATTATCATGCTATATTTACCTTTGATTTCCCAAAAAATAGAAGATAGAACTAGCTTTTGGAGTTAGTGGATAGTGGGTTCTGCCTTGTGACAGTCTTAAATTTGTTGCTGTAACCATGCTTCGCATTCAGAAAGTTAATTCACTGTTTCCAGCACTTCAGGGCCTCACCTTTATTACTTTTTCTCTTCATTTGTTTGCATACTGCCAGCTGTGCTGAAACAACCCTGTGGTAGTCAAAGCCCATATGCATACAGACAGAAATGACCTATTTATAAAATAGCATGCATCAGTCAAACTATCCATTTTCTTATATAACATGAAATAAAATCTCCCCATGCTTGGGGTTTATGCCAGTCTGATATATATAGAAAATTGTTATGGCACATTGACTGTACTATGCCTGGTGAATCATTTGAACTTACCAAATGCTCTGAAGGTTTACTGGAATTTGTTTAGTATATTTCTAGCATAGTGGGTAAAAATGTAAGCAAACAGTAAAAATGTCATTCTTCAATGCTGTGACTTTGATGTAGAATAAGATCACTTTCTTCCACATCAAATATGTATTTGGTATACAGGCAGTCCCTGGGTTACGTACAAGATAGGGACTATAGGTTTGTTCTTAAGTTGAATTTGTACGTAAGTCGGAACTGGCTCCAGATCAGCCGCTGCTGCTGAAACTGACCGGGGGCTGACTACAGGAAGCCCAAGGTAGAGTTGCTCTGCCCCCAGCTTCCTGGAATCAGTCACTGACCAGTTTCAACAGCGGCTGAATCTGGAGCCTGGGACAGAACAGCTGGGGCGCTGCTGGGTAGGTCTCCCCAGGACCAACCCGGCAGCACCCCAGCTGCTCTACCCCAGGCGTCCACAACAAAAGCCTGGTCTGCTGGGGGGGGGGGGGGGGGAACGGGACGACGCACTAGTTGCGCCTCCCGCCCAGCAGACCAGGGAGACCCGGAGCAAAGCTAAGTTAGTTCAAATTAGCGCTGTAGTGTAGACATACCCTTAGAGAGTGGATTTCCTCTTACCATAGCAAATGTAATGCTCATGGAAGCTGCTTGTTTGACTCCATGGTTATTGCATAAACAGCAGTCTTTGCAACATGGCCTTACCAGTGCAACCCAGTCCTACTCTGGAGAAACTAGCATTGAAGGTAAAAAGGCATATCTGTAATTATGGTCATACAAAATCAATAAGGAGTCCGGTGGCATTTTAAAGACTAACAAATTTATTAGCGTATATGATTTTGTGAGATACAACTCACTTCCTCAAATGTGATATCTGTGCTAATTAAATCACAGTGAATGTGGCTCATCTCCAACCGTGATAAGAAGGTTGGAGTACCTGAAGGGGAAATTACTTACTGTAATGTGAGAACCAGTCCATGTTTCTATTTAAACCCCTTTTCAGGGTGTCAAATTTGCATATGAATTTCAGCTCATCAGTTTCTCCTTTTTTTCCCCCAAGTTTTTTTGCTTGAGAATGGCAACTTGAAAGTCTGAAACTATGTCCACAAAAGTTAAAGTGCTCCCCCACTGATTTTTGTATGTTGCCATTCTTCATGTCTGATTTGTGTCCATTTATTCATTTGTATAGAGACAGTCCAGTTTGTTCAGTGTACATGACAGAGGGCCATTGTTGGCACATGATGGCATATATTAACAGGTATCAGGTTTAAAACAAACAAAAGGAAGTACTTCTTCACTCAACACACACTCAGCCTGTGGAACTCCTTGCCAGAGGATGTTGTGAAGACCAGGACTTCAACAGGGTTGAAAAATGAGTTAGATAATTTCATGGAGGTTAGGTCCATCAATGGCCATTAGCCAGGATGAGTAGGAATGGTGTCCCTAACCTGTCAGAATCTGGGAATGGGTAACAGGGGTGGGATCACTTGCTGATTATCAGTTCTGTTCATTCCATTTAGGGGCACCTAGCAATGGCCACTGTCAGAAGAAAGGATACTGGATTAGATTGACCTTTGGTCTTATCCAGTGTCGCCGTTCTTGTGTTCTTCTTACATTAATAGATGTGCACGTGAATGAGCCTAGCTGATGTGATTAGGTCCTGTGATGGTGTCACTAGGGTAGATGTGTCACTGGCTGAGTGACTGTCTGTCTGAGAAGCTGGCACAGAGCAATGTAGTGCTATCATTTCCAATTGTCTCTCAGTTACCAGCCCAACCCAACTTGATAAGTTCAGACACTACATTTAAAAGGGGAATTCTCCCTCAGAAGGGAGTGTGTGTGGCATATCACAGCCAGTGTGCAGAGAGACTGGGTTAGGGAAGCAAAAGATCAGAAGAGCTGCTTATCCTATGGGAGAGACACCAATCTCAGTACATGGAGGCAGGGTCGTGATTTTAGGATTGTTATTTTCCAAAGATCTGTAACTCTTTAATGCTGATGAAAAGTAAAATTCCTGTGGTTAAGAAATACTTTGCTAACCCTGAGTTCCTAACCTGCCTGCCATTTTGTCTCTGCTGGGGTCAATAAAGAAGCTCAAAGCACCTACTGAGGGAATGTGCATAACTGAGTAGAAAGGCTCTAAAGAGCTGGAATGCTCTTTTGGGAATGTAAGGGAGCTAGGACTGAAGGACTTGATTGCCAGACACAGAGCATGTATCTGGGAATATGCCTGACATTCAAAGCTATAAAGTGTGACCAGCCACCAGTAGAGCAGGTTGAAAATTTTCTACAGATGTTTGTGGAAAAATGCCAATCTTTTGAAACAAAAACATTTTGTGGAAATTATTCACTTTTGATAGAAGAAGCATGTAGGCAGTGATAGGGGTGAGACAGAAAAAAAGGCCCTGGACTAACCTAGTGGCTATGGTACTCATCTGGAATATGAAAACCCTACCTTCAGGATCCTGCTTTGCTTGATTCAAAGTAAGGATAGGGTCTCCCATGTTATAGGTAAATGATCTTTGCCTCTTTTCAGTTGGAGCTGTTTCTCATTGTATAATATGCTTTGGGCTAGAGACACTGACTATGCAAGAGGTTAAGGAACACAAACAGAATGTAATGGAGCTTCAGGGGGTAGCTGAGTTAGTCTGTTATAAAAAAAACAGCAAGCAAATGGTCTGGTAGCACTTTGTAGACTAATAAAACACGTAGATGGTATCGTGAGCTTTTGTGGGCACAGCTCACTTCTTCAGATGACTGGAGTTATGATTAGAGGATAAGGAAATTCAAAATAAATAGGAGAAGGGAAGGGAGGGGCGGGAAAAGGTTGTTCTGTCGCCCAGCCCCCTACCTCTAAGCATAAAGTATCAGGAGAAAGGGTTTTTCCACAAAAATCTGTAGAAAATTCTCAACCTGCTCTACTGGTGACTGTCACACTTTATAAATTTGAATGTCAGGCATATTCCCAGCTACATACTCTGTGTCTGGTCATTCAAGTTCCTGTGACCCTCACATCCTAGGAGAATTCCCTGACCCCTGGGAGTGGGTCTCTCTGTTTTTTCATTAAAACTTTCTGAAGGTTGCAGTTTTGTCCCAGCATGGAATGGGAAAAAATTTGAAATTTGTGAACATTTTCACAGGAAAGGAAAACTATTTCCTACCCAGCTATTGTCACTCTCTACACCACGGAGGCTGGGGCGATGCGGTATACAGTGGTTGGGTTTAGGGATGTTAAAAGGGTTAACCATTTTAACTCAGGGCCTGCCGCCTGGCCTGCCAACCAGCCCCAATGCGACCGTGGGGTCCTGCTGCAGGTCCTGCCATGGCTGTGAAGTCCTGTTGCTTGGCCTACTGGCCTTCCTTGGCTGGGGATGCTCTGGCCTGTCATGGCTGGTCACAAGCAGAGTTCACTGGAAAGAGCTGGTTAACCAGATAGCCAGTTAACCAGTAAGCATACAGGTAAGCCTCATGCTTACTAGTATGCTTACTGGTTAACTGTTTAACATCCATAGTTGGGTTCACTCACAACAGAATGGTGTCTGTCCAGAGAGAGGGATGAGGCCACATTGTAACAGTGACCTTCATAACAGTGTTGTCTTCAAGTCATCATTGTCACGTCCAAGTCGAGTCTCAAGTCACTACAGTTCAAGTCTCAAGTCAAGTCTCGAGTCCCTAAAGTCACTTTCTAGTCAAGTCCCAAGTCGAGTCTCAAGTCTTAATTTAAAAAATGTCAAGTCACTTTTGTACAAGCTATCAATATCAGCATTTTCGGACAATTTTTTCACCAAGTCAATTTAACAAAATTAGCAAATCTCAAGTCGAGTCACCTAGGCGACTTAAGTCAGACTCAAGTTCAAGTTGTGGGACTCGAGTCAACAACTCTGCTTCATAATACTGAAGGGGGGGAGGGTGAGTCAAGGTGACTTTATTTCAGAAAATTTTCTTTCTTTTTCAAGAACACTAGAATTTAAAACTGATTGCAGAGAAACTGAAGAATGCTAGCATGAGTGGTGATAAAAGCTGAGATTTTTCAAAAGATCCTAAGGCGGCTATTTCACCCAACTTTCACAGGATTCCATGGGGTTTGAGTACTTAAGGCCCCTTTGAAAATCTCGTCCAGAGAACTTTGCCTGGGATCTGCCTGCTTGAGAGACTGCCTCCCGCTGCCGTATTGCCAGGACTGAGGCAATAGTGAAAAGGGTGCTTTCGAGCAATAATCCTCAGTTTTTCTATAGCACTTTTCATCCTTGGGTGTCAGAACACTGTACAAAGGACAGTGTATGTCAATGACATTGAGTGACATTGAGTCACAGAGATGAGTGATGTTCAAGGTTACATGGTAGCTACAGCACCCATGTCTCTGGACTACCAAGCCAGTGCCCTGTGTGTTTAGCCGCCTTCATATAGTTTTAATTTGCTATGGCCTTGTGTGTAAAGTTTTGCCTAGCTCCTGATGTCATGCAGGCATCTCTAGAAGATTATTGGCTCCACGATGTAATAATGCAGACAAGACTTTCAGCATCTGCTGGGGAGGTGAATAGTATGTATATGACAGGACCAACATACAGATGAAAAGCAATATTATCCTTTCTATTTCAGTGTTAATTAGAATTATTAAAGCAATAGTTGGTCTTTTGCTCTTGTGCAGTATTGCGTAATTGAGACCATTCACATTCTTACAAAACTCATCAGTGATTCTGATGCAAGAATGGAACTGATAAATGAGAAAAAGGCTGTGTTAATTTAAAGCTTCATTTGAAACATATGAAAGAAGGGGAAAATCCTTCTTAGTTAAGTGGAAAAGAATGAATTGTGAGAGAACATGGTATAAAACCAACCACCATGTTGTAATCACATAGCATTTGACATTTGTAAATGTGTTCTGGGAAAAGCCACATGAGGGCAGCAAAAGTCATGTTTTAAAAATAAATATATAATAAATGGCTGTGAGTTAAATGCAGCAGATTTTTTTCTACTAAAAGCCATTTCTTTCTGTTTTTTAGTGTCATAATCTCAAACACTGAATTTTTCTTTTCTTTTCAATCTGTATAGTTTCAACTAAGCCATTTTTCTTGAAGTGTCTATTTCATACTTCTATTATTTGACTTTAGCCCATCCAATTATACGATCGTATGGAAAGATGGTATAAGTTCATAACAAGATTAATTGAAATTTGTTTCAAATGGGAATACTTTTAAATGCAATATTGATCTCCTGTTTAAAGAAAGAGTTGTCTGTGGATGTGCTCAGATATATCATTATTCAATAGCAGAAAGTGACTTTAAAGCTAGAGCCACAACATTCTCTCTGTTGATTATGACCTTCTACTGTTGTTAATACAGTTGTCACTATAGTCTCATGTGAGAGTTGGATCTCTCATATCAGTTTTTGAAGTACTTTCTGTATGTATTCTTTCACTGGGATTCAGTTGTTTTTATATAGTTCTAGATTAATGTTTCTTGGTATTCCTGTGTCTTTACTTTTAATGTAACATATTTCAAGCGTATGCATAGGTCCTGTTGAAGTCAGCATGTGAAATGCTGGCTCCATTGAAGTTAATGACAAAACTCCCAATGACTTTAACAGAGTTAAGATTTCATCCAAAGATTGTGCTGAATCCACAGAGATCCTGAAGCCCCTAAGTTGGGTTTTTAGGGACTACTGTATACCACCAAACACCTGCTGAGTTGCTCTCTAACCCCAACAGGGGCCCGAAGTTGATCGGTTACTATGTTTTTCAGTAAAAGTTCCCTAGGTTCGTTTGATTTGGCTTCTAAGCAGTCAGGCTGCTGTCTCACTTCAGGCAAGCAGGCGCCTGTCTCCTGCCTAAACCCCAGCATAATTCGTGAACCAGATGTGCGTGCGTGTGTGCATGTGTGTTTGTAGGATTTGTCTTAGAACGTTCATCCCAGTGCATAAAGGTTCTCCCCTGGATGTAGGAAATCCTAGTTCACACCCCCTTGAGGAATAGGGAGTGGAATATTCTCCCACCTCACAGAAGAGAGCTCTCTAACCACTAAGCTATGGAAATGTTTCCACTTTAATTAAATATTAATTGGCCAAAGAAAGACCAAGAATGACACTGTAGACTAGTGGTTAGGGCACTCACCTGAGAAGTGGTAGAAGGGGATTGTGGTGCAAATATATTTGAGAAATGCTATAGTTCATTCCTATTGGGGGCACAGAGATATGTTGGCAACATCTCTTCGTCAGTTGCTGAAAGGGGTATGACAGAACTGGAACTGAGCTATTACAATTTACGAATATTGTATGTTGACCTAGCTGTTGGGATGTTTACTATGTGAACATATTGGTTTAGTTTTATAGAACCTGTAAGGAAAAACAAACAGGGTATGCAAACACATAAGGGTGTTAAAACAATGCCTGGGCAGCAAAAGACCTGGGAACATACAAGATCAAAATACTGTAGCAATTATAAAAAAAAAAAAACCCAGCCTATTTCTTAAGAGAGAAATTTTTCACAGGAATCAGCCTGAGATTCAGCCATCTGCTGGGATGTTTGAAGGTAGGCCTTCCTATATTACTAACGGAAGATGTTTACATTTAGACCTTTGTTGTTTTAAAATCCTGGAATGTTTTTTTTCTGCTGTTTAAAATAAACTGTATTTAGGATTAAGAAGGCTGTCTGATCACACTAGTGGTCACGGTCCTAAAGGGAAGAACTATAGTTGTCAGATCCTAGCTGGGCCTGCTGGGTACACACGAGTGATGCAAAAGATGCTGTAGACCAGGGCCCAGGCTAAGAGTCAGAGAATCATGTGATACATCCCTAGGAGAGGTAAAGGCATGACTGATATGAAGGGATGCTCTCAGAGAGACCAGTAAGGGGCAGAGGTGCAGCTGACCCTGCAACTATGACACAGGAGTCCAGTGGAGTTGCTATGGTGACAACTGGAATATCTTTGTGATGTAGCTGGTCGCTACACACTCTGATTCTCCCCTCCCACACACCTTACAATTAATGTCCTTTTAAATGTAAGGAATAACACAAGGCGAAATAAATTGATCATAAAGCTATATATATTTACACTTCAGGCTTAAGTTCACATACAACCCTGTTCTGTGTTTGAGATATCATCTTGTTCTTTTGAAATAGTGTATTTGTTTAACACCGGGGTGGGGAACCTTAGGCCTGGAGGGGGGGAGGGCAGATGTAGTCCCTGGCTTGCCTGGATCCAGCTCCCAGGACTCAGGGCTCATCCCTCACCACAGCACTGGGGAGTCCGTACTGGCACTCCAGCCCCTGCTGCCACCTACCCGACTAATTTTTCTGTGGGTCAGCAGCCCCCGATCCAGAAAAAGTTCCCACCCCGGTAACAAAATAAAACGAGCAATCTAAGATGCTCAAAATTTCAACTAAATGTATCTATTAATTTGTGGTAAATACTGTATAAAATTTAGCCATTACAAGACTTTTTCCCCCTTTTTGTTCATATTGTAAATTTGTTGTTTTTGAAATATTTGTTTCAAATGGTTAATGTACTGGCCAAATTCACTGACACTACTGAGGCTTTGCTAAGACCAGTGTTGTCACTGTGCAAACTTGGAGGCAAAAGGGGCAGTTGCCCTGGGGTACAGCAGTTCTAAAGAGCTCTGGGCTCCCAGCTGCTGTCACACTGTGGTCCTGCTAGTGCTGAGGATTGACTTCCTTGGCCCTGCCCTTTCCACTGGAGGCTCTTTCCCTTCTGGGAATGCGGAGCTGCCCCTTCCCTCACCTTGAACAGGGGTCCTGTGAGGCTGTCGGCTCTCCTGTGACTGACACTGCTTTGTTTCACTTTTTACATTTCAGAAAATTGCAGTATTAGATACCAATAAGGCTTTTTATTTAATCATTCTGCTCTGTTGCAGCTGTAATCTTGGATAGCAGTAGCTTTGTCCTTGTTCAAATGGATTTGGCATTAAATTTGCACTGGGCCAGAGCTTCTGCAGTGGTAATCAACATAGCATATTACAACCCTATACCAATTACCAGCCCATTTTTTCACTTTCTTATCACTGCTCAGTGAAAACCAGTTGAAGTTGCTGTGGCACTGTCATGCAAGCTTTCAGCTAAATCCATATGCAATTTTAATAGATGGAGAATTAATATGATACAAAAAACTTCATGAAAAGTTTTTCAAGATGAAATAATTTGGGTTGTCAAAAACTATATTATTTTAAAAGAAAAATGATGTATCTGCAATATTAGTCATCAGTCCCGCAGAGACTTGCACATGTATTTAACTTCACGTTTGAATAGTCCCACAGAGTTTTGTGTAACTACTTTTGTGCATTAAAGTAAGCACATAAGTAAGCCTGTGCAGGATTGCAGCCTTAATGTTTACAGATGAGACACTAGCTAGAAAGGGCAATGTAATGATTTGAAATGTCTAAAAACAATATTTGTATCTTTTCTTCGCTAGATTCAAGATTCAAAGTGTTTACTTTTTGAGAGAATGTTTTAATAGTATATGAGCTTGATGGAATACTTGTGATATGTTACCGCCCCAAGAATGTTAACACAATTGTAAAACATGCTACTGTATATTGTTGTCTGAATGCAAAATTAGGTCATAGAAATTGATATGAGTAATATCAGAATTTAGCAGAAGCTAATATATGGTGTCAGCCTCTATTGTTGCTTTATCCATTGTTATACTCATCAGTCAAAACGAAACCACAGAAATCTAATTAGAAAAATTTCAACAGACTTTCCAGTTGAGAAAAAAAATCAAACATAAGATTTAGCTTTTCAGCAATTGCGAAACTTTCAGGCCCATTGAAAGGGGAAAATTATGGAAACAGAATAGAGGCATATTGACTATTCAAGGCTGAAGTGATAAAACCTGCAACACCAAACCTATTTTTCCAAGATCTGGATTTTAAACATTGAATGCCAGAGTGCTAAGTGCACAGCCAATCATGTATAGGCACACATACCTGTAGACATAAGCAACTCAGGAGCTTAGTATAAGAGCCTCTGCCCTTTGAACTAAAAGCCACTTGCCTCTCAGCCTGTGCTGTAGAGGTCTCTTGTTCTTATCTGTTGCTGTGATCTAGGTGCCACTGCATGGGGCAGTGAACCACACTAGGGCTACGTCTACACTGCAGAGTTTTTGCGCAAAAACTTGCTGAGTGACCACAGTACAAGAGCGTTTTTGTGCAAGTAAATTTACAGTAAATTAGAAGAAGAGAGGACTTTTTGTACAATAGTTATTCCTTTTTCTACTAGGAATAAGCCTTTTTGAGCAAGAGCTCTTGCACAAAGAGGTATGTGTGGATGGCAAACAGGTTTCTTGCGCAAAAACAGCCTATGAAAAGAAGCACAGGTACTCTGGTGGCCATTCTGTTAATGGCAATCAGAGCTTTCTTGCTAAAGAGAGTCCATGCAGTCTGGATGCTTTCTTCTGCAAAAGCACATCATGTTTGCGATGTGCTTTTGTACTGTGGACACGCTCTTGTGCAAGACTTTGCGGAAGATCTCTTTTGCAAAAAGCTTCTTGCGCAAGAAGCCTGCAGAGTACATTCTTACACATCATAGTGTGTGTAGGGATTTTGAGAATATGTTTAGTATTAACTAACCATAGCATGGATCCCGGGGTCAGCGGGGGACTCTGAGTCCCCCACTGACCCCGGGCTCCATGGCTTTGAAGTGCACAAGAGTCCTCGCTGGGGACTCCTGTGCATTTCAAATGAATAATGGAATTTTCAAAAATTCTCTCCTAGTTCTTGCTACTGTTAAAAATTGAAGGAGTTGAGTATTGAAAAATGAATGAAAAATGTATTTTTATCACAAACTATAATAAGCATTTGTTTATTGGATAGTCTGTTGACTAGTCAATATCCCCCAGATAAAAGCACCAAAATGGGAGTGGGGAGGGGTTCTTCAAAGTGGCAGCACCACACAGCTGTGCAGCGCTGCCTCTCTGAAACCCCAAGGTGGCATTTCAAAGGAGCAGCCGCTGCACAGCTGATCCATGGATCAGCTGTGTAGCGGCTGCCTCTTTAACGCTGCCTCTGCGCATTTCAAAGGGGCAGCAGTGGAACCTGGGATCAGCTGGGGACTCCCCAGCTGATCCTGGGCTCTGCATGGCATTTCCCCAATACCAGGGTCAGTTGGGGAGTCCCCAGCTGGCCTAGATACTGGGGAAGTGCCACACAGAGACCGGGATCAGCTGGGGAATTTCCAACTGACCCTGGGCTCCACTGCCCCTTTGAAATGATGCCTCCACGCAAAGGGGTAGTGGAGCCCAGGATCCCCTGCTGATCCCAGGCTCTGCACGGCAGTTCCCCAGAACCCGATGTGGGTTCTGGAGAAGTGCTTCGTGGAGCCCGGGGTCAATTGGGGAGCCCTCAGCTGATCCCAGGCTCCTAGCAGCATGCAGTGTAGCATGGAGCCTGGGGTCAGCGGGAGACTCTGAGTTTCCCGCTAATCCCGGGCTCCATGGCTTTGAAATGCACAAGAGCCCCCGCTGGGGACTCTTGTGCATTTCAAAGCAGGTCCCCACATGCAGCCCAAAGTCAGTGGGACTTCTGGCTGGCCCCAGGCTGTATCCGAAGTTCTGCATTCCTCCTTTGAAATGTACAGGAGCCCCAGTGGGGTTTGTTGTACATTTCAGAGGAGGAATGTGGAAGTGCGTTATCGATTAGTTGACTAGTCAATGGAAATTCCATCGACTGGTTGACTAGTCAATTAACCTCATTTTAACATCCTTACCATAAACCCAATGCTTTTTGGACAAAAACTGAAAAAAATTAGGTTTTGGCTGAAAACTCTTCAGTTACTATTCAAAAATTTCAATAAAAAGCAGTTGTTTCTAGTAAAAAATGCATTTAGTTGAAAATCCAATTTTCCATTAAAAACATTGTAGGCAGAAAATCTTGAACCAGTCCTGCTCAGAAGACATTGTAATGCAAAGGTGGAAACACCTCTTTTTGGCTCACAGTTCACTCTACAACAGTATATATCAGTATATAGCTAATACTTATACCTTCAAATACAAAAATCATACATGCATGTAAATAAACAGAATCAGCAAAGTATATGCTTTTAATAGACACCTCATTTAGCCCACTTTGTACGAAATTTTGGGGCAAACATCAGTGGATGCATTGATGTTCTGCATGTTCACATAAAAAATCCAATAATGTCACAGTTGCTAAGGAATAGCTTCCTTCCTAATTGGATTTTCTTGTTTCCGGGTTCTAAATATAAAAACTTCTTTGATGAATATGCTCAAATATTTGGATAGTTATAACCAATCATCACATCTGGAGTTTAAATATTGAGAAGTGAATATCCGCCATGAATTGTTCATGGTCATTCCACAGAATACTAAATTTACTCAAGAATTCATAGACTAATATTGAATTCTATTTATCTATCTCTGATAACTAATTTACTCCCGAGTGGCAGAAAATGAATCAAATAACCTTTTTATAATAAATATTTATTGAGATTTCTTTATATATACACTATTGTTTTGTTTCCTCTAGTGTTAATATTCTGAAATTAACATGGCGTTTTAAAAATCAATTAGAAGTCCTGTAGTGCCTTAAAGGCTAACACATTTATTTGGGCATAAGCTTTCATGGGCAAAACCCCACAGGACTCCTCTTCAATGATCCCTCAAATGTTTCCATGCATGTGCAGAATAAATTTTGTTATGTGTGCTGAGGGATGTGCAGATGTGCATCACCAATAGAAACACATGCCCCAGCTGTGGGTGGCTGTGGGAGCTCTGCTAATCAACTGGGCAGCATTTGAATCTCTCTTGGGTTGTCACCCAAGTGCTCATCTTACAGGTAACAATACTTCACATTTGTTTAGTGGATATAGACTAACATGGTTACTCTTCTGATATGGTCTTTTCAGTATCATTCAGATTAAGTCGATCTGCATGTATAGAGGATTCTTTCCCCATTCGACTAAATAGAACTATTCCATGAAAGTGAGAAACAGGAAGAGGAGGAGGGAAGAGAAAGAAAAAGTTGCATGTGGAGATGGGTAGGTGCATAAAGAGACTGAGGCCTTGTCTATGGTATTCCAAGCCATCGACCTACATTACACAACTTCACCTACATGAATAACAGCTGAAGTCGAAATACTTAGCCTGCTTACACAGTATCTTCAGAGCAGTAAGTCAACAGATGACGCTCTCCTGTTGGTTCTGCCTGCTCTTCTTATTTTGGTGGCATACTAGAGGCAATGGGACAATGCTCAGTAGTCAAGTTATCATGTATACACTAGATGCAATAAATCAACCCCCACTGGATTGATCACTGCTGATCAATCCAGTCGGTAGTGAAGTCATGACCTGAGGCATATTAATACACTGTTGTTTCTAAAGGACAGAAAAGAATCTTCATTAATCTAAAGCATTCACTGAATGAAATCATTGCTAAAAGTCTCTTCTTTGGAAATTTTTTCTAGATCTGTTCAAAATAAGTAAAACTCATTGCATATTATTAATCTAGGAATTCTTGAGGTAGAAAATGATCGAAGAGAAAATTCCCATGTACTCCTACAAATCTTTGTATGCAAAGATTTCTAACAGTTACTTGAAATTCTTGAGTGCTCAATGGTTTGATTAGACATTTTTTAGCTGTCATCTTCTATACTCACCTACTAAAGTGTGGGTTGGAAAGTTATTTTTAAAGCCTTTTTTCTGCGAGGGAAGCAGCAGGACTGGGATGGAGAGTATATCTTTGAGTAAAAGTTAAAATGAAACATTGACAATTACAAGCTCAGAGTCCATTTAAATGAAAGTAACTTTGTGAAAAAATTGTGATAACATTATTTTTAATTTGGAACATGTTCTGAAGTGAGGAGCAAAAAAAAATGTAAAATAAATAAATAAATAACAAATTAAAGGTTCCCTTTATTTCACAATACTACCATTGTACTCAAAAAGTAATGAAAACTAAGAACATAATTAATAGTGGTTAACAGTAACATTTAATACCTGGGATTAGTGCTATTAATTAATAATAAAATCAAAATAATTTTTAACAATAACAAATTCATGTACAGTAGTGAGGGTCAATTTCTGCCGTATGTAAGTCCCTATAGCTGCTGAGGGAGCTCCACTGTGCAATGAAGAGAGCAAGATTTGAGGAGATTGCACAGGGCTTCTGGATTTTAATAGCCATAGAGCTGGAATATTCCAGACTACTCCCTCTTGGGCAATGGAAGCTTTCTGCAGTCAACTATGGAAGGTAAAGGCAAGATTTTTCCTGTTTATCCTTTGAACATCGACTTGAACCACTAGTCACTATTTCCTAATAGAAACACAGATATTTATAACTGGAAAGAGTCTGAAACACACAGCAATACCCTAGCTTCTGTGCACGTAGGGGTGTAACTGGAAACTTCTCATGAAACTTAAAAAATGTGTGGCACAGAAACCAAGGTATTGCTGGGGCTAAGTTCATCCTTCTTCCGCGGGTTCTGTTGACCCACAGCTTGCACCACTGTCAATATATACTGTGACAAAAAGAGGACACCTTCGGATTTGGAAAAGACTAATCTGTGATAATGAAAAATCCTTTGTCTGGAGATAATCCAGATGTTACCTTCTGAAAGTATTCAATGCTCTGCAGTTATAGGAGTGGGATTTACATATACATACACAAAAGAGGAACATAAATTATGATAAAGGAATTATCACAGAAAAAAATCCCCTCAGTAAATTTAAACTTAAATCAATCAAGCCAGTATATAAATCTAAATTTAGTTTATGATCAATTCCTGTGACTCAGAAATATCTGCCTTCTTAGCAGCATCAGATTTTTTCCAGTTATAATTATTTTACTCCAAGGAAATGGAGAATAAACACTCAATTCTTAGTTTAAGCAGGATCAGACAGAAAAAAAATCTGATTTTCATCTCCCAGGGTTGATTGCACAAAGATTTCAGTGTCCAAGAGGTGGTAATCTGGAATACAGATAGTCCCCGGGTTACGTACAAGATAGGGACTGTAGGTTTGTTCTTAAGTTGAATCTGTATGTAAGTCGGAACTGGCATCCAGATTCAGCCGCTGCTGAAACTGATGAGTTTCAACAGCGGCTGAATCTGGAGGCCAGTTCTGATTTACATACAGATTCAACTTAAGAACCCCAGGCATCCCCAAGTCAGCTGCTGCTGAAACTGATCAGCAGCTGATTCCAGGAAGCCCGGGACAGGGGCTTCCTGTAGTCAGCCACTGGTCAGTTTCAGCAGCGGCTGACTTGGGGACACCTGGGGCAGAGCAGCTGGGGTGCTGCTGGGTTGGTCCAGTGGTGCCCAGAGCGGCGCTACGGGACCAACCGGCAGCGCCCCAGCTGCTGTACCACAGGCGTCCGGAGCAAAGCCGCGGAGCACGGGGTAGCGGGACAGCCCAGACGTGCCGTGGCTATCCTGCTGCCCTCGGGCTCCGTGGCTTTGCTCTGCTTTGCTCCCCGTCCCCCTGGTCTGCAGACCAGGGGGACGGGGAACAAAGCGGCGGAACACGCGGCCAGCTGACAGCCCAGACGCGTCTGGGCTGTCCGCTGGCCACGTGCTCCTTGGCTTTGCTCTGCTCTGCTCCCCGTCCCCCTGGTCTACAGACCAGGGGGACGGGGAGCAGAGCAGAGCAAAGCGGCGGAACACGTGGCCAGCTGACAGCCCAGACACGTCTGGGCTGTCTGCTGCCCGCGTGTTCCGCTGCTTTGCTCCCCGTCCCCCTGGTCTGCAGACCAGGGGGACGGGGAGCAAAGCAGAGCAAAGCCACGGAGCCCGAGGGCAGCAGGATAGTCACGGGACGTCTGGGCTGTCCCGCTGTCCCCGTGCTCCGCGGCTTTGCTCCGGACGCCTGTGGTACAGTCTGGGCTGTCAGCTGGCCGCGTGCTCCTCGGCTTTGCTCTGCTCTGCTCCCTGTCCCCCTGGTCTGCAGACCAGGGGGATGGGGACGGGGAGCAGAGCAGAGCAAAGCGGCGGAACACGCGGCCAGCTGACAGCCCAGACGCGTCTGGGCTGTCCGCTGGCCACGTGCTCCTTGGCTTTGCTCTGCTCTGCTCCCCGTCCCCCTGGTCTACAGACCAGGGGGACGGGGAGCAGAGCAGAGCAAAGCGGCGGAACACGTGGCCAGCTGACAGCCCAGACACGTCTGGGCTGTCTGCTGCCCGCGTGTTCCGCTGCTTTGCTCCCCGTCCCCCTGGTCTGCAGACCAGGGGGACGGGGAGCAAAGCAGAGCAAAGCCACGGAGCCCGAGGGCAGCAGGATAGCTATGGGATGTCTGGGCTGTCCCGCTGTCCCCGTGCTCCGCGGCTTTGCTCCGGACGCCTGTGGTACAGTCTGGGCTGTCAGCTGGCCGCGTGCTCCGCGGCTTTGCTTCCTCTCCCTGGTCTGCTGGCGACCAGGGAGAGGGAGGGCCCCATTCGTAACTGCGGATCCAACGTAAGTCAGATCCGCGTAACTCGGGGACTGCCTGTAGTTCAACTCTATGTCCATTAAAATCCAGATTCTCCCTACCCGAACCTGCCTTAAAATGTGCTTCTCCAGATGAAGTAATTCACAAATAATAAGCATAGTGCATGGACTATGAGAAACAGTTCTTGGATACTATGGTGATGAGCATCATAGTAATTCATCTGGGCTTTTTCATTACATTATGAGCAACCAGCTGTGTTTGTGCCTGAAAATTACAGCAAAATAGAAGTGCCTGTAAATAAATACATTTTTAAAAAATCATGAGCTTGTGCAAAAATTAAACTTTCAGGATTTACATGGAAAAGGATTAGAGCAAAACAGGGGATTGATTTTATTTTAAAAAATGATACTGGTACACCAGTTTCATGGTGAGAATAGTGTTATTGCAAACCCCAGAAAGAGATGGGCTCAACAGTAATACAAGAAACATCATCCATTCTGCTTATGGCCTTAGATGTCTATGAATATGACTCTCAGAACTGCTAACTACACAATGTTGTAGCCTGCTGACATCACTTCAGAAAATTCTTGGTCTGGCTTGTGCAGTCATGATAATATATCACAGTTTGTATTCCACTTCACAATAAGTCTGATCCTTAAATTATTGTCTCTAGTCTCACTTAATTATCAATTCTAGAATTTTCCATAACTTTGAATTTAAAGTTTCAGGTTCTTGACTATTTCTCCTTTGTTGCTCATTGTCTGTTTCTCTGACTGTTGGAGGCCTGAAGAATATCGAAGCTCATTGTTAGAGCCTGATTTCCACCTGCCGCTGGTATTATTTCATTTACGTCAGTAGAGAGACTTCTCATTTACACTGATGCAAAAGATACCCTGTACTTTTTGGTTATGTTTGTAACCCTTCGCCCAAGTGTTGTTGGCAGTAATACGTGCTGGGTTCAAGTCCATCTACATATATTGAGAATTCTTTGATATTCCTCTTCAAATGCACCATCAGTGTTGAGTCTATAGCCAACATTTCTGGGATCACTACATACCTACTTTGAGTACCTTTAATAGGCAATCTTCCCCATTCGTGAGCATTGAGTCTGTGTAATTGCGATGGGTTGGTCGAGGTACACAGTTCTCCTGCTGTAGGCCTCATGGCCTGGTCTTACCCTACCCCAGAAGAGAAGAGAGAAGTCCTCTAGGTGGCTTCAGGTGGCTGCAGGGGGCAGCCAATCAGGGGCCAGAAAGATCATATAAAAAGCAGTAACAGGCAGGACAGTCAGTTGCTACATGGAGCAGGAAGAGCCTGGCTGGCTGGAAGAGCAGCAGGACTGGGGACAACACAATGTGGGGAAGACTGAGACCAGGAAAGGCTGCTGAAGACTGTGGGGAGCTAAAAAGGAGGTGGCTGAGGGGAGCTAGCAAGGCCTGAGCCCAGAATTTAGCCAGACCAGGCGAGGGTACTATGATAGGCCCTTCTAGTCTGATCAAAGACTAAGCCCAGGAAGGCTGCCAAACAGGACACAGAAACAGAGTATTTCAATGGGCCCCTGTTGGACTTTTATGAGAGGGCAATGTGTCTAGGGAGAAAGCCTTGGCAAGAAGATAAAGACTATATTCTGGAAGGGGTTTGTTTGTTTGTTCCACTTGAAAGCTTGACTTGGCAGAGGGCTGATTCACTGAAGAAACCACTGGGCATGGGCATGGGCATGACACTCCTGAGAGGTGGATACCACCCCATTCCAAACTGAGAGACTACAGACATGGAACTAGTCAAAGGGAGTGCTCGCAAGAGCGGGTGCTGACTCCATTACAGTAGTAAACAAGAAGAAACATTATTGGGGAAAAGAGAACACAATAACAATATACATCTACCAGACTGATAACGAAAACACTTCCTTAGAGTACTTTTGGCCATAGTCAATTCTGTTTCCTAACTCTCACCATCTGTATTCAATAGGCAAATGTCTTTTTACTACATCAATTACTCCTAGGATTGCCAACTTTCTAATTGCAGAAAAACCAAATACTCGTGTTCCACTTGCTGCCTTACCGCTTCCTTGAGGCTCCACCACTTCTTCAAGGTCCTGCCTCCCCACTCACTCCATCCATCTCCCTCCATTCTTGATTTCTCTTGCATTTCTCTGGCCTCATAGGCTGCTCAAGTCTATTCCTGGGGAGAGCAGTCCAACTTTAGCCCCATGCTTCTGCACAACCCATTCATCCTCTGGAAGAGACCGACCAGCCCTCAGCTCTTTACCTTCTGGATGCATGGTCCCAGGACAAGCCCAGTGCAGCAGCCCTGGGGAGCTGGCTTTGGGGCCTGAGGCAGGTGGTGGCTTGCATTGTCTTCCTCCCCTGCCACCAGCTGCATGCAGCCCGTGAGGAGTGAGCCAGCTTCTTTCTCCATGCCCATTGGCCAGGAAGCAATGGGCAGGGCAGGGAGGGGGCTGAAGGTACTGCCTAAAGGCCAAAGTGCCTTCTCTGCAGGGTGCCCCCAGCCACTTTGGAAGCTGCTGCCTGAGGTTAACCCTATGGATTATCTGTTATCCAGCACTCAGTTAACCAGAAATCCCAGTTAATTGGCATTTCTGATATATCCCAATACAAATCTTCATTCTAGTAACTAGGACCAGTATACTGCCCAACAAGTTATGCATTTTCACATTCTTCACTTGTCTTCTGCCTCTTTTGCATAGAAGTAAAGTAAGCAAGCTGAAATACAGGATTTATTCAAAAAAGCAACTTCCAGGGTGTGTCATAGGGTCAGTACAGATTCAGCCCAATCTCTTACACTTCCACATCTACAATGATATAATTAATGTTTATAATGATGACCTCGAGGCACTGTAAACTCCTGAAGTTTCCCCTGAATTATGTTCTGTATAGTTTTAGTGTTTATACTTTTAGTGATCTGGGTGTATGCCAGGCGCTGCCCATAGTGATATATAGTGCCATAAGATAACCTACTGTATAGAAAACTTTACTTGTATACACTGATGTGCTTCAAGAAACCAACCACTCTGCAGTGCAGTACTAGTACTGGATTGATGAGTATCTGTACACTATTTTATACTTTATTCATTTTATTGTGTTCTGATTCTTTGAAAAGTTGTTTTTCATTGGTGAAGTGTAGCTCTCAGAGAAGCAGAATACTTGATTAACTGGCATCCCCTTTTCCCCAACATGCTGGATAGCAAATCTTTAACTGTATGTAATAAAAACAAACATATTAGACTGTAAGCTCCTGTTGCACAGAACTTGTATTCTTGTATGTGTATAAAGTACCAAGCATATTTATGATGATAGAAATGTAGCCGTGTTAGTCTGGTGTAGCTGAAACAAAATACAGGACTATGTAGCACTTTAAAGACTAACAAGATGGTTTATTAGACGATGAGCTTTCGTGGGCCAGACCCACTTCCTCGAGGAAGTGGGTCTGGCCCACGAAAGCTCATCATCTAATAAACCATCTTGTTAGTCTTTAAAATGAAGCATATTTATGACACTCTATGATTTATAATACAATACTAAATATTGCTAGGACTTAATCCTGAAAATTTTTGAGTATTTGCACCCTACAAGATCAGGTCCATATTTAATTAATATCAAGGTATATTATACATTTGTGACAAGCATTCAGGAGAAAACCACAAAGCATAATGACTGATATCAAGTAATTATACTCTTGAGGTTAAGATTTTAATACTGTTGAAGGAACTACATAACTGCTGTCTGCATTTGGATAACAACTTAGTAGTCAGATACTTCTGCAAACATTTTCTTTAATACCCAGGCCCAGAAAACTCATGCAAATAGGTTTTCTAATTGACTTCCAGTACTTCCTTTACAAGACTGATACATCTGCATCAAGTTGTGAACTTCATCTTGTCTTGTAGATGTCATGTGGATTCAAGGGCTCGATTCTGGTTTGTAACCTTCATGTTGAAGTGTGACTGCTGTTACAGAATAGAACATTAGTTTTATAATAGGGGCTTGATACTTTTATCAATGACAGCCTCTGAGACATAGGTACTGAATGATATAGTACCATCAGCTCTGATTGTCTCTCATTCATCAGCTCATCCCAGGGAACTGTAGAGACTCTGTACAAAAGCAAAGGGGATAGGGCTGGAGTTTTCTTAACCTCAGTCCAGTGAAAAGATGGTCAGAGAAGGGGTGAGATGATGGCAATTTATGTCTGTTTATTATTTTGTAAGGATCTGTACTTTTAGAGCCTTCTTAAGTGTATGGTGGCTGGGTAAGATGTTCCTTTCCTGAGCCTGTCTTCCTTATTTGTCTGCCACTTTGTCCATGAAGGAGTTAATCAAGATACTCAGAGCATGCACAGTGAGGAGGAATTCTGAGGGAAAATCTGTGTAGCTGTAGGCTTAGACGGTCTAAACACTGGTTTCGGAGGCTAAGGTACCTTGATTGGAAGCTCTGTACCCCCAAAAATATTAGGCAGACGTCCCCTGGGACAGTGTCTTAGAGTACAAGAGCTAGGGACAGTGACCCAGCCCTGCCCAGACCCAGTTGGGTGAGGAGTGTGTGCGATCTAGCAGCTGGGTCTGCTCTTTACTCTCAATAAACAAGTGTCTATCCAGAATGGGGACTGAGCCAGGTTCCAACACATCCCATATCTGGTTAGGCTGAAACTATCACAAGAAGAGTTTTTTTCCTTTGGGTATGTCTATACCGCATTCCTCTTTTGAGAGAGGAATGCAAATGCAGCCGAGCGAAATTGTAAATGAAGCACGGATTTGAATTTCCTGCACTTCATTTGCTGGCTGCTAGTTTGAAATACCCTATTTCGAGATAAAAAATGCCGTGTAGACGCGGTTATTTTGAAAGAAACCCCTTCTTTCGAAATAATCCTTACACCTTAAAAATGAGGTTTAATGGTTATTTTGAAAGAAGGGTTTTCTTTCAAAATAACCGAATCTACATGGCATTTTTTTATCTTGAAATAGGGTATTTTGAAATAGCGGCCGGGCGCGATTATGCAAATGAAACGCGGGAAATTCAATTCCAGGCTTCATTTGCAATTTCACTCAGCTGCATTTGCATTCCTCTCTTGAAAGAGGAATGCAGTATAGACATACCCTTTGAGTCCTTGTTCACATTGATTCCAATCAGTTGTGTGCATGATGCATGCGCAGGTCTAGGAGAGTTTTTCCCTTAGCAGTTCCCATTGGGTCAGCTGTGGAGCTCCCGGGAGTTGTACCTTCATGGCTCTCAATACATGGCCCTGCTGAATCGATCCCCCTTCAGTTCCTTCTTACTGTCCGTGATGGCCAGTGGAACAGAATTCACTTATTCAACACGTGCTTTCCTTAGTGTTCTCCCTAGTTAGTTTTCTAGTTACTTGTTGGCTGTGTCTAATTGGCACCCTTTTCCGGAAAAGAGATGCTAATGAGACCAGTCGGAATTGCAAATGCCGTGGGGGATTTAAATATCCCCCGCGGCATTTGCATGAACATGGCTGCCGCTTTTTTCCGGCTCGGGGCTTTGCCAGAGAAAAGCGCCAGTCTAGACGGGATCTTTCGGAAAATAAAGCCTTTTCCGGAAGATCCCTTATTCCTCTTAAAATCCTCGGGGTGGAAGCTCTCCTGAAGCCCCTTGATTGACCCCCCCCCCCTCTGGATGGCAGCCTGTGGCAAGTGCAGCCGGTCTGATGGCCGAGTGCTGTGATGTGCCGAGTGTGGGCACTCAGGGCACTCCAAGCCAGGACTGCTTTGCAAGCGGGGAACCCCTGAGAACTGTCTGTCCGGGGTGGAGGTTGGGTCCCTTTAAGCACAGCCCTCGACTAGCCTGAGTCAGCAGCTCCATGCTCTAAGTCCTAATCTGATGCCCTGCCGGCACTGCTTCCGGCCATCCTTAACCCCGGTTCAGGGTCCACTCAGTGTGGACATGCTTGTTCGAATTAGCAAAACGCTAATTCAAACTAGTTTTTAAGTCTAGATGCACTAATTTGAATTAGCTTAGCTCGAATTAACTAATTCGAACTAAGTTAGTTCGAATTAGTGCTGTAGTGTAGACATACCCAGAGATAGTGGAGTGAGCCAAATCATGATGAGTCAGACACCACATACCACACCACTTAGTGTGTAAGTATAGGCTGCTCACAGGGTAGCCCATCCTGTACCTTAAATTCCATGAAATCTGAATGACTGGCCCTATAGGTCCTCAAAGTCCACAGGAGAACAGAATACTAGTCCTACAGTTGTCTTAAACCAAGGTGCCAGAATTTTTATGTTGCCTGCAGATCCTTGCTATCCCAAAGGTGAATTCCCGGAATATGTCATTCTGAACTCGAGCGCCTGGGCAATACCATTACCCACTCCCAGGACATGCACTGAATGAAAAGGTGTGTTAACTAGGCTAGCAAGTACTGTAAAACAAAAGCTCTCACCAGGCTTCTCACCCACACAGTCTTAGTCAACTGTCTATTGACAGACCGTGAATTGCAGATTGGTTGTTGCATCAGAAACAGACTTTTTTTGTTCTGAAAGTTTGCTGCTCAAGTAGCGACTGCCACCAGTATAGGAAAAAGTTCAAGGAAGGTGATGTCTGCTATAAAGCTCTGAGCCACCCAGCTTTAGAGCCACCTCTGTGTACATCATTCGCCTTATGAGTAAGCCCCAAAGCATTTGTCTCCTGAGGCCTGGCATTGTTAAAATAGTGCTAGCTCTCAAACTGAAACCTAAACTGAAACCTGAGGTGCACTGGAAGCAGCCGAAATACAGACTTGAAGTTGCATTTTGCCAACAGTGGCAGGATCACCCGGCATAACCATGGCTAGTGGAGCATCAAATGAGGAATATCTAACTGAACACTGCGGGGGACCAATGTGGTCATTGGCAGATGAGCCCTGCGGATAGGACAGATGATAATCAGCATGTATTCCCCCGTCACCTCCTTCAGTATGACACCCAGAGGAGATGTGCACAATTCTAGCATTGGAATACATCGGAAGGGGCTGCCACTTTTGCTGCTGCTCAGAGCTTCAAGAGACTTCAGAGTCTCTGCCCAGAAGTGACAACGCAAGCTTATTTCCACAAATAAGCAGTAAATAAGCAGTGTTTTTTTCCTAGGGTTACTCCATTAACAAGTTCCATGACCACTGTATGTTAAGTGGAGAAAGAGGCTTTCCCATTGGTATTGCCTACTTCTGTAGTATCTGCTAACACCCTCGGAGTTTGCAATCCCCTCTTGGAACTGCCTTCTCTTTCATAACAGGAGAGTGTGCTGTGCTGATGCCTTCACTACCCTACAGCCATGTATGTGCATTCTGAGTGAAAACATCTTTAAATGCAAAGCACACATTGGCTTTTTTATCTGCATTTTGAAGCTGAGGTTTTGCACTGATGATGCCAGCTGAGCAAGGTTGTAAGGAGTCATACACTCCAGCCAAAGGTCCCAGTCTATTTTACCACAAGGTAAACCGGGCTTTTCTGCGGCCCTCTGCCAAAATTCCCTGTCATAACTTAATCATGCTACCCACCCCCATGTGCGATGAGCCCCCACTAATTAATCCTAATACTTAAACAAGGAAATGCACTTTTTAGGGCTTCTCACATAAATTATTCTCACATAAATGCGAAAGGCTGTGGACCGGTTTGCTGGAGTTTGAGGCACCTTAGATCTGTAGCATTTGTCCTCATTTTTGTGCTTTTTGCACCCTTCCTCTCTCTGCTCTTACTTAACAGTAAGATAAATGAAAACACAGATCCCCTTTCCAGATCTTTCCTTTAACTGCTTTAGACAGATGATTCCGTAGTGCGTGATCCAATCCCGCGTAAGCTGTAGGGACATCAGCTGCCATGTCTCCTGCCTGTGTTCCGTTAGGAATGTGGAGGGACCATCCTAATTGCTCTGTATTTTCCACAAGCATCTCCCTCCATGCACACCAGAAGCTGGATGAGAGGTGTGTGGAGCAGGGCACAAGGAGCAGTGCATGTCTGTGACTTCTCCTCCTACATGCAGGAGATCCCTACCAGGTGTGTGGGAGGATGGTGGTCTCATAGATCTGGCTCCAGTAGGGCCACCTGGCACACAGAGCCAAGGTCCATTCCATCACCATAGTGGTATCCAGCGACCAGTGTTCCCTCTAAGCTGCCTGGCAGCAGAGCTTCACAGGGGACTAATCAGCCCTACCCAGTCAGTCAGCTCCATGCAGGGACTCCAGAGCCTCTGACTGGTGGGGCTGATTAACCACCTGTGAAGCTGTGCTGCCATACAGCTTAGAGGGAACACTGGCTGTGAACCCCAGCCTTCTCCAGCAAGGGCAGAGAGGAGGGCCATGGCAAGAAATTCTGCTCTCACTGGGCCACTCACAGCTGCACCAAGGCACTTCTGACTTTCCTCTCCTGGGCAGGAGGGGCCTGGACTGTAGGCTCAACCTGGGCTGTACCCTTCTGGGAACCAGGATCCCAGTGGCTTCCTTATGCAGCCTCAGCTCCCCCTTATTTTGTGCAGGGAAGATGACCAGGGAGCCCACATAGTATCCATCCGCAAGGGGGCTCCTGCTTTTATGCGGGATGCGTGTAGGGGAGGGACCCCTCACTAGGCCAGATCCTCTGCTCTAGGGAGACGGACCCCAGAATCCTTAACTCACCTTTTTCTTCATCTTGAGGAGGAGCAGGAAAATCCTGCTGCTAGAAGCTGAAAAAAGAGGCTTTAGATGGTCCTTGCACTAGGCTAAAGCCTAAAAACTGAGAAATGCTGACCAATCAGAACCATTTTCCCCCAGCTGGCCAATGGGTGCTAGTGATTCCCAGGGGAGGAGCTACCCATTGCCCCTTAGCAAGTCTGCCTTCATAGCTGCAGAAATGTCCCTGTTTCACTTCACTAGCCCCATTAATTTCCCACACCTGTTGATGCAGGTGGGTGGGATTTCATGCATCTGTGCTTTGGCAAGTTTTCTATGTTCTAATGTCAAAGCTGACTTCAGTGTTGCAAAGTACGGTTGCATATTGAATTGTGGGAAGTACATAATACAATCAGTTAACATAAATTCCCAAAACCATATCAAGTGGTGTCAAGCGTCGTGCCCCAAGGGTCAATTCTAGAGCTAGTTTTGTTCAACATCTTTATTAATGACCTGGATGAGGGGATGGATTGCACCCTCAGCAAGTTTGCAGATGATACTAACCGAGGGGTGAGGTAGATATATTGGAGGGCAGGAACAGGGTCCAGAGTGACCTAGACAAACTGGAGGATTGGTCCAAAAGAAATCTGATGAGGTTCAACAAGGACAAGTGTAGAGTCCTGCACTTGGGATAGAAGAATCCCAAGCACTGTTACAGACTAGAGACCGACTGGCTAAGCAGCAGTTTGGCAGAAAAGGACCTGGGGGTTATAGTGGATGAGAAACTGAATATGGTCAAGTGTGCCCTTGTAGCCAATAAGGCTAATGGCATATCAGGGTGCATTAGCAGGAGCATTGTCAGCTGTTCTAGGGAAGTGATTATTTCCTTTGATTTGATTTGATTGATTTGGCACTGGTGGGACCACATCTGGAATATTGTGTCCAAATCTGGGGCCCCATTACAGAAAGGATGTGGACATATTGGGGAAGGTCCAGCAGAGAGAAACAAAAATGATTAGGGGGCTGGAGCATATGAGGATAGGCTGAGGGTTTGTTTAGTCTGCAGAAGGGAAGAGTGAGGGGGGATATGATAGCAGTCTTTAATTATCTGAAGGGAGGTTCCAAAGAGGATGGAGAGAGGCTGTTCTCAGTAGTGACAGATGGCAGAACGAAGAGCAATGGTCTCAAGTTGCAGAGGGGGAGGTGTAGGTTGGATATTAGGAACATCTATTTCACTAGGAGGGTGGTGAAGCACTGGAATGGGTTACCTAGGGAGGTGGTAGAATCTCCATCCCTAGAGGCTTTTATGTCCTGCCTTGAGAGAGCTCCAGCTGGGATGATTTCATTGGTCCTGCTTTGGGCAGAGGGTTGGACTTGATGACCTCCTTAAGTGTCTTCAAGCCAAAATATTACCTATCTCTCTCTCTATCTATCAATCAATCAAATTAGTACCATGGTTATAATACTTATTAACGTGGTGAATATATTACATTCTACTTTTTCAGGTCATGCTAAGATAAAACAGGTTGATAGATTGTGACCTATTTTTATACAATCCATAGGCCAGTCTCCCCTGTTCTTCTTCTTTGAGCGATGTCCCCATGGGTGCTCCACATCAGGTCAGTACACTGCCACTGAGCCTTCAATCGGAGTTTCCAGAGCAGTGTCCCTGGGGTCACGCATGCACGCATCTGCAACCACGTGCTCCTAGTTTGCAGGCATCGCACATATGCGAGCCCTCTCTCTCCGTTTCTTCTCTACCGCCTCCAGCCAGAGACGGAGCTCAGCAGTATTCCCTACCTCATCCCATGTTTAGACAAGTAATTCCCCTTTCAGCCTATTTATTCCCCTGTTAGGTAGTCATTTAGAAGTTCTTAAAAAAAGGCTTTTTTATCCCAGTTAACTCCTTCCCTTAGTTAGACAGATAGCCAGTGCCATGGCTGGCTCATGGGGTTTTAAATGCTGTTTCCCATGCAAAGACCCAATACTGGCGTCTGAAGGACACACACAGTGTGTCCAATGCCTCAGCGAGGCACACATCTCTCACAAGTGCCCACACTGCGTGAAGTTAAAATCCAGAGCTCAACAAGACAGAGATATTTGCCTCTTAAACTCATTCTCCTTGAGAAATCACTAAGACCAGTCTCTGATCCAGGCCAGCGGCCTAAAGAGCCACAAAGACACAAAAAGCCCACGAGAAAGCGAGCTTCTTTGCCTCAAGAAACCCTGGCACCGAAACAGCCCTAGAGTAATGCTGAAACCATTTGGTACCATCAGCCACGGCAGCACCACACCTGAGCACCTAAGATGCACTGGGCATCTCTGGCACTGCAATCAAAGCAGATTGCTCAAAACCCTGCTCTGACACCTCAGGCTTTAAGTTGCCTACCTCATCTGCTGCAGTATCATCTGGCACCAATAACATTCTGCTGACACCACAAGCAACGTTGGCGCCAACTTTACCATCTGACACCAACTCTGGCACCACAGTGTCACTGACTACATTGCCTGGCTGATAGGTACCGAGACCCCATCCATCACTACAGAAAACATCAGTGCAGCTACCCATGGCACCGTCAATGCCAGCATAGCAATATATGCAACACATGGACTGCTTGGTTTCCTCCACTCTTAATTCACCTTATTCAGTACCGACTGTTCCCCCGGTATGCTGGCACTGCAACCACCTGTGTCACCGGGGAGATTTTCCTCCGACTCTGAGGATGACATGGATGTGTTTTTTTTATCTCCAGATAATTCTTCTCCCACTGACCACTACATATACTCTGCCAAAATCCATCCACCACATTCCAGACATAGAAACGTACCACCATGATACGGTAACCCCTGGATGCCACCCCCCATGCCATACCCACAATGGCAATACTGGAGCCCCTGGCATTCTCGACATAGACACCATTACACTCGGAAACATCATAGTGTACTACAACATTCCCTGCCACCACAGTCCCCATCTCGCTATCGACAGCAGACCTTAGAAGGGGGCCACTCTGATCCTTCACTTAATACCTTCCTGGACACAAATGAACCCTTATCACCAGACAAAGCAGCCATGCCTCCTCCTCCAACTACCAAAGATGATTTCACACATTTCCAGGATCTTTTTAAAAGAATATCCACCGACTTGAATATTCCCTTCCAGGTGGTCATCGAAAACCAACATGAGTTGATGGACATTCTATATTCTGTGAAATCTTCTAAAATAGCACTACCAATCAACCCAGCAATTATGGAGCCAGCAAAGACAATTTGGCAAACTCCTGAAACAGCAACACCTACTTGTAAGAGAGCTGACAAAATAATTTTGTGTTCCACCCAAGGTCTCTGAGTTTCTCTTACTCACCTTTACCTAATTTGTTGGTGGTAGAAGCTGCACACCAAAAGAGCAAGCAGCAACATTTCCAATCCACACCATCGGATAGTGACAGCAAGATCCTTGATGTGTTTGGATGCAAAGTGTACATGTCTTCTACATTACAATTCTGAGTAGCCAACTACATTGCTCTATTAATTAAATATGACTACAGGAATTATACTAAACTTAGTGATTTTATTTTTGACATTTCTAAAGCTAAGAAACAACAGTTCAAGGCCATGATTACAGAGGGCCACACAGTTTCTAGAACATCTCTACAGCCTGCCCTGGAGACAGCCAACACAGCCACATGGTCTACAGCAACTGTGATGGTAATGAGATCCTCATGGTTCAATGCCACTTCTTTCCCAAGGGAAATTCAGTCTATCATCGAAGACCTCCCATTCGATGATCAGAAGCTCTTTGACTGAACACTAACAACATCCTCCACTCAATGAAATTTTCCAGGATGACGCTCCACTTCCTAGGCATTCATAACCCAGCACCTAGAAGAAGACAGTACAGGTAGAAGGCAGTACAGGTATCAGCCTTATCCTAGGTCACGATATCCACAGTACACCCAGCAATACAATAAACAAGATCAACATCAACAGAATTGTGGCACAGGCAGAAATCAATGACAATGCCTTCCTCTTAGTAATTTGCAACAGTCACAACAATCTAACAAGCAAATTTGAATATCATGTCAAGGGTGGAGACAGACTCTCACCTATTCCGATGTGGCTGCGTCAACCTTGGTTTCCCTTCTTAACCATGATATCCCGTATACCACCAATCTCCTTACCACATACTCAGGACCTCCTCTTACAGCCTGGTATCCAGACCAGTAATCCAAATCTCAACACACTGCATCTGAAAGATTGGCTCCTGAATGGTTCTCTGAACTAGAACTAGAGGTGTTCACAACAGGTCAAAAGAGTTCTTTTGCACTGTAGAGCACAGAGCACCTGTAAGATCTACTTTCAAAAATGGAAAAGATTTTTGATAAGGTGTTTAGATCATCAGGTCACCCTCTCCCCATCTTTCTTACCCATCATTCTGGATTACTTGCTGGCAAATTTTAGGTTGGATAAAGGCCCTTGTGTAAGTGCCTACTGCTTTGCAAAAGTGTGATCTGATGGCCATGTAGTAGCTGTGCAAATGTCCTTTCCACCTTGCATAGGAATGCAATTGAGGTGGACATGGCCCTAGTGGAATGTGATCATATGTTGTTAGGAGGAACCACCTCTGACAGTGAGTAATAAAGTTTGATACAGTCCAAAATCCAGTGGGAGAGTCTTTGAGATAAGACAGAGAACCTAAAGGGTGTAGTGTGTTGTAAATAAAAGGAAAGTGCTCTGCGTAAATCAAGAGTTTGCATTTTCGCATCGAAGGAATTCACATGGGGTGTGGGAAAGAAGGTAGGAATGTGCATAGTCTGGTTGAGGTAGAAGGATGACTGTACCTTAGGAAAGGAACTTAGGGTGGGTATGTAAGGTGACCTTGTCCTTTAAAAAGGTTGTATATGGGAGGGAGGGGTCTGCCAGAAAAACTGCACTTTCTCCCACCTGTCTCGCCAAGATAATGGATACGAGAAAGGCGGTCTTCATTGATAATTGCAGAAGAGAAGGAGTAGCCATTGGTTCAAATGGAGGTCAAGTAACGGCGTTCAACACGAGATGTTGGTTGGGTGACCGCTGGGTAAAGTGCGTATAGGCCTTTCAAAAACTTCTTAGTGAGTGGATGTACAAATACCAATGAGTCATCTATCTCAAGCTGGAAGGTTGTTAAGCAGCAAGGTGAACCTTGTTGGAACTCATGGCAAGGCCCGCTTGTATAAGATGTAGTCCTCTCCACCACATTTAAGCCAGATCTGAAGACCCTACATCCATCAGTGGATATAGCTTTGTAGTCACCTGTTGTGGAGCACCCACAGGGATATCTCTAGGAGAAGAAGAAGAGGAGATTACTTACCTGTGAAGTAATTGATGTTCTTCTAGATGAGAGTCCCCATGGGTGCTCCATACCCTCCCTTCCTCACCTCTGCTTTGGAATTCTGGCCTCCTTAAGGTGTCTCATTTTTGGGGTGGAGAAGGAACTGTGAGAGGCGGGGCTCATGCATTCATGATGCCTGCAAACTAGGAGCAAATGGTTGCAGACAACCACATGCCTGGCCTAAGGCAGGGGTGTCCAAACTTTTTTCAAAGAGGGCCAGATTTGATGAAGTGAACATGCGTGAGGGCCGACCATTTTGCCTGACATTCTTTGAACCATTAAAATTAAATGCAAATTAACTATTTTATGCAAAGTTTATTGCAAACGGCATACTTTTCATTTCGTCACATGGATGACAAATCTAAACAGGTGTTAAATCACTCTGCCTTTCATATCTGAAGGCCAGATGAAAAAAAAAATCCAGGGAGCTGAAATATATGTCAGGAACATTGTAAAGTACATTACATATTATTGGTAATAAAGGTTGTCTGTCAACTTTTAAGTTCAAAAAATATGAACAGGAACATAACACCAAGTATACATGTTGTGTCCAAATATATTTATAACTGATTTAGACCAACTGACATTAACTGAGATTTTACAATGTATTCATCTCAATACATATGGATTCGTTGGGGGCCTTAAAAGATAGATATTGCCAAAATACCTGTGGGGCCGTATTAAACCGGAACACGGGCCGCAATTGGCCCGCGGGCCGGACTTTGGACATGCCTGGCCTAAGGGACACTGCTTTGAAAACTCCTATGGAAGGCTCGGTGCCAGTGCACCGACCTGATGTGGTGCACCCACGGGGACAATCATCTCAAAGAACGTCAGTTACTACACAGGTGAGCAACCACTTCTTCTCTCCAGCACAGACACAAATTCCTTTCACACTGTTACAAAGCTACTAGTTCATTCAAGAATTCACTGTTTATGCATATAGAAAATTGTACTGAAATTATGAAATCAGAATTAAGGCAGCTAGAGGGCACTGTGGTTAAACATTTGTAATCTGTTATTTAACAAGACATACTTGCTAGAAAGTAGTTGTAATTCAGAATTGACAATAGTTTTAAACTAACCCCTCATGTCTTCTGTCATTTGTTACAATGCTGTGGATGGCTTAAAATTACCACGAAAAAATAAGCAGCCGAAGGGTATTTAGTTTGCCTATTTGGAGAGTTTCTGAATGAAGAAGAGAATGACTCCCCACAGAAGACTACAGTCATTACAAAGAACATGGATATTTACCACATCTGTCTGCGCTTTTTCAGATGTTGAAAGCGTCTATACATTAATCTGTGTATCTAATTATTTTTCCATATATGTTTTACATAATTTATAAGGAAAGATGGTATCCGTATGTTATATCGGGACCTTTCAGAGTGTAAGCAGATGACAGATGGGATTTTTCTATATATGCCAAAATTTGAAGTCAACTATCTCTGGCTCTCAGAGAAGCTAGAGAACAAACCTTAAGGAGAAATCTAATGCATGTAGTCCATAAAATATATTTTGTATTTGATATCTGATAAGGATGATTGCAAAACTGAGTTAAATAGAAATATCTTCACTATAGCCAGATCAGTCCCATCACACAATAACAAGTAATAGTTTTACCCATGGAATGAATTTTCCTTAAGGAAGAACTTCATGATTTGACTTACTGAGAATGACAGCTTTTGAACATGCAAGGAAAGATTAAAGGTCAGATTCTGCCATCTTTCTTTCCTCTCAGTAGTATTTTACTCCTTGAGTATTCTCATTGAAATCTGTGGGATTACTTCTAAAGTAAGCTGTTACTTGTTGTGACTTAGGCTATCTGAACCTGGCCTTAAGTAAATTGTTATGAATTAAGAGGGACAGGTGCTAGATAACTCTGTCTAAATCCATCTGCTAATCTACAGTGGATATGCTATGTGTGCATAGCTGATTGATAAAATAATAGTTTGTTTCTGCTCAAAATCCATTGAACAAAGTCTACAGGATATTATAAGGAAAGATTGAGTCTTGGAGAATCTCAAAGCATGTAATAACACACAATTAGTCTGCCTTTCCTGTATAGAAAAGATGTCTGTTATGTACAGGATTACATTATTTTTTACAATATCAGAGATGTTTTGGCTTGGTGTCCCATAAAAAAAGAATGTGCATACTGATCATGGTTTTGTATCTATCTATCTATAATGCAAGTTTTATATCTCACATTTCTAAAGGCTGTTAGCTACATAAATTGCATGCTAATTAGTAATTAAGCATATATTTAATTGGACTGTCTATTTGGTGAATCATTCATTAATCACACCCACTTTGGTGTGTGCCGGCTGTTGGTGGAGATTGTGCATCTCAGCTGGGATTAGTTTCATGCTGTGTGTTGCAGCTGCACCATGACTCAATTGTTCTCTGCCTTTGTATTTTAGACAGGAAGGTAACAGTATTGGTAACAGCTGACTCTACTTATAAGTATTGGGTTTAGTAGTGGATTAGAGCTCATGCCCAAAGCAAAGATAAAATCCTTTGTCTTTAGGGGTTGATATTTTTTTTTCCACAGGCTGCTCGTAATCTAACCAATTGTTCCAACATTGTCTTGTTATTTTCCAGCCTTGCTGAAAAATGCATGTGCACGCCTTTGCACAAATTCTAAGTATCCTAAGCCAAACAGTAAATACAGATAATGAATTCTTGTTGCCCAATGCTTAGCTATCCTTTTCCTGTGAATGTTGTGCGAAGTGTACTTTAAAGAACGTTAACTGGAAACTCCTGTTGTGGTTAAAGACAAATGGTTGTTGTAAATGTGTTAATAATTTTTAAGATTTGTTACCAGCTCAACCTTCAAGACTTTTAATTAAAACAACTGATTTTATCGGTTAAGTTGTCCTTCGCTTTCCAACAGACATACTACTATAATAAACCTTTGGAAGGAAATGAAATTTTAGTGGGCAAGGCATGAAAAGAACCATGCTGACCTAGCTTAGTCCTCAATTTACAGAGAAACCACTCAGGATAATTGATTCCACCCATAATGACTCTGAGCCTCAATATGAGAGTAAACTCCTGCACATTAATGTCCTATTTGTTCTAGGGTATGTATGAAGCAGCATGACATGCAACTGATTGTTGTTATCTCTTTTTCCCCTCCCTCCATCTCAAAGGAGACTTACTTGGGTCCCTTCTCTTTGTGGTGTTAAACATCAATCTTGCAGAACATTAGGGACTCACTAGAGTGTACAGTATATTACCCATTTTAAATACAAACACTGTATTTAATAAGGAAATCCAATTCATATCTCAAAAGTCTAGGGATAATAGTTTTTCTTTTATTTATTCAAGTAAAACTAATGTAAATGACGGAAGTTTTGCTCTGCACCATTTTTTGTGAGTGTTTAAACTTATGTACACGACTAATGAAGCCTGTAAACCACTTCTATTTGATCATTTAATAATCCCTTAGGTACAAACTTGGTCCCCTTCATATTTTTGTTGTTGTTGACATGGCACTGTAGATCTGTATATTTGAAAAACTAAGCAAGCAGAATTACCTTGGCTTGCACTTGTTCAGTCTTCCTTCACGTATTATATTCTGAACTGCTGTAGACTGGCTGGGGCTGAGCCAACTCTCACTGAAGTTAAAGCAAGACTTTCTATTGCCCTCATTGGAGATTGAGCAGGTCATACAGGATAAAGACACACAGAAATAGATTTAAGTGGTTTGCTGCAATTTTATTAACTTAATACTTGGGGTGGGACCAGGTGCTATAAACCCCATCCTCTTCCTCTCTTCCCCTCCCCCCTAACTCTCTTCTCTCAGAGATATGGAGGGTTTCTACCACATAATAATCTGTTACTTGGGTCAGACCTTACTCAGCCTGCCCATAGGATTCAGCCATGGGAACCAACAGCTTCTGTGAGTCCCCAGCAAGGTGTGTGTATGGGGAGGGTGTGGCTCTGGGCTCTCAGAAGGAGCAGGGTCTCAGGGGGAAGGGGCAAGGCTGGGGCAGCCTGGCTTCCCAGCAGCCTTGAGCGCAGCACTGCCCCTCAGAGCCCTTAGCGCTGCATGTGTGGTACTCCAGCGCCAATTTGAACAGGCTCCAGGGCCACCTCTGCTGCAGTAGCAGCGGCAGCTGGGAGCTCCAGGCCCCTTTGTATCACTGGGCAGTGGAGCAGTTGCCCCCTTTGTCTTCCCGCCTCCTCCATTGGCAGGCCTGGACTCAGCTCACTTCTGAGTCCTCTCTACCTAAGAGAGGAGTAAAAGGAAAACCCTCTTATGTGAAGATTTCAGGTTCCCCCTTCTCCAATAGGCTCAAGATCCACTAATGAAATCTCAAGGTCTCTTACCTGTGGAAGCTCGCCTTTGGCTTTATCTGCACTGACCATTGGCCAATAGTAGATCCACAGAGCTTAAGGTCAGAAAAGGCTATTAGATCACATAGTCCAGCCTTTCCTGTTTATCACAGGCCATTACATTTCACACAGTTAGCTCTTTCACAAAGGCAACCAGCCTTGATTTGAAGAGCCCAAGACGTGGAGAATCCGCTTTCCTTAGTTATTTGTTCCAAATGGCTAATCACCCTCACTGTTAAATTTTCTCGCTTCAATTCTTATTTGAATTTGTCTGGCTTTAACTTCCAACCATTAATTCTTGTCATGCCTTTCGCTGCCAGATTTAAAAATCCTTTAGTACCCTTTAGTCTCCCTGGGAAAGTACCTATTCTCTGTAATCAAGTCATCTATCAGCCTTTTTATGCTAAACTAAAAAGACTGAGCCCTTTTAAGTCTTTTCTTTTAAGACACTGGTTCCCAACCTTTCTTACACCACGGATTGGCATTCACAAACTTTTGGCAGGCTGGTAATGTTTCATTTGCATATTTGCATATTCATTATGGAAATTAATTTTAAGAGGTCACATGTTATTTTACATTGCATCTGTACGCACACAATACATGTTGTAATGGATCAGAATTTGCAGATATCTTCTTCTTAAACTCTTGTACTCCTAGTGGAGCATAGGTCATCTACAAGTCTCCTCCACTTCACTCTGTCTTGAGACAAAACTTCTAGCTGACTCCAGGAGTACCCCAATTGTCCTTCAATGATGTTATGCTAGGGGTCTATTACAGGTCACCTACCCAAGTGGACGAGGTGAACGAGGCTTTTTTTAAACAACTAACAAAATCATCAAAATGCAGGATTTGGTGGTGATGGGGTCTTCAGCTATCCAGACATATGTTGGGAAACTAACACAGCAGGGTACAGACTATCCAATAGTTCTTGGACTGCACTGAAGACAACTTTTCATTTCAGAAGGTTGAAAAAGTTACTAAGGGAGAAACTGTTCTAGATTTGATTTTAACAAATAGGGAGGAGCTGGATGAGAATTTGAAAGTGGGAGGCAGCTTGAGTGAAAGTGATCATGAAATCATAGAGTTCATGATTTTAAGGAATGGTAGAAGGGAGAACAGCATAACAGAGACAATGGATTTCAGGAAGGCAGATGTTGGTAAACTCAGAGAGTTGGTAGGTAAGATCCTATGGGAAGCAAGACTAAAGGGAAAAACAACTGAAGAGAGCTGGCAGTTTTTCAAAGGGGTATTATTAAGGGCCCAAAAGCAAGGTATTCTGCTGCGTAGGAAAGATAGAAAGCATGGCAAAAGGCCACCTTTGCTTAACCAGGAAATCTTGCATGATCTAAAAATAAAAAAGGAGTCATAAAAAGTGAAAACTAGGGCAAATTACAAAGGATGAATATAAACAGACAATACAGGTATAAGGGGAAGGATTAGAAAGGCAAAGCACAAAACGAGCTCAAGCTAGCTACAGACATTCCACAAGACTGGAAAAGGGCAAATATAGTGCCCATCTACAAAAAGGGAAATAAGAACAACCCAGAAAACTACAGAGCAGTTAGTTTAGCTTCTGTGCCAGGAAAGATAATGGAGCAAGTAATTAAGGAATTCATCTGCAAACACCTGGAAGATAATTAGGTGATAGATAATGGCCAACATGGATTTGTAAAGAACAAATAATGTCAAACCAATCTGATTGCTTTCTTTGATAGGATAATGAGTCTTGTGGATAAAGGAGAAGCGGTGGACGTGCTATACCTAGAGTCTAGGTCCTAGACTTTAGTAAGGCATTTGATACGGTCTCGTATGATCTTCTTATCAATAAACTAGGCAAATACAACTTAGATGGGGCTTCTATAAGGTGGGTGTATAACTGGCTGGATAACTGTTCTCAGAGAATAGTTATTAATAGTTCACAATCCTCTGGAAGGGCATAACAAGTGGAGTTCTGTTGGGGTCTGTTTTGGGACTGGTTCTGTTCAACATCTTCATCGACAATTTTGATTTTGGCATAGAGAGTAAACTTATTAAGTTTGCAGATGATACCAAGCTCGGAGGGGTTGCGACTGCTTTGGAGGATAGGGTCATAATTCAAAATGATCTGGACAAACTGGAGAAATGGTCTGAAGTAAATAGGATGAAGTTTAATAAGGACAAATGCAAGTGCTTCACTTTGGAAGGAACAATCAGTCTCACACATACAGAATGGGAAGTGACTGTTAAGGAAGGAGTACAGGCAGTCCCCGACTTACGCGGATCCGAATTATGTCGGATCCGCACTTACGAACGGGGCTTTTCTCGCCCCGGAGCTCGCAGGCGGCGGGACCGCCCAGAGTGCAGTGGTCCCGCCACCACGTCCTCCGGGGCGAGAAAAGCTGCTCCGGGTCTCCCTGGTGTGCTGGGGGGGGGGCGCATTAGCACAGCAGGGAGACCCGAGCAAAGCCGCACAGGCAGCGGGACCCCGCTGCCCGGGCGGCTTTGCTCCTTTGCCCCGGAGCAAAGCTGCATACGTGGCGGGGTCCCCCGCCTGTGCGGCTTTGCTCCGGGGCAAAGGAGCAAAGCCACCTGGGCAGCGGGGTCCCGCCGCCTGTGCGGCTTTGCTCGGGTCTCCCTGCTGTGCTAGTGCGCCCCCCCCCCAGCAGACCAGGCTTTTGTTCCGTGACGCCTGGGGTAGAGCAGCTGGGGTGCTGCCGGGTTGGTCCTGCGGGGACCTACCCGGCAGCGTCCCAGCTGTTCTGTCCCAGGAGTCCAGATTCAGCCGCTGTTGAAACTGATCAGCGGCTGATTCCAGGAAGCCGGGGGCAGATCAACTCTGCCTAGGGCTTCCTGTAGTCAGCCGCTGATCAGTTTCAGCAGTGGCTGAATCTGGAGCCAGTTCCGACTTACATACAAATTCAACTTAAGAACAAACCTATAGTCCCTATCTTGTACGTAACCCAGGGACTGCCTGTATTGCAGAAAGAAATCTAGGAAACATAATGGCCCACAAGCTAAATATGACGCTGTTGCAAAAAAAGCAAACATGATTCTGGGATGCTTTAACAGGAATATTGTGAGCAAGACATGAGAAGTCATTCTTCTGCTCTATTCTGTGCTGATTAGGCCTCAATTGGAGCATTGTGTCCAGTTGTGGGCACCACATTTCAAGAAAGACGTGGAGAAATTGGAGAAGGTCCAAAAAAAAAAAAGTAACAAGAATAATGAAAGGTCTAGAAAACATGACCTATGAGAAAAGACTGAAAGAATTGGGCTTGTTTAGCTTAGAAAAGAGAAGACTGAGAGGGTACATGACAGCAGTTTCAGGGGGTCTAAAAGGAGGAGGGAGAAAAATTATTCTGCTTAGCCTCTGAGGATAGGACAAGAAGCAATGGGCTCAAACTGCAGCTAAGGAGGTTTAGGTTGGACATTAGGAAAAACTTCCTATCAGGGGGGTGAAACATTGGAATAAGTTGCCTGGGGAGGTTGTGGAATCTCCATCTCTGGAGATATTTAAGAGCAGGTTGGATAGACACCTATCAGAGATGGTCTAGATCAGGGTTGGGCAATAATTTTTGATGGGGGGGCCACGCCAAGATTTTGGAAAGTGGTCAAGGGCCACACTCTTCCATGATATTCATCATAGAATCACAGAATCATAGGACTGGAAGGGACCTCAAGAGGTCATTGAGTCCAGCCCCCCGCCCTCAAGGCAGGACCAAGCTCCGTCTACACCATCCCTGACAGATGTCTATCTAACCTGTTCTTAAATATCTCCAGAGAGGGAGATTCCACCACCTCCCTTGGCAATTTATTCCAATATTTGACCACCCTGACAGTTAGGAATTTTTTCCTAATGTCCAATCTAAACCTCCCTTGCTGCACTTTAAGCCTTGTCCTGTCCTCAGAAACCAAGAGGAACAAATTTTCGCCTTCCTCCTTGTGACACCCTTTTAGATATTTGAAAACCGCTATCATGTCCCCCCTTAATCTTCTTTTTTCCAAACTAAACAAGCCCAGTTCATGAAGCCTGGCTTCATAGATCATGTTCTCTAGACCTTTAATCATTCTTGTCGCTCTTCTCTGTACCCTTTCCAATTTCTCCACATCTTTCTTGAAATGTGGCGCCCAGAACTGGACACAGTACTCCAGCTTGAGGCCTAACTAGTGCAGAGTAGAGCGGCAGAATGACTTCACGAGTTTTGCTTACAACACACCTGTTGATACAACCTAGAATCGTATTTGCTTTTTTTGCAACAGCATCACACTGTTGACTCATATTCAACTTGTGGTCCACTATGACCCCTAGATCCCTTTCCGCCATGCTCCTTCCTAGACAGTCGCTTCCCATCTTGTATGTATGGAACTGATTGTTCCTTCCTAAGTGGAGCACTTTGCATTTCTCTTTATTAAACTTCATCCTGTTTACCTCTGACCATTTCTCTAACTTGCTAAGGTCATTTTGAATTATGTCCCTATCCTCCAAAGAAGTTGCAACCCCACCCAGTTTGGTATCATCTGCAAACTTAATAAGCGTACTCTCTATCCCAATATCTACATCATTGATGAAGATATTGAACAGTACGGGTCCCAAAACAGACCCTTGCGGAACTCCATTTGTTATCCCTTTCCAGCAGGATTTAGCACCGTTAACAACAACTCTCTGACTACGGTTATCCAGCCAATTATGCACCCACCTTATCGTGGCCCTATCTAAGTTATATTTGCCTAGTTTATCAATAAGAATATCATGCGAGACCGTATCAAATGCCTTACTAAAGTCTAGGTATAGGACATCCACCGCTTCTCCCTTATCCACAAGGCTCGTTATCTTATCAAAGAAAGCTGTCAGATTAGTTTGGCATGACTTGTTCTTCACAAACCCATGCTGGCTATTCCCTATCACTTTATTACCTTCCAAGTGTTTGCATATGATTTCCTTAATTACCTGCTCCATTATCTTCCCTGGGACAAACGTTAAACTGACTGGTCTGTAGTTTCCTGGGTTGTTCTTATTCCCCTTTGTATAGATGGGCACAATATTTGCCCTTTTCCAGTCTTCTGGAATCTCCCCTGTCTGCCATGATTTTTCATGGATAATAGAGATGTGGGGTCTGGAATGGAGGTTGGGTGCAGAAGGGAGCTTGGGATAAGGGACTGGGGTGCAGGAGGGAGACTGGAGTTTGGGAGGGAGTTGGCGGTTGTGATCTAGGGCAGGGGACTGGAGTGCAGGGGTTTGGGATGTGACCTAGGATAGAAGGGGATTGTGATCTGGGGCAGGAGATTGGGGCTCCAGATCTGGGAGGGGGAATGAGTATAAGAGGGGGACAGAGGGTTTGGGTATGTTGACTGGGAGGGGGCAGAGAGTTGGGGCAGGAAAGGGCTGGGGTGCCAGAAACAGGTTGTGGCCAAGAGACTTACTTGCCAGCTGCCAAACTTGCCTGCCTGCCTGCTAGGGTTGCCAGGTGTCCAATTCTCACCCGGACAGTCCGGTATTTGCAGGCTCCGTCCGGTTAAAAAACCAGGAAATACCGGACATGTGCAATGTCCGGTATTTTCTATTTCCTTGGGACGGAAGCTCAGTAACGACAGTTTTCCCCTGCTGCGTCGGGCGGGGCGGGGGAGTGAGGAGTGCAGCAGTCTAGTGAAGGGGGGGCAGGAGAGGTCAGTTGCCGTGTGCCATTCGGGGGTGGGGTTGGGTAGGGGTGGCAGCGGAGCGTGCTCTGGCCCACATGACCGGCAGAGACTGGGAGCTGGCCACGTGATATCTCCCTCTCTCTACAATGCGAGCCAAGGCAGTTGGGTCGGGTGGCAGGAGCAGCCACTTTAAAAGTCAGATTGTTCTTCCGTGCCTGGCTGTGCGCGGGGGAGGGGGAGATTTGATTGGAATGGGGCTCCCAATGCTGGGGATGCCTGCCTCAGGGTGAGGGATGAGTGCATTGGGATGGGGGGCACTAGGGGAGCCTGGGTCTGAGGCATGGGTGAGTCATAGGGATGGAGAGACTGAGGGGCCTGGCTCAGGGGGAGTGGTGGGTGTATTGTTGGTTAGTGTGTGGTCCCAAATTGGAGGAAGTGGTGCAATTTTTGCTTAACAAATTTGACTCCCCCCCACTTTTTTTTTTTTTGCTTATCAACTTTGGTCTCCCCATTTTTTTTCTTCTACAGAATTTTTTCCTGGTGTCTTTTTTTATTTTTATTTTTTTTGGTGGGGGAGGTGGCTGTTCAGTATTTTTTGTTAAACCATCTGGCAACCCTATTGCCTGCAGAGCTTAAAATGTTTCCCAGCTAGCTAGCCTGCTTGCCTGGCCATGTGCTTCATAAATAACTGAGCCTAGGAGAGGCGGTGTGATTCTTCTTAGCTGCCTGTTATTCAAACAAGCAGCTCGCATTGGCTGGTTTCTGCCAAAAACCTGCCAGTGGGAATGTGCTGGGGGTGGGACAGCTCCTAAAACTTCCACCTCCCCTCCAGATTCAAAACAGAAACAGAGTCCCACAGTTCCTTCTGCTGGGCAAGCTGAGGAACCTGACTGGGGCTCCCCCCTGCCTCAGTGGGCCAGATCTGGTGGCTTGGCGGGCCAAATTTGGTCCACAGGCTAAATTTTGCCCAGACCTGGTCTAGATGGTACTGGGTCCTGCCATGAGAGCAGGGGACTGGACTTGATGATCTCGAGGTCCCTTCCAGTTCTAGTGTTCTATGAATCTATGAGCAGATTTCACAACATGCTTCATGTGCTGAACACTGAGTGCAGATGACTTCAGTCTTGAAGCTCAGATGTAATTCACCTGCCAAAATGGCTGCCCACTTGTGGGTCCAAGGCAAAACAGATTTCCTGCAAATTCAAACACTGGCTTTTTTAGGAATGTCTTCTGCAATTACAGGTAGAGGATTGTTACATTGTTTGCCTATTCCAGCATCATGCCTGTAGAGTGAGCATGGGTCTTGTAAAAGTCTGATTTCCAGCATGCTACTATCTGGGACCTCCGGGAATCAAATCCCGCTAATGTGGCCAGTGTTGCTGCTCTGATTCTGAGGGAATGTGTGCTATAGTTTGTTTAAGAAGGCTACTGCATTCTTCATTACCACTGCAAGGTGATAAGTGCACAGGTTGCTGCAATCCCCATGGTTGGACAGTGGGGCTGATTTCCAGTTCCATAAGACTAGAAGGCTTTGAGGTCTTGTAGGGGGACACATATAGATCCAAGTGTTCTCCTAGCCCTACTAATATCCCTTTTCTGATTTGGTTAATTTTTGAATACCTCAGTTTCAAGGATATAGTTCCTTACTTAAACTATGGATCTAGCCATTCTAATGCACACTGAACCTGTCCCCAGCTGCCTTTGGCTCCTGCTCAGTAACTCTGCAAGAACCAAAAAAGGCATTGCAATTGCGTTAAATAGAATTGCCTCCATTCCATCCAGAGGCAGAGTGGGGCTGGGGTGGCACAGCTCGCTGGTTTCCCAACACTGAAAGCAACACTGCCCTCAGCAGCAGCACAGAGGTAATTCTGGGCAAGCCAGGATGTCTGAGACCAGCCCCTATCTTATGTCCCCATCCACTACATAGGCCATGTGTAAGGTCTGGGGCTCCCCACAGCAGTTCAGCCTGATCTGTTCTGGCCTGCCCTGCCTGCCACAGTTGCTACTCCCTGAAGTCCCTCCACCCAAGTGGCTTTTTATGGATTGCAAATAGTCAAAGGATGGTGGGGAGGTGAGGAGAAGCCATAGCTCAAGCAGTGGCAGCAGTAGGAGGTGTTTGGGGTGCATCATAGCACCAGCCAGGATTGTGGGGCCAATTAGCCCCCAGCTTCCCTCCCACTATCCAATGGGAGCTAGAGAGTCCCTGGAGAAGGAGGAGCCTTGTCCAGTCTTCCCAGGAATATCTCTTCTTTCCAGGCTGCATATTCCACTGCCAGGTCCATCAGCCACCCCACCTGGTGAGACTGGAATGGGTAGCAATTGATTGGACACTAAATACACTTCCTTTACCTTTTTTTCAGTTCTAAACTATGTATATGCATTGCTTAGCCAGAAAGTTGAGCACTAATCAATAAAACTGCCAAATGGAAGTGGGAAAAACCCAGTCCAGTGATACTTGTTTTATCCCCAAGGGATTTCAGGGGATTTTTCATTATTTTTAATTTTTCAGCTGTAGGTATTTAAATGACTACAATACACTGGAAAGCTCTTGTTACAAAAACAAAAGGTCTGTTTTCAAGGTGGGAAAGAAAATGTTTAGACTTTAATTTTTAAAAGTTCAAGGGTACTGATGAAGCCAATAGGTCTACACTACAATTATTTCGGAATAAGCTATTCCACAATAGTAATTCCGAAATAGCTTATTTTGGAATAGCATGTCTGCACTGCAGGGAAGCCTCAAAATTAGTCCAAGGCGGGCTTCCCTAATGTAAACGTGCTATCCTGATTTAGAGCCCCAGGAGGAATAACTTAGAATGGCCCTGGTGAGGGGCGATTTTCAAAATAGCAGTCGTGGAGCATCTACACATGCCTTATTTCAAAGTAGCTATTTTGGAATAGGCATTATTCTTCATAGAATTAAGTTTACAGACATCAGAATAAGCTGTCCGTTATTTCCAAATTGTTTTGGAATTATACTGAAATAACGGAATTGCTGTGTAGGCGCTTCACATAGTTATTTTTTGTACCAAACATACAAATCACAGAGTCTGCTTACCAGCTGACCCCCAAGTATCATCTGAATCCATCCATCAAAGCACTTTGAAAAGACCCCCTTGTGTTTCTTGTAAATCTTGTTTTGAGCATACCTTAAATACTGGTTGTTGCCACAAATTTCAGTAAAGAGGAGTGAAGCAATTAAACATCCCTACTGCTAATACAATTGGAAAAATATCTTGGCTTATATCACATTTCAGAGTAATAGCTATACAATAATTTAATAATTACAGTTTATTTTGGAAAGACAAGGGGGATCCAGTAGATATAGTATACTTAGATTTTGTTGAAGCAAAGGCTTCCCTCTGCTTTGGCGGCTAACAAACAACTTTATTGATCAGTAAGCCACAGTGTGAGCCAAATATAGTCCCAGCAGAGCCCGGCCCAGTAAGGTTGGCTAATACAATGAATCCTAGTATCTTTATTCCCTTAACCAAACAGACTGATGTCAGGGCATCCAATTACAGAAATCACCAATTAAACTCAGAAAGACAAAACCGTTATCAGCAAAGATGGAGGGCAGGTACTAGGGAGTAAGGCTCCCTTTACAACCATCTCAATTAACACATTTCAATAGCACATCTGTCTGGCCTGGCACATGGGGTGATAGAAAGTTCACTCTGGTCTACGTGCTAAAGCAGGAAGCTGAAATGGTTTCTGTTATACAAGATGGCTTCTGGCTAAATATGAAAATGGTTTCCACAATTTCCAGAAAGCCTTTGACAAGGTCCCTCACCAAAGTCTCTTGTGTAAATTAGGTTGTCATGGGATAAGAGGGAAGATCCTTTCATGGATTGAGAACTGGTTAAAAGACAGGAAACAAAGGGTAAGAATAAATGGTAAATTTTCAGAATGGAGAGGGGTAACTAGTGGTGTTCCGCAAGAGTCAGTCCCAGGAACACTCCTATTCAATTTATTCATAGATGGTCTAGAGAAAGGGGCAAGCAGTGAGGTGGGAAAGTTTGCGGATGACACTAAACTGTTCAAGATAGTCAAGACAAAAGCAGACTGTGAAGAACTTCAGAAAGATCTCACCAAACTGAGTGATTGGGCAACAAAATGGCAAATGAAATTTCATGTTGATAAATGTAAAGTAATGCACATTGGAAAAAATAACCCCAACTATGCATACAATATGATGGGGGCTAATGTAGCTACAACTAATCAGGAAAGAGATCTTGCAGTTATCGTGTATAGTTCTCTGAAAACGTCCATGCAGTGTGCAGCAGCAGTCAAAAAAGCAAACAGGATGTTAGGAATGATTAAAAACAGGATAGAAAATAAGACGAAGAATATCTTACTGCCCCTATATAAAACTATGGTACGCCCACATCTTGACTATTGCATACAGATGTGGTCTCCTCACCTCAAAAAAGATATTTTGGCATTAGAAAAGGTTCAGAAAAGGGCGACTAAAATGATTAGGGGTTTGGAACGATTCCCATATGAGAAGAGGCTAAAGAGACTGGGACTTTTCAGTTTAGAAAAGAGGAGACTGAAGGGGAATATGATAGAGGTCTATAAAATCATGAGTGGTGTGGAGAAGGTGAATAAAGAAAAGTTATTTACTTGTTCCCGTAATATAAAAACTAGAGGACACCAAATGAAATTAATGGGTAGTAGGTTTAAAACTAATAAAAGAAAGTTCTTCACACAGCACAGTCAACCTGTGGAACTCATTGCCAGAGGAGGCTGTGAAGGCTAAGACTATAACGGAGTTTAAAAAGAGATAGATAAATTCATGAAGGTTAGGTCCATAAAATGCTGTTAGCCAGGGGGGTAGGGAATGGTGTCCCTAGCCTCTGTTTGTCAAAGGCTGGAGATGGATGGTAGGAGACAAATCACTTGATCATTGTCTTCGGTTCACCCCCTCTGGGGCGCCTGGCACCAGCCACTGTCGGCAGACAGAATATTGGGCTAGATGGACCTTTGGTCTGACCCAGTATGTCTGTTCTTATATTCTTATGTTCTTATTTCAGAATAACGGCCTTTATTCCGAAATAACTGTGCAGTGTAGAAGTAGCCCAGATGACTTTGTCTTCAGCAAAAGTATTTTAAAGCATATTGAGCAGCAAAACTGATTAAGTCATGGATAAGTACTTGTAATTAGCCAGCCCTCAGCCTTGACTCAGATGTAGTCTCTTTGAGTGGCTTACACTGGGCTTCTTATGGGAGCCCCCACTCCTGGGCAATCTCATTGTTCCCAGCATGAGGTCACTTCACTTCCAAGGTCTATTCTGTGTCCAGCTACAGTTCACTTGTGTCTAGTCCTTGGAGGTATTCCCTGGCTCCTGCCACAGGTCACTGGCAAGAAGCAGTCCAGCAGGGTTGCTCATCTGTAACAAGCTTGTAGTGTCAGGTGGCCCCAAACAGAGGGAGGTGGGGAAGGAAAGGCTGAGCTGACAAGCACTTGCTAGAAACCTTTTTGATCCTGCGAAAACTCTTCCCCCTTGTCTGTGGTCAGCCTCACTTGTTAAGTACCACGTCTTCATGTGGAACATCTTCTGCACGTGTGTCTAATGCATGCTGTGCTGCCTGAATGCAGGAATGCTTGTTAACCTTTCTACCAGAAGGCTGGGGAGAGGTCTTCTCCTAGTACTTTTCTGTCTTTCTCTATCTGTTGATTTTTCTCTTATAGTTAGTGAATTTTTTGGGCCAGAGGCCATCTTTTTGGTCTGTATTTATACAACACCTTGCACAAGGTGGTCCTGCCCCATGCCTGGGGCTCCTCAGTGCTACACAATAAGGGTATGTCTACACTACAGCACTAATTCGAACTAACTTAATTCGAATTAGTTAATTCGAACTAAGCTAATTCGAACTAACGCGTCTAGAACTAAAAACTAGTTTGAATTAACGTTTTACTAATTCAAACTAGCATGTCCACATTGAATGGACCCTGAACGGAGGTTAAGGATGGCCGGAAGCAGTGCCGGCAGGGCATCAGATTAGGACTTAGAGCGTGGAGCTGCTGTCTCAGGCTAGCCGAGGGCTGTGCTTAAAGGGTCCTGACCCCCACCCCGGACAGACAGTTCTCAGGGGTTCCCCGCTTGCTTGTCTAACTCGATGAGGGACAGCAAAGCAGTCCTGGCTTGGAGTGCCCTGAATGCCCACACTCGGCACATCACAGCACTCGGTCATCAGCCCAGCTGCACTTGCCGCAGGCTGCCATCCGGGGGAGGGCCAATCGGAGAGCTTCAGGAGAGCTTCCACCCCGAGGAGCCCGCAGAGCCAGCCCAGTCTTCCCCATCAGGGGCTCGTACTCCATTTCTCCCTCACCTCCTTCCACTTACCCCTCCCTAGCCCCCCTTCCTGATGTACAAAATAAACGACATGTGTGTTCAAAAATAGAAACTCTCTTTATTGAACAAAACTGGGGGCGACTGGGAAAAGGAGGTGGGAGAGGGGAAGAGAGAGGGTGGGAGAGGGGAGGGCAACTAAAATGATCAGGGGTTTGGAACAGGTCCCATATGAAGAGAGGCTAAAGAGACTGGGACTTTTCAGCTTAGAAAAGAGGAGACGGAGGGGCATATGATAGAGGTCTATAAAAGCACGAGTGGTGTGGAGAGGGTGCATAAAGAAAAGTTCTTCATTAGTTCCCATAATAGAAGGACTAGAGGACACCAAATGAAATGAATGGGTAGCAGGCTTCAAATTAATAACAGAAAGTTCTTCTTCAGAAAGCAAATAGTCAACCTGTGGAACTCCTTGCTGCAGGAGGCTGTGAAGGCTAGAACTATAACAGAGTTTAAAGAGAAATTAGATAAATTCATGGAGGCTGGGTCCATGGAGTGCTATTAGCCAGGGGATAGAAATGGTGTCCCTGGCCTCTGTTTTGGAAGGCTGGAGATGGAAGGCACGAGACAAATGGCTTGGTCATTGTCTTCAGTCCATCCCCTCCTGGGTAGCTGGTGTTGGCCGCTGTCGGCAGACAGGCTACTCAGCTAGATGGACCTTTGATCTGACCCAGCGTGGCCGTTCTAAGTTCAGGGCTCAGGGTCGGGGGTCTCACTGGACCACCTTGATTTTCATGCACACCTGCTCCTGGGTGGCCAGGCTGGCAGCTATCCTGCCCTAGATGGCCACTTTCCTGTGCCTAGTGCGGAGGTCGTGGATGAGGTCCACAATGTCCGCACTAGATCAGGTGGGCGCCCGCCTCTTGCGGCCCCGGGCAGGCTCCTGGGAGCCGCCAGCCTGGTCCCGGGAAGAGGTGGAGGGCTGAATGGCAGCGGGTGGCTGGCTCGTGCCGTGCCAGGTGCAGGGTCTGCTGGCTGGGTGCTGGCAGGCTTGCACCTGGCACGGGCTCCATAGCCAGACCATGCCCCTTTAAGGGCTCCGGGGCCGGGAGGGGGGCAGATGAGTTTCCCTGATGGTGCCCAGAGTGGCCACCAGGGAAAGCTGGGGAGAGCTAGCCTCCCACTAGTTCGAATTAAGTGGCTACACAGCCCTTAATTTGAACTACTTAATTCGAACTAGGCGTTAGTCCTAGTAGAATGAGGTTTACATAGTTCAAATTAAGCGCTCTGCTAGTTCGAATTAAGTTCGAACTAGCGGTTTGTATGTGTAGCGCTTATCAAAGTTAATTTGAACTAATGTCTGTTAGTTCGAATTAACTTTGTAGTGCAGACATACCCTAAGAGAAATAATAATGATTAATAATGAGCCAAAAATGAAAGTGTGAGATCACAGTGAGTCTGCTTTTAAAATTGCAGCAATACTAATTTACACCAGCTCAGGAGCTGAGCAATGCATTTAGAATTATAGAAGTCGGCCTCCCTAGGGGTGTGTCTACATAGAAGAGCATAACTCGAAATAAGCTACGCAAATTGAGCTATGTCAATTGTGTAGCTTATTTCAAAATAGCTTATTTTCTAAATTGGGAGCATCTACGCAGCATTTATTTCAAAATAGAGCACTCTTCCTCCAACTTCCTTTACCCTTGTACTATGAAGGTTACAGGAGTCAGAGTAAGAAGTCCTCCATCTTGACAGTATTTCAACATTATTTTGAAATAACTGCCCGCTGTGTAGATGTGGACTAAGTTATTTCTAAATAACACTAGTTATTTCAAAATAATGTTGCTATGTAGATGTACCCTAGAAGATTTCTGCTGATAAATGTGTTTCTGAGGCTATGTCTACACTGCCGGTTTTTGCTGGCAGAGCGTATGCTAATGAAGTACTCATTAGCATTTGTCACGCTAATGAGCATACTCATTAGCATTTGTCACGCTGTCATTAGCATATTCTCTTACCAAGGCTTTTTGTGCAAGAGGTTTTTGCGCAAAAAACTAGCAGTTTAGATGGATCCATTTTGCCCAAAAACTCCCTTTTGAGCAACATCCTTATGCCTCAAAATAGGAGGTATACAGATCTTGCGCAAAAGGGAGTTTTTGCATGAAACGGATACTTCTACACGGATCTTGCACAAAAGGGAGTTTTTGCACAAAACAGAGCTGTCTACAGTGCTTGTTTTTACGCAAAAACCTCTTGCACAAAAAGCCTTGGGCAGAGAATATGCTAATGACAGCATGATAAATGCTAATGAGCGCTTCATTAGCATACTCTCTGCCGACAAAAGCCAGCAATATAGACATGGCCTGAGATTACAGCATTTCCTGGTATTAAAGGAAATTACTTACATTGAAGATCTGTTAGTAAAACTAGATCTGAACAATGCTTTCCTAAGCATATTAGTCAGTCCACTTTAGAAAAAAAAAATCCTCAAATTCGGTTGGAGAGGGATTGCATATCACTACAGAGTGACAAGTTAATCTTTTTAAAGATTATCATGGATATTCAGAATGCTTCCGTTTCCTACAGTAAGTTTCCTGAGAAGTCTAGATGTGAGAGTTTTGATCCTGTCAGCAATATTCAGATTGCTACTGCTTCACGCATATTTAAGTCTTTTATTCTTGGAAGTCCATTTTCTAATGTCCATAAAAATTCAGATAACGTGAAAGATTAATAGCTTATTTCTTTAGTACATTGGTGGGCAATCTGTGGCCCACCGAGGATCTGTGTGTGTGGCCACAAGACATTTTGTTTATCATTGCCCATGCACGAAGTTGCCAGATTCTGCTGGTTTTAACTGCGTAGATTTTTTTTCTACCATTATTACAGTAGTGACCTGTACTTAAAGCAAGGGCATATGAAGTGAGTTACATGCTCGGGGAGCTAAGAGCCTCCATGGGCCCATAAGGAAGGTGTGTGTGGGGGGGTTCAGTTCCGCGCTTCCGCGCTCCCAGGGCAGCCAATCCTCTGCATCACCTGGGGCGCAATGTGGCCCCCTCCAGCCCTGAGACCCACATGGAGCATGCAGTGCAGCACTCCAGTGGCAATTTAAAGAGGCACAGTAACAGCATCCAGGAACTCCAGGCAACATCAGGACCCAGGGCAACAGGTCTGTCAGCAGGCCCGTGCATGCTAATTGCACACAACATTGTGAGAGCCGTGTGCTCCCTCAGCATCTAATCAGTGCTACTACAATTCAGTCAGCACACTCCACAAATTCTAGGTGCACAAAGCACAGTTAGTAAAACTGCCCTATCCCGGGAGACCATCTTGGTTACAATGATCTTGCAGCCCACTGAGATGAAGGAGGGCCACTCATGCAGCCCACTCACTAGTCTAGGTTGCCCAGTATTGAGTCAATGGCCTCCATTTATGTGATTTAGTTTGGATAAACATGGTCTGACCAGGGGACAATACTCTCCTTTTCTTAGTTCCAGTCATACTTCTACTTAAGCAGTGGGAATTTGATTATTGACTCAAACTGATTAATATTGGGATCTTTCTATTTATTGGACAAATCCTGAGGAGCCTCAAATAATGACTGTACAATAATAATTTTACCAACTGCTAAGCACAGCCACATGCAAAGGCAGAATGTGCCAATTAATGGTAAACCTACATAACTGGTCAGAAATACAGTCGATATGAACAATAGAGACTTTAAATAAATTAAAATAAAACAAATCCCTTTCATTAAAATTTGTATTGTTCTCTAAAACGTATTTTAGTCCTGGGAGAATTCTTCAATTGCTGAATTTGGAGCCATAGTAAAATTTCAGAAGTCTCCTAGGACTGATATTTACAACATAAGTACAGTATAATTAGATTTGGTCTTGAGACATCTGTATTAAAATCTTAATTTTATTTTTCAATTAATTTGTGGAATTTTGTTGCTTTTTTGACTATGGTTGTGAATGTTGAGTCACACGTTTTTAGATTTAGGAGTTATTCTAGAGAAATCATCTCATCTTTGGTAATAATTTAATCAGATACAGAAACATACATAGGCTGCTTCAATTGCATGTTCATTTCGAACCTTAAGTCTTATCTGAGCTTTTATATCAGATATTTGGATTATTATACAACCTTGGGATTTTATCAGTTAATTATAATGAATTGTAATAAAGCATATTTGTGATGTTCCTGCTTTATTATTAAACAATTCTTTTCTGAGAATTAAGACTGCTCAGCAGATTTCAGAGCAGATTCTCAGTGTTGGCAAGTTGCCATAGCGCCATGGAAGTGGATAGAGCTATGGCAACTTACACCAACTAAGACTATGTCCCTTTGGGTTTCCAAAAGCCAAGTTCAGGTTTTCTAAAATATCTCAAATGCTCTATTTTCCAGGACAACAAAATGAAGCAGATCTGCCAAGTTTAAATACATGCAGCAGCCTGCACTCACATAGGCACACACACAGGGTATGTCTACACTACAAAGTTAATTCGAACTAACAGACGTTAGTTCGAATTAACTTTAATAGGTGCTACACTAGCGCTCCACTAGTTCGAATTTAAATCGAACTAGCAGAGCGCTTAGTTCGAACTGGGAAAACCTCATTTTACGAGGATTAAGCCTAGTTCGAACTAGCTAGTTCGAATTAAGGGGTGTGTAGCCCCTTAATTCGAACTAGTGGGAGGCTAGCCCTCTCCAGGTTTCCCTGGTGGCCACTCTGGCCAACACCAGGGAAACTCGTCTGCCCCCCTCCCGGCCCCGAACCCCTTAAAGGGGCACGGGCTGGCTATGGTGCCCGTGCCAGGTGCAATCCTGCCAGCACCCAGCCAGCAGACCCTGCACCTAGCATGGATCGAGCCACCCACCCGATGCCCCCCAGCCCTCCCCCTCTTCCCGGGACCAGGCTGGCGGCTCCCGGAAGCTTGCCCGGGACCGCAAGAGGCGGGCACCCGCCTGGGCTAGTGCAGACATCATGGACCTCGTCCATTATCTCTGCACTAGGCACAGGAAAGTGGCCGTCTAGGGCAGGAGAGCTGCCAGCCTGGCCACCCAGGAGCAGGTGTGCAAGAGAATCAAGGGGGTCCACTGAGACCCCCGACCCTGAGCTTACAATGGCCGTCCTGGGTCAGACCAAAGGTCCATCTAGCCCAGTAGCCTGTCTGCCAACAGCGGCCAACCCTAGGGACCCTGGAGGGGATGGACCGAAGACAGTGACCAAGCCATTTGTCTCGTGCCATCCCTCTCCAGCCTTCCACAAACCTTGGGCAGGGACACCACTACTATCCCCTGGCTGATACCACTCCATGGACCCAGCCTCCATGACTTGATCTCACTTCCCTTTAAACTCTGTTCTAGTTCTAGCCTTTACAGCCTCCAGCAGCAAGGAGTTCCACAGGTTGACTCTTTGCTTTGTGAAGAACAACTTTCTGTTACTAGTTTGAAGCCTGCTACCCATTCATTTCCTTTGGTGTCCTCTGGTCCTTCTTTATGGGATCTAATGAAGAACTTTTCTATATGCACCGTCTCCACCCAACTCCTGCTTTTAGAGACCTCTATCCTGTCCCCCCTCCGTCTCCTCTTTTCTAAGCTGAAAAGTCCCAGTCTCTTTAACCTCTCTTCATATGGGACCTGTTCCCAAACCCTGATCATTTTAGTTGCCCTCCCCTCTCCCAGCCTCTCTCTTCCGCTCTCCCACCTCCTTTTCCCAGTCTCCCCCAGTTTTGTTCGATAAAGACAGATTCCATTTTGGAAGACACGTTATCTTTATTTTGTACATCAAGAAGAGGGGCTAGGAAAGGGTAAGTGGAAGGAGGTGAGGGAGGAATGGGGCACGAGCCCCCGATGGGGAGGACTGGGCTGGCTCTGCGGGCTTCTGGGGGTGGAAGCTCTCCTGCAGCCACCCAATTGCCCCCTCTCCCCAGATTGCAGCCTGCGGCAAGTGCAGCCGGGCTGATGGCCGAGTGCTGTGATGTGCCCAGTGTGGGTAGTCTGGGCAATCCAAGCCAGGACTGCTTTGCAAGTGGGGCACCCCTGAGAACTGTCTGTCCGGGGTGGGGGTCGGGACCCTTTAAGCACAGCTCTCGGCTAGCCTGAGACAGCATCTCCACGCTCTAAGTCCTCCTCTGATGCCCTGCTGGCGCTGCTTCTGGCCATCCTTAAGCCCGGTTCAGGGTCCACTTAATGTGGACATGCTAGTTCGAATTAGCAAAACGCTAATTCGAACTAGTTTTTAGTTCTAGACGCGTTAGTTCGAATTAGCTTAGTTCGAATTAACTAATTCGAACTAAGTTAGTTCGAATTAATGTTGTAGTGGAGACGTACCCACATATACTATGTACATACCTGCAGAAAATATGCATATTAAATAGCCTGATAAGGCTCTTAAAATTCAGCTTTTACCATAGCGGCTAAATGCAACCAAAATGGCAAAGAGCAAATAAACTATCCAAAAGGTTACAGTCTTCTGCCCCCTTTGTTTCATTACATTCATACAAACACAATTGTGCATGGTGTCATGACATTTGGAATGGCTTATCACTGTGAATTTCTACGTCAGGGCAGACTGTCACAAGAAGTTTGGCTGTGTGCCTTGGTTTTATGTTCTATAATTAGATTTCCCCAACCTAGTAACAAACGTGAGCTCCTGAATTACTATAACAGTCTTACAGTGGAATCACAGACAGTCTCCATAGGATCTCCAGTCTTTCTTGTAGTTTAGGTAACCTGGACATAGTGATGAATGACCACTTACACCAAAAATCACAAAATATTCAGGTTGCTTCCAGTTTCAAGGGACTCGTCACTTCTTTTAGATCAACTGGTTTCTTAGATCAGACACTAAAGACAATGCCTGGAGCCAAGTGTGTAATAAACAATCTAAAAGTTTATTAACTGTGAAAATGAAGCAAGAGAGCTATTTACAGGTTAAAGAAATACACATTAGATTCAGTTTATGTCCTTAGAGTGAAAGAATTGTAGTGATCCTGTCAATCCAAAATGTCTTAGAGGGCAGAGCCAGTTTGACCCTGAGGATCTCTGCTTTATTGTAATGTATCTGGCCTTATGAGAGTTCAGATAGCAAAGAGATGAAAAATCTTCTTGTCAACTATTTTTTTCCCTTCTTCAGTATTCAGATTGGTAGGACGAGATGTTCTGCACTTCTCCCTGGATGAGTGGGGCAATTAATGCCCCATCTTGGGTGATGGTGGTAGGGAATGATTCACATACCTAGGTTCATAAGTTCAGGGCAATTTTTTTCAAGATTATAAAGCAAAATGTACATATTGGCATATATTATGGAATACAGACATTACAAGTGAGATTAGTTTACAAACATTTCATAGAATCTGAACTCTAAATATATTCAGATAAGAATGCTATCTGCTTTAAGCAAAACTAATACATAGGCGAGCTGATTTGGTTTCCAGCTAAATGAGTTTGTCAGTTCTTAGCTAAATGCCTATGGCCTTAGCCCAAGCTGGCACTTGGTTTAGTAATGTCACCTTTCACCCCATGCAAAACTGGTGTAGGAAGGGGTGTCATTGCCATATCCTATTCTGGATAAGGCATCAGCCACTATATTTTATTTTCCCTTAATATGGATTGTTTCCATGTCAAATTCCTGTAGTGTTAAATTCAATGCATAGTTCTATAATTAATTCTCTTAGCTTGGTGTAACCATATGAGAGGGGAATTATCTGCTGAAACCTGAATTTTTTAATTGTACAAATAAAGTATAAATTGCTTCTCAGCCCAAACAACAGCATAGCGTTCAATGACAGCATAGTTCTCTTCAGTGGAGGCTAGGTTTTTTTTACTCAAGAAAGCAATGGGATGTCTTGTTTTCCACCTTATTCTCCATTAGCACTGCACCCAATTCAAAGTTAGAAGCATCAAGCATGAATGGTTGGCTGAAATCAAGGCTTACCAAATCTGCTTTTCATATCCTGAAAGCTTTTTTTCATTAGTTGGCCAGACCAATAAAGAATTGAACCTGCTTCTTGGTTTTGGGGGCAGGCCAGCTCTTACTAGCTTTTACTTTTAAATGATCAGGTGAACAGAACCACTGCCCACCTTGTGTTAAAGATAACTCTGTAGTTCCCATTTTACACTTGAAGACTTTAATGGTGAGGTTGGCTTCCCTAAGCCTTTGTAACAGTATTCCCACATGATTCAAGAGGTCTTGCCAGGAGCTAGTGAAAATAACCAGATCATCTATAAGACCCTGGCAAAGCTCTATCTCTGCAACACTCCATAGCCTCTGAAAGGTTAATTAATTAATCTAAAAAGCATAACCTTAACCATATAAGTCAGATTCAACTATAAAAGGGGATTTTTCTTGGGCCTCAGTATCTGAGGAAATTTGCCAGTGCCCGTGAATCAGATCCACTGTGCTTATGAATTTTTCACCTCCAAATAGATCCAACAGATTCTCTAGTTAGGGTGTAGGGAATGGGTCAGGTTAGGGTGATAACATTTAACATCCTGAAGTCCACATGGTTTTATCTGTTTTAGGTTCCATCACAATAGGAGACGCCCTTGGACTTTTTGACTTAGAAATTACCCCCATCTCCAGCATGCTAGCTACATCTTCTTGTACTTGTTTCTGCATTTTTTCCTTAGCACAATATGTCTTGGAAGCCTTGAAGTTTCACTGGAATTTACAATCCTGTCAGTTAAACCTGGCTGGTTGGAAAATATGTCTGTGGTGCTTCCAAGGGGTTAACATTTCCTGCTTCTGGTCGAGATTTAGATCTTCACACATCTGAGTGCTTTCAAGGGGACTCTTTTTCTTGCTCTCCCTGACTAAACCAATGAAAGTTGGTGTGATCGGCACAACAAATTATATTCACTTTCATATCCCTTTTGTGGTAAGCTTTTAAATCTTTGACATGTACAGTTTTTACAGCTCTCCTGCCTTGAGGCGTCTGTGTACTAAAAGTAATTTCATTCACTCTTCTCATCACCTCACCTGTTATACCAAATCTTTTGAGATTTCTGACTTCTATGAGGGTTCTCTTGCACTAAATCCATCACAGCCTATAAATTATCTTTAAAATAAGTTATATATTCCCTTACAGGCCCTCCCATCTCCTTGGTACCGCACTTCCAAACCCCTGAATCAAATCTAAGGGCCTCCTCACTTGCTCCCCATACAGCAGATGAAAGGGGACAAAGCCAGTAGATTCGTGGGGATCACTTCTGTGCACAAATAGTAAAAAAAGGGAATAATCCATCCCAGTCACTCTCCTTCCTAGTGTCATGCATGGCTTTCAAAATTCTATTAAAGCGTTCTATTAGGCCATTCGTTTCTGGGTGATATGGAGAAGCCATTATATGTGCCTCTCCACATAATTCCCATACTTTTTAAAGAACTATTGTCATTTAATTTGCACAATGGTCTGTCAAGATCTCCCTGGAAAAACCTACACTCCTAAAAATGGTGAAGAAAGCTATAGCCACCATTTCAGATCGCTTCTATATTAGATAGTGCTGTGGTTTCAGAGTACCCAGTGGCAGAATCCACTACAGCTAATATATATTTCTTTCCATTCCTGGAAGGTTTAGTGAGGGACCCACAATACCCACAGACACCTGGGCAAATAACTCTTTAATTATGGACAGAGGTTGTAATGGTGCTTTTCAGAGTCCCTTCAATCTCTTATACTTCTGACATAAGTGACAACTCTTATACTAATCTTTTGAAAACAACACGTGGTCCTGTGGCACCTTAGACACTAACCAAAATATACAGAATCATGAGCTCTCATGGGCACTCCAGTTCATCTGATATAAATATCTTGGTTTCTGTTATTTTCATATAAATATATATAAAAACAGCAAAAGGAGTACCTGTCACTTGTTACATATTTGAGATGAGTGATATTGTCAAACATTTTAAGATTTTTGTACTTCAGATCGATAGGGCTCAGGGATAATTATAAACCTTTTCAGTACATTTTCTTTAAATTTTGTATACAACTTAGCATAATCCTTCTCCATATCGTTAAAAATTTGTTTTGCCTTCCCAGCTTTGCCTTCCCAGTTAATGCGACCTTATCCTTTGAAATCTTGTGGAGGTCACACAGTCTTTCAGTACTAGACAGAATTTTCTCCATACAGTCAGTCTCCTGATTAATTGAATGAGGAGGTGTTCTCACTGGCCAAGGCTGCTGCTTTTGCTACTCCAGTACTTCGAGCTGCAATGCTTGAGCTTCCACTCTGTTTTTAGCATGCTTTCTCTTCAGCTTGCAATTGTTCCATAGATCTGTGGTGTGCTTCTTCCCCAATTTCAGTGCTTGGTTTGCGTCTTTGGTAGGCTTTTTCCTTCGTCCCCTTCGTTTCCTTCTTCTTAATCTGGAGTTCCATCCTTCTGGTGCTCATGTTCTCCCTGCACTGCCTGGTGCTTCTGCCAAACCACTTCTACTGCAGTGGTCTCTGTGTCATTTGGTGTAGTGAGGTGTAGACCCTGTTCTTTGGTCAAAGTCTATGAGCAACGCTCTCAGTTCCTGATTTGTGGCTTTCTTTTAATGGACTGTTCCCCTATTTTTACATAATTTTTCAAGGTCTTTTGGGTCAAGACTTTCCTATCACTGTGATTCACACATTGTGACTAATCTTTAGCCTTTAGAAATTCTCAAATTTAAACTTAACAGCACTGGAGTTATGATTTATAACCATTTGACCTGTGGCATGTGAATCCCGCCAAGACTATACCAGTTGTCAGGCTGTCTGGAATGGCTCATGTCCATAAGTGCCTACCTGAGGACAAACTGTCAAAAGCAGGATGGAGACCCGAAGCTGGGTGTGACGGGGCGTACTCTCCCCGCAGTGAACAGAAGGGGGTTAACTCAGCCCTGAGAGACGAGAAGGCCACGGCCCCTTTACCTTACTGGGCATGCTTGGGCTGGACTGCTATAAAAGACAGCAGCTCCACTGAGTTGGGGCTGGCAACTGAAGGGAGAGGACGTGCTTGGCCAGCTCCCTGCAAACCCCAGTGACTGCCCAAATGCCGAGATCCTACCACACAGGTTCAAGACCCGAGGCATCTAGAGACTGTACAGGTTCCAGAAGCAAGTGGAAGTAGCCAAATCCTAGAGGAAGGAGGGGAGATGGAGAGCCACCAGCAAGTGGAGACAAATGAAGCAGGAAGCAGCACAGGGTCAGCGATGGCTACAGGGTGAATGAGCCACTGTTGGAGAGTCAGCGTGTTGCAGCTGGAATTTCCCCACTGACACAGTGGCTACAGCAAGCCACTAGCAGGGTCCTTGGCTGGGGTCCAGTGGAGTGGGAGGGCCTGGATCCCCCTGCCAGGGGATGTAAACTTTTCCCCTATCAATTGCCTCTTAAATAGACTCTGATCATTGGGTCACATTGGGACTATTGAACTGTGCTGCCCTGCCAATAGGGGCTAGATGTAGATTCTGATCAGGGGACTAGAGGAAAGGAGTAGACAGACTTTGGTGTGTGAGGTTAGAGACACCGGCTGGGGAGAAAAGGGATGAATGCAAATGTGTCAGGTGTCAGGCAGACGCCTTCACCCCCACCCTGAATGGGGCCTTTACCTCCGCCATGGGACACTGGGATGATATGTTCTATAACTAGATTTCACCTACCCAGTAACATGTGAACTCCTGACTTACCTATAACAATCTTACCGTGGAGTCATATGTAGTCCTCCTAAACTCTCCGGTCTATTTTACCACCCTGGTAACTTGGGCAGAGCTCTAAATGGTAACTTGCACCAAAAATCACAAAATATTCAGGTTGCTTCGAATCCCAAGAGACCAGTCACTTCCTCTGATCATTTGAAGAAGTGGGTTGTACCCACGAAAGCTCATGATACCATCTACATGTTGGTATCTTAAACCTGACAACAAAGACAATGCCCGTGGCCAATCCTTTAAAAAACTATCGAAGGGTTTATTTACTAGGAAAAAATAAGAGATTTATTTAAGGATAAAACAAGTAAGCATATAAGAGAAATTAGTTGCAATTTAAATCCCAAGAGTGACAGATTTGTAGTGATCTGTCGGTTCAATATGTCTTTCAGAGCAGACCCAGTAGGATGTGTGTACATGTGTACAGGGTGGGTTGGCACACAGGCCAGCCTGATAACAGAAAGGAGAAGTGTGGTGAACATATACACTTCTGTAGTTCTGTACTAGTAAATGGGCATGGCTGATAGCATTGATTGTAATACGTTACTGTACTTTTAAAAATAATGTCATTATGATACTTAAATTTGCATACAACTGCACTTATTTGGTGCCCAAGATTTCCCTCCATTTCATGTGGGCTTTTACCTATGGTTCTTTGAAACTGTTCACAGTCATATGTGAAATTACTTTGTTCTGCTCTTGCTGAGGGCATTCATCGTTCAATATTTGATTTTTTCTTGCCCGCTAGTGCACAATAGATCTCTCCTGTTTGTTCTTTAGTCAATAAATAAAAGTGGCTTTTACCAAACAGGTTGAGAGTTCAGCATTTTTCACTTTTCAGAGAGGAGCATTCAAACACATTTCTGAAGAACCATTCATTGGTTTCAAAATACTGCCTGCCAAGATGTGAGCTTCTTCAGACCAGAAACACTTTCTGTAAGCTCAAAAGTGTATCTCTTTCTCCAATAGGAGTTGATCCAATACAAAATATTCCGTCATCCACCTTTTGTCTCTAATATCAGGAATGATAAACCCTGGCAAATAAAAAAGAATAGTTTTAATAAAAAACACTATGTCACTGTTTTGTAGATGAGGGATGATATAAAGAATTCAGCTTTGGAAGAAGTTTTTTTCTTTTCCTAATTCATTGTTGCCAAAAAAAAAATCAGCAGCCAGTTGGTTAGCAGGTTTGTACTTTAAAAGATCACTAAATAATGTTAACAAATTGTAATATAATAGAGTCTGAGGGCACTGCTGAGAGGATCAAATCAGGGTGAATTGCTTAGGAAACAGGGCTGCTTACAGCCAAAGACTGGGGATTCTTCATTATAAGGCACCAAATCATCCACAAGGAACACTTCAGCTGCCACACTGGCCAGCAAGAAGTCACACAAGCAACTCCCCTAGACACTTCAGCTTTTCCTGTGACACAACCAGTACCATACCCTACACTGATGAGAGGTTATGAAAACCAGTCTCACCAAATCCAAACAAGTACTTATCCCAAAGGACCAGCCACATTCACAGGTCCACTTATACCTTAGATTTTACCCCAAAGAGCATGCTGTGCCAGTCCTCTAGAATCTAAAGATTTATTGAAAGAAAGAAAGAAAGAAAGAAAGAAAGAAAGAAAGAAAGAAAGAAAGAAAGAAAGAAAGAAAGAAAGAAAGAAAGAAAGAAAGAAAGAAAGAAAGAAAGAAAGAAAGAAAGAAAGAAAGAAAGAAAAGGTTGAAATTACATTATATGCACCAATCACAAAGTTCCTCGTGCAGGCTCTGAGCAGAAATGAAGTAAACTGCTATCTTAAAAGTCTCTGGAGTACATCCTTTGTTAAGATGGGCCATCAGTTCTTTTGGGTCCAATTCAAAGCAAAGCTGCTTCTGAAGTGATAAGCTGGAGTGAAGACAAATTGAGCAGCCTCTAGAGCCGTTTTTATAATTTTGCCCATGTGGAGGGAATCCCATTGTTCTCGCTGTGTGAAGGTACCTCCCAAAATGGAATTTTTCACATGAGCAAGTCCCCTTACCGTACATGACTTGGTCCTTTTTTGGTAAGTGACCACAGTGTACCTGCTTGACTGCAGGTTTACAGCAGAATTCCTCAGATGTTTATTGGTAACACGGCCCATTGTCAAAGAAGCACTGCTATTCACTCAGGGTGTGTCTAGACTACACCTCTCTGTTGACAGAGAGATGTAGATTAGGCACATCGAAATTGCTAATGAAGCGGGGCTTTAAATATCCCACACTTCATTAGCATAAACATGGCAACTGCTTTTTTCGAAACAGAGCTTTTTTGAAAAAAACCCCCGGCAGTCTAGACACGGATCTGTTGAAAAATAAAGCCTTTTTCGAAAGATCCCTTATCCCTCATAAAATGTGGTTTACAGGATCTTTCAAAAAAGGCTTTATTTTTCGACAAATCCACATCTAGACTGACGGGGTTTTTTTTCAAAAAAGCTCCGTTTAAAAAAAAAACCCGATGGCCATGTTTATGCTAATGAAGTGCGGGATATTTAAAGCCTCACTTCATTAGCAATTTTGATGTGCCTAATCTACCTCTATCTGTCAACAGAAAGGTGTAGTCTAGACACACTCTTAGTAGCCACCCTTCATACTAGGTGGGTGATGCCTGCTGCTGTCTCTCAGAAGCAACAGTGGGTGCAACAAGGATCTGCATGTTCATATTAAAATCCAGTAACATCACACAAGTACAACACCACCATTTCAAAACCTTTGAAAGAGCTTTCTGGTGATTAACAGTGTCCCATTTTTGGTGTGCTTTGCATAGCATGTTTTGAAGATGGACTGCACTGCTTAATTTGAGGATTTGGTAAGGAGCTGAGCTAGGATAACTATTAGGTTGGTGCCCAGTCTAAAAATCAATATAAGTAAAAGTCCATTAAAATTTGTGTGTTTTCTCCCAGATAGCCTGTATAGAAGATTATGATTGAAATGCCACTAACCACAGACCTGTTAAGTAGTGAAGGAGCCTGGCCAGTCTTACTATTCATGAATCACAGTCCTAGTATCCTGCAAACTCTACAGGGCCACTAACGCGTGTCTGCCTATCATAGTGGACCAGTCCAGTCAGTGGTGGGATTTTCCACTTCCCGTAGGCCAGTCAGAGACATTGCCTCTGGATCTTAATTTATACACCAATACAAACAACTTACATATTGCACTTCTAACATGGTCAGTTACCACCACCAGCAGAGCTTCACAGACGATTAATGAGCCCAGCCCCGTCAGTCATCTCCATGCATGGAGCTCTGAGCCTCTGACTGGGTGGGGCTGATTAAACACCTTTGAAGCTCTGCTGCTGTGTAACATAGAGGGAACACTGGCTACCACCCTCTGATGGGTCTAGTTGCCCCCCATTACTTTGTACATATTGGTTCAGTCAAAACCTCTATCCATCACACTGTCACCCTGACCTTATATTATATTCAGTATATTTCTGTATCATCCTTTGGGAGAGTGTCTGTACCATACTCACTATAAGGATATTCTGGTCCCATCCTTCGGAAATATGTTTGTGTGAGCATCTGTGTGTTTTTTGAATAACAGTCCAGTTCTTGCTAAGTTCTGTGAGCCTACACAGAGGCAGAGCCTGACTTCTGCTCACAGTCTGTCTCTTGCTAATTTTGCTTTATATTAGCAAGATTTGACCACTACTTTAGTTCAGCCCTTAGGTCTCACACTAGGCCTCTGATATAAGAGTTTATGTCTTAGGCTTCCTTTCCACTACAGATGGTATGATGACCCTCCAAAACTAAGAATATGCTGAGCTCTGAAGGGAAATCTAGCACATTTGGAAGATAAGTGATCTCACATCAGGGCTTGATGCTCTCCAACCTATCCTACCTTAACCAAATCCCTTCCCACTTTTGAGAGCTTCCTTTTGGATTTGCGGGAGAGAGGGACTCATCAAACACAGGCAGCCAACATCCTTCAGTGGGCAGATGGCTGGAAGCTGTGGCCATGTTGATTTATGCCAGCTGAGGATCTGGCCTTGTGACTAAGTTTATATAGTTTCCAAATCCTAATATGGAAAATCCTGCATATGATAGCATGCCATGTGTATTACTAGATATTAAGTTATGATTTCAATCAAGCTCTTTACCTTCATTTTAAAGATACATTAATTAGAGTAGGAAAAGCTTTATGTTCTCATGATGCTGTTCAAACACGGGGGAGGGGGAAACGTAATATAAAACAACAGAATGTAGCAAAGGAGATGGGAGTGAGTCAGATTATTATGAAGTATATAACTAAGTTAGAATTTAAGAATAGTCATACTAGGTCAGACTAAAGGTCCATCTAGCCCAGTATCCTGTCCTCCGACAGTGGACAGTGCCAGGTGCCCCAGGGGGAATGAGCAGAATATGTGATCATCAAGTGATCTCTCCCTTGTCACCCGTTTCCAGCCTCTGACAAAAAGAGGCTAGGGACACCACTCCTGGCTAATAAGCATTGATGGACCTAACCTCACTGAATGCATCTAGTTCTTTTTTGAACTCTGTTGAAGTGAATTGTGAGTATTGAATAAATGAAAGCTCTGGTAATGCCATATAAATATTCTTACTGTTTCTATTAGCAAGCTTTGCATTTGGGTTCTCTCAACAACATTTACAATTGTTATGAACACTTCTTTCCCCGACCTTGTTTCCTTAGGTGACAATGCAGATCAGAGAAAGAAGATGTACAGTTCAGGCATAAGATGATGGGAATGTAAAGTGAGGTTTTGAAAAGTCTGTTGCAGTGCGTTTAGATAACACTGTGAATTCAAAACGATCCCTGTATTTTCACAGTTGTATATCAGAGGTACTCTACCTATTCAAATCCTACCTTTTTTAACAAGCTTGTACAAAAGAGGAACGGCCTATTTATAGCAAAAAGTCTACCTTTTATCATTCATTTGTTGACTTATATAGCACGTTGACAGTTGTGACTACGTGCTTTCCATCAAATATTTATTATTTTTCCTAGTGTCCTAAAATAATTGCTCAATAAACCATGAGTAGCCTGTCCCTGAAGATGTCTTTTGTCATTCATATAAATGAAAAAGAAATTAAATGTTCACTCAGAAGCCTGACAGAACAGTAAATCTGTCTTTCTTCTGTCTGTTTAATATATAAATATTAGCAGATGTACCTGACGTTGCTTGGGTCTTTAAGCGAAGTAATGGGTTTTCAGATTTGTTTGGAATATAAAAGAAAAATGTACATGCTTTATGGAAATGGTTGTATTTTTAAAAAATGAAGGGAAAAAAGAAGTTTCTCTTAATAAAAGAAGGAAAGTGATTCAAACATTAGATAGAGCTTGTGGGTAGACAATATTTACAGTTTTTCTGTCTTTTGCTAGAATAAGAAGAGGGTGGGGGTGCAGGAGTGAGGGCAGGGTCTGGGAGAGTTGGGGGGCCCAGGGCAGGGAGTGGAGGGAGTTGGAGTGAGAGCAGGAGGTATGGGCTGAGGGCACAGGGTTCAGTGTGGGGGGGAGCTCAGGGCAGTAAGTGGGGGAGCAGAAGTCTGGGCAAGGATTTGCAGTATGGGGGCTCAGGGCATGGGGCACAGGGGGTAAGAGGTGGGGTGCTGGAGTGAAGGCTGGGAGTGGGGAACTCAGGTTTTGGTAAGGGTGCTCAGGGCAGCGTATGAGGCTCAGAACGGGGGGGAGCTCAGGGTGGGATATATGGATGCCGGAATTAGGGCTTAGGGTGGGAGGTACAGGACTCAGGGCAGGGGGCAAAGGGCAAAGGCTTAGAAGGCCAGGAAGGGGAACTTAAATGGGGCTGTACTCCCCAGCCAGTGGTTCCTCTTGGAGGGTTGGGGCTGTGCTCCCCAGCTGGCCCCTCCTCTGAGAGATTGTCCAGTGGCGGGGGGGGGGGGGTGGTCTGTGGGCTGACCCTGACCTCCAGTTGCCTCCCCTCACCCTGCAGCTGGTTGGAGGGTTGAGGCTCAGGAGGCTGACCCCAGGCTCCTGCAGCCCCCACATCCTGCAGCTGGTCAGGGGGGGTGATCCGGGGGGCCCGGACCCTTGGCCTGCAGCAGCCCCCGCACCTTGCAGCTGGTTGGGTGGGGTGGGGTTCTGTGATTTCTGACCTTGACCTGTTTTGGGCAGGGTGCTCTCTTGGGTGGGGGCCAGGCTGCACTGCCCAACCCCAGGGATGGTCCTGTGGAGCCTGGGGCAGAAGGGGGACTTCCCCCCATTCATCACTGTGTGAGATAGGGGACCACTTACCCAGTCCTGTGGTTGACCATGTGGTGTTCCATCCCCAGCTGGCCACTCTCCTGCTGGTGCAAGTATTTCCAGTAGTCACTCTGCAGTATAGCTGTCTCATATGCTTGCTGCCTCCAGAGGTCACTCAGAAGTATCATTGTCCTCCAAATAGCCCCTCCTCTTTCCATTTTATGGAAAGCAATCTCATTCCAGGCACTTCCCATTTTCCTGGTATAACCAGACCCTGACCTTGGCTTAAATTAGGGTAAGAGGAAGCTGCATACCAAATTTGGTGGGCCTAGCTCTTAGGGTATGTCTACACTACAGCACTAATTCGACCTAACTTAGTTCAAATTAGTTAATTCGAACTAAGCTAATTCGAATTAGCGCATCTAGACTTAAAAACTAGTTCGAATTAGCATTTTGCTAATTCAAACTAGCATGTCCACACTGAGTGGAACCTGAACCGAGGTTAAGGAAGTCCGGAAGAAGTGCCAGCAGGGCATCAGATTAGGACTTAGAGCGTAGAGCTGCTGTCTCAGGCTAGCCGAGGGCTGTGCTTAAAGGGACCCGACCCCCACCCCGGACAGACAGTTCTCAGGGGTTCCCCGCTTGCAAAGCAGTCCTGCCTCGGAGTGTCCTGAGTGCCCACACTCGGCACATCACAGCACTCGGCCATCAGCCTGGCTGCACTTGCCACAGGCTGCCATCCGGAGGGGAAGTTAATCGAGGGGGCTGCAGGAGAGCTTCCACCCCAAGGAGCCCGCAGAGCCAGCCCAGTCCTCTCCATCGGGGGCTCGTACCCCATTCCTCCCTCACCTCCTTCCACTTACCCCTCCCTAGCCCCCCTTCCTGATGTACAAAATAAAGGACACGTGTGTTCAAAAATAGAAACTCTCTTTATTGAACAAAACTGGGGGAGACTGGGAAAAGGAGGTGGGAGAGGGGAAGGCAACTTAAATGATCAGGGGTTTGGAACAGATCCCATATGAAGAGAGGCTAAAGAGACTGGGACTTTTCAGCTTAGAAAAGAGGAGACTGAGGGGGGATATGATAGAGGTCTATAAAATCATGAATGGTGTGGAGAGGGTGCATCAAGAAAAGTTCTTCATTAGTTCCCATAATAGAAGGACTAGAGGACACCAAATGAAATGAATGGGTAGCAGGCTTCAAACTAATAACAGAAAGTTCTTCTTCACAAAGCAAATAGTCAACCTGTGGAACTCCTTGCTGCAGGAGGCTGTGCAGGCTAGAACTATAACAGAGTTTAAAGAGAAGTTAGATCAAGTCATGGAGGTTTGGTCCATGGAGTGCTATTAGCCAGAGGGTAGGAATGGTGTCCCTGCCCTCTGTTTGTGGAAGGCTGGAGATGGATGGCATGAGACAAATGGCTTGGTCTATCCCCTCCAGGGTAACTAGTGTTGGCCGCTGTCGGCAGACAGTTGGCCGATGTCGGCAGTGGGCTAGATGGACCTTTGTTCTGACCCAGTACGGCCATTGTAAGCTCAGGGCTCAGGGTTGGGGGTCTCACTGGATCACCATGATTTTCATGCAAACCTGTTCCTGGGTGGCCAGGCTGGCAGCTCTCCTGCCCTAGACGGCCACTTTCCTGTGCCTAGTGCGGAGGTCGTGGATGAGGTCCACGATCTCCGCACTAGACCAGGCGGGCGCCCGCCTCTTGCGGCCCCGGGCAGGCTCCCGGGAGCCGCCAGCCTGGTCCTGGGAAGAGGCGGAGGGCTGGGTGGCAGTGGGTGGCTGGCTCAAGCCGTGCCAGGTGCAGGGTCTGCTGGCTGGGTGCCGGCAGGCTTGCACCTGGCACGGGCACCGTAGCCAGCCCGTGCCCCTTTAAGGGCTCCGGGGCCAGGAGGGGGGCAGACGAGTTTCCCTGATGGTGCCCAGAGTGGCCACCAGGGAAAGCTGGGGACGGCTAGCCTCCCACTAGTTCGAATTAAGTGCCTACACAGCCCTTAATTCTAACTAGTTAATTCGAACTAGGCGTTAGTCCTCGTAGAATGAGGTTTACCTAGTTCGAATTAAGCGCACCACTAGTTTGAATTAAGTTCAAACTAGCGGTTTGCATGTGTAGCGCCTATCAAAGTTAATTCAAACTAATGTCTGTTAGTTCGAATTAACTTTGTAGTGTAAACATACCCTTACTGTTTAGGAGGAGTCCTTGAACATACAGACTCGCAGACAAATGGATAGACTCGCAGAGAGATACATGTACAGATCCCTAAAATATATTTATAGATACATACACAAACAACAAAATCCTATAGATATTTTAACCCGCCAAAATTAGTTACATGCATGCCACCACATCTCATTTGCATCTTGTTTGTAATTACAAATGTATGTGCCCTGCGGTTTCTATTTTATAAATCACATATGAAACGTAACAGCATTTTATTGCATGTCATTGTACAGATATATAGTATATATTTTTTATTTTTGTCAGCAGAGAACTAAACGACAGTCAAGTGCCTGCAGTGTGTATAAAGTAACATCTTGTTATGGTCTGCAGGTCCCATGTGAGAACTTGCAGTGCGCTCATTAAAATTACAGCAGCAGGATAGCCAGAATAAATTGCCACCAAACATTTGACTATGACACTTATGTCTGTTATCTCTTGTCAACGCCTATAGACATGTCACTGTGAATTATCCATGAAGATCACATTGACAGCATTATGGACTTCAGTTACTGCTCCAGCCTCCTATTTAGCTACATGGTCATAGTCTAAATAAGAGGGGATTGAGTGAGACTAGCACAGGAATAGTTATATTGTTGTGATGTGATAAATGTGAGACACTCACAGTATTGAGAGTCTCCAGGGATTTGTAAAGAGGAAAATTAGGGCAGTTGGTGTCATTCTAATTATACTCAAATAATGCAAACATAATTTCAACTCAAACAGATATTAAATTAAAAACAATTATTACAACAAGGCAGATCAAGGTTAAAATGAATATCTTACTGATTTTGTTTCAATTTTTCCAAAAAGTAGGTATTTTAAGCCTGTATTTAATTTTTAAATGTTATAATGTTTAGAAATTCTGGGATTATGATTTCATTTCTATTTGGTGTGCTAATTCCCACTGATTTATGCTTGTGTATGTGTCATAGATTTTAAGGCCAGAAGCAGGCCCGCTGACCGGGGTGGGAGAAAGGGGACAGTTGCCCGGGGCCTGGTGATTCGAATGGGTCCAGGGCTCCCGGCCACTACTGCTGTTATTACTGCAGTGATGACAGGAGCCCTGGATCTCTTTGAATCACCACTGGTGTGCCAGAGCCACTGAGGGCTGCCCAGACCAGACCTTTCTTCCTGAGGGAGCCGGGTTCCCCTACACCTGGTCCCAACCCCACTGGCCAGAAGGGACCTTTAGGGTAATCTAGTCTGACCTCATATATCACACCTAATAATTTCTGTATCAGGTCCATAACTTCTGGTTGAGCAATAGCATATCTTTTAGAAAGATATCCAATCTTGTTTCAGGTGATGGAGAATTCCCTTAGTAAGTCATTCCACTGGTTAATTATCTTCACTGTTAAACATTTGTGCTTATTTCAACTTTGAATTTTTCTAGCTTCAGCTTTCAGCTACTGGGCCTTGTTATGCCTTCGTCTGCTAGATTAAAGAGCCCTCCATTATAAGAAATCTCTCTATGCAGCTACATGTAGACAGTGATTAAGTACCTTCTCAACCTTCTCTTTCATAAGGTAAATAGATGCAGGTTCTTAACTCTGTCAGTATAAGGCAGTTTTCCAAACCCTGTCATTCTTGTGTCACTTTTCTGAATACTTTCCAATTTTTCAGTATCTTTTTTTAAAAAGCCTGAACACTGACCTAGGCCCAATATTCCAACAGTTGACTCATTGCTATATACCAATTGTGTAATCCTATTTAATATTGCCCTGTTTATGCAGTCAGGGGTTATATTGCCCTTTTGGCTTGTGTTCAGCTGGTTGTCTGCCAGGGTCCCCAAGTCACTGCTTTCCTGGTGGGAGTTCTCCACCCTGTAAGTGTGACCTACATTCTTTATTCTTAAATGATTAATTTGTATTTGGTGATATTAAAATTTTGCGTGAATGAAAGTTTAGCAGATTACTCTGTGTCTCTAAGCTGTCATTACCACCCCTTGTATTTCTGTGTCATCTGCAGACTTTTCCAGCCATAAATTTTGTATTTCCCCACAGATCACTGATTAAGATTTTGAATAACCCTGAACCAAAAATATACCCCTGCAGGACTCCACTACAAAGCATATCTGTTCAGTGATGAGTCCCCTTAACAATTACTTTGAGATGTGTCAGGTAGTCAGTTTTTAATTCATTTAATATTTAACTTTGACCAAGTATTTAAATCTTAGTTGCTGAAGTAGTTATTCTCTCAGATTTACACGCAACTTTGTTCTTCTGAAGGATACAGTTGTACTGCAGCTACATCTGCTATATCTATTTGGAAAGTGGACTTCTATTACTGGAGCTCTCAATCCAATTCCTGTAGGACTATTCACATCCTTAAAGATAAGCACATGTTCAAATGGCATGGGGAAGAGGCCAAAGTTCTTACAACTTTGAAATATTGATCCCTAAAAGAGGAACTTTATAACCAAATGCTCTTCTCAAGTATTTCCAAATAGGAATCCTCCCTTGTCTTGCTGAAGTGCTGATTTTCCTTTTTTTAAGGCAGATAAATCCTATGAGCAGCGTTCCCTTAAGAATGGCACAGACCAAATAAAAAGAGACCAGTGTTATAAAAAGTGCTGCATTGAGGCCCTCAGAAATGTGATATTTATCCTTTCTAGCCATTGAATTCAATGGAGCTATACCAATTTACACCAGCTGAAGATCTGCCCAGAATACCTAAAGGCTACGTCTACACTGGCCCCTTTTCCGGAAGGGGCATGTTAATTTCAGCGATCGCAATAGGGAAATCCGCGGGGGATTTAAATATCCCCCGCGGCATTTAAATAAAAATGTCCGCCGCTTTTTTCCGGCTTTTAGAAAAGCCGGAAAAGAGCGTCTACACTGGCCCCGATCCTCCGGAAAAAGCGCCCTTTTCCGGAGGATCTTATTCCTACTTTTCTAAAAGCCGGAAAAAAGCGGCGGACATTTTTATTTAAATGCCGCGGGGGATATTTAAATCCCCCGCGGATTTCCCTATTGCGATCGCTGAAATTAACATGCCCCTTCCAGAAAAGGGGCCAGTGTAGATGTAGCCTATGGCTACGTCTACACTGGCCCCTTCTTCAAAGTAGGAATAAGAGATCCTCCGGAAAAGGGCTTTATTCCGGAGGATCGCGCCAGTCTAGATGCTTTTTTTCCGGCTTGGGGAAAAGCTGGAAAAAAGCATCTAGACTGGCGCGATCCTCAGGAATAAAGCCCTTTTCCGGAGGATCTCTTATTCCTACTTCAAAATAGGAATAAGAGATCCTACAGAAAAGGGCTTTATTCCGGAGGATCGCGCCAGTCTCGATGCTTTTTTCCGGCTTTTCCCCAAGCCGGAAAAAATGCGGCGGCCATGTTTATTTAAATCCCGCGGGGGATATTTAAATCCCCCGCAGATTTCCCTATTCCCAAGTTCAAAATTAGCATGCCCCTTCCGAAGAAGGGGCCAGTGTAGACGTAGCCATATAGTTTTGAGTTCACTGACCAGCTGGACAATTAGATGTTTTGAATTTAATGATCTAGAAAAAAAAAGTTGTGACTGCTTGAGATATCCATTTCTAATATTTGCTGTTTTTTTCAATACTATTCTCTGTACTCTCAGATGAAGATGATGCTTTTCCCAACTGCATAGTGCCAGATAAAACCAAAAAAGTCCTCTCTTTCTAGACTGGTAGTAATTAAAATATCCTCTTTTCATAAGATGAATACTCTCCACTGCTCCTTTAATCTCCTCCTCTACATAGCAGTTCTCTTTCTCCCTGTTTATTCTGTAACAACTTCTCTCTTCTTTTCAAAGTCAGAGACACTAGCACCCTACAAAGAATATTTCCCATGATGAGCAGCTGTTGCACTTGTTTTCAAACAGGTATTTCAACTGCTTGGAGATATAGACACACAATGATCCCTTGTTAGTCATCACATTTTGCAGGATGTGAGGATGGACTAGCAGACAATTAAGGGAATAAACTGCTAAAATACTATTTTGGGAGGGCTGCTTTCATTCTTTAGAATGATGCTTGCTGCTGTAGACTATAGGTATGAAATAGTTTTGATATCACAATAGGCAATGTTTTCTTCTTGGTACCATCTGTGAAAACTTGTAGCTTGAAGATGAAATATTTGTGATTAAAAGTATAAATATCCTCCCCATTTATGTGTGGAATGTGCTATCCTTTGAGTTTTATAAATTAATATTACCTTTGTTCACAACATATCATAGTTGACTATAATTTGAACAGTACACATCTTTTTTTGAAAATGGCTAACATACTTATTTTATGATGGAGTTTGATTATGTGTATACCTAATTTCTCTTTCATAAGGAACTACTGTACATGTGGAATTTAATTTGTTTTTCTTTAGTATTGCACTTTGGTGTTGACATCAGTTAACTGAACACAATTAATTCATTAGGTAGAAATTACAAAATTGTAAAACAGGTGGCCATAGAAAGGGAGAATAACAACATTTGTGGGAGATTGAAACAATTATAGTTATATTCTAGAGGTCAGAGATTTTTTTCAGATGTTACTCATGTTGAACATTATTCTAGAGATTCAGTGATGACATGTCTGTATTGAATTGTGAACCCAGTTTTGCATTGTGACTTCCATTTTGCGTGATACATGACTTTTGATGTTCTCTGTTGAAAAGCCAGTCTGCCAAGACAAGGCTAGTCTATTCCAGACACTTTCCTGCCAGGGAGGTCTGTTGGACAGCTCAGAAAAGATTATCAATGAAAGGATAATAAGGGACTATCAACTTTGAATGACTCTCAGTGACTTCCCCCCACAGAAGACAGTTGGGACTCACATAGATAGGGGCTGGAATTTTCTAGTTTGCAGAAAGGGTTTTACTTTACGAAAAGGGGAGGTCTTCCACTGCCATTGACATGTCAGCAAACTGGGCTGAAGAGCAAGAGAAAGCAACAACCTGCCTTGCTTGAACTGCTGACCTTACTCCCAGGTCTGTGTTCCCTGGAGTCTTTCTCCTGACTGACCCAAGGCTACTTTAAACCCCACAGCATGTCTCCTGTTAGTCTCATGCCTTGTTACATGTCCCTTATACTCATACTCTGGCTGGGAGGTTGGCACAAGTAAGGTGGAGCCAGCTTATACAATTCTTTAGATAGTTTACCCTTACATTTCTTTGTATTGAGAGTTTGCATCTGCTCTAAAAGAAGTGTGTTTTTGAGTGTATATATTAAATGTGTATTTTATTAGGGGATAACTTGTCTATACAAGGGGGAAGTGGAGGCACCAGGAACATTCTTTCTCTTGCAGCCCTGAGCAAGTAACTAGCACTGACACTGTGCTAGGTCAGTGCCACTGCTAGCCTCCTTTAGGGGGTAAGGTGAAGGGGAAAGTCATTTTCCCTTTACTGGCAGCAGCCAGCCACACTGAGCCACTGCAGAGAGAAGTGCATGCTGTACTCTTTGTAAGGGTAGCAGAGCATCAAGTCCAGGAACTATGGCTATCAGCCAGTATTTCTCCTCAACCTCTCTTGTGCCAATTCAGACCCTATGCATATTATTTTATGTCACAATATGCCTATGAAACCAGTAACAATGGCTAATAAAAACTCCAGTTCTGAGCCATTACTTCTCAAAAGTACTGTTCATTGTAAAGAGTTTTAAAATGCTTACATTAAATTATGAATCAGTGATTGTCATTGCGGAGCCTTTGCCATTATCTTTGAAAACTCATGGAGATCAGGAGAGATACCAGATGATTAGAAAAAGGCAAATGTAGTGCCCATCTTTAAAAAAGAGGAAGAAGGACAATCCAGGAAACTACAGACCAGTCAGCCTTACCTCAGTCCCTGGAAAAATCATGGAGAGAATCCTCAAAGAATCCATTTTGAGGCACTTGGAAGAGGGGAAAGTGATCAGGAATAGTCAACATGGATTCACAAAGGGCAAGTTGTGCCTGACCAATCTGATTAGCTTCTATGATGAGGTAACTGGCTCTGTGGATATGGGAAAGTCAGTGAATGTGATATACCTTGACTTTAGCAAAGCTTTTGATACAGTGTCCCACAATATTCTTGTCAGCAAGTTAAGGGAATATGGATTGGATAAATGGACTGTAAGATGGATAGAAAGCTGGCTAGACTGTCAGGCCCAACAGGTAGCGATCAACGGCTCGATCTCAGGTTGGTGGTCGGTTTCTAGCAGAGTACCCCTGGGATCTGTTCTAGGACCGGTTTTAGTTCAACATTTGTATTAATTACCTAGGTGAGGGGATGGATTGCATCCTCAGAAAGTTTGCAGCTGACACTAAGCTAGGGGGAGAGGTAGATACACTGGAGGGCAGGGATAGGGTCCATAGTGACCTGGACAGATTAGAGGATTGGGCCAAAAGAAATCTGATGAGGTTCAACAAAGACAAGTGTAGAGTCCTGCATTTGGGACAGAATCTCAAGCATTGTTACAGACTGGGGACCGACTGGCTAAGTAGCAGTTCTGCAGAAAAGGACCTGGGGATTACAATGGATGAGAAGCTGGATATGAGTCAACAGTGTGCCCTTGTAGCCAAGAAGGCTAATGGCATATTAGGGTGCATTAGGAGGAGCATTGCCAGCAGATCTAGAGAAGTGATTTTTCCCCTTTATTAGGCTCTGGTGAGGCAACCCCTGGATTATTGCATCTAGTTCTTGCACCCCCCCTTCCTCTTCCCACTATAGAAAGGATGTGGTCGCATTGGAGAGAGTCCAGCGAAGGGCGACCAAAATGATTAGGGGGCTGGAGTGTGTGACCTATGAAAAAAGACTGAGGGATTTGGGTTTGTTTAGTCTGCAGTAGAGAAGAGTGAGGGGGGATTTGATAGCAGCCTTCCATTTCCTGAAGGGAGGTTCCAAAGAGGAGGGCCTATTTGAAATCATGGGAAGGTGGGCAGGCAAAGCCCGCCCACGTTCTAAAAGCCCCTCCCCAACCTTATGGGAGGGACACTGAACCCATGTTCAACTGAGTCCGGGGGATCCAAAGAGGAGGGAGAAAGGCTGTCCACAGTAGTGATGGATGGCAGAACAAAGAGCAATGGTCTCAAGTTACGGTGGGAGAGGTCCAGGTTGGACATTAGGGAAACTATTTCACTAGGAGGGTGGCAAAGTACTGGAATGGGTTACATAGGGAGGTGTTGGAATCTCCATCCCTAGTGGTTTTTAAGTCTCAGCTTGACAGGGCCCTGTCTGGGTTGACTTAGTTGGGATTGGTCCTGGCTTGGTCAGGGGGCTGGACTGGATGACCTCCTGAGGTCTCTTCCAGCTCTATGATTCTATGAAATAGTTGTTTTAATAAAAACAACAATTTTGGAGATTCCTACAGTGAAAAGTTCCATGCATCAGAGAATAAGGCCATCCTTCTCTATCTGGCTGGTCACAGAAATGTATGCCACTGGAATTCTCACGTTCCTGCAGCTAATGATATTATGAATGAGTTTAAATTGGCCTTGCTCCTCTCTCTTCACTTCTCTCCCTATCCCCTGATCTCTTCTGTTTTAAGCTTTAGTCCCTTTGGGTATGTCTACCCTTGCACACTCTTTCGATAGTGGGATGGAAATGAAGACATTTGAACTTGCAAATGAAGCCAGGATTTACATATCCCATGCTTTATTTGCATAATTGCATTATGGCACTATTTCAAAATACAAAATGTGGTGTAGATGCGGTTATTTCAGGAGAACACCCTTCTTCCAAAATAACTGTTAAACTTCATTTTACGTAGTTTGCCATTTTTGGCCAATGGGAGCTGCAAGAAGTGGTGGCCCAGCCCACTTTGTGTAGCTTCCATTGGCCGGGAATGGTGTACCGCAGCTACTGAGAGCTGCAAGCAGCTATGCCTGCGGACGCTCAGATAAAAAAAAGCATCTCATGACCAGCTAGCAGCTTACTTTTACAAGCCATGGCCCAAAGTTTGAAAACCCCTTTACTAACTGATCTAATGTGAGTTTAAATCCTTCTACACTTACCTATTTTAATTAAAGATGTATAAATGTTAACTAGATTTAGATATGTCTGGTTCAGTGAGGTATATTTTGTGTCGTGGGACATTGTAGCTGTATGCCAGTATGGACATTTTCTTCTTCTTTTGAAAGAGAAGGTGGCAGTGACATTAAGCTCTGGTTAAAAGTAGCAAAGTAGCATCACAGAATTCTTAATAAAGCTTTAGTTTTGTCTGCAGGCAAAGTAGGCTGTAGTCCCTCATTAATGTTTCCGATCATGAGTTTGAATGAACTTCACCTTGCACTAGAAGGGGAATTGATAAGTATAACCAGCGTCAGAATGAACTGTGCCTTCACACCTAGAGATAAACTGGAATAAAAGACTTCCAGAGCACACCGTGTTTGCACAGACACATTTACTCTCCCTGATGGTGCAGCAGATGGAGCCGCTTTGCCAAAATGATCAATTTGGGCTGATTTGGGGTTACAAATCACTCTAGTGTTTGAATGCAGGCGTAAGGAAATGTTATCCTTACTGTGTGAGTAAAAGGTCACAGAACTGTGTGCTTGCATATCCTGATTAAGTCACTGTAAACTGAATCTCACTTGCTAAGGAAGGGGTAGAAATGCCAAATCCCAAGAAAAGGAAAGGAGTAGAAACAGGTGTTTCTGTTTGGTGGTATGGAGTTCTAGACACCATTTGACCTACCGCTCTCCCATGTTTAAAGACAGAGCTGACTGGACTCAATTGAGGGTATGTCTACACTACAGAGTTTTGTCGGAAAAACAGCTGTTTTTCTGACAAAACCTGAGTTGTGTCCACATTGCAGTCGTGTTCTTTTGAAAGTAAATCAAAAGAACAGAGGGGTTTTTCCAACTTTGGTACTCCTCTTCCTACAAGGAAGAAGCCTAGTTCTGAAAGAGCTCTTTCGGAAAAAGGCATGTGTGGACAGGGAGGGGGTTTTCTTTCAAAACAAGAGGCTCCCAGGAAATAACACAGGTGCCCTGGTGGACACTCCGTCCATACTGATCACAACTCTATAGTTCCTGTCTCCTGCCAGCTCTTAAAGCTGCAGGCACCCTGAGCAAGCCTTGTGGCAGGCAGCCTGTCTGAGAGCAGCAGCCTGACTGCGTAGTTCTCCCTGCCACCTCCATGGTGGAGCCACAAGCACCCCGCGACCCCCCTGGCCCTTACAGGGAGCAGCCCCAGGACCCACCCATGGGGACCAGAAGGCGGGCACCCTCCTGGTCCGAAGTGGAGATCCTGTCCCTCCTCGAGCTGAGGGGTGAGAAGGAGACATTGCAGGATCTCTGCTCCAAGCACCTCAACACCAAGATCTTCGAGCGCATGTCTGAGTCCCTTGCGGAGCGTGGACACCCACCCTGGACCTTGGAACAGGTCCAGAGTAAGGTGAAGGATCTCCGCCAGGTATATGTCCAGGCCAGAGAGCGCAGCTTGTGCTCAGGGGCAGGACCCCACACCTGCCCCTATTACCAGGAGCTCCACCAGATCCCAGGGAGTGGGGAAACGTCTTCCCCATCCGTTCTTGTGGATGCTGGCCGGAGGTCACGGCGGAGGATGAGGAGGGCCAGCAGGAGGAGGAAGAGATGGACACCGTCACCCTGTCCTTGGAGCCAGTGCCTGTCACCAGGATGTCTCCCAGGCCTCGTCTGACATCAGGAAGGGTTCTTCAGGTGAATGCTCTCAGTTTGTCACACACAGAGTGGGGGAGGCAGGCACACGGGGTGGGGTGCAAGTGTCTCGGGCTGCTCGGGCTGGACATTGTGCTGCAGTCTGTGCATGTGGAACCATGTGCAGTGTTAGTGTGTGGCACACAGATGCAGCAGGCAGCCCCTGAGCATGGGTGGGATTCTACTGCCAGGCTCAGGAGAGGCCACACAAGTCCTGTCCCTCCCTTCCCCCCCCCTGCTCGGGGGGGGGGAGGGGAGGAGGCCATCCTGGCACCTGTCATGGCTGGAAGCAGGCTAGCCACAAGGGTGCAGGCACAACCCCAGACACCCTGAGGAGCGCTGCACATAGTACGCGGGCATGCCTGCACATGTGAAGCACATCCTGCATCCACAGACAGTGCTGCAAGCCGCAGGTGTGTGCAGACCCCAGGGAGTGCCAGGGTGCTCCTGGCTCTTCTGCCGCCCGTGGGATCCCACTGTGGATGGACACTTCCCTTGTCTGCTTGTCCGGAGGATGGGGGAAGTGGGCAGCATGGTTTCCTGGGCACCTTGGGGCCCCGTGAGGCATGGCCTGCTGTGCAGCCCACACATGGCCTTGCTCTTGGGACATACCTCTCCTCTGGCCTGAGGATTGTTGGTCGCTGCTCACACAGGAGGGCATGGCCTCAGGGACAGTGTCTGCATGGATGACTGACCATCTCTCCCTCTTTGTGTTCTCCTCAGCCGGACCAGTCGGGACTGAGGGAGGAGCCATGCCACCCGTGCCAGCTGCCTCAGCCCAGAGGAGCCAAAAGCTCCCCAGGGTCCAGGAAGACCTCCTGCAGCAGCACATCAGCCTCCTGCACAACATGCAGCAGACCCTGGCAGAGAAGATCCGTGAGGATGCTGACTTCCTGTGACCAGCTCATGCAGCGGTGCGATAGCATGTGTGCTGTCATGAGAGAAATGACGGCACACCCACCTGCTGACGCTCCTCCTGCCTACTACCCTCCTGCCACCCCTGCTATGCCCATTCCCCCTCCCCACGTGATGCCTATTGCCCCTGCCCCCCCTAACCCTGGTCCAGCCCTCCCTCCTGCCCAGCCCCTTCTGGTCCCTGGACCCACCCAACTCTGATGAGGTCCCTGCACATCTAGCCGCTCCCCATGACACTCTGTGCCCCCCCTTCCTCCAGGTTATCAGCCCCGCCCTCCTTTTTTTAATGAAAGATAAATACAGATTTCATTTTGTTGGAAATGAAACAGATGTTTTTATTAAGATGTGAGGGAAAGAGCAAAGGGGGAGGGGTTGTGTTGGGAAAGGAATGGGGCAGCAAGCCAGAGGCCCCTGTTGGGGAGGCCCTCGGGAGACTTACTGGGATCTTTGAGACAACCTCTCCCGCAGGGCCTCCCGGATGCGTGCCCCGGCCTGATGGGCCTGGCGGATGGCAGCTGTCTGTGACTGCTTGAAGGCTCGCCCCTCATGGCTGGCGTCTGCTCCCCACCCTGGGAGGAAGGCCTCGACCTTCCTCTCCACAATGTTGTGGAGGACGCAACATGCCGCTACCACCTCGGGGATGTTGTGCTCGCCCACGTCCAGGTGGGTTAGCAGGCACCTGAACCATGCCTTGAGGCGGCTGAAAGCACACTCTATCTGGATTCTGGCCTGGTTCAGGCAGGCATTAAATTGGTCCCTGCTGGGGTCTAGGTATCCGGTATAAGGCTTCACAAGCCACAGCATCAGGGGGTAAGCTGAGTCCCCCCACAATGCACAATGACATCTGCACGTCCCCAACTGCTAGTTCATGGTGGGGGAAGAATTTGCTGCCCTCAGCTTTTCGTACAGGCTACAGTTCCAAAACACGCAGGCATCATGTGCCCTTTATGATCACCCGACAAAAATGTCTGTGAATTGTCCACAGTGATCGACCAGGGCCTGTAGCACCATTGAGAAGTAGCCCTTCTTAGTAATATACTGGGCCGCTCAATGCTCTGGTGCACGGATCAGTATGTGGGTCCCATCTATGGTTGCAGTGTGGTTTGGGAACCCCAGGGCAGCAAATCCAGCCACGATCAAGTCCAGGTCTCCCAGGCAGATGACCCTCCACCTCAGGATGGAGTTGATGGCCCTCACAACCTGCAAGAGACAAACAAACACAGAAACCAGAGAATGAGAGAGGGAGTGCCTGAGCCCTTGGGAGGTGCCCGCCCCCTTTCCTTCCCTCCCCTCCTCTCCCATACCCCAAACACCCCAGGGACCACCCCTTATGAAGCGATCCCCCCAGCAGCAGGCCTATGTGAGTGCAGGATGGCACAATCCCACAGGGACGGGGCTTTCCCCCACAGCTCCCAATCCCCCTGTCCCAAGGGACCCCCTTTTCCAGGGCTCCCACCCCCGCCACCTACAGGGACTGCAGTCCCAGAGTGACTTACCTCCATGAGGAGGGCCCTAACGGTGGACTTCCCCATGCCAAACTGGTTGCCCACCAATCGGTAGCTGTCTGGGGTGGCGAGCTTCCAGATGGCAACTGCGACCCGCTTTTCCGGGGGGGTGGCAGGCTGCAAGTGGGTGTCGTGTCTCTGGAGGGGAGGGGCGAGTCAGGCACATAGCTCAAAAAAGTGGCCTTTTGCATGCAAAAGTTTTAGAGCCACTCCTGGTTGTGCCACCAGTCCATGATCTGCCGGAACTGGTGTCGAGCATCCAAAAATTCCTCTCTACTGTAGGGCGCAGTTGCCAGAGTATAACTCATGGTTCCAGGGAGAGGGTCCCTAGAATGAGCTCAGGATCAAGCTCAGTCAGAACCAGGAAAGCCGCCAGCACAAAGTTCTGCAAAAACTGCAGCATGGCCATGTGGGGCCATCACATGCCCCGTGGCAACTCTGGCTCCATGGCATCAAGAGAAAAGCTATTTGCATAGTGTCATTATGAATATCTTAAGGTAGCTGAGTGGTAGAAATGTAGCCGTGTTAGTCTGGTGCAGCTGAAACAAAAAACAGGACTATGTAGCACTTTAAAGACTAACAAGATGGTTTAATAGGTGATGAGCTTTCATGGGAAAGACCCACTTCCTCAGATTCCCACGAAAGCTCATCACCTATTAAACCATCTTGTTAGTCTTTAAAGTGCTAGACAGTCCTGTTTTTTGTTTAAGGTAGCTGAGTTTGGAGAGGTCAGTGAAGAGGAATGCACTGTGTTCAAGGACCATTCAAGACATGGAAAAGGGTTTTCATGGTGCCAAAGGCCAGGTTTTGAAGATGAAATGGTAGGATTGAGGAAGTATAGGTACAACGAGAGAAAGGACAGTGCTTAAAAACTGGGGAAGAAGAGGAATTTAGTGCAAAGATGATTGAGGAATAGCAGATTTGAACCTTGAACTTTTATAATCAGTAGCCTGCATAGACTGCACCACCATATTTAATATATAGCAAACTGCAGCAGCATTGTGTGCTTTAGGACTTGTCAGGCCACATCTGGCCACCTATAGTAAATCTGAAATTATGCTTCTGCACCTTTCAAAAGGCTCAGTCCAGGAGGAGGAGAGTCAAAGAGGCCTATTTGGCCATAAGATACTGAGCTTCTTCAGGAGTAAAAGTTGATCTACAGTCAAATTTATAGCAGCCCTAGAGGTTGCTTTAATTTATGACAGCCTTCCCCTGTTGCCTATGGCTGTTCTTCAGATCAGAATAGCCAGAATGATTATCCTGCAGTCAATCCCTCTCAAGCCCCTGGCTCTACCATAGCATGGAAGGCCTGTGTGCCGCACATACCAGCCTTGTGCTAGTCTTGCACCAGGACTGTTTCCTTGGTGACTGTACACCATTCAAGCACAATCAGGCCCAGTGGCTCTTTGCAGAAGAAAAAGTGACTTCCTTTTATTAGGGTAGGAAAGAAGCACACTGTGGGTATGTCTATACTGCATGCTAATTTCGAAATAAGCTATTCCGGAATAGTTATTCCAAAATATCTTATTTCAAAATAGCATGTCTACTCTGCAGGGAAGCCTCAAAATTAGTCCAAGGCAGGCTTCCCTAATGTAGACGTGGTATCTTGATTTAGAGCCCCAGGAGGAACTGGGGAGGAATAACTTAGAAGGACCTGGTGAGGGGCTATTTCAAAATAGCAGAAGTGGAGTGTCTACACATGCCTTATTTCAAAATAGCTATTTTGGAATAGGCATTGTTCCTCGTAGAATGAGATTTACAGATTTTGGAATAAGTCATCTGTTATTTTGAAATTATTTCGAAATAATTCAAATGGTGGTATTTTCCATTATTTTGAAACACCGGAATGGCTGTGTAGACACTCTCATTGTTATTTCAAAATAATGCTAGTTATCTCGAAATAACGGTGCAGTGTAGACGCACCCTATAAGACCCAAAGTAATGAAAGAAAGGTGGACTGGAGTGCATTATTTTTTGCATAGTATCTCTTCTATTCAGCAGTTGTCACATTGTAACTAAAACAGCATTATTCCATTTGCTATACAATAATGCTGCTCTGCAGGCTCAGGAAAAGACAGTATGATTGAAAATACCACACTTTTAAGAATTTCTGCCCACCTTTTATTTATTGTATTAGCATGTACAATTCCAAATGGATAAGATGACAAAAATATTATGTTGCTTCTCTAAACAATAAAGGACCCTTTGTCGACCTGCATCTGTCAGCAGATGTGGTGCTATTAAATCTGGCAGGCCAAAGTATGACCTATTTGTGTTTTTCACTGTGGATTCACGTACTAAAAGCTTTTCCTCACTGTGCTTTTCTACTCACAGAGAGCCATCTTATAAAATTGTATCTTACTATCTGGAAGCAGAGCCAGCTAGAAAGGAACAGAGACTGCCTTGAGAAGCGTACAGAAACACTGGGTGCTGGAAACTCAGGAGTGTTGTTCCCATGTCCATCATTGTGCTGCTTCTGCTGTTACACTCTTGCATGGTACTATTGTAGTTAAAAGAGATACTGAGTCAAGAAGCAGTGCTTTCTCTTCTCCAGTACGTTGTGAGCCTAAGAGAGCTCTTCATTCTGTGTGAAGGGGCATTAGGTAGTTGAACCTTGGAAGAGCAGAAAGTGTGGCAAGAATTGCTAATGAGATCAATTGGTGTATGAAGGGGTGTCGTGAGTAAAAGTAAGGAGGCAATTTTAAGCTATATATGGAATTGGTTGGATTGATACTTGAATACCACATACAGTTCTAGTGTCCACATTTTTAAAATACTTGAAAAACTGGATATGGTGCAGAAGAGACACAAAATGATTCGATGGCTGGAGAAAATGCCTTCCAGTGAGAGACTGTAAGTGATTAATTTGTTTTGTTTATTAAAAAGAAGACCGAGGAGTGACTTGATTACTATAAGTACCTTCCTAAGAAAAATACCAAGTATTAAAGGACTGTTTAATTTAGCAGAGACAGGTAAAATCAGTGGGTGGGAGATGATGCCAGACACATTCAAATTAAAATCAACGGATAGGTGAGAATGATTGTCCACTGGAACAAACTACCAAGGAAAGTGGTAGATTCTACATCTCTTGATGTCTTCAAATGAAGGCTAGATTCCTTTCTGGAAGATAAACTTTAGTCAAACAAAAGTTATTGGGCTCAGTACAAAGTAAACCGGATGAGATTTAATGGCCAGTGATATATAGGAGGTTAGATTAGATCTAATGGTTCTTTCTAGTCTTAAATTCTATTAATTTCTGAAAGTGCCTTGTAGTGGAATGAACAGGGGAAGGGAGAAGGGAAAAAGAGATCTTGTATGGGGAATGGGAAGTGATAGGATTGCCTTTATGCACTCTGAATATAGATGAGATAGTTTGAATTGGGAGACTGTTCTGTTTGCCTGCAGAGTAAAAAGACTAAAGAGCGAGAAAAAAGAGTGTAGGGAAATTATGGTAGATGAGAATGATGGGATAACATTGCTTCCATTTCATTTGATTTAACTATTGCAGCAGCTATAGAATGGTCCCAGTTTATGCTGGTGGCTACTTGACAAATCTTTGCCAGTTTAGCCATTTAGCAATTTAAAATATTTTGAGCCTCTAGATTAAAATCTATTTTTGCTACAATAATAAAATAGCAATTCTACTTAGCACCTATGCAGTTCCCTTAATTTCAAGGCAATATTCAGACTTTATTTCATTCCACCTCAGTTCACCCTTTGTGGTAGATAATTAAGTATTATTATCATCACCAGCTTGTTAATAGGGAAAATTAGACAGACAAGTTAAATGACTCTCATATGTTGACAAAAGTAATTCTGGGGAAATACTCTAGAGCTCTTGGTTCCCAGCCCTTTGGGGACCAATGTATTCACTAAAAGCTTTTCACCACTACATCATGTCTTTCTTTTATATATCATTGCTCACGTTGGATCTATAAAATTAGGGCTGTCAGGGGATTAAAATAATTAATCATGATTAATTGTGCAATTAAAAAATTAATCATGATCAATTGAGTGATTAATAACACAGTTAAACAGTAATTGAATACTATTTATTTAGGATGTTTGCTACATTTTCAAATACAGTAAAACTCCAGTGGTCCGGCATCCAATGGTCTGGCGCTCCTGATGGTCCGGCACCATCTGGAACCAGGAAGTGCTCCGGGCAGTCGGACAATTGGAGCTGCTTTGCCCCTAGCTTCCCCGATTCAGCCGCTGCTGAAACTGACCAGCTGCTGAAACTGACCAGCTACTCTGCCCCGGGCTTCCGGAGTCAGCTGCTGGTCAGTTTCAGCAGCTGCTGTCTTGGGGAAGTCTGGGGCAGAGCAGCTGGGGTGCTGCTGAGTTGGTCCTGCAGCGCCGACGGGCGCATCCCCCCCACTCCACTCTAGACCCCTCATTGCCCCCCCTTCCGATAGTCCGGCATATCTGATAATCCGGCACCCCCTGGGTCCTAAAGGTGCCGGATTATCAGAAGTTTACTGTACATTGCTTTCAGTTACAACACAGATTATAAAGTGTACAGTACTCGCTTTATATTTTTTATTACAAATATTTGCACTGTAAAAACCCCAGTTGTTTGGTCCCAGCTGGCGGTCATGGCTACATGCTCAAAGGTTACTAAGTAAGCCTCTGGATTGTCATGTGGGCCAAGTTTGGCTAGCAGTATCCTGAGTTCTGAAGTTACCGGATTAGCAGAAACTGGGGCCGCCAGTGGTTGGAGTATTGCCTCGTGAAACTGGTGTTCTTGCTGTTGCCTCCGCTGCTGGAGCTGAAGCACCTCCAAGAGAACGTTCTGTTGTGGTGGGGCTACTTGCTGTGACTCTTGCTGAGCTTCTCACAGAGCACTGCAGAGGCACAGAGGGCCATGTTGCCGCTCGGCAGGCAGCCTCACCAGCCCCTCCATTACCCCTTGAATATAGGGGTGGCTCAAAACCCCAGTCCTGGTATCAGTGTAGAGGAGTCCACCCTCTTATACGTGCCTGTGATGGACCAGGTTGGGTCTGAGCACCGCTGAGCGCATCAGTTCAGGGTGAGCTGATCAAAACTTACAGCCCTCGACTGGAAACTTTTCTCATATAGACCACAAACCAGTCACTCAGAGCACTTCAGCTGCCAATCTAACCAACAGGAAGCCTCACAAGCAAAATCCCTCAGACATTTCAGCTTTCCCTGTGCCACCATCAGACCTAGACCTTACACGGATGAGAGATTATAAAACCCAATCTCCCCCACCCTGGGATCAGAATGATCTGTTCAAAGAACCAGCCACAGTCCCAGGCCAATTTATACTTGAGATCTTACCCACAAGAGTATACATTACATCCATCACCAAATGCTTGATGCAGGCTGTCACGTTACTGGAATTTGAGGGAAGCAGCCAGATCATGGCTGCACCCATAGGTGGGAGTGCTGGCCCCAACAAGGGTATAAAAGGGGGCCACGAGGAGTAATGGTAGTTCGAACTAGGAAGCCTAGTTCGAACTACCTAGTTCGTGCCGCGTGTAGCCGCGCGGCACGGGGTTCGAACGAGCGGGGATTTAAAAATGGCGGCGCCCTGCTTATGCAAATGAAGCCCGGGAAATTCAAATCCCGGGCTTCATTTGCAATTGCGGTATGCCTACATTACCCCGCTAGTTCGAACTAGCGGGGTAGTGTAGACATACCCTGGGTGAGTAGGTAGGAATCTGTAATCTGTGTGAAAGCTGAATATTTCTCTGAATGTGGTTGAGCATTGCTATGGACAGGCTGATTAGCGAGGCCCTGTGGGACAATGGCACTCGATGGGTGAAGGACACACCTAAAGCATGAGGGCAGAGACCTAAGAGCTGCCAGCAGAGAGAGGCTGGGGGCCAGGTAACTGGCTGCATACGAGAAGAGGCCAGGAAGGAGGTATAAAGAGGCCATGTGGTTGATGCCATTTTGTTCTCAGCTCAGCACTTCATCCCAGAGGCAGCATTGCAGGGATCGAAGAGCCCGGAAGATCTGTGAACCCATCCTGATGCTAGGATGTGCAACAAGAACTTTTAAACCAGCAGCTGTAACATCTCTGCTAGAGCCTGCATTGAAGACTGGGAGATTCGGTGCATGTAACGTACTATTCTTTAACAACCTTACTCCCATACTTTTCTTGCTTGTGATAATAAACCTTTAGATATAGATTCTAAAGGATTGGCCCAGCGTGATTTGTGGGTAAGATCCAGAGGGTAAATTGACCAGGGATCTGTGGCTGGTTTCTTGGAACCAGACAGAACTTGTTCGGGGTAGGTGGGATTGGGTGCTAGGATCCCCCCCCACCACCACCTGTGTATAGGCCCGGGGCCATCTGGGGCACGGATATTGCTGGGGTGTCGGAAGGGTTTTGCTCATGAGGCTCCAGGCAGGCAGCTGAAGCGCTCTGTGGGACTGGTTTGTGGCCTGTTTGGAGAGGTCACCATTCTGGGGACTGTAAGGAGCCCCGAAGTTGAGCAATTCGCCCTGAGCGGACGCCCTCAGTTGTGCCCAGACACAGCCCGGTCCGTCACACAGGCCCTTAGCAGAGATGTTACAAACTGCCAGTTTAAAAGTCTCTGGTGTACATCCTGTATTGGGACGGGTCAGCAAATCCTTCCTGGCTCTCTGTCCCTAGCAACGATGCATCTGGAATCAGGAGCAGGATTGAAGACAAAATGGAGATGGACTCATGGGATTTTTATATTCCTTTTTATATTTTGTCTCCCAAACTGGAGCTGGTCACATGATCAAGTGACCTGTCTGTGTTTCACATGCAAGTAGCCATTATGCACTGACTGGTCTGCAGGCTTCCAGACGCATTCCTCAGGTGTGTATTGGCCACTCTGAGAGCCATTGTCCATGACGCAATGCTAGTTGGCACAGTCATCCTTCCTCACAATAGGCAGTCCAAGCCCATTGCTTCCTCCCAGACAGAAAACATTTAAAATACAAGAACAGAACCTGTATTCACAACTTCATACAAAAATCATACAAGTACATGAGTAGCATACATAGAATCAGCAGAGCATAAGCCTTCATTTGATAGCTCACGTGGCCCACTTTGTGCAAAATTTGGGGCAAACACCCTCTGTGGCTACAACAGTGATCTGTCTGCTCACTTTAAAATCCAATAACATGACAATGTCCCTCTATGGCTGAGGGGTGTCTGGTAAGGTCTCTTCCTGGCCATCTGTGACAGAGGAAAAGTTGGTATGTGGCCTAGGATCAGGCTCCTCCTTACCCCTTTGATGTGGCTGCTTGGGAGGGGGAGGTTAGTGGGACCCAGGCACCCCACTCCTCTGGGTCTCAGCCCAGGGACCCTATAAGTAGCAGGTGCCTGCTACATCCTTGTTCCCTGGGCCACTTTCCCAGGATACTGCTCCGTCTGGTCATCTCAGGGTTCTGAGGCTAGGTTCTCAATAGACCCTGTCCAGGGTGCTAAGAGCTCTTGTAGTCTGCTTGTGGCTAGTCTTCAGCCACTGGAACTGGGCCTTACCCAGGCCTAAAGTTCAGCTTGCACTCGGAGCTGTCCATAGTGCTGCTGTTCTCCCAGTCAGTGCATAGATCTGTCTGGGTCAAACTCCTGTGAGAAACTACCAGGTCCTAGCCCTGCAGCTTCTTTTATACCAACCAGTCTGCTGGACCCTGATTAGCCGCAGCGGAGGCAGCCACTCTATCCTGGCTGGAGGACTTCTCTTCTGCTCCTCTCACTGGAGTGGGGCATGGCAAGCAAAGCAGCATTTCGAAACTGAAAATGTTCTGAACATTTTTTTACATACTACATATTTAGCCTATATTTTGTCATGTGCCTTTCTGATGGTCTAGAATAGTTCCAAATCAAACCATGGAGCAATAGTCCTGAACCCTTTCCTTTCCTTAAATCCTTGTGATTTTCCGGAAAAAATGCCTCATTTATAATGAGGTCACATAGAAATAAGAATGAAGGGGACGGGCGGGAGAATGAAAAGCTTATACAGCCTTCACACCATATCTATATATGACACGAGCTACATACGATGAAGTGATGCTGAGGTCGTTAATGATGAGCCCATATTTATATTATAGATTTAAATACAGGTACAACACTAGCTAATAACACAAATTATTCACTGAGTTTGTCCTTCTGAATAATCAGTGTTCATTCCTCTCTGTTAATTATCAATTATATTAGCATAAAAATAAGATTTTGCGTAATAGTTGCATTTGTGGTATAGTAAAGTTAAGGCAGCAGTAAGATGCAGCAATGAATACATTAGTTTATTTGAGGGAAACTACATTAGTTTTACATACTACCGGGCAGCGGAGCTAACAGACTCACGGAAACCCTGGGCAAGGTGTGTGTGTGTGTGTGGGGGGGGTAACTTTGTGCTCCCAGAAGAGGCAGGGCCTTGGGCAAAAGGGGTACAGCTTGTGCAGCCAGGCCTCAGCACTGCTCAGCCCCACATCGTTTTCCACACTCTACCCCTCAGCATCATCTGGAGCGTGCCACCTGGGGCTATAGATTGTGCTGTGCGGTACTTTGCCAGCAATGTAAAGTGCCTGAGGTTCCAGCCACCATCACTGTTGCAGTCGCAGCAGCAGCAGTTACCCCTTTGAATCTGGGCCCTAGGGTAGTTGCTCCCTCCCCATTTCCTCACTCGTGTCAGCAGATCTGCTACCAGGACAGCAAGAGTCATGTTCTCCCCCTCAGACTGTCCATCGGAAGCACTATGCTTTATTGAAATATAGGCCAGTTCTCAACTCAGACTTCTATAAGGCTGTCAGGTCGGCTGTGTAGATGAAATATGTAAACTATCAGGACCTCACCTAGGAGTTTTCCTCCTACCTGCTGGCAAGTGCAAAATTTAGTAGCATCTTATCCTTAACAAGAGGCATTATGACAAGTTCCTGGGGAGATAACAAATAGAGAATATCTAGCCATGCTCTGCAGAAAAAAAGACTTAATATTTTTAACCTGCTGAAAGCAGTGCAAATGGTTCATAAAAACAGTTGCTTAAATGAGATGCATCAGTATTGTTTTCTTGTATTAAGACTTGTTACTGTCTGCAGCATTGAAACAAGATGTTTATGCAGATAAAAATGCTGCAAAGGCCTCTGGAGTTCTTTCTCTGAAACATTCCCAAATGCTCCATTACACCTTCCTTTTTAGATTTTTTTTCTCTTTGGGCAAGGGAAGATAAAGGAGAGGGCCTGAAAATAGCATTCAAAAACAAGAGTCCTTTTTTTGTTTATCATGAGAGGTAAATGTAGATGAAAATGTAAACAACCCACAGAACATTATCTAATTGTGACTAGACAGGAAATAAATGTGTCATGTTTCAGTATAGAGTTTGCTTAGTAAACTGCACCTTTATGTTGATCTGAAAGGACCCATTCTTTTTTGTAGCCCTAGGATTCATTTGAAATACCATCTGTTAAATTGCTAAATTTTGTGTAGTGTTTTTTGTGATAGGGGTTTTCTGTCTACTAGGGCCTAAAATTTAAACTAATTCTATTTATGATTATGACCTTGAGCTCTATTCAGGAAAGTCAGCTCTTCTGCTTTTGGCACACTCTTTCAACTGAGACAGACAGTTTCAGTAGTACAGTTTTATTTATTCTGCTGCATGGTACAGGCGGTTTTCTTGGTCTATATTCAGAATACTCATTTTAAAGAAAGCAATTTCCTTATCAACTAGGCAGATTTGCCAGGTAAGCAGCTAATAGTTCACTCTTTGGCGCTGTAATCCCTAATCTAAACAGAAAAAATGAATATAAAGAGGAGAGTGAGAAAACAAAGAACCAACATAAGCAATGAAAAGGTACAAAGAGAATTGGGAATCAGAGAAAAAGGGAGATATGCAAGGAAAGAAAGTCAGAGAAGCCTTCAGATGTCTAGGGCTAGGACTGATGATGAAGTAGCACCAGCAAAAAAACAACCAAATAAATAAACAAACAAAACTTATCTCCAGTGCCAATTAATGTAAAATGCAGTAAAACAGAGAAAAGAAAACAATGCTAACAGCATGGGTACATCTAGACTACATGGCTCTGTTTACGGAGCCATGTAAAATAATTTACTCGGCATAGTCAATGAAGCGGGGATTTAAATAATCCCTGCTTCATTAAAATAAAAATGGCTGCCGTGCTGTGCCAACAATCAGCTGATCCGGCACAGAGCGGCAGTGTAGACACGGAGCGGTCAACAAGGGAAGCCTTTGTCGACTGCTCCGGTATGCCGAGGTTTACCGGAGCGGTCGACAAAGGCTTCCCTTGTCGACTGCACCGCATCTAGACTGCCGCGCTGCGCCGGATCAGCTGATTGTCGGCGCAGCGCGGCGGCCATTTTTATTTTAATGACGCGGGAATTATTTAAATTCCCGTTTCATTGACTATGCCAAGTAAACTATTTTACATGGCTCCGTCGACGGAGCCATGTAGTCTAGACGTACCCCATGTGTTTCTTCTTCTTTTAGGCCCTGAATCAGAAATGTTAAAACATCTGTTTCACTTTCACCATGTGAGTAATCTCATTGATTTCTCTATGGAACAACTCACATGCTAAAAGTTAAACATATACTTAAATACTTCATTGAATTGATTCTTCATTGTATAGCAAATCCAGAATATAAAATGAATAATATTTTGTCAGTTATTTTTCAAAACAAGATGCCTTTAATATGAAGATGCATGAGACATAGGTTCCAAAGTATAAGGGTCATCTATTTAACATACACTATAGCAAATATGTTTTCTTAATATATGGGTATGTCTAGACTACATGGCTCAGTCGATGGAGCCATGTAGATGAGTTTACTAGACATAGGAAAATGAAGTGGCGATTTAAATAATTTATTTAAAAAAATAAACCTCATTTCACGAGGCATACCAGAGCGGTTGACAAAGGCTTCCCTTGTTGACCGCAGTGTGTACAGACTGCCCTGCTGTGCCGCCAAACAGCTAATTGGCACAGCGTGGTGGCCATTTTGATGTAAATGAAGCGGCAATTATTTAAATCGCAGTTTCATTTTCCTATGTCTAGTAAACTCATCTACATGGCTCCGTCGATGGAGCTGTGTAGTCTAGACATACCCTATGAGTTAAGCCAATGACTGTAGGCTTGAAAAATGTATAGATTAAAATACAAATAAAAAATAAAGGTGACTGGCAGAGATTTTCAAAGCAGTACAACATGGTTGAGACTTTGAATATTTCAACCACAGTCTATATAGATTTCCATGGTTTTTCTTATTAGTTTAGGATTATGTGAGTTTTTAATTTTTTGTAATGTATTTTTTAAAAGTTTTATTGTGAAGAGAATTTGGAATTAGATCTTCTTAAAATACAAATTTATTGGAATCCTATTCAACAATTTTATTTTAATTAAAACCTTTTTCTTAAACTTTTGCTTCTTTTGTTTGGTTAATTTGGTCTGAAGCTGTACAACTGAGCTTTTAGAATTATTGATTATAATTACTTTGAAAGCAAATGACTCCCACTGGGACTTCTTTGGAAGATGCAGTGAATCCAAGATACGAGCACTCTGACTAAGTTAGTGTACACATAAATCCCTAATCTCATCAAGCAGGTTATTTTAGGGAGGCCTCGTAGATTAGTAACATGATGCCCTTAATGAAGTCCTGTCAGAATAAATTAATGAATCACATACTGACTTTTTACGATTTTGAGCTGAATTCACAAGTAACATAGTTGGTTAACTCATTGGGTAAATCATTTTCAATATTGTTGATGTTAAAATGACAATATGTATCTTGTTATACCATTTTTCATTTTAAGGGGCATTCAGTTCATTTGTTGAAAAGACAAAAGTAATGTGTAATTATTTCCAGATGGAATATACTACTACAAATTACTTAGGTCACAGTCCTATGAGCTTCAATGGGAGTTCTGCACACAGAGGCTTACAGGAACAAGACATCTGGTTTGGAAAGATGTTCATTTTTGGATTCAGAGTAGTTTTTTCTCTCCCAAGAACATCATCATAAAACCCTGTGTGAAACTGTAGCAGGAATGAATGAATCTAACTGCCTCCATGCAGAGGAGACATAATGGATCCTTTTAAACAAAATGTCTTCTCTATCTACCGACACAAATTTTACATTTTAAAATTGAAAAAGCAATACAAGAATACATCCAACCTTGTTAGTGAAGAAGCCTGCAGCAGCAGCAGGAAGCAATCATGTCTGATCATTTTAAACATGAACAACTTAAGATCTTATTTTCACAAAGAATTATTGCACAGATGCAAAATGAAACTGGATTGTGAATCTTTTGGGTCTTACCAAGAAGCTTTCAGCACAAGGGACCCACATGCCATGACATATTTAGATGTACCTCAGAGTGGTGTTGAAACAGTTTGTACAGCCGGGGTGCTGAAAGCCATTGAACCAAACTGCAAACCCTGTATATGATAAAAACCTTGTCAAACCTACTGCACCAGCACTCCTTGTTCTAGCACCCCTGGTACCCTAAGAGCAGTACTCAGACATCAGTAACTTTGGAAACTCTTCCATTTGAAATGGGATGCCCGTACTTTATTCTTCATGAAACTGTGTGAAAATGTCATAAAAGGCAGGGAGAATTAAAGGGGAGGGGCAGAGATAACATACAGCAACCCTTAGCATGTATGTAACTAGTTTGTATGACAAAAACAAACTTTCAAAAAGCCAAAAATTAGGGCTTTGAAACTAGAGGCAATGCTATGTGCTGCCTGTTTTTGGTATGCTTGTTTTGACTTTGGTGCATTTATATTACCCTATTGAAATATAACTGTGTTTCATTGCTCATTTTTAGCTCTTTCTCTGCCATTGTAGAGGACTCAGTTCTGGTCAGGTCCCATCCAATCATCCATGGAATCAGCTGGCTCTCCTAGCACGGAGAAGCACTGCTGACTAGCGGAACCACTCAAGGCAACTTACACTGAGCTGCCTCCATCCTCAGGGACAGCTGTGCTCCACCTTTTCCCACTGCCACACTTCTGGTTTTAGCATCCTCAGTGGAGATTGGGAAAGATCCTGGATTATTGGAAAAAGGCAAATGTAGTGCCCATATTTTTAAAAGGGAAGAAGAACAACCCAGGGAATTACAGACCAGTCAGCCTTACCTCAGTCCCTGGAAAAATCATGGAGAGAATCCTCAAAGAATCCATTTTGAGGCACTTGGAAGAGGGGAAAGTGATCAGGAATAGTCAATATGGATTCACAAAGGGCAAGTTGTGCCTGACCAATCTGATTAGCTTCTATGATGAGGTAACTGGCTCTATGGATATAGGAAAGTCAGTGGATGTGATATACCTTGACTTCAACAAAGCTTTTGATACGGTCTCCCACAATATTCTTGCCAGCAAGTTAAGGGAGTATGGATTGGATAAATGGACTGTAAGATGGATAGAAAGCTGGCTAGAATGTCGGGCCCAACGGGTAGTGATCAACGACTCGATGTCAGGTTGGTGGATGGTTTCTAGCAGAGTGCCCGAAGGATCAGTTCTAGAGCTGGTTTTGTTCAACATTTTTATTAATGACCTAGATAAGGGGATGGATTGCACCCTCAGAAAGTTTGCAGCTGACACTAAGCTAGGGGGAGAGGTAGATACACTGGAGGGCAGGGATAGATGCCAGAGTGACCTAGACAGATTAGAAGATTGGGCCAAAAGAAATCTGATGAGGTTCAATAAGAACAAGTGTAGAGTCCTGCACTTAGGAAGGAAGAATCTCAAGCATTGTTACAGACTGGGGACCGACTGGCTAAGTAGCAGTTCTGCAGAAAAGGACCTGGGGATTACAGTGGATGAGAAGCTGGATATGAGTCAACAGTGTGCCCTTGTAGCCAAGAAGGCTAATGGCATATTAGGGTGCATTAGGAGGAGCATTGCCAGCATATCTAGAGAAGTGATTATTCCCCTTTATTCGGCTCTGGTGAGATCACACTTGGAGTATTGCATCCAGTTCTTGGGCTCCCCCTCCCCACTATAGAAAGGATGTGGACACATTGGAGAGGGTCCAGTGGAGGGTGACCAAAATGATTAGGGGGCTGGAGCGCATGACCTTGAGGAGAGACTAGGGGTATGTCTACACTACCCTCCTAGTTCGAACTAGGAGGGTAATGTAGGCATACCGCACTTGCAAATGAAGCCCGGGATTTGAATTTCCTGGGCTTCATTTGCATAAGCGGGGAGCCGCCATTTTTAAAGCCCCGCTGGTTCGAACCCCGTGCAGCGCGGCTACACGGGGCACGAACTAGGTAGTTCGGACTAGGCTTCCTATTCCGAACTACCGGTACACCTCGTGGAACTGGATCCCTCCGTGCTGCACGGGGTTCGAACCAGCGGGGTTTTAAAAATGGCGGCTCCCTGCTTATGCAAATGAAGCCCGGGAAATTCAAATCCCAGGCTTCATTTGCAAGTGCGGTATGCCTACATTACCCCGCTAGTTCGAACTAGCGGGGTAGTGTAGACATACCCTTAGGGATTTGGGTTTGTTTAGTCTGCAGAAGAGAAGAGTGAGGGGGGATTTGATAGCAGCCTTCAATTTCTGAAGGGAGATTCCAAAGAGGATGGAGAAATGCGGTTCTCAATAGTGACAGATGGCAGAAAAAGGAGCAGTAGTTTCAAGTTACAGTGGCAGAGTTCTACGTTGGACATTAGGAAAAAACTATTTCACTAGGAGGGTGGTGAAGCACTGGAATGGGTTACCTAGGGAAGTGGTGGAATCTCCATCCCTAGAGGTTTTTAAGTCTCGGCTTGACAGTGGCCTGTCTGGGTTGATTTAGTTGGGATTGGTCCTGCCTTGGGTAGGGGGCTGGACTTGATGACCTCCTGAGGTCTCTTCCAGCCCTAGGATTCTATGACTCTATGATCTTGATGGTTCAAAATACAGTGATGAATGTTACAGTTAACAATCTGGCAGGCAGATAGCTATTCCCCGCTGCTGGGAAGTTGCATTCCCCATCTCCAAAGCTCTTTTCTCTCCTCTGCAGCCTGTATTTATTCCTCTGGAATGAAGTGGCAGTTTGGTGTCAGAAGCATTGCTTCACTGACTTCCCCAAAGAGCCAGCACTGCTGCAGTTCTGCAGCAGTTGTTTAACTTTTTAGCTACTGCCTCAAGATTGTTTGCTAAACAGCTGCCTCTCCTTTTCTTTGCTTCTCTAAGAAAGCTTCTCCAGCGCCCCACCTTTATGTCTCCTTAACATGTACAGACCAGTTATTGGTAGATTCCTCAATTTACAGGTCAAGATTGGAGCAGCGGAAAATCAAAACATTCCTACTTTGTTGGGGAAGGAGTGGTAATTTCATGATATATAGAGCCTCTCTTAAAAATAAATAAAAAAATCAGTACCAAAAGGAATACATGTTCCATTTGTAAAGCATCTATTAAGTACAGGCTATTGCTGCAGTATGCAGTGGTCCTGTCAGCAAGTCAGCTAAATAAGTTAGGCCTTCCTCACTGCCTAGCCCCAAGTCTCTAAGCTGTCTAGTGTTTTCCTTCAGACACAGCTTAACTACCATTTTTGCAATGGTCATGGCACCACTAAACTCAGGAATCTTTCCTTCAAGCATGTGCACTTTTCACTACTCTTCATCCAGATGTTAGCAGTTAGCTCACTGCTGTTCTCTCCCTTGAAACAAGGAGGGATTATTTTCAGCTTCAACAAATAAAAACAAAAGATGTGTCCTTTCTATCTGAAAAGGTAAGAGAAGACTCACAACATGAAAAGAAGATAGATCTTTTTTCCCTTTTCTTCACTGCTGTATTAAAGGAGTAAACAACTTCATTGTTCCATCATAGAAGAAAGGAATGTCAAGGTCTGAGAATAAATCCAGGAAAACATGTAAAATGACATCTTACTTGCTCTGCTGCTCCCTTGCCGTTTACCTGCTCACTGCTCTTCACTGATGCTCTGCTGGCTGCTCCTTGCACCTCTTTGTTGCCAGCCTGTTGCTCATCACGCCTCTCTGCCATCACCCTGCTGGCCGTCAGTCACCATCCGCTGCCACCCGCCGCTTGGCTGTGACTTCTGGCCATCAGTCTCAATTGGTATCAGCTCCCACTGATTTCAACTCATAGCAGACAGAGTAGAAAAAACACAGCTCAACATAATTAACATAAGAAAGAGGCTCCTAATTATGCTTATTTAGCTCTATTCCTTAAATAGTGGGGGAAGAAATGGTCAAACCAATCCAAGCAGTACTCCTGGGGAGGGTCTATAGCAGGGGTGGGGAACCTTTTTTGGGTTGGGGGCTGCTGACCTACAGAAAAAAATCAGTCGAGGCCACACACAAGTGAGAAGCAAAAACAAAACAAAAACAATCCTCACTGATACTGCCCCCGACAGAGAAGAAGAAAGCCATTCCCTGCATTCCCTTCGCACTAGGGATGTAAGGGAATAGTCTACTACTAGTTGACTACTTGCATTCCTCTGCCCACTTGCTGTCTCTGTGTCATTTGATTGTGTCTCATCTGATCCAACCCATACTTCCCTCCTCTCCTCCTGACCAGAACATAGAACATCTATATTAATAGAACCTCCTCAGTGGATGTCTCTGTTTGATCCATGTGCTCCTCCACACCTGCCGGCTTTCCCCTAGGCCTTAGTTTAAAAACTGCTCTATAACCTTTTTATGTTAAGTGCCAGCAGTCTGGTTCCCATTTTGGAATAGGTGAAGCCCATCCTTCCTGTATAGGCTCCCCCATCCCAAAAATTTCTCTAGTTCCTAATAAATCTAAACCCCTTCGCTCTACACCATTGTCTCATTCATGCATTGAGACTCTGAAGCTCTGTCTGCCTACCTGGCCCTGTGCGTGGAACTGGAAGCATTTCAGAGATCACTACCATAGAGGTCCTGGATTTCAATTTCTTTCCTAGCAGCCTAAATTTGGCCTCCAGAACCTCTCTCCTACCCTTCCCTATGTCATTGGTACCTACGTGTACCATGACCATAGGTCCTCCCCAGCACTACACATAAGTCTATCTAGATGTCTCAAGAGATCCTCAACCTTCACACCGTATGGTTCTCCACAAACCCAGCTATCTATGTTTCTAATGATCAAACCCTCCATTACTAACACCTGCATTTTCCTAACAACTGGAGTTCCCTCCCCCAGAGATGTATCCTCAGTGCAAGAGAATACGATAGCACCCTCTGGAAGGAGGGTCCCAACTATGGGATGATTTCTCTCTGTTCCAGTTGAAAGTTCTCCTTCTCTGACCCTTTCATCCTCCTTAACAGCACAGGGACTGTGACTGGAGGAGGGGTAGTTCTACAGTGTCCTGGAAAGCCTCATCTGTGTACCTCTCAGCCTCTCTTAGCTCCTCCAATTCAGCCACCCTGGCCTCCAGAGCCCGTACATGGTCTCTGAGGGCCAGGAGCTCCTTGAACTGAATGCACACATATGCTACCCGCCCACAAGGCAGGTAATCATACATGTTACATTGAGTGCAAGAAACAGGACAACCCCCACTCTGTTGCTGGGTTTCTGCCTGCAGTCTCTCCTACAGCTGCGTAGGTTATTGATAGCATTTTTATTTAAATCAGGAAGTTTTGTTTTTAGTGGAGTTTAACAGTTTTAAAGAATGGCAAGTGTATTTCACCCTCTTCCAACTCCCCTTCAAAACTCCCTCTTGAAACTTCCTGTTAGCTGCCTCTGTTTGCAAAGCTCCTTGGTTGCATGCATGGGCTTTATAAAACCCTGGCCTTCCTGATAGCCCCGCCCCCTGGCAGAGGCTTGATCAATTAACAGAGGGTTCTAGATTTCAAATCCTCATTAAGAAGCTCACAGCTTTCAACTGCCAGCCACAGCACATGATCCTTCAAACAAATAGTTCAGTACTTGAATCTCCAAACAAACAAACAAACAAACAAACAAACACAAGCTGAGCACACAGTTTCTTTCAGGCAACTAGCAAGTAACCCCAAACATAAACACACTACAGACAGCCACTTACTTCAAGAGTCCTGTATTCTCTCTCCTTCACCTGGGGAATGCCCTCAAGAAACTCCCTGTTAGCTGTCCATGTTTGCAAAGCTCCCCCCTGTTCGCAAACCAGGAGCATCAGCTCCAAAATGACCTATGCAATAATTTGCAGGGCTTCCCTGTTGTGACTAAAATCCCTTTCCCGTAGGAAAGTGTGGTACAAACTTCTCCATTCCACTGTACTATAAGCCATTTGTTTTTCTTTCACCTCTATTGGAGGACATTCCAAGACTCTGGAAAGAGTGTCTCCCAATGACATCAAAACTATGCTGGTTCAGAGGCCCATTCTGTGCTAGGTGAGTTCTAAACTGAGGCCAGTTCAGCTTAAGACAAGTGGGCAGGAGAGCAGTGAATGATAAGAGTTCTGTCAAACACCCCTGTCTTTTTCTAAATCTCTCTTCTCTTCAACTAAGTCAAAAGTTCTTCAGTCCTTTCATAAGTTTAGAGAACTGGGATCAATTGCTACAGTCTCAGTTGAAGAACAAACTACTCCAACTTTTTTCTTCATTCAAAATGTACTGAAGACTTTTTTATGATCTAGAGGACCTTCTACCATTGAATTATTCCTAAGGAAAACAAGATTTTGAAATAGAAAATATAACTCTTCTCATCCAGGAGGCAGTCCAACAGATTACCAGTTTCCATGTTTCTAATCTGATCAAAAGCCATTTTGAACTTCCACATGGATTCCAAGCACAGTCTACTGTGTTGTTATTACAAATGGACACATTAAGATATTAAGTTACTCTTTTTGATGCCACATCTTTAGATAGCTGATATTTTGAATTACTCCATTTCTGCAAAGGGGCCTGGTCTAATGATGAGCAACTAGGAAAGATGTGTTTTTAAAAATGTGTTTGGGGAAAAAAGGGAAAAGGTAATATTAGAATTGATTCAATCCAATAAAATGCTAAAATTAAAATAGCTTAAATGGCAGAGAATCAAGAATTCAATCCACATTCATTTTGGGAAAAAATCCTTTTTCTCTCTTTTATGTTCAAGTAAGGTATCTCAATAGGGGTTTTTACCTAGTTCCCTGGTAGTATATATATTTTGAGGGAAATGAAAGCACCAGTTAAACACTGAATCTTGGCTCATCAATTTTTTTTGTTGAGATTAAAACTGCCATTATAGCTAACAGCAACCATAGTTAGATAATAGAAAGGACAGAAAAGATTAGAACATGCCTCTCTCTGTTGTTCCTTCACCGACATGCTCCATGCAGGATATCAGGGACTCTCACTCATTCTGTGGATCCTGGCTCACTTCTTTAGCTGGAAACAACATATGGCTGGCACTCTCTTCTCACAGGCTCTCTTTCACAAAAAAAAAAAAAGAAAAAAAGAAGACTGTTCATGTTGTTATAGCTATTGCTATACTAATTATGGTAGTATAGTGGATTGGAGTCAGTTCTAAAAGCAGTTAAGGTTGGATATTATTAGACAGAAGACAGTAAGATAGGTAGAAAAATTTCAATTTATTTAAAAACTATGTACTAGAAAAGGAGTAGCATGAATCTAAAATCATATACAGGCAGTCCCCGAGTTACGCGGATCCGACTTATGTCGGATCCGCAGTTACGAACGGGGATTTTCTCGCCCCGGAGGACTGGAGCAGCGGGACGCCTGGTCCCGCCGCCTGCCTCCTCTGGGGCAAGAATAGTTGCTCCATGTCTCCCTGGTCTGCTGGGGGAGCCAGCAGACCAGGGAGATGGGGAGCAAAGCGGCGGAGGACCCGGGGCCAGACCCGCGGCGCTTCCATATCAGCTGGAAGCGCCGCGGTTCCGGCCCCGGGTCCTCCGCCGCTTTGCTCAGCGTCTCCCTGGTCTGCTGGGGGGGACGCAGCTAGTGCCCCCCCCAGCAGACCAGGGAGACATGGAGCAAAGCCCGGGGCCTGTGGTAGAGCAGGTGGGGCGCTGCTGGTTGGTCCCGCAGCACAACTCCTTGGCGCTACTGAACCAACCCGGCAGCACCTCAGCTGCTCTGCCCCAGGAGTCCTGATTCAGCCGCTGCTGATCAGTTTCAGCAGCGGCTGAATCAGGACGCCTGGGGCAGAGCAGCTGGGGTGCTGCTGGGTTGGTCCAGTAGTGCCGAGGAGCGGCGGCGCTATTGGACCAACCCAGCAGCACCCGAGCTGCTCTGCCCCAGGCATCCCCAAGTCAGCCGCTGCTGAAACTGACCAGCGGCTGACTACAGGAAGCCCGAGGCAGAGTTGCTCTCTGATCAGTTTCAGCAGCAGCTGACTTGGGGATGCCTGGGGTTGTTAAGTTGAATCTGTATGTAAGTCAGAACTGGTGTCCAGATTCAGCCGCTGTTGAAACTGATCAGTTTCAGCAGCGGCTGAATCTGGATGCCAGTTCCGACTTACATACAGATTCAACTTAAGAACAAACCTACAGTCCCTATCTTGTACGTAACCCGGGGACTGCCTGTATTGATAACTGGTTAAGAGCTAGGCAAAGAAAGGTAGGAATAAATGGCCAGTTTTCAGAATGGAGAGGGGTAATTAGTGATCTCCCCCAGGGATCCATACTGGGACCAATCCTATTCAACATATTCATAAATGATTTGAAGAAAGGGATAATCAGTGGGGTGACAAAATTGCTCCAGATAGGTAACTTCACAGCAGACTGCGAAGAGTTTTAAAAGGATCTCTCAAAACTGGGTGACTGGGCAATAAAATGACTGATGAAATTTAATGTTGATAAATGCAAAATAAAGCATATTGGTGTGGAGAAAGTAAATAAGGAAAATTATTTACTTCTTACTATAGTATAAGTACTAGAGGTCACCAAATGGAATTAATAGGCAGCAGTTTTAAAACAAATAAAAGGAAGTACTTCTTCATCCAGTGCATAGTCAGCTTGTGGAACTCCCTGCCAGAGGATGTTGTGAAGGCCAAATCTTTAACAGGGTTCAGAAAAGAACTAGATACATTTACGAAGAATAGGTCCATTAATGGCTATTAGCCAGGATGGGCTGGGATGTTGGCCTTACTCTCTGTTTCTCAGGGCTGGGAATGAACAGGACAGGTAATTGTTAAGTGACCTGTTCTGTTCATTCCCTCTTGGGCACCTGGCATTGGCCACTGTGAGAAGACAGGATGCTGGGCTGGATGAACCGTTAGTCTGACCCAGTATAGCCCTATAGTCAAATTTTTAAACATTGTATCCGAGCAATCACTTAAGACCCAGCTGTCTTGTAGGGAATTCTGATCTGTAGTCTAGTTTCTGTCATTCCTTAGTGCTCTGTTTGTGATCTAGAAAAGTGCTCTGGTGGATAAATGCCTGCTGACAGCTAAAGACCAGAGATGGTGGTGTGTTGAATGAATATCTATTTGTGTTCCCCTACAGAAATGTTCATAAGGAATCACTAGGGGGCTATGTCCCCTGCTTACTATGCTCGCCAACCCCCCTCTCTCTGGGGGGTAGGCAGCTCTGGCTCTCCCCCCAGCTGCTGGGAAGGGCCAACCAAGGCCATGGGATGGCAGCCCCTGCTCTCCTACCTGACTGCTGGGCCAAGACCGCGGCATGGCAGCCCCAGCTCTTGCCCTCCCTCCTCCAGTCATTAGGTTGAGGCTGTGCTAGCCCTGATTCCGCCCCCCCACTCCGGCCAATAGGGAGAGCTGTGCCGAGGCTGTGGCATCCCTGGCTCCCCCCCGCCCCCCCAGAGCACTGAAGAGGGAAGGGAGGGAGGAGGCCAAGTGGCTGAGGGTGGAGCCTGTGGGATGCAGAGTGACATGATGACGTCACTCTGTCGTCCCGCAGGAAAATAATTCTTATATATAGAGAGAGAAATGGCCAATCCTTATTGTCAAATTCAGATGTCCAGGCAAAGGGGGTTTCTGTGTTTAGCTAAATTGACGTATCTCCTCCTGTTTCAAGAAATTTTTTATCAATGTGATGCTAATTGTTGTAGGCAGAGATGTCAATGATTCATCACCATGTCATTTTTAGTCCAAAGCCACTTAACTCTTCCTTAACATCTTTAGATAACAATATATTTATTGACAAGGTGGCCAGAAATCATGACATTTTTTCAAAATTTTATTGAAACTTTTAATTAATTTGGAATGTTGGTCAAAAACCAAAACAAAACAAAGAAGAAAAAATGGAATTTTTGACCAGTTCAAAGATGGTCTTTTTCACTTTTCGTCAACCTTATCTTAGTTTAAAATGTAAAGTCATATGGCATATAGGTTTCAACACAGAACTGTGAGTCAGAGTTTAAGGCTAGAAGGGACCACCAGCTCATCTATCTCCAGTATATCACAGGCCACCAATGCCACCCAGCACACACATATTAAACCTCATACTGAAATTAGACCAAAATTGGGATTTTATCCTTAGGACTTTCTTCTACCTCCAGTTATTTTTAAGCTGACGGTGAGTGCAGTATCCAAGCTTCAAGAAAGGATAGGCATATTTATCATGATATCTTAACAATAGACTCATCAGTTTCCAAAAACCAAGCTAGAGTCATCAAGTTCAATTCTGCAGCATTATAGTTGAATTATTAATCTCAAAACAGCTCCATAATTCCTTCCAAGGATTTCATTATCTATCTGGGGGTCTCTCACACATTCGTTAGTTTTGTTCATGGGCATGTTACAGAAATTATTGCATCATGGTCACCTTCAGTCATCGTCAAAAGTTACAGTATGGAAGTGCCTTCCGCTTCTGAGAGATATGATGGAGATTGTACTGCAGGCATTTGCCCACCTCAGACTCCTGCAGGAGTCCTGGAGATTTTGAACTTGTAGCAACACTTCTAGAAAGAATGTGCTCTACTCCTGAGTCTGAAATTGTGGCTCTCAATAAAAAAGGGTCATGCTAGGAAATCTTTTAAAAATCAAGCCTCACAAAATCCACAATAGCAGAAATCAATATGTTATTATAGGAAGCCCCCAATGAGGAGCCATTTCTGTCAAGTAAATGGTTTCTCCTGGGACTAGCCCAGGGGTGGATAATAATTTTCTCAGGGTGGTCATTTCATGAATTTTGGTATATGGTCATGGGCCAGCTCTGTGCCCCCTGGAAGGGTGGTAGGATTGGGTTTGGGGGGCTATATATAGAGAGAAAGAGTGTGTGAGTGTGAAAGAGAGACTGTGCGAGGACAAACTTTTTGACACAGATTGAGTGTGTGGAGATGGGAGAGTGTCTGAGGCAACCTGTGTGTGTGTGACAGTGACTGTGTATGTGTGGCACAGACTGGGTGATTATGACAGTGACATAGACTGTTTCTGTAGGCTACTGCTAGGTAAGTTTTGGAGAGAAGCCACAGCGTGTCTCTTTAAGACAGGAAAAGCTGTCCTGCTCTGTTGTCCATCTCCTCCCCCACTCTTCAGAGATGGTGTATGAGGGGAAATGTGGGTATGGGGGTATGCGAGAGAGAGAGAGCATGAGCACTGAAATTTTAGAATCAATGCACTCACTGCCTCTTGAGACAGGCACTCCTCTGAGTCACTTACCATCCATGCTTCAGATTCCACTGTGTGTCTCCCTCTCTCCAAGCCCTATGCAGGAAAGACGAGGTACAGGAGCAAGGGGACACCTTGATTTCAGCCCTCCCCTCCAGCCCCCTTCTTCACAGCTAGCAGGAGAATCTGGGAGCAGCTCGGCTTCAGGATGGAACAAGGTGGTGGGAGGGGAAGCTGAACAGAGGATGCTGGCTGTATGTATATGCGCACTGCTACTCAGCTGGGCAGGCTGGAGAGCAATGCTTGGTGCGCCAGATGTGGCCCCTGGGCTGTATTTTGCCCACTTCTAAACAAGCCTCAGGCTAGATTGCCTGGAACTCAGAGTATCATCAAAGGCCAATGGAACCTGATTTCCTAAAACTTCAAAACAAATCTGTACAATTCTGCTAGTAAATAGCAGCTGAACAAATCTGGTTTGTACAAACCAATAAAGAAATGTGAAAAGCTGACCTCTGTGGGTGGATGTAGTACAGCTAGATATAGCAAGAAAGTATACCAATCACAATCAGAGCAGATTACACAAAAAGAAAGTTAAACCGTCCGGTATTGTAGCTGTGTTTTAGACTGTCTCGCAGGCTAGCTGAGCCTTTGTTCCTCAACACTGCAGAGCTATGGGACCCTTCTTGTTCAAATCTCTTCTGTTATTTAATACTGTGGAAAAGTTACAGATTAGCCAGTCTAGTTGATTATGTGAATGCATATTAAGACATATAGATCTGATACATCTCTTGTTGAAGTCAACCAGAATCTTTAATTTGACTTCAAAGACAGATGGGTTAGGGCTCTAAGAAAAAGCCATAATATAGAAGGGGAAATGTTGGAAAGCTTTGGCAGTAACTACTTTTCTAGGTATGATATATAAACATTTTTAAATGCATTTAAAACTGTTTTTCCCCAAAATACGATATTAAATCATTCAGTAGTGCTATATAGACACTCCTGGTCAAATTTCATGTTAAAAATATTGGTACTTGTTTTTTTTTTAAACTTCCTTTTAAACCAGCTATTTATTACTTAAAAGAACAGTCTTAGGAACTGATGTGCTCTATGCAAAACTCAGATACTTTTGAAATATATAAGATCTGTGAAGTATGCAAAAAACAAATTTAATCATGGACTTTTTTCTTTTGCATTTGCATAACTTGTCCTTTTTAAAAATTGGAACAAAAAGTCAATTTGTAGGCCAAGTTTCAATACCAAGTAGACTGAAATATCATAGCTGCTTTTTTTTAAAGGGAGTGATGACAAATGGCCACCCTATAATAAAAAGTAATGCAATCTTCTAGTGAAACTAGATTCCTGCCAGGCGCAGATCTTCTGCCAGCTTCAAGCTGTTTAACCTTTCCGGGAAATCAAAGTGATGACTCAGTGTGATGCACAATTCCTGTATAACCAGTGAATCAAAAAGGACAGGGTCACAGACCATTATTTTTCCAGTGATGTAGCAGAGTATTTTGTTTTCATACGGAATATGCAAGAAGAAATGAACACACTGAATCACAAAAGTTGCAAGTTCTTGCACTGAATGTCAATCAAGGGAAGACTTTATAAAAGTTTTGTTATAAAAGAGTTACATTCCTCAACCATTTTTAACTATCAATATTTGTTTTCTATAATTTCCATTGATCTTCAATGCCTTTCCTGTTTATATTGAAATTTATCATTGGTTAGATAAGTAAGGTGTTTTGAAGGTTACCATTCCATAAAATTTAATAAAAAAGACTAAAGGCAGACAGTGACTGAAAGAGGATATAAGATTAATTTATAAAATAAAATAGAGTACTTTTGCAAAAACATGATTGAATTCTGAAAAAAGTAAAATGGAATTTTACAGTGTGTGAACCTTTGGTGATGTTCTTGTAAATAAATAACTTAAGTCAGTGAAGAGCTCGTACATATTTGAAACAATTAATAGTATGCTGTTTTAAATATGTCTGGTAAAGTTTTGAAAAATAGTAATATTCAGAAAGACAAGTTACCTAATTTTAATAGCTGCTGAGTGTCTCTGACAATCAGGTCATCAGCTTTATATATCACATAGCAAATTATAATTCACGTTTGAAATATTGTTGCCATAATATTTAAATAATATTACCTTAAATCAGAGTAAGTTAACTGATAAATGCCTTTTTAGTAGTGATGAGCTCTATTTGCTACAGTATAATAGGATATAAACCAAAGGGAATTAGAAGACTGCACTGGGAGGTGTGACTGGCCACAAAACGTTAAAAATCTGCTTTAGTGCAAGTTTAATAGTTTTTGTTAAATTTAAAAAGTGCCAGAAATTAGGGGTTTTATCTGATGCTATAGCTATTTAAAGATCTCACTTTTGTCTGAAATGAACAAAAATTAAAAATAGTGATTTTTAAATGTCTGTTATAAAATGGGATTTTAAAAGTCCTAGAACATAACTGATTAAACCATAGTCTGTCTTTCTGTTGAGCAGTCATTATGGACAGGTCATCTAACATCTTATCTCCTTCAGCCTTAACTGTGCATGAATGATGTATTGTGTGCCTATTACCACTTGAAAGTGCCTGAAAATAACATAGAACTATATAAAAAATAAGAAAAGCATTCCCCTGTGAAGTTCAAGTTTAAAAGTCTTGACTCTCATCATCCCTGATCTGCACTAGAGAGTTATCTCGAAATAATCCCCCTTATTTTGAAATAATAAGTGGAGCATCCACACTACCAAGCTAGTTATTTCGAAATCTGTACTCCTGCTTTCCTCAGGGAATTGCACTTATTTCAAAATAGTTATTTTGAAATAGGGTGAGCGTGGACACTCTGCTGCTGCTACTTTGAAATAACTAGTCCCCAGAGTCATTCAAAGTAATTATTCCAAAGTGCTTCCTGGGGCTCTTAAGTTGATGTAGCGTGTCCACAATAATGCAGTCTGCTTTGAGGCTCTGAGGAAGTGGGTCTGGCCCACGAAAGCTCATCATCTAATAAACCATCTTGTTAGTCTTTAAAGTGCTACATTGTCCTGCATTTTGCTTCAACTACCCCAGACTAACACGGCTACATTTCTATCACTTTCCTCCCTAGTGGGGACACACTGTTTCGATTTTGTTATTTCAGGAGTTATTACTTCGAATTTAGTTGTTTTGAAATATTTTCCTAGTGTAGACATGCCCTCAGAGAAGAACATTCTGTCTCATTTTTTACTTCAATGTAGACCTTTCTAACCATCCTCCCAGCCTCAATTAGTTTTAAACTGCCAAGGGAATGTTGACAGCTGCTTTTTCTAAATAGAGACAATGATTTAAAATTGTTCTGCAGGGCTAGCCAACTGAACTATTACCACTTACTGGCTTTCAGGATGGAAGAATATCACCTTAATTAGGTAGCCTCTTCCCATAAAATCAATCATTTAAGAAAATATATATAATAAATTACACCTTTATAATTGTTCTCCTACTTTACATGTGCATCCAAAAAAAAGAAAAAAAAAAAGCTCTCCATGCATTCTTTGTAATGACCCAGTAATGGTACAGATTGTGGCATGCAGCTGTTAACCATTCAAATAGTTTAAAACAGTTTCTGAAGGAGAACATCCGTAGACAGTGATAGTATGATGTGCCTTCAAACTCTGTCACTAGGCAAAGATAGACTAGAGTTTTTACTTCAAGTTGTATCTTTTGCGGTACTCTTGAGTTCAACTGTAAAAATTAATTAATCTGTGATTTTTATTATTGCTGTCATTTCAGTTTATAATATTTTCCTTAATGTTTTAATCATTCACAATATCTTCTGTTCAATATCTTCATCAATGATGTAGATATTGGGATAGAGAGTACGCTTATTAAGTTTGCAGATGATACCAAACTGGGTGGGGTTGCGACTTCTTTGGAGGATAGGGACATAATTCAAAATGACCTTAGCAAGTTAGAGAAATGGTCAGAGGTAAACAGGATGAGGGTTAATAAAGAGAAATGCAAAGTGCTCCACTTAGGAAGGAACAATCAGTTCCATACATACAAGATGGGAAGCGACTGTCTAGGAAGGAGCATGGCGGAAAGGGATCTAGGGGTCATAGTGGACCACAATTGAATATGAGTCAACAGTGTGATACTGTTGCAAAAAAAGGAAATATGATTCTAGGTTGTATCAACAGGTGTGTTGTAAGCAAAACTCGTGAAGTCATTCTTCCGCTCTACTCTGCACTAGTTAGGCCTCAAGCTGGAGTACTGTGTCCAGTTCTGGGCGCCACATTTCAAGAAAGATGTGGAGAAATTGGAAAGGGTACAGAGAAGAGCGACAAGAATGATTAAAGGTTTAGAGAACATGACCTATGAAGCCAGGCTTCATGAACTGGGCTTGTTTAGTTTGGAAAAAAGAAGATTAAGGGGGGACATGATAGCGGTTTTCAAATATCTAAAAGGGTGTCACAAGGAAGAAGGAGAAAATTTGTTCCTCTTGGTTTCTGAGGACAGGACAAGGAGTAATGGGCTTAAAGTGCAGCAGGGGAGGTTTAGATTGGACATTAGGAAAAAATTCCTAACTGTCAGGGTGGTCAAATATTGGAATAAATTGCCAAGGGAGGTGGTGGAATCTCCCTCTCTGGAGATATTTAAGAACAGGTTAGATAGACATCTGTCAGGGATGGTATAGATGGAGCTTGGTCCTGCCTTGAGGGCGGGGGGCTGGACTCGATGACCTCTCGAGGTCCCTTCCAGTCCTATTATTCTATGATTCTATGATTTTAATTTATAATTACTTGAGTGTACAGTCTTCAACCTAACACATAATGGATACATTTTTTCCACTTAAAATTAGTTGTTCTCATGGTGCGTGGTTGTTAGGTTTTTAAAGTAATTAACATGTAAAATCACAGTTTAGGGTCTGTGTAAGCACAAGTTTTGGCAGCAGCATTACTGGACCTTCAAAATAATTATAAAAAATAGTGCCATTCTTAAAGCATAATCCTTGTCAAGTCTTTATTGCTTTAAGACAATGGTAATATAGGGAAAGTATTTAAGTAGCTGCTTAAGTTAAAATGTGAGTAATGCCTTTAAGACATAAGCAATGCTTAAAGTCAAGTACATGTTTAAGTGCTTTACTGATTTAAGTTTGTGTTTGAATTCTTTATTAAACAAAATTTGGACAAGGTTCCCAGCTGTGTAGAAGGATGATATCTCTCATAATAGTCAGGAAGTAGAAGCAGAAAGGAAAAATGGTGTCTCTTATTTAAGCAGGGAGTTTGTTGTAGATGAGGATAATTGGCACCAATAGTTATATAATAAAGCCATTTGAATGTAAACATTTATGAATGACCCATTCACACCCAGTGCTTAAAAAAACAGCCAAGCTAGAAAGTTCAAACACTTGTGTAACAGATATATACATATGTAGGTGTGTCACTCATACTGGGTTGTTTTTTGGTTTTGTTTTTGTTTTTTTGTTTGTTGAAGACGTGCTGGTTTTTCACTTGGGACAGATTGGAAAACTGTTCCCTTGGGGAGGAAACTGACATCATAATCTCTGTTTCCATCTCTGTCTTCTCCTTCTTGGTTTCGAGACGACAATGATGGTTAAGCAGAATCTCTTGTGGACTAATGTCCTGACATTACTATACATGATTCATTGCATGGGTCATTACAGAAAACTTTGAGTTGATTTTAGGGTAGAAACTATGCAATGGAGGATCACTAATTTATACCAGCTGAGGATCTATAAAACAGTAAGTAAAGTAACAGGGACTAAGATGGATGACAGAGCTTGTATTTTAATGTTTCTTCAAGTAATATAAACCAACAAGGTAGCCCGAGGCGAGCTGCCGGCAACTGGGGCCCTAGGTGGAATGCGCGATTGGTGCCCCCGCATACAAAGCCCTCAATGGCGGTGCATCATCATTGGGTGCCCCGTTTAATGCGGTGCCCTAGGTGACTGCTGAGTCTGCCTATATGCACAGGCTGCCCCTGCAGGTGACCAAGTAATAGCAGTGTATTCTGTTTTGGTTTGTTAGATAATGGGTTATGGAGTGAGCATTCTGCTTTCTCATTGCAGTATCTGATCACAATGTCTTGATTATACCCCAAATCTTGCAGAATGACTGGCACTGGTTACTGACATAGCAAAGAAGCAACCTCGTAATTTGTTAATTTCTTTGGCACTCAGTGTCTGATTCTGTCCCATCTGCTCTGCAATCTGCTGCTGTTCTGTTATAAAGGAAGCCAACCTGACCCTCAGACCAGCTTGTCAATTGTCATCCCACTTCTTCCTATCTTTTCATCTCAAAAGTATTAGTGAGGCCAAGGGTAATTATTTCTTCTCAAGGCCAACAGCTTCTATATCTCAGTCAGTCTGATTTTGTGAGCTGCAGTAGAAGGGAAAAAGCACTGGCTCAGCTGACTAATCGACTCCACTAGACATCAGATTGTGCATACTTAGCAAGAGCAAGAGATTTCCTCTGCTTTTGCTATCATAAATCATGTTTTATGGAATTACTTTCATTCCCATTGGGACGTTTGCCCACAGAATATTCATTGTTAATCGATTTTGGACTTCACAGAACTTGGATGTCATTTTATCACAGAATGTTTCTGAAATGTTTTCTTTGGAAATCTGATGTTCTTAGGGGTTCAGTGTAAACCCCATTATATTGTGTTCCAAATCTTTTATCTCAGGGAGGCAGAGCTAGTGTCTTTAGACTGAATTATCATTTTTGCAGGGATAGATCTTTGAAGATTCTAGGAAGGATAGTTTGTCAACAATTTTTTTTTTCAAAAATGATTCATCATTGCATAGTTCTAAACCGATCAGATGCAATTTTTCTAATGGCTTATATTCATCTTTTCATTATAAACTCTTCTTATCCACATAGGCCCTGCTTCTGCAAAGCACTTAAACATATGAGTAGTTGTCCCAGTGCCTGGGCTGGGTCACAGCTGAGAGGGCCACTCTCAGTAAAATTTTGATGAATAGCAGCTATTAATTGGGCTATGAATGTCCATTGTTCAACACAAAATGACCCTTGTTTCAAGTTAACATTCTATTTCCTATGCAAGTACAAACAATCAAGTCACAATGATATACATGATTTAATTACAAGATATTCTTTTCAATAAGAATGGATAGGTAAGAACAATACAAGCATCTTTCCTTAATATTCATGCAGTTTTTCACATTAAGTAAATCGTTAGCCTGATACTACGAACTTGTGATAAACAATAAACAACAGGATATAGTCAAGAAGCTTAACAATACAGTTCATCTTACAAGTGAATTGGTTTGAACACACTATGTTCTTTTAACATCAGTTTCATTTCTGTTAAGATGTGAATGAATTAACTTGCTGGCAACCCGTGAGGCAGCATCACAGTAGTCCAATTCATGTCAATGGATCTGCCCATGTACTTAAAATTAAGTCCATGATTGAGCGCTTTGCTGGATAGGGGCCATAATTTTTTTGTCCTTTTCATAACAGTATTTGCTTCATGGTGCACCTCTCATGACCGAGCAGCAATTTTGCAAAGGGGCCTTAAAGTAGAATTGAATATGTACACTCTTCTTTAAAGAGGATCCTAGGCAGTTCCCAGTATACTCTTCCATCCCCTGAGTTATTTGCACTCATGATTTTATTTTTTCCTTTATATTGTAACTTGTTTACACTTTGCTCCACGTTGCTCTTACGTTATGTTATTTCCCTCCCCTCTGATTTAGCGCTACCTCATGCTGCTTGTTATTCAGTTTTTTCTCCATTCTCCTTCCCCAACCCCTCTTTTTTAAAAAATTTTTATCGTTCTTCTTCCCCTTTTGCTTTTTAATTTTCTTTGGTTTTGTCAGATTGCTTTTATCCTTCTTTAAGTTGATTGTCTCTCTGTGGTATCTATGAGCTTCAGTGTTTGAGAACTTGGCATGCTGGTAGATCTAGACACCTGCTACTGGAATCTGGGGCAACAAGGTGTCAAAAATGAAAGCTAGTGGTGAAAATGTGAAATGTGGGGACAAATGTGAAAGTCAACTGAGCAGAGACAAACAAACATTCATTTCTATTAAGATTTGCCAAGTATTATATTTCCAGTTCCCTTGTACACAACTCACAAACCCTGAGGAATGCATATTTTAATTTTACTTTCCTCCTGTAGCTTTGGATTATACCATTTTATTTTTTAAGGATAAAATTCATAAACTGAATAAACTCATTCATATTTGTATGTGTGTGTACATTTATATGTACCTAAGCATAAAATATGTCTATCTCATTTTATTTTATTTTGGGAACCAATGGGAAAAAACTCCTAAATTATGGAGTAAAGTTGAATTAAGTGAGTGGCAATTTAGTCTTTCTCCAAAGACTTCAGTGTAAAGTACAGGCAGTCCCCGGGTTACATGGATCCGACTTACATCGGATCCCTACTTACAAACCGGGTGAGGCAACCCCACACTAGCTGCTTCCCCCCAGCAGACCAGGGAGACGTGAAGCTAGCGCCCCCCCCAGCAGAACAGGGAGATGCGGAGCGGCTTTTCTCAGCAGACATCTCAGCTTGAGAATAAAGGACTGAGGGAAGTTAGGTGTGGGAGAATAAAACTGAGCTCTGGAGAAATGTTTGGCTAGAGTTTCCCCTACAATATGTACCAGTTCCGACTTACATACAAATTCAACTTAAGAACAAACCTACAGTCCCTATCTTGTACGTAACCCGGGGACTGCCTGTATAGCAGAATATGCTTGGCTGTATGTGAATCTCCCCACCCCATGCTAGGAGTGGTTCAATGGTGATGATGATGATCACATAGTGCCTAGGAGATGTACCTGTGGACTAGGACCGATATTTTAATTAGTGGATTATGTACCAGATCCTTAGCTGCACTAGAGCTGTGTCTGAGGAAGAAAGCTCAACCCATCATGAAACTGACCTCCTTAACTAGAGGATTGTGGTAGTCAGTTCTGAGCTTTGCCTACTCTACTACAGCATCCCTTTGTTGTCCTTATTTCTCTCTGTTCTTCTAATTCTGTAATTCTGACCACTGTTCTTAAGGCTGCACACACTGATGTTATGTTACTTTGCCATTGAGATTAGTCCACAGAGATGTTTTATTCTGTTTAAAGAGTATCATTTTCAGGGACTTAGTTTTATTACCTGTTCTTACAGCAGTTACCACTATAACAATTAGATAATATATTTGTAAATAATAAAATATGATAATTATAGTCAAGTATTGAAACCAAAACTGAACAGCAATTTACCTCTCCTACTTTTAGAGGTTACGAAATGATAACATTCTCAAGTAGACTTTGAAATTTTGTATCGTTAATTTCTCTTTCTGAATTATTCCTCATGCAGAAATATTACTGTGCTTTGCATACCATTCTTTGAAGGAGAATTGTTTCTGTCTAATTAACACCTTAGGGATTTAACTAGAGCTGAGTGGGAAATTATTTTTTGAAAAATATTCCTATTTTAATCAAACTGAAAAGTTGAAATACTTAATAATTTCACAACCCAAAAATTTGAAAAAAATTAATATTAGATCAATCACTACATGTTGCGTGATAATTTCAAAATATTTTGTTTCAGTTTTAATTTTGTTTGCTTTTTTTACTATTCACTAACTTACATTTTGAAATAAAAAGTTGTTTTAATTCAAAAAATGAGACATTCTGATAATTTTTAAACTTTTAAAAAGTTTTTACTAGCATTTTTTCAAAATGGGAATTGCATTGAAATTGATCCTTTCCAACAAACATTTTTGGTATTGGAAAATCAAAAACTTTCAGGTAAAGAAATGTTTAGCCAAAAAATCCCTATTCTGCTCTTTTATAAATGCCTGTATTTCATATACTGTATTCATTTACTGTAAACTGGTTATAGTAGTACACTTAGCAACAAGGCACTTTTATAGTTAATTTGTAAAAGACAGAAAGCAGGGACCTGAAGCCTTATTATTAACTGTGGATTTGTGGTTCATGTGCTACAGAAACTAAAGGACTTTCTTCTTTTCTCTTTTTTTATATTTAAGAACATCCTATAAGCAAACTCAATGAGCAATACAAATTAAACTAACACATTATATTGGTATATTACATTGGTAAGAGTAAGGGACACATTTTTAAAGGTGTTTAAGTAGAAATTTTAGGTAGTGGAATTTTTGGACCTACCTATATGTCTAATGCTAATTGTTTTCCATGCAAATTAGGTGCCTAGATGTTTTTGAAAATTCTGCTAGGCATCTAAATATCTTTAAGAATCTATCCATAAGCCTTTTGGGGACCCTTGGCAGCAATGCTCTCTGTCATATGCATGCATGTGCAATTTTGATATAAATAGAGACAGAAGTTGCCTGTTGAATCTAATTTAATTTAAAAAAATGGGCACCCACAGACAAATTGTAAAAATTTAAAGTTCTTAAGGGACTATATACTGAAGGTGGCAGAGGAAAGTACCTGCAAATAGGTTGGGTCTGAAAGGGACCATTCCAGTAGTCATGTGATAGTTCTAAATCTGTCTATGAATTCATAAATTCCTGTTTGATTTTATGAACATTTTGTTTATACCCTTACAATTGTCTTTCACTGTGCACCTGGCTATCTGCCTTGGAATAGTATATTAATAAGAACCATCAACAATTTAATACTGGAGGTTAGGTCGATAAAAGGCTGTTAGCCAGGGGATAAAATGGTGTCCTTGGCCTCTGTTTGTCAGAGGCTGGAGAGGGAGGTAGGAGACAAATCGCTTGATCATTGCCTTCGGTTCACCCTCTCTGGGGCACCTGGTGCTGGCCACTGTTGGCAGACAGGATACTGGGCTAGATGGACCTTTGGTCTGACCCAGTACGGCCGTTCTTATGTTCTTATGTTCTATGTTCTTTTGGCTAGTAGAACAGTGAGACAACTAACCCCCAGGGAAACCCATTCTTCCAAATGACCTGGTAACAACATCTGATGAGAGATTTGAAGTCATCTGACAAAGCAGACTGCAACTTTATAAAAGGGAGGCTCTATCATGCACCATCCTGAGAAAATCAGGGGAGCTAACCAGGACTGGAAGCAGAGAAGGCTGAACACTAGGAAAAGGGGGAATCATAGGTCCCTGACAAACACTGACCACAATCAAAGGGCTCTTTGAATGGTGAGGAAACTAAAGCAGGATTTGGATACAAGTTTTGATGCTTTTGCAGAGATCTATACATGTCTTGGGCTCTCTAAGGGCTGGTCTATAGTAATGCTGTAAGTTGATCTACATTATGTAAGTTAAGTAACTGAAGTCAACATAACTTAGGTCAACTTACATAGTGTTGACACCCTGCTATGTCAATGAGAGATGTTCTGCCTTTGACATAGCTTCCACCTCCTGACAAGGGGGGGTACATACTTCAATAGGAGAGCTGTCTCTCTCTCATTGGCTTAGCATGACTTCTCGGGGCTTGCTAAATCGACACTGTAGACATGGCCTAAGATTAAAGTATGTGTGTAGAAATTCCTTTGCAGAAACTATGCAGTACATGCATTGTGTCATAATCTTCAAAAAGGGAAACAATATTCCTCAGAGTCCACAGCCTTTGTGGGAAAGGTGGGGAAAGCTGGAACTGATTTAAGAGACTAGGCAACAGGACTGCACGGTCCCCACTGGCAAAGATGAATGTCATACATGGGGTCAATACTTGGAATATGTGCCTGGGCTCAACCTAAAGAGACAGGCCCAAATTTTGCACAACCCCAGAAGCCAAGAGCAGGTGGGACCCAAGTTTTGGGTTCAATGCATCAGCCTACAGATTGTCCACCAGAGGGAGCTGATGAAGGGCTGTAGCAGGCATGTTCCAACTCAGCACATACAAGTAGATAAAAGGTGTCAAAAAGAGGGTATACAATAAAAAAGCCCTTTTGTTTAAAGTTATATATATCTAATGATAAACAACCCAGCACACTCAATAGCCTGTAAAACTAGATTAATATTGCAACCCTGATAGGATTCTGGTCCATATTTGATTTCACAGTATATAGTAAGGATATTAAATTGTGGTTATCTAACTAATCATATAGCCGATACAATTTGTATTTACTACATGACTAGTCAATACTATGCAGAGCTGCAGCGGGGGCTAGCTCCAGGAGCTGGCATGAATCTGGACTGAGCAGTCCTGGCTCGTGCTGGCTCTGGGAATCACTTACGCCATGGTTCTGCATTTTCAATGTAGTAAGAGCTGCTGGGCTCTTTCTACATTTAAAATGCAGAGGCAGCGTCCCGAACCAGCACGAGCCAGGACTGCTCGATCACAGCTTATGCTGAATCCAGCAGCCCCTGTTCATGGTGGGCTTTTGCTTTTGCTTACCAAGTGGTTCACTGGGGGTACGTCTAAACTACGTGCCTCCGTCGACGGAGGCATGTAGATTAGACAGATCGGCAGAGGGAAATGAAGCCGCGATTATTTTAAATTTAAATGGCTGCCCCGCTCTGCCGATCAGCTGTTTGTCTGCAGATCGGGGCAGTCTGGACGCGCCGCGTCGACAAAGAAGCCTTTCTTGATCGGCACAGGTAAACCTGGTTTCACGAGGCATACCTGTGCCGATCAAGAAAGGCTTCTTTGTCGACGCAGCGCGTCCAGACTGCCCCCATCTGCCGACAAACAGCTGATCGGCAGAGCGTGGCAGCCATTTAAATTTAAATGAAGCTGCGATTATTTTAATCGCGGCTTCATTTCCCTCTGCCGATCTGTCTAATCTACATGCCTCCATCAACGGAGGCATGTAGTCTAGACACACCCTAGTTGACTACTTGCTTACATCCCTAGAAAGGACTTACTGTTATCAGAAAGGAATGAGCTTTAAGTATTTATGTGAAGAGTTCAAAAATTAGCACAATATTGTTCGGAGGGCATTTGACCTTTCCTTGACCTGGCAGTAGAATCCTTTCTTCTCGTCAGTAAGCAAACAAGTGGTATCAACAGCTAAATAAAGCATAAATTCAATGATGTATGTTACTAAAATATAATAAAACATTGAAAAAAGTTGGTTAATATATATATTGAATGATAACAAATGCAAGACTAAACCAAAATCAGTTGATGCAATTCAAAATGTGACTGGCATGACTGGGGAATATAGGAGTTTGGAACCTGTTACATTTCTTCTGCTAGTGGAAAACAAAGGTTCCAATGTTGTCCCTTTGAAATCACACTGAAAATTAATAATATGATCAGTACAGTGTTCCTCATGTGATAAATGGGAATTAATATTGGTATTGTCCCTCCCTTTTCCCATTGTCATTGTGCTTCATATTTTGTATGTAAATACAGAGCATTGTGAGGGGTCAGAGCAGCAGAAAGTTTGAGTAGCTAGGAAGAAAAATTTGATTTTTTGGCACCTGTGAAGGAGTCAGAGTTAGTTTTTGAGACTGTGAGGTAAACATATTAATGGGAATTTTCTCCTTAATAGTTAAAAATGTCGGCATATAACTTTGAAATGAAATGTTGAAAGTATAACTCCAGATTGAGATGAAGCAGTTCTTGTCTCTCAGAACTGTTGCCTTAGGATGACAGGAGTGCATCATTTCATACTTGTTTTCAGGCCCGCTGTTGGCGGGGGGAAGGGCGAACAAAGTGGGTTGTTGCTGTAGGGCGTGGGAATTCAAAGGGGCTTGGGGCAGCTGGATGCCATGGTTGCTGGAGTAGCAGCAGCAATGTGGCTGGAACCCGCGGACTTTTAAATCACTGCCAGAGTGATGCACCACAAGCTACATGCAGCTCTGAGAGCTTGCAGGTGGTTTGCTGAACTCTGGGTGGCGTGGAGGGCTTGTTGCTCGTGGCCCCACCTCTTCCACCCAAAATCCCACCCCTTCTGGGATCATGGAGCCACTCCCCCCAATACACAGGCTGTTAGCTCCCATGCTTTTTACATTTGAAAGAATCTCTCCACAACCTGGAGTGCTAGGAGATTCTCTCTTTTGTTTTAAGCTTGTATTACAAATCACAATTCTGAAGCAAAGAGTAGCTTCTATGGCAATTTCTGTGCATATGTAGAATCATAAAGTACACAAAGTACTGATAGTACTAAAAAACTTTCCCCTGTTTTTTCCACCATCTAGATTTGTCAGGTTCTTATAATTTGCTCAGGAATCTGAGTGTCCAGTCTGAGTATCTATCTATCTATCTATCTATCTATCTATCTATCTATCTATCTATCTATCTATCTATCTATCTATCTATCTATCTATCTATCTATCTATCTATCTATCTATCTATCTATCTATCTATCTATCTAAGCAGCGGTGGGCAATAATTTTTGGTGGGAGGCCACTCCCAAGATTTTGGAAAGTGGTCAAGGGCTGCACATTTCTGAAGAGGAGGTGCGGGGTCTAGGTTGGAGGTTGGCTTCAGAAGGGAGCAAGGAGTAAGGGACTGGGGTGCAGGGGACAGTGTGGGGTCTGAAAGGGTATTTGGGTGGAGGAGGGGGTTGTGACCTGGGTCAGGGGATTGGGGTGTAGGGTCAGGGAGAGAGTATGGGTGCAGGAGAGGGTTCTGGCCTGTGGGAAGATATAGGAGGGGGTACAGAGTCTGGGAGGGAATTGTGACCTGGGGTGGGGGGGTGCAGAGGGTTTGGATGGTGACCTGGGGGAGGGAGTTGGAGTGTAGGAGGGGCTGGGGGGCCAGAAACAGGGCTGGCTGGGAGGAGTTTACCTAAGTATCTCTTGGCCAACAGGCACCAGCATCCCCAAGGCAGGCTGGGCTCCCTGCCTGTTGCAGCCCTAGACCACCTGAAAATACAGGCTGCTCCCTCCACATGGCTCTCAATTCCAGGTGGGGAAAAAGGCTTGCACTGTCCCAGTCTCTCAGGCCAATCGCTCAGCTCCGATTGGCTGGTTGTTTCTGGCTAATAGGAGCTGAGGATTAGGCTAGAGGTGGGGAGATCGCACAAAGCCTCCCCATCCTTGCAGAGCAGAGACCCGCAGGGACTGTGTTTTAAATTGTGGCAGCGGTGTGCCTGAGGGTCCCAGCAAGGGAGTCCGTGGGACAGATCCGGTGGCTTGGCAGGCCAGATCCGGCCCCCTGGCCGTATTTTGCCCAGCCCTGTTTTAGAGGCATCCATGAGTCTGTTTGTCTGTCTGCGAGTCCATTTGTTAAGAACTCCTCCTAAACAGTAACAGCTAAGACCACCAGATTTGGTTTGCAGCTTCTTTTTACTTACATCAAGGACAAGATTTGGGGTTGCAGGAAAATGGGAAGTGCCTGAAATTTGATTATTTTCCATAACAAGAGACACAATACTGCACAGTCACCACTGGGGGCAATGAATGCGGAGGACAGATATACTGCAGAGTGACTACAGGGGGCAGCCATACCAGAGAGGCAGTGGCTAGCTGGGGATGGGACTCATCATCTTGACAGCTACTGGTCCAGCTACGTGAGCCTCTTGCCCCAAATCCTTCCCCCTCCAGCTGTCAGCCCCACTGTTGGACTAGGGGTGGGAGCCCCACTGGTCCCACGGCTGTGCCCCCTGGAGCACCACTGGGGCGGAGCAATACAGTCCTGCCACTCCCCCAGAGAACCCAGAGGCAGCTCCTCCCAGTACCGCACGGCTACCCAGTATGGCCATGCCAGCAGGCCTGCACCGCCCGCTTTCTGCCCCCTGGTCCCAGGCCTGGGGAGTGCCGCCAGGAGGCCTCCATGCCATCCCCCATTCACCTCAAGGCCCAGACCCAGGAGCACTGCTGGGAGGTCTCCCTGTGCGCCCTCCCCCCCACCCTTAGGCTGGACCAGGGCAATGCTGGGTAAGTCTTCTAGTTTGGTCATGAGTGTAAAGGTACCTCTGTCTTTTATTGTAATCTAGGTCCTTGTCGGCACTGCCAAAAAGGGACTCATATTTCATCACTGGTGTAACTCCACCTGTGGCAGCACTGATGGAAGCTGTAACTTGCATAGAGTCAGGTGTTTTTTACCACTGTCTCATATCTGCTCTGAGCTGTAACCAGAGTTTCATGGCATTTAGGTAAAAATCCCCATCTACATTACATACTTTCCACTATTGCTGTTACTAGTGGCGAGCATCAGTGGAGATCAGGCAAAAGAGAATTTGTCTCAAACTTGCTTCTTTGCATGCACATGAGGATTTTGCTACGTTGAAGTTAATCCCTTGGGTAGCACTGTGAAAATGTATTCTTTAAAATCAAATAATGGTGCTGTGTACTTTAAAGAAAATATGTACTTTAATTAATTCTTGAAAAGTGAGACTGCAGTAATTGAAAACAAATAAAAATTTATATTTCTAATAGTGGCCAAAATTTCTGCCATTACATATTTTGTTGTGTTCTCAAATTAAAATTATTCAAGGGTAACATAAAAGAAACAGAATAATTTTATGCCAGTAGCATTAAAAAGGAATAGAAAGTATTGCATTCCTTTTCTCATTTCTAATGAGGAAATGACAAAGCCAGATATTGTTTCCTGATGTTTTAGATGAAATTTCATTTGTAGTTAATGAATAGAGCTAAAATTATACCCAGGTTATATTGCTTAATAACATCTTTATAATAATTTACTACTTTAATTATAATCCACAATTTTATGTTCATCTACATTATATCTAAATTAGACTATACTTATTTTTAAAATCAAGTGCATCATTTATATAAGGTTATTATATATTTAAACCATGTATGTGTGAGAGAGAGAGAAAATGGCAAAAGCTATGGATTGGTATAGCAGGTCAGAGAAGATGGCATTTTGAAATTGGTTAGCACTCTTTCCTGGGTGCTCTAGTCTACACTTTATTTTTGAGGATAAACTTTATGCAACCAGATACCTGTAGTCTTTATATTTTCCCTGTTCCAAAACAACAAAAGGTCCACATCCTGACTAAAGGTCTGTTTTAGAGGTGCCTGCCTCCAAATTGATACAGAGCCAAAGGATGAAAACTAAACCAAAAATAAAGTGGACAATCAGTACAACTGGATTCCTTCCAGATATTTCTCCATATTTGGATATTATTGTCAACCGTCATAATTTTACCATGAATCTTAAGGCAGTTTATGTTCTTTTTAAAGCCCCAGCTAAAGCAGCCTTTAACAAACTCAGAGAACTAGTAGGTAAGATCCTATAGGAAGAAAATCCAAGGGAAAAAGGTCTGGAGAACTAGCAGTTTCTCAAGGAGACAATATTAAAGGCAAAATGGCAAATTATCCTGATGTGAAAAGAAAGCTAGGAAAAATAGCAAGAGACCGATATAGCTCTATCAGAAGCTGTTTAATGACCTGAAAATCAAAAAGGAATCCTACATAAAGTTGAATCATGGAAGAATTGCTAAGGAGGATTACAAAAGAATAGCACAAGCATAAATGGACAAAAAAGGATAAGACACAAAATGGGTTACACTTAGCAAGGGACATAAAAGAAAATAAGATCATATTCTTTAACTACATTAGGAGCAAGAGAAAAATGAAGGAAAGCGTAGGATCTCTACATAGTTGGGAAGGAGAGTTAATAACTGATGGCATCAAAAAGATTGAAGTTGCTGGTTGCACTTCAATCTTCACCGAAAATGGTGATCACATCAAATGGTTGATCACAAACGTAATGCAGCTGCAAAAAAAGACTAATATAATTCTAGGGTGTATTAACAGTAGTATCATATGTAAGACATGGGGGCTACATCTACACTGCAGGCTTCTTGTGCAAGAAGCTTTTCTCAGACAAGATCTTCTGCAAAAACGTCTTGTGCAAGAGTGTGCCCACTCTTCAAAAGTGCATCAAAAAAACGGTGTGCTTTTGTGCAAGAGAGCGTCCAGACTGCATGGACGCTCCCTCGCAAAAAAGCTCTGATTGCCATTAACAGAATGGCCACCAGGGCACCTGTGCTTCTTTTGATAGGCTGCTTTTGCGGAAAAAAACCCTGCTGCCCATCCACACACACCTTTTTGCGCAATAACTCTTGCGCAAAAAAGAATTATTCCTCATAGAAAGAGGACTACCCAGACCGCAAAAAGTCCTCTGTTCTGTCGATGAACTGTAAATTTACTTGCGCAAAAATGCGCTTGAGGTATGGACGCTTCGTGGGTCCACAGTAGACGTAGCCAGGAGGTAAGTGTGCCACTCTACTTGGCTCTGGTCAGCCCTCAGCTGTAGTACTATGTCCTGTTCTTGGCACTGTACTCAGGGAAGATGTGGACAAATTGGAGTCCAAAAGAGAGCAACAGAAATTGTAGAAAACCTGACCTGTGGGAAAATATTAAAAAAAACCTGGGGATATTTAATACTGAGAAAAGAAGACTGAGGAGGGACTGAAAACAGCCTTCAAGTATGTTAAGGTTTGTTAATTGTTCTCACTGAAGATAGGACAAGAACTAATGGGGTCTGCTGCAAGGGAGATTTAGGTCAGATATTAGGACACAAATTTCTAACAAGGTAGTTAAGCAATGGAATAGGCTTACAAACACCTGTCAAAGATGATCTAGGTTTATTTGATCCTGCCTCAGTGAAGGGAGCTGGATTTTATGGCTTAAGGTCCCTTCCAACCTTACATTTTTCTGATTTTCTGATTCATGGTGTCAGGTGAATACTTGAGAATTTGTGCCTTCGTTAAAAAAATGAAGTTAATTTCTAGTCCTTAGGGTTGTTGAAGAAAGCTTAAATATGAAACCTAAAGGCTCAAAAAATAGAAGAGAAAAAGAACCCCGGATGTATTATTTGAGAACATATTTTGATTGTTAAGACAATCTCAGGATGGTGTGTGACACGATTTTTGAATGCTTGGGGTTGGCAGTGCTGAGAAGGGGATATTGTAGATAAACCTGTTATTTCCCAGCATGCCTTTCTCTCCTAAGTCTCAGAGGGAGACTGACTGGAACAACCAAGAATCAGCCATTATGAAATCCTTGCTCTTTAAAGTAGGATGATCTTGGGGATTTAGTAATCTTGACATTGTTCCTTTTCTTTGTGCTTGTATTCTTTTTTTTTCCTGTCTCAGAAGGATTTGCAATCCTACTGTAAGTTTTCAGGATGTGTTTCCAGCCTTCTAAGGGAATTCTTACTCATTCACAGTGTGAATTGATTTAATCACAGTGATTTAAATAACTGATTTAAATCACAATTTAAATCACCAAAAAACAGTGATTTAAATCAAGTTTCCCACTGATACTTCTTCACATATTTCTTCAAACAATGGTGCAAATCTGACCACTAAAACATGTTAATATACAGCTCAGTACAGCATTTCATAATATCTAAGAGGGTATTTTTTGTGTGTAATTTTTTAGATAACTTGATTTTTATCAATTTAGGAAATAGTACATAATCATTACTTGTGTCAAGCTGCAGATGCAGCAGCAGTACATTAGGAATAGTAATAACTAATCACACAAACATATTTTATGAAGCTAAATCTTTAATGTTACATAAATATTTCACATTTGCAATTTAAGCAGTCTTCTGAGTTGCCAGCTAATGGCTGTCCTTAGTGCTCAGAACACTAAATGTATGGTGTCCTTAAAACTTTTACAACTCGTTCTCATCTTCCAAACTCCCACTATCATTTTGATGCAGATCTTATTACAAGTTACCAAAAAAACCCTAAGACTGATTGTGCTTAGAGTTCACTTAATTTTGGACTAAGCCCCATTGAAAACAACTATAGGACTGGATTAAAATGACCATCAGAGCTTTCTTGCACAAGATAGCATCTACACTGGCATGGATGCTCTTGCGCAAAAGCACATCTCTTGTGCAAAAGCACATGCCAGTGTAGATGCTCTCTTGTGGAAGAGTTTTTGCAGAAGAACTCTTCCGCAAAAGAGTTTTTGCACGAGAATGCGCCAGTGTAGATGTAGCCATTGTTTTTCTGTCATGAGACAATGCCCTAACTAACTCTACTGTGCTTGGCCCAGGTCCATCACCATATAAGCACAGAACAAAAACAATCATGTTCAGCCTGTGTCTGTTTTTTCCTGTTTCTGTTTGCTGAGAAACAGAAACAGAAGACCCAGACTTTTCAAGAAGCAAGACCTAATTGTTCAGCTTAACAGACTAGAGCCATTGATTGATTTTTATGAGATTGAAAGTGGAGGTGTAACATGTTTGTGATAAGGTTTAATTGTAAAAGTTATTATTGAATGAGAAATTTAATATTTTATTGATGATTAAAAAAGATTATTTAAATTAAAAAATCTGATATTTTTAAAACGTCACTGATTTTTATCCATCCTGCTTATTCACACCCTCAGAAGATGTGTGTAGTGGAGGGTGTATTTTCTTGAATTACTTTACATTATGTGGTAAATTCTCCTGGTCACAGTACTAATGTGATAAACAGTGTATGCTTCATTTCTTCAGGAGAAGCTGTCTGATGTACACCATCGGATATAGTGAATGCTCTTAAAGTTAATTTATTCAGATGATTTTTCAATGTCCATGTCACCACAGTTGTGAAATCTGCTTCCTGATACCTGTAAATGATGCCAGAATTTTGCTTTTCTTTTGTTCTTCTGACAGAGATTTTGATTCTTATTTTTTTGGGCTGCTTAACTGAATATTACAATGGTTTCTTTGTAGTAATTCATTTGTCATTTGATTAATATTTTGCATTGGTACAGGGACTTTTTTGAATACTTGGAAATTTCATAATGTGATCCAGTCCTTGCACAATTGCAGTGGATAGCAGTCAAGTTTTACATTAATTCTAAAAATGCACGTTTTTTTTTTTTAAATAAAGCCCTTCACAGAAAGGAACCAGATAGCATTTGTGAGTTAAGGCGTCTGTGTCTAGGGGCCACTCTGCAGGATTTAGAACCTACAGAAAGTGGAATGTACCTTCTGCTAGTTCATTGTGGTCTGTGTGGCTTATTAACAGCACCAGTTTTTAGGAAAGGCTGGGTGGCTGAGGCTTATGTTCGTTAATACTAAGTGAGTTCTCAATAAAGCCAAAATCTCAGGAAAGAACAAGTTTGACCTTTCACTGCGTGTATGGATTTAATCTGGGTCAGCATGTCCCTTCCTCAGACTGGGTCAAAATCTGTGCTACGCGTCTCAGGAAAGGCAACCCAGAATGCCCAGTCCTGAAGAGGGAGAGATAAAAGTGGCTTTACTGGCTTCCTAATTCTGCCTGTTTCAGTGGCTGTACTAATTTACAGTAGTCTTGCATAACTGCCTATGGCTGGCTCTCATGAACCCTTGTACACTTATATGCCAGGGGCTGTGAGCTGGGGAGGCAAAGAACCACATAAGGAAATTCCCCAGAATTTCGTTCCAGGCCCTTATGCAGGAGAAGCTAAAGAAGTGGCCTGATTTTCAGAGAGAGTGAGATCCTGTACTTCTTAGTACCTTGTGCTGTCATTTGCCACACCTGTTGAAAATGGTTCTAAAAGGCTACTTGCCAGAATTACATTGTTTTACCTCAGCTTTATACAAGATGACACAGGGTGTGGAGGATCAGGCCGATTGTGCTTTTTTGGATGTCACTTATCAGGCATCACCACTGTTTGTTATGTTAATCATATGTTTACTTTGACTTCATGGGACTCATTTAAAAATTGCTTATAACATTTCTCTTTTTTGAGGAGTCCAACAGGAAATCTAAGATTACATTTACATGCTGTTCAACCAATTAACAAAACAGACACCGTCATGTTTTGTTTTGTTAATGACAGGCTGGCTAAGATATCTCTAAACTGGTGTTTAAGGTTATTACCACACCGTGTACCTTACTGTTCCCAAATATATACACAGGGTCAGATCCTGCTACTGGATCCATGCAGGCAAGATTTGACTTTAATAGGGTTCCATATAGGCACAAAGGTCATGGATACAATTGCAGGATCTGGCCCTAGATTGGGGTGAGCAATAATTTTTGCAGGGGAGCCACTTAATGAATTTTGGTATGTGGTCATGGGCCAGCCCCACTCCCATAAGGGGCAGAGCCTAAGGCAGAAGGGGCGGGGCAGGGAACTAGCCACTCCACAAGTGTTGTCCGGGGCCTGACATTTTGAATTAAAAACACAGCAAAAGGCTCACAGCTCCCAATCTCTCCCCATTACCTGTGGCAATTTGGGGTTTGTGGTACCAGCCCCTGCCAGGGTAGCTCCACAATTGGGAGCCGGGAACCATTTAAATAGGATTCTGCTGCCTGAGCCACCACCTTGAAATTCAGTGGTATGGGCAGCAGGATATAATAGGCTAGATGCAGTCTGTGGGCCGGATCAAAGTGTTAGGTGGGCTGGATCCAGTCCCTGGGCCACATCTTGCTCAGCCCTGCCCTACATACTATGGTGATGGAGGCATAATAAGCATTCAGATTTGCACAGTTGCTAACACTAGTTTCCAAATTGTTATTGTCAGCCGGCTGCATCACACATATTTTTTATTATACATAACATTTATATAATCTGTTGTTTTAAGAAGCCAGTAAATACATGTTTACTTGAAAAGATATAGTGGAAGACCTATTATTGTTCAGCATATTAGCTCTTACATAAATCAGTAAGAACAGGTTTTTCTTAAAAATAAATAAAAAGATTGCTAATAAAGGAAATAAATATGCACTAAGCTCTGAGTAAGAAAGACATTTCAAAATTTAGCATTGGAATATGTAGTTCCTAACTATTCCTTTTGTGATGAACTTGAAGTGGATAGAAGACCATTGAATAATGTTACAGACTCTATTTGGTCCATTGCTTGATCAGAAGGTTTAGCTTTTTGTTTTGTTTTTGTTAACTTTGAGGCTGTCTAGACTACAGAGTTTTTTCAAAAAAAGTGGCCTTTTTTTAAAAAAAAAACTTCACCTGCATCTAGAATGCCGCTGCATTCTTTCGAAATTAAATTGAAAGAACATGGCGGTTTTTCGACAGTGGTAAACCTCTTTTTATGAGGAAGAACGCCTTTTTTTGAAAGAGCTCTTTCGAAATAAAGCATTCTTGACCGCAAACAGGGCTTTTTCGAAAGAGAGCATCCAGATTGCCTGGGTGCTCTCTTTTGAAAAAGCGGATCACTTTTTTGAAAAAAGTTGTGGCTATCTAGACGATCTTTTGGAAAAGCTTATTTCGAAGCTTCTTTTGGAAAAGCTTCTTTGAAAAGAAGCGTGCAATCTAGACATACCCTCAGTCCTTCCCTGAAATATGTCCATGAAGATTTTGAAATGTAACAAGAACATGAAGCAATTGCTTCTCAATAGAATAAGGAAAAGGGTATTTGTACCACTATGATAAAAGACATGTGGTTGTATGACTCACAGAATTTAAGGTTAGGTGGTTCAGTTATTTTTAAAGAGACAGGAAAGGGCTTTATTATCATGGGAACTCTCCAACTGACAGAATGTGTATAGTTCTGTTTGTATTGAGGAAGAAGTGAAAAGTATAAAATCTTGTTACAGTCTTCAGAAACTTTTGTCAATCTTTTGGCTTAAAACAGTGACATGGTAGTACAACCATATTCACATATAACAAAAGAATGTGCATATCTTACAATTTGTGTGCTTATTTCCACAGGGCATACATCATAACAGACTTCATGGGCATCAGAAATGAAAGTTTTATGAAAGTTGCAGCTGTAGGAACGTGGATGGGAGACTTTGTCACTGCTTGGATGGTAAGAAATGTAATAGCAAACTTTAAATGCAAAACACAAAAACTGTATAGCTGCCGAGTAAAGCAAAACAGTCCTGAACACCTTGAAATCTAAACAGTGTTTCAACTCAGACAAGTACTGAGGTAACAATGGCAGGGGTTGGAAATATGCTGGGAATCCAAAGGAGAGTTCATTAAAATGAATTGAGCCTAATTTTACTTTTTTGATGTCAATGGCAGTTTTCTCATTGAATGCAGTGGAAGCTGAATTGGGATCCTTCTTTGCTGTGAAATAACACCAATGCAACATAGTGGTAACGTGAAAAAGCAAGTGACAGCACAAACTCTGTCTCTAGTGACAAGGAGAAAGCTGAAGAGAAAGAGTTGATTGAGTGAGATTCTAAGAATGTATCAGGAAAAGAAAAAAGAGAATCAATAATATGTCTAAGATACACACAAATGTTGTCTGGAAAAAGCCATCTAAAGGGACATTATCAGATTAAATTTGCCCCACATTTAGGTTTTTGTAAAAATAAGCTTTTCCAAAACCTAAGACTGTTTTTATAAAGCTGCTTTAAATTCTGATGAAAACCATTTTTAAAACCATGTTCCCTTGCCATCTTAGCAAACCAAACATGTTAGCAATGCATGAGAATGAGAAAGTGACAATTACACGCCAAAGTGAGTTTGCTCATGTATTTCTTTGAGCTGAGAAAAATACACTTTTTAAAAACAGGATGAATAGATAAAAATAAATAAGATTTTTAAAATTATGTTGATTTAAATAATTGAAACTTTAAGGAAAGATTTTTTTTAGAGAGAGATCTCATTCTGCGACCACTGAGTTCAGTAATGGCTTTGCAGAGAAAAGTAGCAGGTCTATGATTTTAGCCTTACAGAATCTATTGAATAGAAGTTCAATTGCCATTTTCCTGTTAGGCAGTGTCACTTTCTCTAACCAATCAATGATGCCTCAATTTCTGACTCCAAAATAATCAGAAGTGTTGAAGTTGCTTTTCCATTGATGCAGGAAATACAGCTGGAACTTTTATGACCACATTTCAGAGGAGTACAGACACATGGGGAGAAGGTGTCAGCATTTGACATGTCTAGTAATCACTGCTACCTGTGACACTGAAAACAAAGTACCAAAATAGAAAGAATTTTAGGTGATCTATAAGAATTAAGAGCAAGCACCATTTGTTAGTCCTTGGAGAATCATCTGAGTTTCTCCTCATTTATCTTCTAACCGCCACATATGTGGAGCAGCATCAAGGATTCTTTCAGCATATTGTACAGTAAGTGTCAATGGCTTGTCCAAGACAAATTACACTTTGTGAAATGCTGGCCATGAAAACCAAGTACACTTCAAATCATCCACCTGAACGGGTTTAGCATAAGAACATTGCACAGCTGATCTATGGAACTGATGTTGACATTTAATGTGTCTTTCTGTCAATCCAGTAATAAAAGTCATGGCTGCAGCTGACCCTTATTAGCATGTTCCTTCTTTTATGGCCTTCCTTAGCATTAAGCAGCTATGCAAAGACAGACAAGGCATGATCTAAATCAAACTGAGTGGGGTTGTGTCTATTCTTGATATGTGGCTCATGGTTCAAGTAGTGGATTACATGTTGGTCACAGTACGTTAAGCAGTGTTCCAATTAGTCAGCTATTCACTCCTCTCGTCCAAATTAAGTGCCACAAAGAATTAAGCAGCACTGTATATTATAACTTTAATCATTGCATAAAACAGTTGGAAAGTTAGGCTGCCATGCAAATGTCTAAGTTCAGAGACCACTAGCATCCAGAATCCTCTTTCCATATGTGAAGCTTTCTCTTTCACCCTGTAATCCTCATTGCCAAGCCTATTAAAACACTTGGTAATGTTATGCATGTTAGTTAATTCTCTACTTCCTTCTGCTAATTCTCTGCTTACTGCCGCTGTGATTTGCTGAATTTGAAGGTTGAACACTATGAAAAAATGGTTTACGGCTTCCCTCCAGTTTTCACTGATTTCCCCCTAAAACATTTGCTTCTGCATAGCAATTTAACTGTTTTTTATCTGCAAATATCAGTGTTCCCCAGGGGGAAAGATAGTATATCTAACCTTCTGAAGTACGTGAATTCTCATAAACACTTGCAAATATTTGAATTCATATGGATAAAGCTTCAAAGCAAAAAGGAACAGGGAGACTGCTGCTGCTGGATCAATCCTGCTATAGCTCCACCTTGCTGCAGATAGTGTGAAAAGAGCAGACTATAGCAGTGGCAATGTCTCAGAGCATCTAGGCCTAGCAACATAAAAAAAAAAAAGTACCAGGAGCAGAGTTATCAGGGCCATGTTTACACTAGAAAACTATTTTGAAATTAACAAATCCCAATTTAATGAATCCCAATTTAACAAAATTGAACTAAGCTATAGGGAAGCATTGAAATCAGTCTGAAGAAGGCTCCATTAATGTGGACACGCTACCTTGGACTTAGACCCCCAGGAAGCAATGGAGGGTAATTAGGTTGAATTACTCTGGGGCATAGTTATTTTGAAATAGCTGCATTGGAGCATCCATACTTTGATTATTTCAAAATAACTATTTCAGAATTAGCATTATTCCTAATGAAAAGCAGGAGTACAGATTTCGAATTCTGCAACCCGTCATTTTGAAATAACGGGCTTGGTAATGTGGATGCTTCACTGACAAATTAGACTGTGGCGGGATTATTTCAAAATAAAGTCCTAGTGTAGACCAGAGCCAGCAGGCACACTAATGGTTTCAGGAGAAAGCTCCTGAGTGAAAGTCTCCCCTAGAACATGAATATTTTTGTGGAAAAATCCGTCACAGAATTCAGGAACAGATTATTCTACTATTAATCTCAGTGACCATTCCTGTTCACTCCACTGGCAGCCATGGCAAATCATTTTAGCTTTGAACAGGTACTGTATCGTGCTGTTTCTGCCATTTAGACTTGCTTAACACCTTTGTGAATGCTAATCACAGTACTGAGCTATATTGAAGTGGCACAAGTGATTTGTAGGCACTTTGTATTCTGAGAAGTCCCCCCGTACTGGCAGAGCTATAAAAAGGAAAAGAAGGAAAGAAACATCCCATTTTGTTGTAGGTTCTAATTTACTGTAACCATTTCACTTTGATATGCTTAAGAGGCTTCTGCAATAACTAAAAGTCAGCCATGCCTATTCTGTTAAGTATAAGATGAGAAAAAGCAAATGGTAACCTCATGTTTTTGTACTAGAATCCTGTTGGAATTTAGATCCCAAAGCTCCATTGAATTGGTGGCCGCAGAACTCAGCACTGATTCTGTCATTTGCCAAATGAATAAGAAATACAAAATGCTACACTAACACAGGGGCAAGACATTTCTTAGAAGCTGTCTTAGGATACTAACATCAGAAAATATTTGAAAGGGAAGAGTGTCCTTTGGAATTATTGCATGGTTCCTGTGTTGAGGCCATGCAATTCAAATCAGATTTACCTCCTAAACCTAAACCCACCTCTTGGGGACACTGGCTCACTCTGTGTCAGGGTATGACCTAGCTCTAACTGAAGTTGATGAGAGTCTTTCTTGTTAAGATTTATAGGAGCTAGCTGAGCTGGAGGTGTGCAAGCAGAGAGCATGAGAAAGAGCTGCTCTCCCTTTGTGCCCCTGCATAGTGGCTGACTAAGATGTACTTCCCAGGGTCTACTAGCAGTGTCAGACTCTCCAAATGGGGAGGGAAAGGGACAGTAGCAGACAAGACACTGACCACCAGTGTTTATTCTGCACATGGATGGAAAAAATCTGCACATGATGGAAAAGGTTAGCAGGAATATTGCTGACCACCCTTCCTTTCTGTACTTGTCCAGGTGAGAGACGGGGGAATTATGCTACACTTGTGAAATGGGGGCAAAGCTTCTGATCTGTTGTGCTCAACCCATAAGTCTCCAGAAGCAGAGGCTCAATAGGTCGGAATACTTCCAGAGAGTCCTGTTGCAGTGTAGACTCTCTTCATCCCTTACCTACAATATGAACTGAACCACTGCCCTTGGTTTTTTGGACAGAATAATTTATCAAGTAACTGCCAAGGAGGTTGCTTAGCTCTGTGTTTCAATCTTGTTAGCAACATGTTCTTCATACATATACTACTTCAATATATGACGTGAAGTACGTTCAAGTAATACAGCATATATATTATATTTTTAAAAAGCAGTGGCTTAAACCTTCTGATATATCAGTAATAGCTGTAAGCTTTCTTCAGATTGTTTTATTGGTTGCTCTTTGTAATAAGAACAGCTCATTATTCATGGCCCTGAATTAAATTTTGTAATAGTTCTGCATATCCCATTGGCAAGAATGTGTTTTATTTTTACAGTATTTGAACACATTTATGTGTCTGTTTTGTTATCATTGTGATTCCAAAAGACTGCATTTATTTGAAGAAAGTGGGAGAACAAACTGTTAACATGACATTTTTTCACAGTGCAGCCCAGTGTCTATTAAAACAGAAGATTATTCTCACCCTCCCTTGTTCTCACACAAGCCTGCCTATCTCAGCATTCTAGAATGAAGGACACACAGATATCCAGCAATTAGTAGTTTGCACCACAACTTTATTTCTCTTTTATCTTCTAATTTGTATGTTTTGTTATGGTTTATTAAAACAAATTGAACAGAGAAGGAATTCCACTTGATGCTGGCAAAAACTGCTAAGTTGCTGGAAATAGCCTGTGCTAAAATGTACTTCAACCCAAATGGACAGAAAATAAAATAATGAAGTGGCTAAAAGAGAAACTTCCTTTACTACAGGGCTGAATTAAAAAAATGTGTTTCTTATATGCAAAAATAAAATGCAACATATTTGATAGCAATAGTAAATTCCTGAGATTCATTGTTCCCTAGAAGTAGGTTTTGGACAGTCGCACATATTCACACTAAAATTGTTTGTAAGTGAGAAAGTAACCCATCTGTCCACACATATGGTGAGAAAAGCAGAGAAATGTGTTCTGTAAAGCGCTGTACATTGTCTCATTCACAAACAGGGAAAGAACTACCATTTTTGCTGCACCCTCCATGGCAGTTTGGCGAGTTGTGAGCCCTGGAGTGACTGACACCGACTCTAACTCATTATTCTGTCAAGGGTTGGGCATGACAATTCAGATTATGATCAGTGTCAGTCTTTTTGATTGTTTCCTTTCACTGACATATCAAATGACAGAATAAAACTGTAATTGAATTTGAAGAGGCATCTGAAATACAGGATAGCTAACAACTCTGCTGTGCTACAGAGGTGGAAATGAAATTAAACTGTGAAGCATGAAATGGAAGGAGTGGAATGGATGAGAGACATTACTAAACTCACTTAAGCACATTGCACCTGCATGTAACTAATGACCTCATTGGAGGCAACAAGATTCTGCCCATTCATAGAAGCATGCCAGGTGTCAAGAGCCATTTTGTCTCATATTCCTTTCTCTTTGGTATTTCACGTCTTTCTCCCCCACTGGGTTGCTAACATGAAGGGCAAAGAAGTCCAGGAGAACTGTCTGTATTTTAAAAGCCTTAATGAAGGCACAGGAACAAACCATCCCGATGCACAATAAGAAAAGCAAATATGATTGGTTACCAGTGAGTCTTAACAGTGAAATATTTGGTGAGTTTAAACACAAAAAGGAAGCTTATAAAAAGTGGAAACTTGGACAGATGGCTAGAGAGGAGTATAAAGATACTGCTCAAGCATGCAGGGGTATAATCAGGAAAGCCAAAAAGCAATTAGAATTGCAGCTAGACAGGGATGTGAATGGTAACAAAAAAGGTTTCTTCAGGCATGTTAGCAATAAGAAGGTGGTCAGGGAACATGTGGGACTCTTACTGAATGGGGGAGGTAACCTAGTGACAAGATGATGAGGTATTCTAGGGCTACTCAACTTTGGAAACCCTGGGGCCACAATGATATCCATAGCACATGATGAGAGTCTTAACTTAAGTGTGGTTGTATATATATGCAAATATATGCAAATAAGTTATTTCACACTGACGGGCATGAATACAAAGATTAAGGCAAGACTACATAACACAGAGACCCCATTTAAGTCAGTTCTGTTGATATTAATGTAAGCAGGGACTGAAGGACTGCTTGCAATGCAGCCAGCTGAAGTTGTTTAGCCCTGCAAGATAATTAACTGTGGACATGTAAATACAGCTCATGCTGGGATGGGGAAGGAAGCTGGGGCGTGGTTATGTAAATCCAATTCAGCCAGGGCTGATGGAGGATCGGTTGTTAGAATGGAGTGTGGTGTATTGTAACTAATTTGGCTGGTGTGGGGTCACAAACCATGCTACCCCTAAATATAGGAACTGTAAAATATGACATGAGTGCTTGCAGGAGAGAGACCATCATTGTAAGGGGTCTCAGATAAACAAGTCTCTCCCTTCCAGAGTTGAGTGAACTTAGTTGGGGGGGCAGGGAAAGGGCTTGAGCCAGCCTGCTTCATGCCTGCCCAGTATGAGCTGCAAGACTGGTTCAGCCTGTCTCTTTCTCCCCCCCGTTCTAAGGATAGACCTAAAGCAGACTCCATCAGGAGTCTTTTTGTTATTCCAGTGAAAGCTGGAATCTTTTTGCTAGCCTAAGTGGTGGCTAAAGAGTTGAAATCACTAAGAGCTAAAGACTCTGGTGTGACCTGGAGCCAGACCCATTGAGGCCAGCAGAAAAGCTGGTGAGAGCAAACAGCAGGTGGCCGGTAGGAGCAGTGGCAGGTGGCCAGCAGGGCAGCTGGCGGAAGCGACTGGCAGGCGGCCAGCAGGGCAGCTGGTGGAAGCAACCAACAGGCGGCTGGTAAAAGAAGTGGCTGGTGGCCAGCAGGGTGGCTGGTCGGAGCAACCAGCAGGTGAGTGGGCGGCCAGTAGAAGAAGTGGCAGGTGGCCAGCAGGGTGGCTGGTGGAGCAAGCAGACCACAGGAGTAGCACAAAAGTGACATGGCCTCAGGCTCAATGAGTGGAGTCATCAGGGTGATATGTCTGGGTTCGCACTGACTGGACAGAGTTATAAGTGGGGCGTTTGAAGTGGGGTACGGAGAATGCTTGGGTAGGTGAATGGGACCCTTACATTGTTGGACTAGTGAGCCTGAAAGGCAAAGGACATTGCTCAATCCATTTGAGCTGGGACAGTTACTCATGAGTTGGTTATGAACTCTGGTTATGGCATTTTCACAAGCTAATGCCATGTGACTTTTCTTTCTTTCTTTCATTAAAAGTTTCTTTTCTACACTCAGACTCTGTGCTTGCGAGTGGGGAAGCATTGCCTCTCAAAGGCACCCAGGAGTGTGTGAATTTCTCAGGCTACTGGGTGTGGGCTCGAGCTGGTTGTGTGTGAGATGGATGAAAAGGGACCCCTAGATATTGAACCCGGCCCTGGCTGCTGCCGGCGCTACCTGGTAGAAGGGTTACATTAATAAAATGCAATATTTGCCTGATTTCTACCCATTTGACAGCACTTTTAATGAGCAATAACAGTCCAGGAATTTAACTACTAAAACACGTATCAACAGAAGTCCATTATATTGATTACTTTTTTGTTTTGGCTTCACAATTTTAACAAATCAAACAAACTGCTAATACAATATTTACTGAAGTATAAGTACAATCCATTTGAAATTATAAAGGCACTAAGGGAAGAAGTGGCATGGCTAGAAAAGGAACCCAGGAATCCTGCTTCCCAGAATCCCTCCCTTTCCCACGCCCATCACCAGGCACCACCTATCACAGTACTCACAGAGCAGAGACTGGAACCCCCAAATCTAACCAATCTAACTGCCCACGTACAGGAAAGGAAAGCCAGAGTTTTAACATCCAGTTCCCTGCTCTAACCCAAAGCACCCACCCCTCCCACAGAACCAGGAACCCTCCAGCCCTCCCACTCCAATCCAATGCCCCTCCCCTCCCCCAGAGCCAGGCACCCCAGTCCCTTTGCTCCAGCCCAATGCCTTTTCCCTCCCTTAGAGCCAGATACCCCCCAGCCTCCCTGCTCTAACCCAACACCCATTTCCTTCTGCAGAGCCGGGGACATAAATCTAGCAGGGTGGAGGGTAACGCCCTGGGTCTCACTGGAGCTACACGCTTTTCCCTCCAGGCACGGGGACCTGTGCACAGAGCAGCTGTGAATGGCCCGGGTGAGTGGCTCTGAATGTCCCATTGAAGGTACATGCCACTGCTCTCTCCCCGATCCCCTTGGAAGGGCAAAAAATCATTTTTCCCTTTTAAAAAACCCATCCGGATAGTGATTTAACATGTGAAAACACGGACATGTCAGGCAAAAACCGGACATGTGGTAACCCTAACCAAGCCCCAGTGCCGACCTTTCTCACTCCAGCCTCGCTGCCTGGCTCCGCTGCCATCTCATTCTCTCAGTGCCCACTTCTCTCGTTGCCCAGCTCTGCCACTGTCTTGCCATGTGCCACGCTGTCTGGCTCCTCCGCTGGTTCTTGCTGCCCCAACAGTTCCTGTGCACGCACCGCGCTAGTCAAGCTCAGTGCCGCACCATTGGCTCTGTTTACATGGAAGTGCTGCCACTCTGGCCAATGTGGCAGGTGTGCTCTGCCGCTGCCTCTTGCTGCCCACTCCCTGCCGTCCAGCAGCATCTGAACACGTGACCTGTCTCAATGTGGCATGGCGAGGTTCGCGGTGAGGCACTGCCACTGGAGCCCACAGCAATGAGGCAGGCAGGTAGCCCGGGAAACAGCTCAAGGTGCTGTGTGTCGCATGCAAACTGTCTTTACAAAAGGGAAGAAGGAGAATCCAGGGAACTATAGACAGGTCAGCCTCACCTCAGACCCCAGAAAAATTATGGTGGGAATCCTCAAGGAATCCCATTTTGAAACACTTGGAAGAGAGGAAAGTGATTAGGAATTGTCAATGTGGATTCGCCAAGGGCAAGTCGTGCCTGACCAACCTGATTGCCTTCTATGACAAAGTAACTGGCTCTGTGGACATGGGGAAGTCAGTGGATGTGATATACTTTGACTTTAGCAAAGCCTTTGATGTGGTCTCTGATAGCATTCTTGCCAGCAAAGTTAAAGAAGTATGGATTGGATAAATGGAAGGTGGATAGAAAGCTGGCTAGATTGCAGGGCTCAATGGGTAGTGATCAATGGATTGATGTCTGGTTGGTGGTGGGCATCAAGCAGAGTGCCCTAAGGGTCGGTTTTGGGGGCTGGTTTTGATCAACATCTTTATTGATGATCTGAATGAAGGGATGGGTTGCATCCTCAGCAAGTTTGCAGATGATACTAAGCTAGAAGGAGAGGTTGGAGGGTAGGGACAGGGTCCAGAATGACCTGGAAAATTGTAGGATTGGGCCAAAAGAAATCCAATTAGGTTCAACAATGACAAGTATGGAGTCCTGCTCTTGGGACGGAAGAATCCCAAGCACTGCTGCAGGCTGGGAAATGACTGGCTAAGCAACAGTTCTGCTGAAAAGGGCCTGCAATTTACAGTGAACAAAAAACTGAATATGAGTCAACAGTGTGCTCTTGTAGCCAAGAAGGCTAACGGCATATTGGAGTGCATCAGTAGGAGCGTTGCCAGCAGTTCTAGGGAAGTGATGATTTCCCTTTATTTGGCACTGGTGAGGTCACTGTTCTGGGCCCTCCATTACAGAATGGATGTGGATGCATTGGAGAGAGACCAGTGGAGGTCAACAAAGGGGACTGGAGCACATGACTTATGAGTAGAGGCTGAGATATTTGCACTTATTTAGACTTCAGAAGGGAAGAGTGAGGGGGGATTTGATAGCAGCCTTTAACTACCGGAAGGCAGGTTCCAAAGAGGATTGAGACAGGCTGTTCCAGTGGTGACAGTTGGCAGAAAAAGGAGCAATGGTCTCAATTTGCAATGGGGGAAGTCTAAATTGATAAAGCCCTGGCAGGGATGATTTAGTTGGGATTGATCCTGCTTTTAGCAGGAGGTTGGACTCAATTAACTCCTAGGGTCTATTCCAACCCTATGATTCTATGATTCTTTTTCAGTGCTCAATCAAATGTGTGAGGCATTTCTGATTAAATGCTGTCCTGCAACTAACTCTAACTACATAAATGCTGCAGGGGAATATATACAATCAAAATTCAAATCTAGTAAAGTTTTCTTGGACCAGAAGAGGTCTTCACTTCCCTTTAATCAACCAACAGTACTAGGCTAGACCTTCAGTGAGTCCCCTTGGTGCCAACTCTGCCCACATATATACACCAGCAACACCATCACAGGACCTAACCAGATCAGCCATACTGTCACTGGTACGTTCTCCTGCACATCTACCAACGTAATATACGCCATCATGTGCCAACAATGCCCCACTGCTATATACATCAGCCAAACTGGACAGTCCCTACGTAAAAGAATCAATGGACACAAATCAGATATTAGGAATGGCAACATACAAAAACCTGTGGGGGAACACTTCAATCTTCCTGGACACACAATTGCAGATCTAAAGGTAGCCATCCTGCAGCAAAAAAACTTCAGGACCAGACTTCAAAGAGAAACTGCTGAGCTACAGTTCATCTTCAAGTTTGACACAATCAACTCTGGATTAAACAAAGACTGTGAATGGCTTGCTAACTACAAAAGCAGCCTCTTCTCTCTTGGAATTCACATCTCCAGATCAGCTGCTAGAAGTGGGCCTCATCCTCCTTGATTGGATCCACCTCGTCATCTCCAGCCTGATCCTGGCCTGCATATTTATACCTGCCTCTGGAAATTTCCACTACATGCATCTGACGAAGTAGGTCTTTGCCCACGAAAGCTTATGCTCCTACACTTCAGTTAGTCTATAAGATACCACAGGACTCCTCGCCGCTCTTTCATGTACACTGCTGTTCCTGATTCCTGGCTGTAGTTATTTGACATGGCATTTGTTCAACATGGAAAGGTTTTGTGTAAGAAAATTGTGCACACATGTCAAAATAGCACAGGAATAACTATACTGGAGTGACCACTGGTCCATCATGTTAGTATCTTGCCACCCTGCTATGGTCAATACTGGATGCTTCACTTCCCTCTTCGCAGGGCACTGAGACAGTTGTACACTGCTATGCCTGGAGGTTATGGTGATTTCCTGCTAGACTTTACAGTCATGACTACAGCCCTGCCTGTCCAAGGATATCTGCTTCCTATCTGTGCATAGTGGAGCAGATCCCCAAAAGGTGGAAGGGGCACTGGGGTAGCCCCCTGCATTGCCAGCAGGGAAAGGACGTAAGAAGCTGTGTTCTAAATTTCCCTCGAGGAGGGGCAAAATAGTGGTCCTACCTCTTCTCCCCCCGGCCTGGTAAGCACTGACCTGCAGAACCCTTGGCACATTGTTAAAACGACCAGCAGTCTCCACAAGTGTGGAAATCTAACAGGTAGCTCTGGATTCCCCTCCCCATTTCTGTATCTAAAAACAGAAATGGCAACGCTCAAAAGAGACTAATAATAAAATATCATATGTGACAACCCCCCCACTTATACACATACATTCTCCCAGCTGCTACTTGCCTCTTCCCTGCATGACCCTGCCCCATTCTTACTCATTCATGCTCCCTCCCCCCTCCCATCTCCAGATTTCTTGTGCAGATAAAATAAAATCTGGATCGCAGATTGGGGAGTTGAGCCTGGCGGATGCAGATGCACATTTTTGTATCTGTACAGGGCTTTTGAGATGACCCTCAAGCCAAATATTTGTATTAGGCTTATCTTAGACCTATCTACATATGTTGTTATTTGCCATAATGTTTCTTAAAGTAGATCCGTACCTTGTCCATTCTAACAATATCCAAAAGTCATATGATTCTGAGATTTTTTTTAACTGTAAATATAGTATAATGCTAAATCTAATGAAACGCATTAGGCTAATCTGTTTTCCAGATGTTGCAGTAGAAAAATTTGGCTCCATTGCTTTCTCAAAAGACACAAGAGAATGAGACCGAGAGCAAGCAGAATTCCTTTTATTGGAACATCTGCTTCCAGAATTCTTAATTCTTGTCCAGTTGATATGTTTTATTGCAAGAATCTATTATGCAGTAGGTATATATATTCAGACAGAGCAGAGAGCAGAGGATGATGCCTGAACTATAAAGTACAACAGAAACATGTTGGCTGTGTCTAGACTGGCCAGTTTTTCCTGAAAATCAGCCGCTTTTCCAGAAAAACTTGCCAGCTGTCTACACAGGCCGCTTGAATTTCCGCAAAAGCACTGACTTCCTACTGTAACAAATCAGTGCTTTTTGCGGAAATACTATGCTGCTCCCGTTCAGGCAAAAGTCCCTTTTGAGCAAAACTTTTGCACAAAAGGGCCAGTGTAGACAGCTGAGATTTGTTTTGCGCAAAAGCGCATCTAGATTGGCCATGGACGCTTTTCTGCAAAAAGTGCTTTTGCGGAAAAGCGTCCGTGCCAATCTAGACGCTCTTTTCTGAAAATGCTTTTAACGGAAAACTTTTCCGTTAAAAGCATTTCCGGAAAATCATGCCAGTCTAGACGTAGCCATTCTGTACTAGAGGAGGCACATAGTCTTATCTGGGTAACTAAATCACATAATTGCATATTTAGGTATGTTATACCCAGATTCTGAATACAGTGAGGTCAATGTCAAGCTTTCTACTGACTTCAGTAGTTATAGGATCAGATCTTTTGTTTCCCTAGATGTTAATAATGAGGATGATTGCTTTCAGTCTTTCTTTTTGTGTGTGTGTGAGAATAATGCCCAGACAGAAGAGGGAAAACATAACAAGAAAGATACGTGTCCTGAGATTGTAAATATTCAATTATATCAGAATTCCTTTTCTTCCCCTGATGGACTTTGTATTGGTGCTTTTGAGATCTTTCTTCCTCCCACTTTTGATGATTAAAGAAGAAAACCATAGACTGCTTTTTTATAATAGATTTATGTTCCCATTTTTTAAATGTTAAGTTATTTCTGGACTTCATTTAAAGAAATATTTTTCTCTGTATCACTAAACACTCTCTTTTGACATACATTGAGGAGATGGGGGAGTTAAATTAAATGGAAATCAAAAATATGTGCCATCAAAAATAAATATAACAACAAAAATACAATAGTAGTTCTTCGCTCAAAATTCCTTGGCATGGCATCCAGAAATCCTGCACTCAGGATGGTGCACATTGTGACTGATGGGATACAAAGGAGAGACTATGGAAATAACAGCTCTGAAGAGCTCTAAGTACAGATGACTACCATGTAACTTGAAGCGTCTGTTAGAGCCTCTAGCATGGAACACATCCTGTCAGGAACAGTTGTCTGAGTCTGTAACCTAATGGCTGACTTGTAGCATGCACAAATCTTTTACATTGCCAGAAAAATAAAGAATAATTTTCTTGGTAGTGCTGGAACTGAATCCCTTGCCAACAGCCTCAACAAACCTGCCAGGAGACATAATGAGCAGACTTGTACCAAACTTGGAGCAGCAAGGTTGATATTATCATAAGAGAAGGATTCAATTGACCATGCAAATTGAGGTAAAGAACTCCAGTGGACTAAATATATGATCAAATAAGACCCTGTGCAACTCCCAAAGGGAAGGATTAGCCGCAAATGGCAGCGACACACAGCAAAGTTTTTCTTTAATCCTAAATTCCTTCGGGGTTTGTAAAATGACATATCTGAAACTCTGAGCAAAGGAAAGAGGAAATCAGAACGCTTCGTGTGCTGATAATGCACAGCCACGTCACTCTTGATTCACAAGATGATACATAAAACTGAGTGCCCTTACTCAGTGGAAAACGCACATTTGAAATTGATATGCTTAGAGAAAGAGAGAGAACATATCTGGTATTCAAATGTGTTATAATGAAACTGTCTGGCTGTGTACAACCAGGATTATATTGTAAAGTCCAAAGAAGCAGCTGGAAGAGTCTGCTGATCCAAGTGCCTCAGCCCAAACCCTCAAAGACGTGTTGGTTCCTAAATCCTACCTTTAGGCTCTACTGTAATCCACAGAACTGCCACCTTACCCTATAGGTGCCAAACCTTACTCAGCACCTAAGTTTCATGTTCCCATGACATCTATTTCTGCCTCTGGGCATGTGCCCTGCTGCCTCTCTAAGAGCCTATGCACCTGTTTCCTTCCTAAGCCCCAGTGCCATCTGTAGAGCAGGAAAAGATAGGCAAAGGAGCATCTCTCTCGCCTGTGGCACCTGATCCAGTAAGTGTGCTGCAAACTTAAGAGATCAAATGCCATGTAAAATCCACATCGAGGTGGTGCTGCTGCTTCTGACCACCTTATAACTCTTAGCCCCATGGTTAGAGAACTCCTCAGGGATGCAGGAGAGCCAGTTTAATCCTTCCCTTTCCTGAGATAGAGAAGTGATTTAAATGGGGGCGCCTAACAGATAGTCTGATGTGCCCAGGGGGTCCCTCAGTCACTGCGACTGAAACTATTCAATTTGTATGAATAATAAAATAACCCTTGGAGTGAGTGGGGACTAGATGTCTTACTCCCCATATTCATTTCCTAACCACCACGCTATTGAGGAAGCTCCAAGGTTGCTCTTACACTGGCCCAAAGACTCCTGGGCTATGTCTACACTGCAGGCGCATTCTTGCACAAGTAAATTTACAATAAAGCATTGGAAAAGAGGGCTTCTTGCACAAGAGTTATTCCTCTCCCCACGAAGAATAGAAGGCAGTATGGACGGGCAACAGAGGTTTCTTACACAAGAAAGCCCTATGGCTAAAATGGCCATCAGACCTTTCTTGCACAAGAGAGCATCCACACTGCCATGCTCTTGCGCAAAAGCACATGGCAGTGTGGCTGCGCTCTTGTGCAAGACCTTTTGTGAAGAACTCTTTTGTGCAAGAGCTTCTTGCACAAGAAGCCTGCAGTGTAGACATAGCCCTGATGTATTCACACACAGTGGAACAACTTCACTTGGAAGAGAGAGAGCGAGCACATCCGCAGCCCAAAGTCTGGGCCCGTTTCTGAGAGTTGGGAAACCCTGGTTCTAATCCTTTCTCCCCGTCTGTCAGACTCTGCCTGGAGTCCAGGTCTCACATGTTCTGCAGTGAGTAATCTAGCCACTAGGCTAGAAGTAAGTTATAAGGCTGCCACTGCCCCCAGCACATCATCCTTCAGGCAGGTGCCTAATTCAATCTCAGAAGCAATAATGTGGACACCTCAGCTGCCTGACTCCAGGAGAGGAGTTCCTGGCTGGGGACCACAAACAGAAATAGGTTCCTTCCTGCAGCCTAGATTTAAGTGCCAAGCTCTGTGAGAGAGATGACACTGAGGGCACCTCCCTCTGGTTAGCATTTCTCATTGGCTAGTTTAGGTGGCTCCTCACCATGTGTGCTAGCTTCTGTAGATCACATTCTAAGGTGCCCATCTTTCAGCATGCGTCGTATAGGGTGCCTGGGAACCTAACTCAGGCTTTGTGGACCCCACATTCTTCCAGCAATTTTCTAGGTTCCCTCAGTGTCATAGCACCTTAGTCCCTTGCGGATCCAGGCCATCCTTACCTCCTCCCATTTGTTTGAAGCCTTATGTCTTCCATCATTAAGCTGTTACTTGCCTGTATGAAATCCAGATCCCACTGAAATCAATGGCAAATATCTCATTGATTTCAGGGGGGCAGGATTTCACTCCTGTGCTGTGATTTTGGGGGCAATGTGTTTAGACTGTGCCCAATATGAGAAGAAAACTCTTTGTGAATTTTCTGACCGAACAAAAGCAAACACCCTTTCCCTGCCCCTTCTCCAAGGGCCTGCCCTGCTCACTCCATCCCCCCTGCCTCACTCTCATTTTCACAGAGCTTGGGGAAAGTCCCATTTCAACTAGGTATTCGGTTGAAAACGGGGCACCTGGCAACCCTACCGGGAAGCTCTGCTGCTGTCCTGTGATGCAACAGTATTTACACTGGAATTAGCCTGAAGTGTAAAATAAAATACACTCAGAAACTGGGGGTTAACAACTGCCAGCTGCACTACCTAAGAGTATCTGGTGTTACCATAAAATATTTAGTACAGCTGGGTGCCCTGGTTCAGGAAAGCATTTAAGGACACGCTTACATCCATCCCAGTGCAGACCTAATTCTCCTTAGCAGTGTTTAGCTATTATAGGAATAGGCTGTAATAGGGTGGTAGGGCTCTTCTGTTAACCCTTCCAATTAGCAGATGTTGGAAACCTGCAGGAAGTTGTTGATGTTATATTGTGGCAGGTGCAGCTCATTAACTCCACCTAGACCAGTGGGCTCCAACCTTTTTCAATTTAAGGGCAATGTAAGACCCACCTCAAACCCAACTGCCCTGCCCTACTTCTTTCCTGTTCCTTCTTTGAGGCCCTGATGCTGATCCACCGCTTCTTTGAGGCCTCACCCTGCTCATTCCATGCCCCTTCCTCCCCTATCCTCACTCACTTTCACCAGGCTGGGGCAGGGGGTTGGAGTGCAGGCTTTGGTCTTGGGCCAAGGGGTTTGGAGTGTGGGAGGGGCTCCAATCTTAGCCCAGGGTGGAGGATTGGGGTCCAGGAGGGGTTTCAGGGTGCAAGCTCTGGGAAGGAGTTTGGGTGGAAGGGGACTCACATCTGGGGCAGGAGGTTGGATGTAGGAGAGGGGTTCAGGGCTGGGACAGGGGTTCAGGATGCAGGCTCTGGCTGGGCACCATTTAACTGAGATGGCTTCTGGGTGGTGGAGCAGTCGGGTAAGGCAGACTTGCTCCTGCTCTGGCCCTGCACCTCTCCTGAAAGCAGCTGGCATGTACAGCAATGGCTCCATGGCACCATGTGCTGCCCCTCATCTATAGGCTCTGAGCCCATAGCTTCTACTGGCCAGGTTTCCCGGTTACTGATCAATGGGCACCACAGGGCTATGTGTACAGTGGCGGGTTATTGCGCAAGAACATCTCATGCAAGTGTTCTTGTGCAAGAACTCTTGCGCAAAAACACGTCCACGCTGCCATGTCTGAGATGTGCTTTTGCACAAGAGTGCCCATGGCAGCGTGGACGCTCTCTTGTGCAAGAAAGCTCCGATGGCCATGTTAGCCATAGGGCTTTCTTGGGCAAGAAACCCCTGCTGAGCGTCCACACTGCCCTCTTGCGCAAGAGCTCCTGCACAAGAGGGCTTACACCTGTTAAAAAAGAGCACAGCTCTTGTGCAAGAAGCCCTCTCTTACCATGCTGTACTGTCAATTTCCTTGTGGAAGAGCGAGTGGGCAGTGTGGATGCTCTGCAGATTCTTGCGCAAGAAGGACCATACTTGTGCAAGAAGCCACGAGTGTAGACATAGCCCCAGGAGTGGTGTCTGCTGGCAAAGACAGCATGGAGAGACTGCCTGCCCTGCCTTTCTCAATGGCTGCAGAGACATGCCAGCCACTCCCAGGAGAAGCAGTAAGGACTTTGGCATAATTACTCCATCTTTAACAGGTTAGGCATTTGAGAACTCACTTCTCAACAAATTAGATTTAAGTGTAAGAGAGAAATGAACATTATGAAATGCACAGACCAGTCAAAAACCAAAATTAACCCACTTTGCAAGCTGTAAAAGAAGTAACAACAACCCGCCATGTATGTGTTGGGTCAGGTGATGAGAGTGAAGGACAGTTGGTGTTTGTGAGAATGAAAGACACACACACAGGCTGTGTCTAGATTGGCATGATTTTCCGGAAATGCTTTTAACGGAAAAGTTTTCCGTTAAAAGCATTTTCGGAACAGAGCGTCTAGATTGGCATGGACATTTTTCTGCAAAAGCACTTTTTGCGGAAAAGCGTAAGTGCCAATCTAGATGCGCTTTTGTGCAAAAAAGCCCCGATCGCCTTTTTCGCGATCGGGGTGTTTTGCGGAAAACAAATCTGAGCTGTCTACACTGGCCCTTTTGCGCAAAAGCTTTGCGCAAAAGGGACTTTTGCCTGAACGCGAGCAGAATAGTATTTCCGCAAGAAGCACTTATTTCTTACAGTAGGAAATCAGTGTTTTTGCGGAAATTCAAGCAGCTAGTGTAGACAGCTGGCAAGTTTTTCCAGAAAAGATTTTCTGGAAAAACTGGCCAGTCTAGACACAGCCATTGTGTGTGAGATTGACAGAGATTTGCATTACCAAGCTCCTTTCATCCCCTTCTTTCTGTGTGGAGCTAGGGTACAGAAGTGGGGGGAGGAGGGACACCCTAACATCAGCACACACCCCCCCCCCTTGTCCCTCTCACACCCTGCTCAGCTAGCAGGAAGCTCCCAGGGGAGCAGCTCCAATGCAGAGGGCAGGAGCAGCATGACAGTGGGTGGAGGGGCAGCTGAAGTGCCTGCACTTGATCACTTTCTGGCCAAACCAGTCAGGATCACCTGTCAGAGGCTCCAAGAACTACCGGAAGATCCCGATCTACTGGTCGGTAATCCCTGACCTACACTAGAAGGGAGGTGGCTGATGGAATCCAGGGCTAGGATGGGGAGGTTTCAGCAAAGGAACAGCCAAACATAGACTGATGTTCATTGGCTGAGTTGTTAAAGTCAAACCACAGGAAGTGGGTAAGATTTTTGGACTAGGGCCTGTGTGCTCTGCTGAAGAAGAATAGAGATTCATCATGTTCATTTGGCTGATATAGAAAAACTTTAGATGGTATGACAGACACTGCAATACCATGCCATAGCTTTGGGGAAAGAGTGTATTAGCTTTTATGAAAGGTTCATGTGTTACTGTGGAATGGAGATTGTATGCACCTTGGAGGGCAGAGAAGTAGGTGGGTGCTAAATATAATGGGGAGTGACTAAGGTGAGTCACTCAGGCTATGTCTAGACTACACCTCTCTGTTGACAGAAAGATGTAGATTAGACACGTCAAAATTGCTAATGAAACAGGGATTTAAATATCCCATGCTTTATTACCATAAATATGGCCACTGCTTTTTTTGAAATGGAGCTTTTTCAAAAAAAAAAAAAAGGCTGTCTAGATGCGGATCTGTCAAAAATAAACCGTTTTGCGACAGATCCTGTAAACCTCATTTTTTTGAGGAATACCGGATCTGTCAAAAAAGGGTTCATTTTTGACAGAGCCATGTCAAGACTGCCATTTTTTTTCCGAAAAAGCTCCATTTAGAAAAAAAAGGCAGCCATGTTTATGCTAATGAAGCACGGGATATTCAAATCCCTGCTTTATTAGCACTTTTGATGTGCCTAATCTACATCTCTCTGTTGACAGAGAAGTGTAGTCTAGACATAGCCTCTGAAAGTAAACGCACTCAGTGAGGTCCCACCTGAGGAGGCTTGCGTGGACTGGTACCAACAGAGTATTTCAGAGACAAACAGGCAAAGAAAAGGGTTTTATTGATATAAAAAGGCTGAATTTAAAAGTGGATCAGAGCTATTTTTCTGATCCAGCGACCTGACAGGAGCTTCTTGCCAAGGAAAGGCCCAACTTTTGAGGAAGGGTTGGAAGCACTTTGGCTTACAAGGGCAAATAAAATTAATGGCTGACTCCTGGAAGATTTAGAATGTGTTTTAAATCTGGTGTTTTTTTGTTTTTGTTATGTGCTCTAACACTTTTTTCTGAAGAATGAATGTGCTTGCTTAGAAGGGTGGTAGCTAGTAATTGCTGGCAATGTTCTGTTCCTAGCCCTTGGAGCAGGAAGGAGGGTCAGGGGGAAAGAGTGCCATGCATAGATACTGGCCTTTAGGCACTTTGGCTTGCTGGGGATCTCAGAGCAGGGGACTGGGCAGCCTTAAATCCCCCAGCAGAAGGGAGTGACAGACAGGAGTCACTTCCCAGAGACTTGAGATCTGACTGGACACTTCAGAAGTGGAACACGGAGAAGGGGAGGGAATACAGAGTCAGTTATCCTGAAAATATGACAGTTTCTGGTAATTCAAAGCTCAGCTGAACCCAGGTCCTATTTTGCTGAATATAGACAGTAACATCAGAAGTGAATTTGGTCCCAGGACCTTAAAAATACAAGTGTATTCCTGAAAATTCAGACATTAAAATGAAAAATGTCAGTGATTCGCACTGAATCTCATTTTAATATTGTGTTTAATGAAATGGGCTTGGTACAGATCAATCTCTTGTCTTTGCTCTTTTTGTATTATTGCTTTACATGCCTTGAAATGGGAACTTCAAGTGCTTAATTAAATGGAGAAAGGTTGCTGAGTTTCACTCTAACTTTTTAAAGTACCATTTGAAACCTCCATTAGAAAGCTATTTTTACAATTTCTTACAGCAGCACACCTCTGCATATCATAAAAGTAATTGCTTCTCCTGTTCTGGATAGACTTTGTTTTTTATTTCCACAGCTAAGGAATTTAACTTCACTGCTCAATGGTGCTCCCACTTTACAAATAGGGAGACTGAGATATGTGGCCATTATGGGGTTTGTCCTTGGACTCACAGTGGCTGTGTCTAGACTGACAAGTTTTTCCGCAAAATCATCTGCTTTTGCGGAAAAACTTGCCAGCTGTCTATACTGGCCGCTTGAATTTCCACAAAAGCACTGACGATCTCATGTAAGATTATCAGTGCTTTTGCAGAAATACTATGCTGCTCCTGTTCAGGCAAAAGTCTTTTTCTGAAAAACTTTTGCGCAAAAGGGCCAGTGTAGACAGCAGAGATTTGTTTTCCGCAAAAAAGCCCCGATCGCGAAAATTGCGATCGGGGCTTTTTTGCGGAAAAGCATCCTGCCAATCTAGATGCACTTTTCCGAAAATACTTTTAACGTAAAACTTTTCCGTTAAAAGCATTTCCGGAAAATCATGCCAGTGTAGATGTAGCCAGTAAGTCTATGGTGGAACTGAGAATAGAATCTATATCTCTTGACTCCAGTCCTGCATTTGTACCATAAGGAGATCCCTGTTCCCAATTGTAATTGTGATAATTTTTCTTTATCTCCATCAATGGCAGATCTCTGGTGTATCTAAAAGGTGTGTCTTCTCTGCACAGTTGCCAGATATAATCTTTTAGGGAAAACCAAACCCAAATGCTAGGTCAGGTGGGCAGGGAATTGAGGAGATTTATAAGGGAAGAAGTTGGAGTTTCTCCAGGGATCCTGCCTAATGCCTGGATCAACTTATATGGTTCCTCTGTGGAGAAACTGTGAATGGGAACTGCACGTTCTCACTGATTTTTCCACTGAGCTGCCTCCACCTATGCCATGCTCGTGCCTGGGAAGATCTCTTCTGGCATCACTCTCCATTGACTTGGGCTGAGTTCACACCTGTCCTGATTAATCCCATCACGGTCAATGGATTTATATTAGGGTAACTAAGAATGGTGACTCAGGTCCGGTGCACGACACCTTACCTGCAAATCAGAATATCTGCATAATGAGCATCCTGTACCCCACCGAGGACTTCACAAAAAGCAATTTCATCACCATAGAAACAAGTTTTGAAGTACAAAACTCACCTGGATATGGTTATCAGATATCCAGGATTTGCTGCACTGTGCCTGCTCCACATAAATCCAACAGACCAGCACCTTCCTGAGCAGGGCTTGACAATTAACGTAATCTACTTGCCCGTGGTGAGTAGATTTTAACCTGGCACGGTCAGTGCATGCGCAGCACGCGGCTGGCGCTCGCCGCCGCTTGGCAAGCCCTGTTCATGAGCACATGTCCTTGGAACTATATGGTCCCCAGATCATTCTGTCAATAGGTGTATTTAGATGAGGAAAAAATGTATGATAACTATATCAGTGTAACTCTTCAGGGACAAATCCTTATTGTCTAGATACTGCCTTGCTGCAAAATGGGGCTGTGACTTAAAGCATCTGCTACCTTACACTAATCCAGGATCATCAGATGCTGTGCATTCCTCTTGTTTCTGGTATGCCTGCAGGGCCAGGAACAGATGGCAAAGAGTCAACTATGATGGCTTTACTCAATCCAAGAATTCCTCTATGCAAGGGCAATCCCCAGCTGGCCTGTTACATCAGTTTTCCATCTTTGCACCATGGGCGGAACACAAGGAATGGGGCAGAACAGGAGCAGAAACTCTGGCTTAAGCAGAGTTGCATGCAGCTCTAAAGCTCCAGATTGGATACTATTGCTGTCTGTGGATAGATCAGTTTGTGCAGGGTCTAGCATGGCAGAGCCTTGATTTAGATTAGAGCCTTGGGGCACAGCTGAACTGTTTTGTGGATTTTCTGCATTGCTCCTCATAGTATAGACCATGCCAGCTTATTTGAGTTTATGGGGCTGTGGCTAAGGGGCTGTTTAATTGCAGTGTAGACATTTGAGCATGGGCTCTAGGACCCTGGGAGGTGGAATGGGCCCAAAGCATAGGCTTTGGCCTGAGCCCAAAAGGCAACACTACTATGAAACAGCCCCTTAGCCCAAGCCCCATGAGCCCAAGTCAGCTGACACTGGCCAGCTGTGGGTATTTAACAGCACTGACATGCCCTGAGAGATGACTGCACTGAGCTATGGTATACAGGACATTAGTCCATGCTCTCATAATCCACTGTCTGTTACCACAACCTTCATCCCTTTGGTTTGTCCCACTCTCATCTCTTCTGCTCTCACTCCATCCGTCTGAACATCCCTGCTATTGTTGCCAGGTGCAGTGCACTCTCTCCTGGTCATACTCTGTTGAATTTCCCTTTTCACCAGTTTGCTCAGTTCAACATGTTTAGAATAAATTGCACCCAGCTCTATCTAACAACCCTTTGTTTTAAGGCACTAAAAACCCATCTAACCCCTGGAACATTCATGGCACAATGCCTGCAACTTCTCTCTATTTGTTCTGTCTGACTTATATGGTTTGCTTTCACTGATGCCTTTATGCTGTTAACATTTGAGGGCAAAGACCTGTTGTTTCCTTGACCCTGGTTTCCTAGTTTACAGTATGTTGTACAAGGCTATGTAAATGCTGCAGAAAGAATAGTAAATACTGGCTATAGCTGATTTCTTTGAGCTTATGTTGCCTGCCTTCAGTATTTTTGTCCAGAGTCACAGGGCAGACAGTACACACGTATATGTCATACCATCTCTGCTGCAATTACAGGCAGTCCCCGGGTTACGTACAAGATAGGGACTGTAGGTTTGTTCTTAAGTTGAATTTGTATGTAAGTCGGAACTGGTACATTTTGTAGGGGAAATTCTAGCCAAACATTTCTCCAGAGCTCAGTTTTATTCTCCCACACCTCACTTCCCTCAGTCCTTTATTCTCAAGCTGAGGTGTCTGCTGAGAAAAGCCGCTCCGCGTCTCCCTGGTCTGCTGGGGGGGAGGGGGCGCTAGCTTCGCGTCTCCCTGGTCTGCTGGGGGGAAGCAGCTAGTGCGGGGTTGCCTCACCCCGTTTGTAAGTAGGGATCTGATGTAAGTCGGATCCATGTAACCCGGGGACTGCCTGTATGCACTAGGGGAGGGAGCACATGAAATTACAGCTTTCCGTCACCAAGTACAAGATCCCAGAGTTATCTGCATAGCATTGATGGTGCTTCTTTGCTATCTATGGGCTTGAATGCAGCTCAGTGGACAACACCGTGTCAAAATTGTCAATAAAATGTAAACAATTGAATACATTTTATTGAGATTTTCATCAGAGTATCCCAAAAAACTATACAGGAGCCTAATAGAGACTAAGAGACTGACAGGAAGACAGCAGGAGCATGGCCGCACTCTTGCACTAATCAGTTCCCAGGGCTGTAATTTGACAAGGCTCTTTGAGCAAATTACAAAAGACACAATGGGCCAAATTCATCCAAGGTGTAAGTCCACTGACTTTTATGGAGTTACACCAGAAAGGAATGTGTATGGGGTAGTCTTCTATGTGCATGCTAAGTATATTCCCACCCTTACATTCAGTAAAAATGTACCATTGTGGCAGTGCCTATCCTATGTATTTGAATGGAAATGTATAGATGGTGGCTGAAAGCCACTGTCTGTAGTACTAAAAAACAAAGGATAGAGGAAATTCAGATTGGCTTCAGAAGAGTAGAGGCTCCTGAAAGTGCTAAAATATGATATGGTTCAGAAATATTGGCAGCAAATTTATAATGTATTTTTTGGTAAAGAAAATCAGATTGGGTCTATTTGTTTTGAGATAAATATGGCTTTAGGAATACAGTGTTAGCACAGGGAAAATATAATCACCTTGTTGTCTGCTGTAGCCAACACCAAAACAGATGAGTGACATCACTGGAAAAAAAAACAGTACTTTTCACAGGCATTAGTAAAATGGTAACTACAGTATACCTCTCCTTAGGGTAAAAGTCTTTGTACGCACGTTTGTCCTCTTTAACACCACCAGTACACTTAAAACAAAGTACAACTCCCACTCCTGTAGTTACATTAGTACAAAAGTGCTTATTCCTAGAAGAGAAGGGTGAACCTGTATCCGTTACACCACGATAACTGCATCCACGCCTGGGGTCGTACCTATATAACTATTTTGGCAAAAATTCACACCCCCTAACGGAACTAGTTGCACCACAAACACATTGTGTAATGGGATCACTGTTTTACTTCTTTACATGTAGACAAGGCCAAAGCAAGAGAATGTGGAAGGACACAGAAGGCAAAAGGAAGGCTCTCTTTCCTCATTCGCAGCCCTTCCCCCACCCCTTGTTCAATCCACTTTGAAGACTGAACACTCCACCCACCCCCTCTACCGTCTCACTGAGGTTACTTGGGGAGGATTGTAAATTATTCATTGTGCGTTAGACTCTTTCCCAAACTTTGTTTATAATCTATTCCATACAAAACACTGTGTCTGACTTCAGAGAAAATGTGGTTTGGATTTGGCTCTCAGGGGTCTGTTGCTGTTCACAAGCCATTCTAACAATGTTCTTATAGTTTACGATGTCAGTAGTATAGTCCCTCAAATATATTATATAGTTCACTTTAGGTCATCTGTTACCCTGTATTTTATAGTTAGTTGTATTGTTTCTGATTTTGAAATGTCTAGGAAGCTCTTACTTCATGTTGATTCTATATTATAGCAAAAGAGAGTGGCTCAGACTTTTCATTTCGATGGCTGATAGCATGAGGAGGGAAGCATTTAGGTTTCAATCCAGAGCATCCTAATAAATGTTTATAGTGGACCACATCCTTTTTCTCTTTCATACTTAGTTTTTTTCCAGTTAACTATATCTGTATAGACAAGCAATCTGAGACTGAACCTTTTTTTCTTTAATTAAAACTTTCAAAAGTATGCATTGACCTTGCGCTGGAGCAACAAGTATAATATTGCTTATTGTTTGGCGCTTGTAGGCTAATGGAAATTAAATTGGATATTACTGAAATGAGTCATTCCATTGGTCATCTTTTATTTTTTAAATAAGATATTGTTCTAAGGGCTAAGTAAACTTATATGATTTAGGGCATAAGCCATCTATTAATTGGGTTTAGGATGAACTTTGTTTTAGGGTAAGTTATTCCACACGTGACCATTAGAAGGCTCTGACACCTTTCTTGGAAACTTCTAGCACTAACATAACCCACTGGCGTTTTCTGGTATGGCCATTCCTATGCTTATATTATAACTTGGTTTGGAAGAATTTGATTTTTATCGATGAATGTTAATTTCACTATTCTTAGAGAAACTGACAAAAATATTTGCCTCAGTAATAGAATTTGCAAAATAAGAAAAATGCTGTTTGGTGGGTGTTTTAAAAGTTACAAAGCTTTATATTTTTGAATCTCAGTATCTATAATTCAATAATGACTGCTTGACCTACATATTCTCTGATAATTTCCCATAACTAAACATTTTAATCAATTAAAATAAAAATAAAAAATGCTTAAAATAGACACCATTATCCACTGAAATAATAAAAAAATAATTTTGCCAAGCTTGGTTTTAACAATTATAATTGTAGCTCAGAAATTAGGTTAGTTGAACTGAGATGACTATACTTATTTAACTCTGTCATTAACCTTACATGAAGATAAAGAAGCCTTTACCTCTCCCACTTGTTTGCACCCTGGCTACTCCATAAGTGTGTCTACACTGTGATAAAAAATCTGCAGCACAAAATTTTGGAGTCCAGGTCAGCTGAATCAGGGCCAGGCTGTGTGGCTAATAATTGTAGCATGGATGTTTGTGCTTGGACTAGAGCCCTGCCTCTGAAACCCTTCTCCTGCACTGAGTCTCATAGCCTGGGCTCAGCTCAAGCCCAAATGTCTGCATGGTGATTGTATAGCCCCCTAGCCAGAGCCTGACTCAGCTAATGTAGGCCTACTTTGCTGAATTAGGGCCTTTCTGTTTCTCTCTCTTCTTTCCCAGTCTGTTTAAAAAATTATATTTTTTATAGTTTTTTTATAGCTTTTTTTGTTTGTTTGAGGAGTGTGCTTATGTGAAAAATAAATTAATGGAGGGAAGTTATATCCAAAAACTGAGTTTTGTATGTATTTTGTAGAAAGTGAGCTCTGCAGTTACCTTCATCTCTTGAGAATTCTCTAGGTTGAGCTTCTGTGAAAGCTAGGTCTCCTGCAGTCATGAGTAGGGTTGCCAGGTGTCCGGTTTTGAACTGGACAGTCCGGTATTTGAGGGTTCTGTCCAGGAAACAAATTGAGAAAATACCAGACATATAAAACGTCCAGTATTTTCTATTTAGGTAAGTTTTATTATTATTAGGAGTATCAGTACATAGTTGCGAATTTCCTGGCTGGTAGATACACTCATGCTGAGAGTGTCTACCAGCCAGGCAGTACGCAACTATGTGGCGGGGAGATGGCTCGGGAGAGAATCCCTGAGGCCAGACTTGCTCGTGCTTTGCCGGGACCATGCATGGGATGGGCAGCACCCCGGGATCTGTGTGTGCCTGGGTCAGTCCCACTCCCTGATGGCTGATTCTCTCCCCCCGTTCCCTCCCCTCCCCCCCCAGCAAGCCCCTCGACCCTCTCCTGGACACTCCTGCTTCCCACTGGCCAGTCCTCTCCCCCAACCCCCGATCTTCCGCAGCCAGCCCCGCTGCCCCGTGTCCCTCCCGGCTGGTTGCCCTCCCCTTTGTCTGAGATCAAGTGTCTCCGGTATTTTTTTGAAGTCACCTGGTAACCCTAGTTATGAGCCTTTTCCCTTTGTTGACCATTTCATTGTCCTGGACCACAGCTGCAATAAGGGGTCATAGTTGCAGAGAGTGAAGCAATCAATCTGGTAGCCAGGGCCAGTCCTTTGGAGAGCTTTACATTTCATGGCAAAGGCTATAGACCCTGTACTCAGTAAGAAACCAGTGCAGAGAACAAGGGACTAGCAGAATGTGTTCACAGTGGCTTCTGCTGCTAAGCAGACTGGCAGCAACTTTTTGTATCAGTGGGAGCTTTTTCCACAATGTGCGGTTTCATTCCTGGATATAATGAGATGTAGTAAATCAAGCTTGGAAGTCAAAAATCAAGGATCATCATGGCCAGGTCTGTTTCTGCTAGGAAGCCGATAAATGTGAGTGTCTCAGTTAGCAAGGACTTTTTATAAGAAAGCTTCAAAATGTGGCAGGGTCCAGACATTTTCAGAGATTGGCCACAGCGGAGAATTCGGCTTGCCTTGCAAATGAGGGAAGTTGTCATTTTCACTTGGAGGAGGAAATAGTCTGACAGGGAATAGTTCTTGCATTTGTAATGTCCACATCCAGCCCAAAGCTCCAGTCTCCAGGGTTTAGTATAACTGTTTATTTGAGTCCATTAATTCCCTATAAACCCCCTCCTAGGGAAGACACTTTGAATAGGAGATTAAGAATTTACTACTAAGGATGGTGACTTAAAGCCACAATGTAGCTGTTATTATTACACATTTGTAGCATACAGAATAATGGTTCTACTATAATGCCGTTGCTAAACACGTTTTCTAGATAACGGCTCTATTGCTGCAGAGACAACAGATGATTCATTTCTTCTAATCTGACATTTAAATTAACTTTGAAAAAAAAGTATCATCACCACTGGTCATTTGCTCTGTATAGTCTAATAACTGTTGCTATAATTTTTAAGAATTGTGTGTGTCTCTCTCTTCTGTCTTTCTCTCGTGGTAAAAAGGATTTAGTGCTCATTAGCATGACTGACAGTTGGCCTGACTATTGTGTCCTTTTCAATGTTCATGCCATGTTCTTAAATATTTTAATACATCTGCCAGGAAGATTTTTATGGATTATTCACTACAAGTTTTTGAAAATATTATTGTGCTAAAGGATATTGGGGGCTCCTATCAAGTGTGTGTCTGATCATTACACAATCGTATTTCTCTCTGAGGCTGGTGAATATGCTAGCCACTTTTCATTCAGGATGAATGTCAGAAGCAGATTGAGCAGGGCTTTAAGAGGAAGACAAGAGAGAGAAGGTTTCTTTGGTCATAGTGTTGGCCAGAAAGAGGCTTGGAAATGTGAATGAAGAAACTGCTTCCTCATGGTTGTTCCCCTGTGTTCTGGGAAACAGGACTTTGTGAATAAGCAGGATAACACCCACAAAATAACAGAGATTCTATCAGTTTTCCTTCCTATTAAAATCAACCCTCAAGCCCTGAATATTGGCCAATTGGTTGCTCAGGCCCATCAGGATTAGCAGTCTGATTCTGCACATGCTGATGTGTGCCTATCTTATAGTGCAGGAAGGGACCTTGAGAGGTCATTGAGTCTAGTCCCCTGCCCTCACAGCAGGGCTAAGTACCATCCCTGACAGATTTGCCCTAGATGGCCCCCTTAAGGACTGAATTCACAATGCTGGGTTTAGTAGACCAATGCTCAAACCACTGAGCTATCCTTCCTCCTCTAAATAACTAGTTTCTTAAACCACCTAGAGGTGTGTATTATACACCAGAGGTTAAGGTTGAACATTATAAGAAAAAGTGAACAGGCAATATCATTTGCAGTCTCTTACATTAAAGAACAGAATAAAATCTAAGTAATTGCTTTTTAATTTGTCCCCAGAAAAAATATCTTTGCTTTATAAAAAGCAAAAACAAGCTAGAACACGTTAGGATTAGTTCACACTGAACAAAAACATTTTTCTTTCTCACTTTTTATCTTTCTCCAGTTTACTCTCTTTTGTTTGAGAATCCTCATACCTCTAGGGCATGGGCGGGGAGCCTAAGGCCCAAGGGCCAGATGCAGCCCCTGGATTGGCTGGATCTGGCCCTCAGGGCTAAGGGCTCCCCCCCAGCATTGTGGAGCCTGTGCAGGCACTCCAGTTTTCACTGCCTGGGGCTAGAGCACACAAAATCTACTATCCTGGGGCTCCTAGGAGCTGGTGTGCAGGGGAATGTGGGGAGCGCCTTTCTCCTTCTTAGGGGCCACATCAGTGAGGGTTTATGGGGTTGTTTGTTTGGTTTGTTTTACTTCTCACTTGTGTGCGGCTCCTGACTGATTTTTCTGTGGATCAGCGGTTCCCGACCTGAAAAAGGTTCCCCGCCCCTGCTCTAGGGACTGTACAGATATTGTCATTTAATAGACTACAGTCACGAATCAGGAGAAGAATCAAGTAAAGCTTGGTTAATGCGCACACAGATACTGCTGGTTGACAGGGTACTGATTTCAGATGCACAACCTTAAATCATTGAGAGCAATGATCTTGTTAAGTCAGCCAAGTTCTACAGGGTTGTGCCTAGTTAGTACTTGGTTTTAAGCCTCCCAAGATGAGCCCAGAATGGAACTGATATACTTATTTGATGTGAAATTCGTACAAAAGAGTGTCAGTGATGGTTATTCAAGAGTCATGCAATAACTCCAATATAAAGAGGCTAATGTAGTATGCTTTCCATGAAGGCCCCATTAGTGCTCCCAGGACAGCCATGAGGAGAGTTCATGGTAGTATATCTCCATTGGAGTCATGGTGCAAGGCAACCAAGAGCGGAGCAGGCAGTTCAGTGATGGAGGAAATGATCTTGGCTCCTGTGGGTCTCTATTAGGTTTGAGAGTAGGCTCTGTTATCTGTTCTCTGAGGGGAAGGAAAGCCCATCCCCATGACAAGACAACCAAGAACTCACAGGGGACACTTCATTGAGAGATTCATCCACAGAAATAGTCCCCTCTGCAGGCTTTACCACGGTACAGGATGATTGAGGCCCTTACTCATTTTTAATCCTTACGCAGGCAAATCCTTACTGAGTTCAGTGACAGTACATTAATTTTTACTACATATGCAGATATGAAAAATTATCATCATCCAAAATTATTTCTAGCATGGTGCAAGCAGCTCATTTGCAGAAGGTCACCCAGGAACATGAAAAAAATGTAATGCAAATGTGTGGCCAGCTTTGCTAGCGCTAAAACAAACAGATCAGTATTATTTTTGTTTGTGTTAAAGTCTGGAAAACTCTTCATAATTTTAGAGAAGGGCTTCAAGTGGGACCACCAGGACTAATTTAACCCCATGTTTGGGAAAACAAGCTTTTATAAAATCTAAAATGAAATGTTTATAGTCCATCCAATAGAAAACCATGAAAATAATCTTTAAAAACTTTGTGCTGCACTTGTCAGTAGCACAGAAAAAACCAAGATGAAACAGAAATGTTGACACTAATTTTAATTGTTCTCATTGTTCAAGATTAGAGGACTGGGGGAAAACCCAGAACAAGAAACCAAAAATAAAATAAGCATAAGCAAATCCCAACATAAAAGCATCAATAAAAGCAAATTAAGTTCAAAGAATTTTTTTTGCTACTAAATATTGTCCATATTGGTAATCTAGGACATTATCAGTAATTAAGTAACATTTTAAAAACATTAATATGTGCTTTTAATACATGTTAAGAAACATGAAAATGGTAATAATACAGTCTTGGTATAATACAACTCGGTAGTGAATGAAGTTTATAAGAAGTACCTCATCTTGCTGGTTTATTATGTTTCCACATTTCATTGTCCTGTCTATAGAAGTAAAGCTCAGAAACAATTAAGGTACAACTACAGAAGAATTCAGTAGCAAATCCAGTAGAATAACAAAACTGCTTTAAAGTCAATAGTTTAGAGGAAACAGCTGTGCAAGAACAATGACTTTTGAAGCACACTGGATCTTGACAGGAGCTCAGATCCCTGATATTTCAGCCTTGTTCATTTGTCAGCATAAAGGCAAGATAAAGTCTTGTGGGATTAAGCAGACTCCATGGCTAAAAATATAGTTTGACAGTTCTTGTGTGCATTTGACAAGTTTACACAAAGAATATATTAGTATTCCTTTCAGCTATGAAGGAATATATGTTTTAAGAGAGACTGCAAGCTGTTATTTGAATTTAAATGTTATTCTGTGTTATCATGGTACCTTCAAAGAATTGCAACCATGTGAGTTTCATAAGTGTACATGATAAAGATATCAGATGACAAATATTTTGCAATATCAAGTTGTATTTGGAAATGAGAATTTGTAATGAGAAATAAATAAATAAATACATGGTTTTTCTTTTTTTAATTTCCAGCAGAAATTATTGGAATAAGGTGTTCAGAATTACTCAAAATTTGATATTTGGAGTGAACACTTCTGAAATCTTGGATTTATTTCAGATAGCGTGACTTTTTGCCAAAGTTAGACGATGGGGTCAAGAATGTGAATTTTAAGTGTTGAATGCAGGCAGGAGTGGAACCGTAAGAGATTTCTGATTTAACTGTACCTCTCATTGAGTAATATTTACAAAAGCTTATTCTTAATTTGTCCATGCAAGCCATATGAAAGCTAATTTTGCTATATGAGCTATATATTATTCATAGGAAATAAATGATAGCCAACAGTAACAGGTTTGTAATTTACATCAAAGTTCTGATGAGAATATAATAAACTGCAACTGTAAAGTGTGACTGATTTGTGATGCACCAGAATTCTAAAATAGAGTTCCAGCTTTTGAGCCAAATTTTCTTGTCTCTACCTGGTGTCTGAACTTCCTAGTTGGCATCAGTTGCATCAATGGTCTTAACTCTGGGTTTGCAGCACAAGTGCTGGAACTAGGAGCATGGGGTATGCTGCCACCCCTCCACCCCGGCTGCTGCATCCCGTGATTTTTATTATTTACAATTTGGTTCAGTGACTCCCACCATCCACACTATAAAAATTGTTCCAGCACCCCTGGTTTACAGTCACATAAAGAGCAAAATTTATCCCTTTAAGCTTTTTATCATAGTTTTCTGTGATATTGGTTTTTTTACAAGAAAAAGCTCCCACTAGAACTGCTGTGGGCCCTCGGAACTGCACCGAAGATCTTTCTCCTGCATCTCTGCTTTGCTTTTTCTGACAATCAAGTTTAACTTTCAAAGCAGTTAAAGTTTCTTTCTCATGCCAGAGGATCATCACATAACTGCTATTGCAAAGGGCAGCTGGGGATGAGACGAAGGCCAACCTGCCCTGCTTGCCTGGTTTGAAATTCAGTCTCTTGAGGGGTTTCTCATCATAGAGACTGCCTTCAACATCCAAGGATTTTGATGGTGTCACAGCCATGTTTGTATCACTCTCACCACTAAATAGACTAGAGGAAGAACAAAAGAATCTGGCAAGCCCTTATCAAATCTCACCATGGTCTGAATCAGGTAATGTAGGGCTACCTAAGTGACACAATTTAGTGATGCTTGTAGCTACAACAGCATTGGAGGGACTGGACAGAGCACAAGGGAATGTGACACGGCACTTTTTGCTGATCGCTAGCTGTCCAAAAGGTCCCTCTAGGGATCTTGGCACACATGCCTAATTTAAAGCATCCTGATCACTAAGGACTAGATCAGATTCTGGGCAGCCTTGGGATCATCACAGCTTATATGTGGTTTAATGCCATCCTTTGCCCCTCATTCCCTGGTCTTGAATTTAGCACAGCTCATCCTCATAGAGGATCTAGTCAATTACTGTTATTCTCTTTAAAAAATTGCTGAACTCAAACCATGTTAAACTGCTTTCTTATGCAAAAAGGAGCTTTATATGTTTTAAAACTGGCTGTGAATACTCAGTCCACAGAAAAAGCATGCCCAAGATGGCGCCCAGCCTTGATACCTACTGTGAAAAAAGATGCTGGTATCTTCATTATGGAACACTGTTCCTGCCTCAGTCACTGCACCATGGACACGTTCACTCAATCCACCCTAAGAATTCTGTATACTGCTGTCTTATGTTCTTTACTTTCTAAACCACTGTCTATGGGACTGAGGGCCTTTGCCTAGTGATCTTCTCACATCCTGTAGGATCAGCGCAGCAGCAGATCTCAGAATTGCTTGCCATTTCAATTTCCAACTATGACTTTTTAATATAGCAAAGTTAATCTGTAAATTTAGCAGTGCTCTTGATTTTACTTTTTAAAGATAAAGTCATAAAGCTAGAGAAACTGCAGGAATCCATTACTACTTGCTTTCTAATGGACATTTTTGCTTTTATTTTTAGCCATTGTACCACACTATTTCTTGTTGTTTTGCCACATACTGCTTGTAGTTCCTGGGAATATGATGCAGCCAAAAATATAAGATTTAATTTCAATCTGAAATCTAGTTGATTGTACCTAACAATATTTGTAAATACACTCTTATAAATAAATATGCTTATGTAATTATTTTAATGACCATGCTCTTTATAGTTAAAACATAAATTCTCCTGGGCTCATTTGGTTCTGTTTTTTACCCCTCCCCCCTGCCCCCAAAAAACAAAAAACAAAAAAAAAGTTCTGCAAAATTGAAAAAAGCTAGAAGATTTCAAGTAAAAAAAAATACAAAGACTGAAATGAGTGAAGACAAAGAAAGAACTGTGGACTGTGTAGCCAAACATTCATCTGAATACAGGGTTTCCATCTCAGAAATTAAAATTTACATAATAATCAGAGTGTAAAACAGTAGCCAAAATAATGTAGAATGAGAAATGGTATATCTTATACTAGCAGGACTACTGTGCTTGCCGACAATCAAAGTGAATATTTCTTTAAGATTTTCCATCAGAAGTTATGTATATAGTATCACTACTTATAATGCATTGCTGTATCAGTGTTTGTATACTACTTACCTCAGCATAGTTATATTAAGAGTGGCATATAAATCCTCCGTATAAATGCTGTCTTCAGTATGAAAATGATTACTCATATAACATTGCAACTAAGAGTATGTATAATTTGCTTCACAGCATGTACCGATACAAGAGCAGGAGATAAGCTATTTCAGACAGTAGAATTTGTTGCACTTCTGCAATGTAATGTCTTCAGCTTTCTGCTTGCTTTCCTTTTAGAAGCTCTTGCTCGTAGCCTGCTTTTACAATTCTCCCGCTTTTTATGTGTGGGTTTTTTATTGTTTTCCATATTGACTTCAGAGGAGTTAGGCCAGTTTACATAAGCGCAGCATCTGACCAGCTCTTTACACACAGCAATGCAAACTAACATATGCTCTGTTTTCTCATTTACTCCAAAAAGAAATCCTTTTAGGCCCCTCCAGTGGCCATGGATGTGAGTGTAGAGACTTCCATTGAAATCAAAGGTGGCGGGTTTGGGCCTTAAATGTATACAGCACCACAAGAACTCCCCCTTATGCCAGACAACATTCTTTTCAGTTAGGAAGACAGGTCTGGGCATACTGTGGTGTGGTCAGGAAGGGCAAGGAGCTGACACGTACAAAAATGAATGGCAACCCAGTATGTATGAAGTGTCAAGTCTGGTGGCTTCCTGCAGAGGGGATCTGGATGGGCAAAAGCTGTAGCATAACTCAGGAAGGTTTCTGCCTCATGGCCAGTTACAATAATTTACCATTCAGATTCATCCTGGTGTGCATCCCAAAAGAGGTGCTGGATTCATAGATGATTTGAATGTGAATGGAAGAGTCTGAAATAAGTAACAGTGGGCACTGGAATACTAGCCTGTTGTTCCTAAATTGGATGAGAAGTTCAAGAACATCATAATTGATTCATGGTTTTATTTTTCATTAATGATCACTCCCTCTTTCATTTATGAATGCTACTAATGTAACTACCAACCAGTGTACTGAAGGGAGATTTTATAGGAGCTTTGTTAAATATACCAAAAGCCAAGTTTGTCATGCCAATAGCCTCACACTGACCATGTCCCTTCTGAAACCCAATCCCCTTTCTCCAGTTTCAGTCATTATTCTGTAGATTTGTTTTGTGGGGCCTTTGAGCAGAGACACTCACACTTTTAGTCCAATGTAAGGCCAGGCTATGCCATACTTGCTACATTACTCAGGGTGCGTCTACACAGCAGGGCTTAACTTGAAATAAGCTATGCAAATTGAGCTACGTCAATTGCGTAGCTAATTTCAAAAGTGGGAGTGTCTGCACAGCACTTATTTTGAAATAGAGCACTCTTCCTCCAACTTCCTATACTCCTTGTACAATGAGGATTACAGAAGTCAGAATAAGAAATTCTCCAGCTTCACAGTATTTTTCCATTATTTCAAAATAAGTGCCTGCTGTGTAGAAGCGGACTAAGTTATTTTGAAATAATGCTAGTTACTTTGAAATAATTTTGCTGTGTAGACGTACCCTCAGAAATGTTTAAAAAAACACCCCACATCCCAGAATGATTTATTAAGCCAGCCTAACTGGAGAGGTGGATAAACTACAGTGACAGAAATGGTTTTTCCATTTACACTGAAGCAATACAGCCACAGAGCTGCAGTGCATCTTGTGAAGCCTTATCTTTCTGGAAAGATGTTAGCCATTTGATTTCAGTGAGACTATTCATAATGTGCAACATTAAGCCTTGTTATAAGTATTTGAAGGATTGGGACATATTTTACTATGTTGCTGTATCTTCTGGCCTGTTTCCTCAGTTGAGAAATGACTTCCTCCTTGCAGGAGGAATAACGGTAGTTGGAATTAGTAGCTTTAATTTGAACTATCTAGTCCATGCCACGTGTAGCTGTGGGCAGGTAGTTCGAACTACGAGCATTTAAAAATGGCGCCCGCCCTGGAACATGCAAATGAAGCCCGGGATATTTAAATCCCAGGCTTCATTTGCAAGTTCAAATGCCTACATTAGCCACCCTAGTTCGAACTAGGGTGGCAATGTAGACATACCCAGAGAGAGGAAACTGATTCTGCAGTCACAGACAGATATTAAAATTAACATTAACCCAGGAATTATATGATTTATTTTTTCAGAGTTAAACTGGCTAAGGAAAATGAATATGCAAATATACATGACAAAATATATCTTATATTAGTGTTAATTTTTATTTAGATTTAAATAACAAAAGATACCTATAAGACGCTCTAAGTTCCCTAACATGCAATTAGCATTGCAACAAAACCCCAGAAGCATTAGAACAATAATTCAAACAAAAATTCTGCCAGCCAGAAACCTAAAATAGAAACTCCCTTGGTTTAAAATATGTAATGCATATATTAGGCTATTCTGAGAGTCTCCATAGGACCATTTTTCTTATGGGATCTTTGGTGCCACAACCACCTTCATCACTAACACACCAAGGACTTAATCAAGAATCTCCAGAACTGATAGCATGAGCTGCTATAGGTTAAGCTAAAAAGCCAGCCTACTATAGGTGTGTTATAGCACCTCCTAGGCAGAGACTATAGAAAACTCAGATCCTCTGTGGGTTGGCACAGAGGGCAACCTGTAATACATATTTTCAAGTAGTTTACATATGAAGCTACAGTACACAGTTACGCTGCCTCATCTTGCCACTTACATAGGAATCTCAGGAAAAAAACAAGTACACGTTGAACCTCCCTAGTCTGACACTCTTGGTACCTGACTGGTACTTGATGATGGATTTTGCTGGACCAGGGGAGGTCATTTCTGACCCTCTTCCTGCCCTCCCCACTCTGCTGCCCTACCAGGCTTCCCAGGAGCCCAGCTAGGTCATGTGCCAGGCTTTTTATTCCTTGTTTTGTTTAAAAAAACAAAAAATCTACATTTTTTTGACCAGCTCCATAGCTGACTAAAAAACGGTGTAATTGTTTTGGTGAAAATAATCACAAAAATGTGTTTGTTCATTTAAAAATGAATTTTGATATATTTTGTTCAAACAGCTGTAATTACTGGTTACCTTAAGACAGATTGGTATTGTAGGCACACATGCATAATACGGGTGAATATACTAGAACCAGAGAAGTGAAAGTTAAATATGATTATATCTTATTATTGGCTGAAATTTATGTGCCCCTGGGTTTTATGAAGCAGTTTTAAAATACAGAAAAATAAAAGCAGAAAAATACAAGCTGTACAATCTGACCAGAATGTTCCAAGGTTAAAACAAGGGCATTTGCACTTTTCCCACAAAACCAATAAAAGTCTTGTTAAAAGATCCTTATTGGCTCTGAATAGTATATTGTTTTCTAGGAAAATGGAAAAGAGAAAGGAGCAAGTGTTTTTTGGAAAGAGACAAGTCTCATGGGGGGTAGTCTGTTTCAACAAAAACACCACAGTTATTAGGTCTTAAGTTTTCATGAGATACAACTCACTTCTTCAGAAGTTTGCACATTTGCAACACCACATCATACTGACACTATCTGGCACCAATCTCTCTGGAGGAGTTTATGGCTGCCATGGATCTTCTCTAACCCTGTTGGTGCTGGTAAACATTTAGTATGGTATGACACTGGTATGAACTAACACTATTGGACATAGGGTAATCAATAGAATTGCTAGAGTGCTTGGTACAATGCCAGACTCATTTAACCCTGATGGCTCAATATCATCAAAGAAAACCCATGATGCTTGCTTCTCTGTGGGCCTCTCCATCTTGGCACCAATTGCCAAAACAGTATGGAACCTCACCTCCATCAGAAGGAGAATTGTCTACTACCAAATCAGACATCATGTCTTACATTTCTTGTCCTTGGAGCCACTTACTACCTCTCCTCCAGATGTTTTCACTCCTGTCACAGGAGTACCATTGAGTGGTTGGCCAGCAGGTCACTGGAGGCCTACCCCGGTCCAGTCGTGACTTTGGAATCCATGGAGGGTTTTCCCCCAGTTTTGGAATTGTACTCCAAGCACTCCTATTTGATAGCCTTTGGAATGGAATGCAGCACCTACCCACTGGGCAGAATCTGTCCCTCACTCAGGTACCGAGCCCAGTACAAGACATCAAGAGCAAGCTCAGCAGGACTCTGTGGATTAAAAAAATGGAGTCCTCTTCTTCGTCCTCCCTTGAGAAGGCAGTATCAGTAAGGGGCATTTTGCCTCTCCCAGATGACAATAAGAGACACCATGAAATGTTAAAGTGGATTGCTGCACATCTGAGCATATGGGTGGAAGAAGTAAAATAATTTTCTCTGCTTGGTCAATCTTTTAGCCACTGCGGCTCCTTTTACAGGGGCCCTGACACTTAGTGAGACCATGATGGGCCCAATTAAGGGGCTTAGGCAGACCCCTTCATCCCTTCCACCAACTTCAAAAAGGGCTGAGTACAAGTACCCTACCAGTACTCCTGACTTTCATCCACTCCCCTCCACTTCCCTATGGTCACTGGTCGTAGTATCGACTGCCAATGGAAGGGGCAGGCAGGGGCATCAGAGTGTAACTGATCAAAAGACTCAAAGAGGACTCAAAATCAAAAGACTCAAAGAGGACAGACTTGTTTGGTAGGAAAGTTTATTTTTCAGAGGGGTTGCAGCTCAGGATTGCAAAACAGCATGCACTTTTGTGCAGATATGAACTTAACACCTGAGACTCCCCACTAAAATGTAAAGATGTTCTCAAAAGGTGCTAAGTTCTCCTCACTAGTGGTTGAGGGGAAAGCTGTTTCAAGCGCTCAGGATAGGGCTGGCACAGTTGCCTGGTCTGTGGCTTTGGCAGTGGCCATGCATAGGATCTCCTGGTGGCATAAAAAAGCTTGCCCATGTTTCTTTTGTCAGGGAGAAATTCACTTGTGGGGATTTTGCATAGCTTGTCCAAGCAACCTGGAGTACTCTTATCTTCCAGGGCAGCAGAACAAACTAGCAGACCACCTGAGCAAATCATTCTGAGCCATCCAGTTGGTCACTTCACCAAGATGTAGCAAGATGTATTTTTAGCATGGGAGACTCCACAGAGTTGCAAATAAATCTCACAAAAACATCACCAGAGCTCCCCTCAACAAGACCATCTAGGTTCAGTCAGAGGTGCCTGCCTCTCTTTTATCTTGGACAAGAAAGCTTTATTATGCTTTTCTCATGATATCACTCCTATGCAGAATGCTACCAAAGATCAAGCAGGACCATATCAGGTTATATTAATAGCCCCAGCATGCCCCACCTGTACTGGTTCTCCATTCTACTGTCCAATCTTACAACCATTACACACAGATCTGATCTCCCAAGACATAGTCAGATGCTTCATCCAAACCTGCAGTTCTTTCATATAATAGTCTGGAAGCTCCATGGCTAAAGCTCAGAGAACAGACTTCCTCAGAGCAAGTTTGGCAGATCTTACTAAGTAGCAGAAATCCCTCCATCAGGGTCCCTGACCTGTCAAAATGGAAACGGTTCTCTATCTGGGATTGTCATACCAGAATTTCACCAATGCATTTGTCCATCCAATATACTGTATACTTAATCATCTGCTGCAACTGAAACAGCAAGGCTTAGCAAATTCCTCTGCCAAAGTTATCTGGCACTAGTATCAGCTTTTTGCCTTTATATGGATAACAATTGGTTTTATGACAATCATATTCCTTAAAGGCCTGGAGAGATTGTGCCATCAATAAACAGAGCCTCTTGCCCTTGGGACTTCAACTTGGTCTCATCTAGACTTATGGGACCACCATATGATCTTTTAGCAACCTATTTCTTACTACATCTTTCCTGGTATGTGGTTTCCTAATTGCTGTTACTTCTGCCAGAAGGTTCTGTGAACTACATCCACACTGTACTTAAAGCCTTTATCAGAGTTTCCTCACTAAAATAGTTTCAAATTTTCATATTAGTCAGTGTGCTTTGGGGTTTTGTTTTGTTTTGTTTTGTTTTGTTTTACTCCAAGCCACATACAAATAGGGACGAGCAATGGCTACACATGTTGGACGTTAGCCAAGCTTTTGTGTTCTACTTTGACAGGACCAAACTATTTTGGGTGATCCATCTAACTCTTCGTGGCTTTAACTGAATTGAAAGGTTCTGCAAGTTCCCTACTGAAATTTCACCTCAGATAACTTTCTGCATCTGTGCTTGTTCTGACAAGGCAGGCATTTCACCACCAGACAAACTGATTGCTCACTCACAAGACTGCAAGCATTCCCAAATGGCATTACCGTCACAGATCCTTAATCAGCAACCTTGATCTTTGGTGTACATTTTCTCTTCCCATTGTGGTGTCACACAATACTCAAGGGATGGTGCCACTGCCCACCCTTCCACCCTTTACAGCAGAATTTTGAGAAAGGAGGAACTGAAGGGGCTTGGAGTCTTCTGTGCCCACTATACTGACCCCATGAGGCAAAGCAGCAGAGAGTTTGCAAGCCATCCCAGTGGGTACCACTGAGGGAAAAATACCTAGCGCCTGTGCATGGGGTACATGCACATCAAGAGTGGGGTGCAATGGAGATGTGCAATGCATCCTGAAAAACACTTATGAAAGGTTAGTAATCTTTTTTTAAATGTAATTTCCAAGAAGTTCTCCCTTAAGAGAATTATGTTAACATCATATGAGTAGCACGTGTGACAGGTTGAATGGAAAATTTGATTTTTAACCAACATGCTGTAGGTTATTTTAATATACTTGTATTCACGATAAGTATCATTTGAGCTAAATTTCATGAAAACATTAGGGAAAATATGGTGTTTACCTAATTTACATAATTAAATAAAGCAGCAAATCTTGTTGATGAGAGAAGGAGGGGTTATCAAAATCGAGAGAGAGAGAGAGAGAGAGAGAATAAGTCAATTTGGCACTTAAAATAATTTTTATATGTGTAAAAGGCAAGAAGGTCAAAACTTAAGACAGGCAAAGCAAGGCAGTCAAATCCTGCTATTCTCCAAGGCATTATACTGAATGTAAACAGCTTACCAGCATCATCAGAAGCTGCTTAGCAACATCATTAGTACAGGATTTAAAAATGATTGGGGAATATTTGTTATTGTTTTATAACTAAGGCAAGGCATAGTTTAAAATATTGCTTCTTAACCCTTAAAAATGATGAAACGAGGAAAAGGGTTACCTGAATAAAATGATGGAGTTAACTAGTTATCAACTAAATACCATCCAAACATGATTTCAGCAGAAAGTGCACAATCCTATGCAAAACACAGGTTCATTTAATCAAGTTAGCTGAGATGACAAACAAGACCAGCTGTAGAGCAAAGATTGTGCTATATCAGCTGTGCACACAGGTTGGCTAAGACCTGAGAATTGTCCACATTGCAGAAGTCATGATGTTGATAATTTATTGTTCAGAACAGAATCTAGTGAAAATCTACATTTCACCCCATTGATGGGATGCAGTATTTTAAAAATTGTGGTGTCTGCATCTTTGAGAGGCACCTTTCCTGTTGGTTTGTGGGAAGCTGGTCTCTGTTCATGTTCTGATTTTCTCTTTTGTTTGTTTTCTGAATACACATGTTGGTAGGCATTACAACATGTTTTATGAATATATATGAGATAGAGATGCATTTTAATGAGTGACCATTAGTAGAGTTCATATGGCTTTGTGTATGGACAATAGAGGAAGCCTGTGTTGAACAAATGATCAGTAGTTGTGTAGCAGTGAGCTAGCATTGCTTGCTCAATTACCATTCCCTATGGGAGGACTGTTTGTGAAGTAGCAATTGACAATGTGAAGTGGGGGAAGGGGGCTGAGAAGTCACTGAAATGGTATTTATGTAGAAATTTTCCATTTCCAAGTAAAGTGTAACATGAAAATAGACTTATTTTGGGAGCAGAACTTAGACATTCCTTCTATAAGACCTCTACAAGACCTGGTCTGCTTCAGAAAATTAGGTTGGATTTAACGACATCAATCAAGGGAAGAATTCTTCTATTGTCCTAGCTATTGATTTTTTTTCAGGAGGAGATTACCCATGCTAGCAGGAGAACCCTTCCCACCAGCATACCTAATATCTATACTAATGCATTACACTGTTCCTACACTTGTGTTAAATGTAGACAAGCCCTAACTGACTCACTTGAAGCTCTTAAGTTAACATTTACCGACTATCTCCATTGGTTGGTAACTACAATAGAACAGTACATCTATCTTTTATGTTACAAACCCCTGTGATTTTATAATGAGTCTTTGGTATTTCTTTTTGAAGTATTTCTCTGATATCATGTACATATGTGAAAATCTGAGCTTCCTTTAAAACATATTTTTTGACTCCATGGTTGCAGAGAAAAGCTTGAAAGCATACACCTTGAAAGCTCAAAAAAGAGAATGAAAATAACAGAAAACCTCAAAATATTTTTAATTCATGATGTTTAAAGAAGTCTTATGATATTTTGTGGGTTAGCAATATTACAGTATATTTAGCACAGGAAATGCATCCAATATTTAGGCACTGTAGTGTGGTAGCTATTGGTAAAAGCTGACTTTAATAGGAGAATCATTCTTTGCTTAACAATTAATCCCCTCAGAGTAAAATAACAGAGAGAATGAATTCCTCCAATGCGTGTGTCATCTTCTTAGTATTAAGGATGCTGGTAATCAAGCACAATCTTCCAGGTTCAGTCTTAGAGGAGCTGCTCTTTCTTGCTGTATCATAAGGGTCCCCATCTGTAGAGAGCCTCAAATCATTGCCTTTCTTTAGTGCCAGGCCTTTTAACATTTTTTTCCCTGTTAATTGAGTTTTATAAAAAATTGCTTGCCTGGCTTGTTTTTAAATAATGTAATTTAGATTGAAAGTAAACTGTCATTTTCACATGCTAGTAGTCTGTTTCAGTTTACTGGGATACGTGTGACAGAGACAGAGGAATAGTCTGGTGATTATTGGGTGTGATCAGTACCAGTAGAAGCTTAGCTTCCAGGCAGCACCTTTGTTCCCAGAAGTCTGATAGTAGAAAAGCTTTGAAAAAGTGGGATTGGCTAACTAGAGATTTATATGTTATGTGGAGAGTTTCTGTTTGCTCCAAGGGCAATATTTTTTCCGGAAATGTAATAAGCTATTGCTTAATGTAGGGATTTCTGAGCTGCTGAGGCTTTTGGTTTTTGACTGTAGTTGTAGTTTCTATACACACGGGTAATTAAAACAATATTAATGTTGCACATGTGTAATTTAAAGGATGTTTGGCAAAGGCTTATGATCTGAACAGAAATTCATTTAGTTGCCTAATTCCCTCTTGTGTGATCAAGTCAATGTTGAAGAGAGGCTTGGGAAAGGTTGCAAAATGTATTGCATAAGTAGCTTCAGTTTATTTTTTATTGACAGCTTCCATTTGCTGGTTACTCTTTGGAAAACTAGAAGCTAGTTATTTGAAGAATAGTCACAAAACATTATCTACATTTCTGTTAAGTGCTTGCATACAATATTGTGGTAACTGTATTGGTCCCAAGATAATAGCAAGGCAAGGTGGGTGACGTAATATAATTCTTATAGGACCACTTCTGTTGGTGAGAGAGACAAGCTTACACAGAACTCTTCCTTAGGTCTGAGAAATGAACTCAGAGAATCACAGCTAAATATGAAGTAGAACAGACTGATTAGCATAAGTAAATAGGGTTGTAACCAGTTAACCGGTAAGCATCACTGTGCCATGGGTAGGAAGGTGGGAGGGGGGAGGTTGCTCCAGCTCGGCCAGGCCCACAGTGCCTCAGGTGGGGGCCACTCCATCCCAGCCAGGCTGGAGCAGCTCCCCACCTGTGGTTAGATATGCTAGAGCAACGCCCCACCCATGGCACAGTGCAGCAGACCCAACCCATCCCTCACAGCCCTCATCTGCAATAGCCTTGGCCTGACCTACACAGCCCCTCACCCCAGCACAGTATGGCAGGCCAAGCCCAACCTGAGCAGCTCCTACCCATAGTGGTCTTGGCCAGACTGAGCCATGCTGCAGGCATAGAAGACTTTGGTTTAATTCCTTTTTTACCGGAGATATCCTGTGTGATTTTGAGCAAGTTGCTTAGCCTTTCTGTGCCTGAGTTTCCTATTTCTACAATAGGAATTATACTACTTGTCTTCATTAAAGGAGTGTTAGATTATGGGGTGTTCAGATGCTCCTTCCCTCCCCCCACAATTGTGGAATCTCCATCACTGGAGATACTTAAGAGCCGGTTGGATAGACATCTATTCAGGATGATTTAGATAGTGCTTGGTCCTGCCTTGAGGGCAGGGGACTGGACTCGATGACCTCTCGAGGTCCCTTCCAGTTCTGTTATTCTATGATTTTACATTATGGGGGCCATATTAGTACATAAGACAAATAAAGGAAAAATGTCTTTGTGACAAAAAGAAACCCCCAGTGTCTCAAGGTGGAGAATGTCCTTACTCCCTGATTTCCATGAGATTAAAGGGTGACATAGATATCTTCTGCCCCAATCTAATAGGAATGGGTCTATAAAAAACTCTCTGACCTTGCTCTGAAGGAGCATAGAACACATTTATCATTGCTGCTAGTTGTGAAGAGGTGTATTGATTGAGCCAGCAATACGTCCACTCTGTTCTGCATCAGAGACCTCTCATGCTGACCTTATAGTCTGTGAATTAAGTAAGTTAGCTGTCCTTTCCAGTACAGAGCCATTGGATATACTGTGTCACAGGTATTATTACGATTCATAGATTTCAGACAAAGTAGCTCGGAATGAGCACTCCCTGTTTGTTGGTACAGTTTGGACCTCCCTCATCTGGCACCCTTGGGACCTGAGTGGTCCCAAAGGAGGGATTTTGCTGGACCAGGGGAGGTCATTTATGCCACCTGCCACTGGCCTCCTAGCCTGGCTCAACTTCTGGTCTGGCCTCTCGGTGGGCTTCCCATGTGCAAGCAGCCCTGCCGCCCTGCCATGACATCCCACAGTCCTGACACTTTGCCTAAGCAAACCACTGCCTTGCCACCGGTGCGCCCAGCCCCACCAGCCCTGCCGTGGCAGCACCAGCTCCACCAGTCTGGGTCCTGCCACTGGAACTTCCGCCTTACTCTGCCCATGGCAGACTACTGCTCAGCTGCCAGGCTACCTGACCCTGCCAGCAATTCCTGGGCAGCACCTGCCCTGCTGCCGGCATTTCTGGCCCCACCTCAGCAAACCGCTGCCCCTCCAGAGTTGGCTGGTGTTCTGGCCTCCCTACCACCAGCTCAGCCAGATTCCTGCAGCAGGAATCCCAGCTGCGGGCCTCCCTGCAGCCATCCTGGCTGAGTGCCTGGCCCCTGCAGAGCTCCTTCCTCTGGCCCTCCACTGCATTTCTCTGGCCCGGCAACAGCCATGGTAATTCTATGCTCTAATAAGAATACAGCAGTAGGGATATATTATCGACCACCTGATCAGGACAGTGACAGTGACTATGAAATGCTAAGGGAGATTAAAGAGGCTATTAAAATAAAAAAACTCAACGATAATGGAGGATTTCAACTATCCCCATATGGACTGGGTACGCATCACCTCAGGACGGGATGCAGAGATAAAATTGCTTCACACCTTAAAAGACTGCTTCTTGGAGCAGCTGGTTCTGTAACCCACAAGGGTAGAAACTATTCTTGATTTAGTCCTAAGTGGAGTGCAGATTCTGGTTCAAGAGGTAAATATAACTGGACCGCTTGGAAATAGTGCCCATAATGTAATAGAATTTAACTTCCCTGTGGTAGGAAAAATGCCTCAGCAGCCCCAAACTGTGGCATTTAATTTCAGAAAGAGGAACTACACAAAAATGAGGAAGCTAGTTAAAGAGAAATAAAAAGGTACAGTGACAAGAGTAAAATCTCTGCAAGCTGCATGGAATCTTTTCAAAGACACCATAATAGAGGTCTAACTTAAATGCATACCCCAAATTAAAAAGCACAGTAAAAGAACTAAAAAAGTGCCATCGTGGCTTAACAACCAGGTAAAAGAATCAGAGACAGAATAAAATATGCCTTTTAAAAAGTGGAAGTCAAATCCTACTGAGGAAAATAGGACCATAAACTTTGTCAAATGAAGTGTAAAATATAATATGACAAGCCAAGAAGGAGAATGAAGAACAGCTAGCCAAAAACTCAAAAAGTAATAGTACATCAGAAGCAGGAAGCCGGCTAAACAACCAGTGGGGCCCTTTGGCAATTGACATACTAAAGGAGCACTCAAATACGATAAAGTCATTGAAGAGAAACTAAATGAGTTCTTTGCTTCAGTTTCATGGCTGAGGATATTAGGGAGATTCCCAAACCTGAGCCATTCTGTTTAGGTGACAAATCTGAGGAATTGTCCCAGATTGAAGTGTCAGAAGAGCAGGTTTTGGAACAAATTGATAAACTTAACAGTACCAAGTCACCAGGATCAGATGGCATTCACCCAAGAGTTCTGAAAGAACTCACATGTGAAATTGCGGAACTATTAACTGTGGTTTGTAACCTAACTTTTAAATTAGCTTCTGTATCTAATGACTGGAAGACAGCTAACATGACGCCAATATTTAAAAAGGGATCTAGAGGTGATCCTGGCAATTACCTGGCAATTACACATCGGTAAGTGTAATGTCAGTACCGGGCAAATTAGTTGAAACTATAGTAAAGAATATCATTGTCAGTATCATAGATGAACATCATTTGTTGGGGGAAAGTCAACATGCTTTCTGTAAAGGGAAATCTTGCCTTTCTAATCTACTAGGCTATGTCTAGACTACAGAGGGATGTAAATGAAACACTTCGAAAGAGCAAATGAAACCGGGATTTAAATATCCCACGCTTCATTTGAATAATCACTTAATGGTGCTCTTTCAAAAAAGCACTATTTTGAAATTGAAACCGCAGTCTAGATGCAGTTCTTTCGAAAACAGTTTACAGGAGGTTTACAGGATCTTTCAAAATAGCGCCCCGTTTTTGAAAGAACCGTGTCAACACTGCGGTTTCAATTTTGAAATAGTGCTTTTTCAAAAGAACGCCATTATGTGATTATGCAAATGAAGCATGGGATATTTAAATCCCGGCTTCATTTGCACTTTTGAAGTGCTTCATTTACATCCCTCTGCCGACAGAGGGATATAGTCTAGATGTAGCCCTAGAGTTCTTTTAAGGGATTAGCAAACATGTGGGCAAGGGGGATCCAGTGGGTAGAGTGTACTTAGATTTCCAGAAAGCCGCTGACAAGGTTCCTCACCAAAGACTCTTAATTAAAGTAAGTTGTCATGGGATAAGAGGGAAGATCCTTTCATGGATTGAGAACTGGATAAAAGACAGGAAACAAAGGATAGGAATAAATAGTAAGTTTTCAGAATGGAGAGAGGTAACTAGTGGTGTTCCCCAAGGGTCTGTCCTGGGACCAATCCTATTCAATTTATTTATAAATGATCTGGAGAAAGGGGTAAACCGTGAAGTGGCAAAATTTGGAGATGATACTAAACTGCTCAAGATAGTTAAGACCAAAGCAGACTGTGAAGAGCTTTCAAAAAGATCTCACCAAATTAAGTGATTGGGCAACAAAATGGCAAATGAAATTTCATGTTGATAAATGTAAAGTAATGCACATTGGAAAAAATAATCCCAACTATACATACAATATGATGGGAGCTAATTTAGCTATAACTACTCAAGAGAAAGATCTTGGAGTCATTGTGGATAGTTCTCTGAAAACATCCACTCAATGTGCAGTGGCAGTCAACAAAGCAAACAGCACGTTAGGAATCATTTTTAAAAAGGGAGAGATAATAAGACAGAGAATATCTTATTGCCTCTATATAAAACCATAGTACGCCCACATCTTGAAAAAAGGTATATTGGCAATTGGAAAAGATTCAGAGAAGGGCAACAAAAATTATTAGGGGTTTGGAATGGATCCCATATGAAGAGCAATTAAAAAGACTTGGATTTTTCAGTATAGAAAAGAGGAGACTGGGGGGAGGGGGATATGATAAAGGTGTATAAAATCATGACTGATGTAGAAAAAATGAATAAGGAAAAGTTATTTACTTGTTACCATAATATAAGAACTAGGCATCACCAAATGAAATTAATGGGTAGCTGGATAAAAACAAACAAAAGGAAGTTTTTCTTCATGCAGAGCACAGTCAACCTGTGGAACTTCTTGCCAGAGAATTTTGTAAAGACTAGGACTTTAACAGGGTTCAAAAAAGAGCTAGATAAATTTATGGAGGTTAGGTCTATCAATGGAATGGTGTCCTTAGCCTCTGTTTGTCTGGAAGTGTATGATAGGTGAGGGATCACATGATTATTCCCTTTTCTGTTCACCCCCTCTGGGGCATCTGGCATTTGCCACTGTCAGCAGATGGGATACTGGGCTAGATGGACCTTTGGTCTGACCCAGAATAGCTGTTCTTATGTCGTGCTGCCAGGAGTCTTGGTTGAGGGAGGTTCAACCTGTGTACATTGTTGGTGTCGTGTGGCCTATTAGAATGTAAGCTACTCAGTGCCCAAGTAGAGGCAGAAAACATTTCAGAGTCCCGTTAGAGGCTTTTAATTCTAGAGTGCACCATGGATTCCCATTATTCCATCCTCTGTTTGCTATTGAATGCTTGATCTGGTGATGACTATGTAAAGTGGTGATGACTACGTAACTGAAATATTGAAGGAAACTCCAGTGCACGCAACATGCTCTAGTTCGGGCATTTCCAAATATTTTCAGGGGGCAGCTCACTTCCTTCCCTTGATCTACATTTGTGATCTGAAGAAGTGGGTTGTACCCATGAAAGCTCGTGATACCATTTATATGTTTTGTTAGTCTCTAAGGTGCTACAACACCATTGTTGTTTTTTAAATTATCATAATAGAGAAAGTATCTCGGGGTTCATTTTACACTTACTCCATTTGTTTGCATAGAAAAAAGGTTGTTATGAAAGCATTTAATTATATATATTATATATATTAATTATATATTCATATATTTTAATTATTTTAAGATGCAATTTAGCAGCTGGAAAAAAAGATGATCAGCCAGCATCAGTTGACAAACACTCTGTAGACTGCCAGTGATTGCTGCAATGACTCTAGTGTGAGAACTTCTGCTTTAGTTCCTTTCCAGGAAGGGTTTTGAAGATTTTTGAAGGAATGGTCAAGTATCCCCATGTTGTTCTTGCAGCTAGCCAGTTTTTGGAATAGGCTTCCAGTGTTTGTCTGAAACACTAGTTAGCAGAGATTGATTGAACTGTGAAAGAATTAAGTAGTTCCAGTGTTCCACTGAGGTGGCAGCACCTTTGAAGTGACTTTCCTGAGGGGGTATGGTTTGAGCCGTCCTGAGGGAAGACCTCTAATAACAGCAACTGTGGCTTTATTAAAGAAAGTCAAGCATCAGAGGAGGAATGAATTTGGACATTATAGTGTGGGATGTGCTCACACCACAGATTGGGAAAGGTTGCTGTTTGTTGTGCTTTTTCGCTAATGGATGTATCTTGTAAGATTCTCTCTGCCCCTGCTGTTTCTTCTCGAGTTGGGAGGTTAGCTTTTGTGTTGTGTTCACACTTTGGTTTTTCATTTTTTCTCTGAGGCACATGGTTTGATCTTATGTTGCTCATTTTGAATTGAGATTTTTGTTTTTCCTCCTGGGAGCTTCACCTCCCACTCAAAAGGATAGATGGGAATATTCAGCAAGCAGCATTTATACTCAGCACGGGGTGTGGTTTGCAATACTGCTTTGCTATCATGACTCTCAAAGGTTGAAAAACCTTGAGAACTAGAGAAGTTCTGTCAATCTCACACTAAGAATCCTGTAAGATGTCTTTTAAGAAACAGAACTGCACACTAATTTTCTCTGTCTGCTGTAGGTGATATCATGAGAAAGATGTGGTTTGACCAGTGGCAAATGTTGTTTATGAAAAATGAATGCAATGATAAGAATAAATAAATGAATAGCTTGCCTATAACACTTTTTTTATCTGAGTATCTCAAAGCATTTCACAAAGACGGTTACATAGGCCCAGAAACTAGGGTCATGGAATGTACCAAAGCACCCTCGGAATCCAGGCTATCGGCCCCACATTCCAGGGACCTCAGTTATTGGACCCATGTGCTGCTGGGCTCTACTGCCAGCCTCACGCCCAAGGTCCTGGCTGCCAACCCAGCAAGCAGGGCTTTGCTTCTGGCCACAGCTGGGGGGCGGAGGTAGACAGAGGTAAAGGGGTTGGATTTCGGCACCCCCACTCTTAAAAATGTTCCCATGCCACTAGAAGGATAGGTAGCTTTATACCCAATTTATACATATTTTCTACTGGTAATTGTTTTGTCTGGTAGTGGTATTTCCCATAACAAGTGCTCAATGCAAAACTTCCTGTTCTTACATGGTTGCAATATGCCATGTCAAAATGGGCCGTATCTAATTTTTTTAATCTTTAACAACTATTGTGACTCAGTATTTCAGCATATTTGACCTAATGATATAGAGAAATGTGCCACTAAGGTATTTCTGGGTTACCCTCATAAATAATGTGCAGTCACATTAATGTTTGATAAGGTAGTACTAGAAATGCCAGTTTTATTTTTCACTGAACATGCATCTGACTGCACATTATGAAATGGTAGTTTGTTAACCTTTATAGACAGTACCCATTTTTCTAATGGAACATTAAGTGAAACATAGGACTATAGATATGCATAAAAACACACACATTTTTAAACTAAGTGTGTGTAATCAATGTTAATACAGTATCACATTCCTGGTTCTTTCTTAGTTTTAGATATAAAATTAATGAATTAAGTAATGGGTATTTTTAAGTGGCTTTTCCCATTTTATCTTGATTGTACAAGAGATACACATAGAATGATTGAAGAATGCATGTATTGCGCACCCTGGAACATGTACTCTGTAATATACACAACATTTTTCCTGGTAGTCTGATCTAAAGACCCTGAAGTGGGTCTGGCCCACGAAAACTCATCACCTAATAAACCATCTTGTTAGTCTTTAAAGTGCTGCATAGTCCTGTCTTTTGTTTGATCTAACAAAGGTGAATGTTTGCCAGGCAGTGCATTGGATTTTTTTAAACATGAAGAGAGAAATAAAGTCTTTTAATTTTGTATAAAACAAATAAAAGGGTTGATTTTTATTTTATTTTATTTTATTTTTTAATTTTCTGACAATGCTGGTGGAAGTTAAAATACCTTGTTGCTATTATATTGATCCAATCCAAACAAAATAATTTATATTGTGACAAAGCTGAGTACTTTCCTTCCATGCATTATTTTCCACAATGACTGTTCTTGACCAACACCAGAAAATGAATTTGATTTCTCTAATGCAAAAGGTAATTGGATTTTTCTTTATTGAATGCATCCCTCTAATGACTGCCTTTGCTTCTGCCAATTTAGCTGCAAGTGACCTGACATTGATCTGATGATAAGACTTAAAATAAATGCTGGAGCTAAGAGATGAAAAAGACCAGCTGTCTAATATCAGAATGAACATTTCCTGCTTCATCTTGCCATTTTCCTCAGCAAATGTCACTTACTTGAATGCCATTCTTATAAAACATGCTGTTGTAATAACTGATCATACAGCAGCAGATTGCTTCTTCCTAACAAATATAATAAGTATTTCCCAGAAAGTACTCCAGAGAAAACATTTTGAAAATTGAATAAAATTCATGCAGTAATCATCCTTTTCCTTTCAAATATTTATTACCGTGCAGAATCTTCCCAGAACTGGAACAGTATTTCTGAATGAAATTAATTAAAACTTGATAGGGGCTATTTAAGCATTAAATATATATCTAAATATTTATTTAGTTAATCTTGGGGATCTTATTAAAATAAAAACTATATCATAATATGGGTGATTGGAGAGAGGAATTACCCATGGAAAACCATTAGAAATGGTAGTATTTCAGGTTTCCATCAATTCTTACATAAGAACATAAGAACATAAGAACGGCCGTACTGGGTCAGACCAAAGGTCCATCTAGCCCAGTATCCTGTCTACCGACAGTGGCCAGCACCAGGTGCCCCAGAGAGGGTGGACCGAAGACAATGATCAAGCGATTTGTCTCCTGCCATCCCTCTCCAGCCTCTGACAAACAGAGGCCAAGGACACCATTTTATCCCCTGGCTAATAGCCTTTTATGGACCTAACCTCCATGAATTTATCCAGCTTCTCTTTAAACTCTATTATAGTCCTAGCCTTCACAGCCTCCTCTGGCAAGGAGTTCCACAGGTTGACAACACGCTGTGTGAAGAAGAACTTCCTTTTATTAGTTTTAAACCTGCTACCCATTAATTTCATTTGGTGTCCTCTAGTTCTTCTATTATGGGAACTAATAAATAACATTTCTTTATCAGCCCTCTCCACACCACTCATGATTTTATAGACCTCTATCATATCCCCCCTCAGTCTCCTCTTTTCTAAACTGAAAAGTCCCAGTCGCTTTAACCTCTCCTCATATGGGACCCGTTCCAAACCCCTAATCATTTTAGTTGCCCTTTTCTGAAACCTTTCCAAGGCCAAAATATCTTTTTTGAGGTGAGGAGACCACATCTGTATACAGTATTCAAGATGTGGGCGTACCATAGTTTTATACAGGGGCAGTAAGATATTCTGGGTCTTATTTTCTATCCCTTTCCTAATAATTCCTAGCATCCTATTTGCCTTTTTGACCGTCGCTGCACTCTGTGTGGAAGTTTTCAGAGAACTGTCCACGATAACTCCAGCTATAATTCTTCCAGCTATTAATGACAGAGTCCTGGAATCCTGGACTACATTTGTGTATACGCCATACTTGCTTAAAGTTCTCATCATTTAGGACCCAGTTCTGCAAAGTATTGAACATTCTTGCCTTCTGAGATTAAGAATCCTAATGTTGGGAGATACATTTGATTCAAATGTGGTTTGGATTTAAATATGGGCTACGCGTGCCTTTTGATAAACACTATCAACTGTCTTTGAATGAAAGTACTAATTCACATACTAGCTGATTACATTACAAAACCCAAACCAAAACAACTCCATACTTCAAAAATAAACCAGGGAGAAAATAAAAATAAGAGATTCTCTGTAAAACTGGATTCTATTTGGAAACGAGTAAAACTATGGTGGGGGTTTTTCCTATTTAAATCACTTCAGGAGGTGCTTTTACATTTATCAAAGCAAGTAACAGTTTAAAAGTGTACTGATGGTAGTGGTAGATAAACAATTGTTTTACTGAATTTCACAGCAAGGACTATGTACTGACTTTTTTTTAAAACTTCTGTGTGTTTCCCCCGTTACTGGGTTTTCAAAGTACGTAATAGCATGGTGGATGAAATGACAATATTATATTTTTTAATACTTTACAAGAGTGTTAATCTGAAAAAAAAAGAATATGGTTTTTTAACATGCCCAAAGATCATAGATATAAAAATCTATTGCTTCTGTTCAGGCCCATTTCTAATTCTTTTTGTAAATCATCCAAAAGTAGTACATATGTATGGGTCTCTGGGTGCAGTTTGACAGATGGTATGTTTAAATATGAGTACTGAAAATTAGAATAAGCCTTTCAATTTTTAAATACCAAGTAAGGGAGCAGCACAAGTTTTAGGTCCTATATGGCCTTTACTTTGTGTGCAAATTTCTCATTTGCATCTGGGACTGAGTGCAGATCGAGGGTAGCATATGGCCCTTAGTGTACAAGGTTTTTTGGCATAGATACTCCTGAACTGTAATCCACATTTCATAGCCAAAATTCTCCTGATACTGTGCTCCTTGAACTTGGACTTTCCTCTGTGGCTGGACTGGAACAGTGCTATTTGTCTTACACATATGGTTATGAAGAAAGTAAACTGCATCCAATTTTTTTTCTAGATCTTCGTAAGTAACTTGCTCATTTAAATTAGTGTCAGTCTTCTGTGCATCTTTGTCAATACATGAGCCTTCTCATATCTCTCACAACTGTGTATACCCCAGTTTTAGAAGGCAGACCAAAGATCAAGTAGGTTTTGAATAAGAGAGCTGCAGGTAATGTCTTTGTTCAGATTTTCAACTTAGCTGTTGTTATAAATGTTGATTAGAATGATATAAAATGAAAAAAACCTTTGTAATCTAAAATTTTGTGTTTTAAACTTTATGATATTGATTTAAAGGTAAATTATTTCCTTCTTCCGCCATAGGTCACTGATATGATGCTTCAGGACAAGCCCTATCCTGATTGGGGGAAGTCTGCCAGAGCTTTCTGGAAGAAGGGAAATATTAGGATCATTTTATTCTGGTAAGAAAACAGTAAAAACCAATTTATTATAAGTGAACCCTGAATAAACATCCAAACCTCTGTCAAAATACCTCTAATGTTCTATCGCAGTGAAGAACTTTGAACTGACACATGATAAGAGTACAATTATTCTTAGGAGTAAAGGATTCATAGGAATAAAGGAATTAAGCTATATTTTCTAACAGTATTTGTCAGTCTATTAAAACAAGTTATATACAAATAAAAATGCTTTATGCCCATTTCAACCAATGCTGAATATGTATGTGCACCCTCTAATAAGAGTGTGACATATGAGCTAAATTTTAAAATTGCCTGAACCTAGCTTCCATTTTTTTGTCCAAGCAGTTGTTGGCACAAAACTGTAGGATAAAAATTGCTGGCACATGTGATCACATTAAGATAGCTAATTACCTGTTTGTTCCTGGAAATAAGGTAATTAGACATCTACATGCCCTCTTGGGTGCCTCCAATTAAATGTGGCAACATTTTGCATTCACAACCTAATGTGGATTCAAAAATAGATAGATTGTTAAAAGAAAGACAAGAAGAAAACCTGTATGAGTCAATAACAAGGTAGAAGAGTCATATCATTAAAAGGTATGCTTCACAAAATGTAATTCCAACACAAGTCATGCTAATAAAAAGGAATATAAACTATGGCAAGTAAAATGAAAACTAGATAATCTAGAAAGGAATTTGAAGAACATTTTGTCTAAGACATTCTTTGGCTATATGAGACCTGTGACAATATCAGTGGGTCTGCTGTTCTAGCAAAGGCTAAAGGGAGAAATTCAGGAGGATATTTTCAGAGGAGATAAATGATTTCTTTCCATCAGTCCACATTCCAGTGGACACTGAGATGCAATGATACTGAGATACAGTATCCCATCTTTATTGCCTGAAAAAAGTAAGTAAGAAATGGAGGTGTCAAAAAGGTATGCCAGAAGAAATTGATAAATTAAAAAAACGACAAGTAACCAAGATCAAATGCCACACTGGAAACACTCACATGTTCTGGAGTAACTTAAGAATGAAGGGGCTGAGTTAACAAAAACAGGCAATTCTCTTTCATAAATCAAGTATATTGGTTGTGCCTATTTTTTTAATGCTGGAATGATTCTGGCAATGATCAGCCATTGACGGTTCAGTACCAGGTAATCTGATTGCAATGATAATTAAGAATAAAATGTAAAGAATCCTTAAACTATCATATGACAAAAGAAACCAGCAAAGCTTTTTTAAAGGAAAATAATCCCTCTCTGATCTGTAAGAACACTTTTGAGCACGTAAGGAAAATAGTGCATGAAGGAAAATTAGGGTATCTAATGTATTTGGATTTTCAAAAGGCCTTTTACAAAGTTACTCACATGAGTCATGGAGTGAGAGAGAAAGCAGATTAAAAATTCGTCTAAGAAATAGAAAACCGAAAGAATAAAATAGTAATTCTGCCATGTTGCAAACTAAAATGGAGTGCTCCAAAACTCTGAACTAGGATTAATGTTTAACCATGATTGGGGAAAAGGATGGCACAGTATTATGGTAAAATTTGTGGATGACATTACATCAATTAAGACTATGTGGGATATAAGAAAGCTAGGTTTATGGGCAGCACAATTGAAGATGAAATTGATTGTTTACAAATGCAAGCTAAAGTACATTGGAAGCAATAATGAGATATATTACTGTGCCTGAAATCAACTTTGTTCAGGGAAATACAATAAATGCTGGGCACGTTGTTGTGGACAGCACAATTAAAGCCTCTATTTCAGATCTAGTAGTCAAAAAGGCAAACAAACACAATGCTCAAAGACATGTCTATCATGGTAGAAAAGATCAAGTCATGACATAAATCAATGATACGCCTTCATCTGGAATAGAGCATTAAATTCTAGTCAACCTGTCTCATAAAATAGAGAGCGTCTGCTGGAGTGACTAGTTAGTCGTGAAGAGACTGTCATTTAAGATTGAAACTACTGAGACTAGTTAGAGAAGTGACAAATAAGAAACGAAATGGTAAAGATATTTTATTTTTTAGAGAGATTATTGCAAGACACAGAGAGCAATTGATATAAAAAATTTTCGTTGTCCTTACAAAAGATGTTTTGAATTTTTTAAAGGCCAAAATTGTATAAAGCGTTAATTGCTTTCACATAATATTCACACTAAAATTGCCACAAGGAGTTGAAAATAGAAATGGATTCAGTAAAAAGATGTTTCTTTTCATAAATACTTTTTAAAATAGAGCGCTTTTAATGAGGACTCAGAAGCATAAAGGGCAACATAAACTCTTTTATTTGTAGCTATCGGCAATGAAATTAAATCACCCTAGGCAAGACTCCATATTAAATAGAGACATAGTATAAAGTGTGTGTCACGTATACAGTAACAGTAGACTTTGTGGCATTTTTTTATGAGGAGAAGAAAGGGAGAGGGAAGGCTGACTAAAATTATAGGTGGTAACATACAGTATTTGTCTTTTCTTTCTTTGCTCTGCTTAGCGACTTGTGACATAAATGGGTTCATTTTGGTAAGCTGTCTGAAAGGAACATCCTAACTAGAAAATGCCACTGAAATATATATATAGTAGAATGTGCTTAATTAGTATCTTCTAAATGGCACATCTGCTTAATTGGGATAAGTGTCAGTTGAGTGTGCTCTGGTTTAGCTACTCAAAATAAGGGATAAGTCACAAAGATGACAAAATTTTCAAAATGGCAGAAGCCTAGGGATAAAAAAGAAAATATGTGTGCTATTGAATACCTGATGCGTATGTGAAATTACAAAAATAGCACAGACTGCATATTTGAACAGACACATAACTGATAAGGGTCTAATCTTTCAAGATGCTCCTTCATGGGCGTTCATTGTTGCATAGTAAATATGATACAGTCCTTAGTCACATGATCACATAAAATTTTTTCCACACGTCCCTTGTCTCAGAGGCTATGTTTACACTGTACCATAGTTCAAAATAAGATAAGCAATTTGAGCTATGCAAATTGCATATCTTATTTCAAAATAACTTATTTTGTAATTTGGCGCTGTCTACACAGTGCCAAATTTCGAAATAACCCGCTATTCTGAAACATCTCTTGCTCCTCGTGGAATGAGGTTTACAGGTACAGGCATTCCCCAACTTACGCGGATCCGACTTATGTCGGATCCGCACTTACGAACGGGGCTTTCTCGCCCTGGAGCTCACAGGCAGCGGTCAGCCACCTCGACCTCCGGGGCGAGAAAAGCTGCTCCCGGTGCCCCTGGTCTGCTGGAGACGGTCCCCAGCAGACCAGGGGCACCAGGAGCAAAGCGTCCCTCGCCAGAGCAAAGCCTCAGAGGCGAGGCACCCCCCGCTGCCGCTTTGCTCCCTGTGTCCCTGGTCTGCTGGGGGGGCGGGCGCAGCTAGTGTGCCCCCCCCAGCAGACCAGGCTTTTGTTGTGGACCCTGGGGCAGAGCAGCTGGGGCGCTGCCGGTTGGTCCCGCAGCGCCGCTCTGGGCACTACTGGACCAACCCGGCAGCACCCCAGCTGCTCTGCCCCAGGCGTCCTGATTCAGCCACTGCTGGTCAGTTTCAGCAGCGGCTGAATCAGGACTCCTGGGGGAGAGCAGCTGGAGTGCTGCTGGGTTGGTCCAGTAGCGCCGAGGAGTGGTGCTACTGGAGCAACCCAGCAGCACCCTAGCTGCTCTGCCCCAGGTGTCCCCAAGTCAGCCGTTGCTGAAACTGACCAGCGCTGACTACAGGAAGCCCGAGGCACAGTTGCTCTGCCCCAGGCTTCCTGGAATCAGCTGCTGATCAGTTTCAGCAGCAGCTGACTTGGGGTTCTTAAGTTGAATCTGTATGTAAGTCAGAACTGGCGGTCAGTTTCAGCAGCGGCTGAATCTGGATGCCAGTTCCGACTTACATACAGATTCAACTTAAGAACAAACCTACAGTCCCTATCTTGTACGTAACCCGGGGACTGCCTGTACGTCGGAAATTCAGAATAGTGAGCCCGAAATACCAGGCTTGCTGTGAAGAGGTGGGATAGCTATTTTGGGATACTCCAGTATCCTGAAATAGCGTTGCAGTGTAAACATAGACAGATAGTGCATAGAATGGACACACCAGGGGAAAAAAATTAAAGTCTTACTGGCAATTGTGAATCTGGCATTTAATAACATTCATGGGCTTGTCTCTGGAACCTAAATAACTTTCTTATAATATTTTTGTGTTTTATATTTAGCTAATTTTCTTTACATTTCAGCATTTTTTTTAACTAGAAGTCATCTTAATTTGATTAACCAAGAAAAGAATATACCGTATTTTCCGGCGTATAAGACGACTTTTTATACTAAAAAACATCCCCCAAAAATTGGGGGTTGTCTTATACGCCGGGTATAAACATACAGGCAGTCCCCGACTTGCAGGTACGAACGGGGCTTTTCTCGCCCTGGAGGACACGGACTGCGGGACCTCGCGGTCTCGCCGCCCGTGTACTCCGGGGCGAGAAAAGCTGCTCCGCGTCTCCCTGGTCTGCAGACCAGGAAGACGCGGAGCAAAGACGCGGAGCAAAGACGCGGAGGGGCTCCGGCAGCGGGGCAGCCCAGGTGCGCCTGGGCTGCCCCACTGCCCGAGCCCCTCCACGGCTTTGCAAAGCCTCGGGGGAAGCCAGCAGCAGGACAGCCCAGACGCGCCACAGCTGTCCTGCTGCCGGCATCCTCAGAGGCTTTTCTCCCGGTGTCCCTGGTCTGCTGGAGACGGTCCCCAGCAGACCAGGGGCACCGGGAGCAAAGCCGCAGCAGCGGCGCGGTGCCGCGCCTCTGAGGCTTTGCCAAAGCCTCAGAGGCGCAGCACCGCGCCGCTGCTGCGGCTTTGCTCCCGGTGCCCCTGGTCTGCTGGGGACCGTCTCCAGCAGACCAGGGACACCGGGAGAAAAGCCAGGGAGGGCGCTGCCGGTTGGCCTCTTAAGGGGGGGTAGTCTTATACGGCGAGTATAGGCGAAAACCTATGTTTTAACTAGAAAATTAGGGGGTCGTCTTATACGCCCAGTTGCCTTATACGCCGGAAAATACAGTAGGCCAAAAAGAGTTAAAGTGGTATGGGTTACACTAAGGAATGAATCAAAAGTTACTGTTATACATGGTTCCGTGTGGGAATTTTTTTACTATGTAAATATGGGAGCGTCCATCTGAGATTGATAGGCATGTCTCCAAAATGGAAATTAAAAATAGGCTTTTTAATTTGGGGGGGGGGTGCTTCTAATTGAGGCTTTGACCTGATCAGCTGTTTTTCAATACTTTTTTTTTCTTGCAGTAGTTACAATAATACATTCATTACTGGAGTAATACTTTCCTTTTACAGATTTGAAAGCAGCTCTTGTATTTGTTTCAAAAGAGAACTTATTAAAATTAGTTATTTTCATTGTGCATTGTGTTTAAAAGGACTAAGTAAATTTCTTAGTTTTGTCAGACTAAATTAAAAACTGCCCCAGACAAAACAGTCCTTTCATTAAAGTTCAGATTTCTAGACTTCATGTTGCAGAAGTGTAAATCATAAAAAAGCAAAGATGTAACTAGTTATGTTGTTCACCTTCCCATATTTCTTTCACTTGGGAGAGCTGACGTTTAGCAGTCCCTTGGTCAAGGTATCTGTCAGGGAGAGGGCGGCAGCTCCATGCTCCTAGAAGAGGTGGAGCCTCAGACAGACAGGGCGTGGCTAGGGGCAGCCAGCTGTTGGTGCTGCCCAGACCACAATGAGCCCTCTTTTCCCCAAGCCTTATTGTCCAGAGCATGTGGCCCAGACTTCTGGCAGCAATTTAAAGAACCTCGGCCTCCCAACTGCTGTTGCCACAGTAATGGTGTTGCTAGTCAGGAGGCCCGTGACCTTTTGAATCGCCAGGCCTCAAGGCAGTTGCCTCCTTTGCCCCTCCTGTTGGTAGGCCTGACTTCACTCATTAGCTCTTTCTCATTTTAAATTGGTGGAGGGTAAATACACGCTGGAGGTACACAGAGGGTACCTCAATTCATTTAAATATTTGTCTAGTTTTACAACAGGCTGCATAAAAACATTATCGAAGTCATTACAAACTAAATGACCTGTTTATTCTGCTCTATCTACTATACCCTGAAACATAAGTACAGTATTTATATTGCAGTCAACTGATTTTGTAATGATATGGTCAATATGAGAAAGTAAGCAATTTTTTAATAATAGTGTACTGTGACACCTTTGTAATTTAATGTCTGGGTTTGTAAGCAAGTAGTTTAAATGAGATGTAACTTGTGGGTGTACAGGACAAATCAGACTCCTGAAAGGCATGCAGTTCTCTGGAATGTTTGAGAGCAACTGTTCTAAATGGCTTCTCTTCCACCACCATGGTCCATGTATCAGTCAACAGATAGTGGTATGTGTCTCTAGCACTCCATCTTGCCAGCAGGTATTGATCTTGCTCAGAAAGTATTAAATGGGGTCTTTGAATTCACCAAGGCAGGTGGGTGGCTAATTACTGTGCTTGTAAATAAGGGAAGTTCTCTGGGTAGAGAGAGGAGCTAGGGTGGGGGTGACAAGTGCTGAGAGAGGAGGCCGAAGAGCTACCAAGCCTAGTGAAAAGATTTGAGATTAACTTTGTTGCTAATTTATTTTTTATAAAAAGAAAACCCAGGAAGTGCTGAGTTTGGACATTACCCAGTGTGTGGAGGGCATTTTAAGAGTCAGTGAAGATATGCACTTGCTCGCGCACAAAGCATGCTGTGGTTGAACAGTGAGTGTTTGTGCAGCTGCCATTAGGGACCACATCAGCATTGTTCTTAGAGGAGCTATGCTGCCTCAGGGGAAATAGGAGTCAGAGGGAACAATGTGTGTGGAGGCAGCAAGCCTTTGTTTAAATGCCTCTTGGAACTGTGGACATCTTGGGATCTTTGTAGGTCTCAAGATTTCCTTTGAGCTCTTAAAACACAGCCCACTGTGCCAGTGTGGTAGAAAAGGGACTTGACACTGATATAATTGCCTACATGGGGTTATCCCCTGGATATCTTAGGACTGGTATGGAGGTTCCCATGATACCCAAACCCTTGCAGCCTACTACGTTTCCCTGATGTCAAACATTGAGATGGCTTTTCAAGAGTACAGTCAGTGAGTGTAAGATAGAATAGATGTAAGGGTCCAGCCACAAGCCAAAAGTGTGGTTCAGACCTCGACCTGTTCTGTGAATCTTATTCTAAAACATAAACTTCCTATTTATTTAAATTAGATTCTCAATTACAGGATTATTAGTCTTAAAATCCTTTGAAGAAATAAATACAGTAAAACTCCAATAGTCCGGCATCCAATTGAACGGTACTCCCGATAGTCCGGCATCAAAATGGCAAGAGCCTAGTGAGCGAGCTTCGGCAAAAAACAAGTCACAAGGCAGCAGCAGCAGCAGCTGAACTGAGCGAAACCGGATGGGACCGAGTCAGTCTGCCACTGGCATTGTGTGATGCTGGACACTGCTTGTGCTACAATAAAAAGGGTTAAAAACACTTCATCTACAGTATATACTGTATACCATTTTATAGTACCTCCTGATAGTCTGGCATATCCGATAATCCAGCACTACCTAGGTCCCAAGGGTTCTGGATTATCGGAAGTCTACTATGAGGGTGTGTCTAAACTACATGGCTCCAACCCCCTCTTTGGTTGCCACCTTTCCTTCTACTACCAGGCTTGGGTGGAAATTACATTGGACCGCTGGGTGCTTGACCTGGTGGCACAGGGATCCACCATACCCTTCCTCAGTGCCCCCCTTCCTATCCTCCTCCTCGTCCCTTCTCAGGGACCCCTCTCACAAGACCCTTCTAAGACAGGAGGTCTCCAATCTTCTGTCTCTTGGGGCCATAGAACCGGTTCCGAAGGGACTCAGAGGGAGGGGATTCTATTCCTGATATTTTCTCCTCCCCAAAGCAAAGGGAGGCCTGCGCCCTATCCTGGACCTAAGAAATCTGAACGCTTTTATAAAGAAGACAAAGTTCAAAATGGTCACCTTGGCCTGCATCATTCCATCCCTTCAGAAGGGAGACTGGTAAGCTGCTCTCGACCTAAAGGACGCCTACTACCATATCTCAGTGACCCCCGTACACAGGAAGTTCCTCAGGTTCGTGGTGAGCTGGGACCACTTCCAGTTTACAGTGTTCCCGTTTGGTTTATGTACAGCCCCACGGGTATTCACCAAGGGTATGGCAATAGCAGCCGCATTTATGCAACGCCACAGGATCCAAGTATACCCTTATCTAGACGATTGGTTGATAAGGGGCACATCCTGGAAACAGGTGCAAGACCACGTTGAAAGGACAAGGTTTCTGTTCAGCAGCCTCGGCCTCATAGTAAACGATGCCAAATCATCACTGAACCCCACGCAAGTGATAGACTTTGTGGGGCCCATTTGGACTCGGTCACAGAGAGAGCCTCTTTGCCGAGACACAAGTTTCTCACAATGCATTTGTTGATAATAGAGCTGCAGAAATTTCCTACTACTATGGCAAGGATCTGTATGAGGCTTCTAGGCCATATGGCGGCGTGCACATATGTGGTCTGGTACTCCAGGTTACGCATGGGACCACTACAGGGTTGTCTCAAGGCGGTGCACAACCCTGTAAGGTCACCCCTGGATGCGGTGGTTGCTATTCCGGGAATGATACTTCGCTCTCTAGACTAGTAGAAGGATGAGAGCATGGTGTATATGAGAGTCCCATTTGCCAGGCAATCCTCATTGATGCGGCTGGTCACGGATGCGTCAGGCATGGGATGGGGGATGCACCTGGGCAGCCTCAGGACACAAGGTATGTGGTTACCAGGGGAAATACCCCTTCATATCAATATCAAGATGCTCAGGGTAGTTAGACTGGCATGCAGGGCGTTCCTCCCTCAGCTGGAGAACAAGATGGTGGCAGTGCTAACAGACAATACAACTGCTATGTACTATATCAACAAATGGGGGGAGTGGAGGGGGGTCTGGGGCGTGTTCCTCTCTCTGTGTCAGGAAGACCTAGAGCTTTGGGAGATGTGTATCTCTCACAATATTCACCTGGAGGCGTCGCATCTGTCAGGGGCCAAGAACGGACTGGCAGACAGACTCAGTCATTCTATTCAGGCACATGAGTGGACTGTAAGGCAAGATGTATTACAGGAAATCTTCCACAGGTGGGGGTATCCCCAACTAGACCTGTTCGCTATGGCGGACAATGCAAAATGCTGGATGTATTGTTGATATATGGGCCACGGGCTGGGATCCAAAGGGGATGTACTACAAATAACGTAGCCCAAGGGTCTCCTGTATGCTTTTCCCTCATTTCCTCTGGTTCACGAGGTATTACTCAGGATGGTGAAATTCGGGGCACAGATTATTCTAATAGCGCTGGTGTGGCCTCGCCCACACTGCTTCGTGACCCTCCTAAAGCTGGTTAGAGAGGGACCTCTTATGCTGCCCCTAATACCGGACCTGATCTCACACAAATATGAGAGTGGGATGGCCATCCACCCGAGTCTGTCATCAGTGCACCTGGCATGTGGTGCCTGGGTGGCTGTCAGCTCTAGAGCAGGCTTGCTCAAGAGGGGTCCGGGAGGTGCTGTTAGAGAGTAGAAAGCCATCCACTAGGGTGCTGTATGAGGCTAAATGGAAAAGGTTCATGTCGTGGCTGGGGAATAGGGTGCTTACCCCAGGGGAGGTGGTGGTTCCACTTATCTAGGAGTACCTCTTCTACCTGAGTGGGCAAGGCCTTGCCACGTCCTCGCTGAGGGTCCACCTGGCAGCAATAGTGGCCTTTCACTCAGATGAGGGCCAAAGGTCTATATTCACTAATGCAATGGTTAAACGATTTCTGAAGGGAGTGGACAGACTGTTCCCACATGAACGACCGCCAGTCCCAACTTGGGACCTCAATCTGGTCTTGACTGGCCTCATGAAGCCCCCTTTCGAACCTATAGCCTCGTGCTCCCTGAAACACTTGTCATATAAGGTGGCTTTATTGGTTGCCACTCCGTCGGATAGGAGGGTGTCAGAACTTAGAGCATTGACCTCTGAGCCCCCTTATAAAGTATTCTTTAAGGATAAGGTGAGGCTGCGTCCTCACCCAGGGTTCCTACCCAAGCTGGTCTCGCACTTTCACCTATCTCAGGACATTTACCTGCCAGTATTTTACCTTAAGCTGCACTCCACACCCAGGGAACAGGCCTTGCACTGTCTGAATGTCAGGAGGACATTGGAGTTTTACAGAGATAGGACACAGGAATTTTGTAAATCACCACAGTTGTTTATTTCAGTGGCAGAGAGGATTAAAGGGACACCAGTATAAGCGCAGCGCTTATCCTTGTGGATTACTTCTTGCATCTGGGAATTCTATGAGGGTGCGGGCAAGCCGGTGCCTTAGCTGACTGCCCATTCCACGAGAACTCAGGCGACATCGGCGGCGTTTGTAGCGCATGTGCTGATCTTGGAAAGCTGCAGGGCAGCCACATGGTCATTGGTGCATACGTTCACGGAGCACTACGCAATCACGCAGCTGGCCAGGGAGGATGCCACGGTTGCAGTGGCAGTTCTGAGATCTGCAAAAGTATAGTCAGGCGTCACCTTCCAACCCGCCTCCTAGGGAATGGCTAGGGATTCACCTAATCAGAATGGACATGAGCAAGCACTCGAAGAAGAAGAAGAGGTTACTTACCTCATAACTGTTGTTCTTCGAGATGTGTTGCTCATGTCCATTCTATATCCTACCCACCTCCCCTTGTTGGAAGGAGCTGGCAAGAAGGAACTGAAGAGGTAGTAGGGCCAGCACGGGTATATATGTACCGGTATACCGGCGCCACTCCAGGGGGCTCCCACTGGCCCTATGGATACTGCTAAGGGACCGGAGACCTTGCACACGGTGCACATACACCTAATCAGAATGGACATGAACAACACATCTCGAAGAACAAAAGTTATGAGGTAAGTAACCTCTTCTTTAAGTTCGACCAGAACAATTATTTTATTTCAGGGCTTCCAGCAAACAGAAATTAACCCAACTCTGTAAGGGGCCGGATTTTACCAATGCAGGCAGTAACATGATCATCCAGACTGAAAAAAAATTAGTGTGTGGCTGCATGCAATACATAATAAATAACGGACACCCTTCCCAGTTAAGAGCTTCATAGTAAAAGTACATCATTGTTCACATCAAAACAAAATTAAATTCAGACTGTAAAGATGAGAAGCAGTTTAATCCTGGGAAATCTTCAGGCACAGAATATTTTTCTCTTTCTCCCAGGCTTCATTGTGCAGAGGCCTTGTAGACTCATGCCCCCAACATTTTACATTGGTGCTTCAAGTTCCAGCTTTATTCATCATGCTTTCAAAAATCTGTCAGACAATGACAGAAATCTCTGTGTGGAAAATATAGCCTCAGACAATGACCTATGGAAAATATGTGCTCTCAAAGACCACATTGGGCTTCAAAACTCAGTGTAGGTCAAAAACAAGCATTTCACCTTCCTAGTAGTTATAGTCGTTGTTCACAGCCTTTGTCATGGCTGAGTGCCAAAAATCAGTTCAGTTCTGCAAAATAAATATAATGATTAAAGCAATTATGGCATGTTGGAGCCATTTTTTGACTGTACAGTTCCATAATGGTATATTTAAAAATATGTGTTAGAATTTCCTGATGGCCAGTCAGACAAGCTTTCATGCATCTAATTGAACCCTTGACTCATTCTCAGAGTGTCCATTCATGTATTTTTCACCACTGTGTATTTACTCATTTTGTTTTAGAAAGCATATTAGCATGTAAGCAACCCTAAATTATACCCCCTTTTGTCTCTTGTTCATCCTGATGAGCTGACTTTGATTCCTTTTTGGGCATCATCAACAGAACTGTTTGCTAAATTATAACTGCAGGGCCAATTGGTATTGCCTGGGCAAATTCGGTCAAGACAGCAGGGTTATTCTGCTACTGCCGCTGAGAGTTGTTGACCAGTGATCCAGGACCTGATCCTATGGAGATTGAGGCAATTTAATTCATATAATTGCTTGCTAAGTTACTTTATTAAATATACATGAGATTAATGTAGGTGAAATGCAAGTAAAGAAGCTTGTAAAATGAGGAGTTTTGTTAAGGAAGGCTTAGTAGGAGGTTGAGGCCTAAGTGAGGCCTGATGGCATCGGTAGAATGTTTAACTGAGGTCAGGGATTGAATGATGTATAGCTTGTGACAAACAAACTTTGAAAAAGCAAAACTGAGTTAAAATAGCAGCTTTTTTGGATGTTGGGACACACACATTCATTAAGCAAACCCATACTGATGTATCAAAATTATTGGGAAAGGGGTTGACACAAATGACTTATGCCAGCCTGAGAAGTTTTAAGTAGCCAGAATAGCAAACAAGATTCTCTGGGATAACACACATGAGCAGGTAGGCTGTAATCTCATCAGATTTGGTCTGGAGTATGTGGAGGTTTAATGAGACAAAGGTGTACAAAGAAGCTGTTTATCCAACTCTTGTTGAGCACATTGGCTTGACAGGATAGTGTAAGCTGAATCATCACATCCCAGTTACAACGCTCCCCAATGGTTATCATCTTCTCTCTGCATTTTCTATGGTCTTGAAAGTGTGCAAGTATGACCACCCTAGGTACTTTTAAATTGTACATATATTTTGTGGGGTATGATTAATATTTTGCATAAATTTCAGTGGTAAAGTCCTTGTGTGCTTATGGATATTACTCATCCATATTCTCTATTAAAGAGATTTGTATTTATTAAAGAGATTTGATGAGTAAAGGGTCTGTTGTTTGTGAAAAGTGAAAATTTTACCCCCAGATTAATCCAGGATACAGAGTGTAATCTGAAGACAGAATTGGATAGGCATAATTATAGTCACTTTTTGGCTCAATAAACCTTTGTACCTGGTGGTGACATGCCCAGCTTGACTGCCAGATACTAGTTTGATGCAAAGAGGTTGGGATTTTGTTTTCTGTGTGTTCTTTATATTTTTGTTTTACTTGTAAACTGAGTACATTTGGGCCTCAAATCTACAGTCATATTCACCTGGGCACTAGGTTCTGCCTTCAGAGATTTTATGCCTTAAAGTGGACAAGAACACTGAAATAATGAAACAGTGAATTGAATAGTGGTAATATTAGAAAGTCTTTTCTATTCTTTTCTATTAGGTTTTTATGCCACAACTATCGCTGGAGTAGAACCACTTTTTAATTAAAATAAATACATTATCAATGTGTATTTTAACACAACTATAAATGAGTTCACTTGTGCTCAGTTAACTTATATATAAGACCTAAATGTAAGAGTTAGGGATCTTTCTTATGTTTTTTTCCACTTGCTTTTGTATTTTGCAAAATTTATAAAGCTTTTAAACTGAAAGACTCTACTGATGGCTATCTATATTGGACATCCAACTTCTTCTTCCTTCTGGATGTAATAATGAGAATGTTGTGTTAATATTTTTATTTCATGTTATATGTAGTCTACCCATAATTATGACAGCAGAAAAAGCAGGAGCCGAAACAAAGAATGGATTAATATGTCAATAAATCACACTGTGTTAACAAAAGCTGCCCAGAAGCTTCCTGTTTTCTAATGCACATGCTGATACTTTCTTTTTTTCTTTATGGATCTCTGCTTTTTTTAATCCCTAAGAAAAATCATGTTAACAATTAATGTTCCAAGTTCTTACAATAAAACTATTTAACTGTCAGAATGTACATATTCTAATTATTCTATTCTAGCAGGTTATTCTGAGAAACATAAACCAGCTACTGTGCTCACTACAGTCAAAAGCATAGGTAAACAGCTTGTAAAACAAAGACAATGTCAGTAGAATAGTCAGTCAGTAATTATTTTGCATCTTCCCTCTATTCAGATGTTACCTACTGAAATGAGTGATCTTTCCTTGAAAAAGACCTTGACACACTCTTTTAGAGTGCTTTGCTTTGTATGTAATGGTTGCCATGGTGTGTTTGTGGGCCCCATCCTGTTTCTAATTAAGTCAATTGGAAAAGACCGTGGTTTTTAATCGAAATCGCATCAAGACAGGACTACAGGGGGAATGGCATTGCCATGGAAGATTATTTGAGAAAAAATTATTGGGAGAGGCTAATTTTTGGAAGCTTTTTTTCCCACATTCCTACTAGTCCATTGCCCACCAGCATCCACTAGCTCTGCCACAAAGTAACTTGAATTTAATTTCAGTAAGCAACAAGTACCAAACAATTACAAGAGGAGACACAAGCCAAGAAATTGTCAGAAGACTACATTCAAATGGAGTTGGCATACATTTAAATTCCATTAGTTGCTGCAGCAGCACTAGCCTCTTTAAAGACATGCTTGAAAGAAAAAGAACAAAATGTTGCTAAGATCAAGTATATTGTATGTGGCTTTTTCCTATAGTTGAGTACATTTTTCTCTTGGAAATAGTCTGAATCTATTTACCACCACCAGTGCAAGCTCCAAGGCCAACAAGGCTTTTGGGAATGGTGAGGTCAAAAGGAGCTTAGCGACATTACTTGTGGTGGTTGTGGTTCTGTTTGGTTGCTTGCTTTTTTATTCAGATGAGTTTGACTGAGTTTCTTATTTTAATTTTTGTAGGAATTGTTACGGGTATTTATTCAATCAGGCTATTTATTATTATTATTTAAAAGCTTCAGAGAGGTTGACGAGTTAGTCTGTAACAGGAAAAACTTAAAAAACAACAAATAGACTAGTAGCACCTTAAAGACTAACAAAACATGTAGATGGGTATCATGAGCTCTCATGGGCACAACCCACTTCTTCAGATGACTGGAGTATTAGAAGTCCAGATCCAAGAATAAATAAGGGAAGGGTGGGGGGAGGGAGAGAGGAAAAAAATGGGGGGAGAGAAAAAAGGAGGGGAGAAAAGAGAGAGACCGTGAGTAGATGGTTCAAGTACTTACAAGAGACTCATCAGAACAATTAGCACCTCCATTGTTGTGTTGGTTGGTTAAGTCATTATGATATGGAAGATAGTGTGTGAGCCAGCAGATATTATTATTATTATGCAATAATATTATGCAGTATTATTATTATTATGCAAGCACTTTGGGTTTTAAATGGGCACTTAAACACTGGAAAAATACTAAACAATTCTTTAGTAAATAAGAAAAACAGAAATAGATTTCTCAGCAGTCATCCATATATATATAATATATATATATAATTTAAAATGAGCCCATCTATACATTCTGCCTGCAGGTATTATGTACAGTAAAACTCTAATAGTCCGGCATCCAATAGTCCGGCACTTCTGATAGTCGGGCATCAAAATGGCAAGAGCCTAGTGAGTGAGTTTCAGCAAAAATGAGTCACAAGGTAACAGCGGCAGCAGCTAAACTGAGCAAAAAGGGTAAAAAAGACTTAAAAAAACTAAAACATTACAGTATACTGTATACAGTATGTACAATAAAAAGGGTTAAGAACACTTTATATACCGTATATAATGTATACAGTATATATATAACCTGCTTATAGTACCTCCTGATAGTCCGGCATATCTGATAATCCAGCACCACCTAAATCCCATAGGTTCTGGATTATCAGAAGTCTATTGTATTTGTATTAAAGTAGTACCCAGCGACCACCTAGCATAGACCAGGAGCACTTTGTGCTAGGTGATGTACAAACACAGAACAAAAAGTTGATCCCAGCCCTAAAAAGCTTACAACCCAGACATCTAACTTAGAGCAGTAGACAAAGGGAGCACAGCGCTATTGTAGTCCTCAACCATGGTGATTATGTCAACAGGACTAAATGACAACTTTCCAGCGTCACCTACTATAAGGCGCTCAAACATCCTACACCACAATTCACACAGGAATTTAAAAATATTATCAACTCCTCTCCCATATAACTCCAAGAGAAATTCTATGACCTCATCCCTTATGAACTCACCCCAGGGCTCTTAAACATGCTTCCCAAGGTACACAAACAAGAAAGCCCAAGCAGACCCATCATATCTGGCCATCACCCTCTTGAAAGAATGTCAGGGCTTGCAGAAACCGTGCTCACCACACAGAACCAACTTCCTCTGGGATACAACCAGCATCCTCCAGAAACTCTGCAACATTAATAATCTCCTTCAAAACACCATCCTTGCCAACATCAATGCTTCATTCCTCTGCAGCACTAGTTGTCACCATGACAGCATCATTGCCTGCCCCAAATACAGGATACCCTTGTAATTCACAAAATCACTATTTTTGGTTCCACATATTCATGGGTGTCTCCCGTTTCAGCCTGGCAAAAATGTAGGAATTTGTTTAGCATGCACAGTAGCAGGCATCATTAAGGACAGACATTCCTGCATATATACATGCCTCCTTAGTCATCAGCTGGAAGCTCCTGGCCAGTTAGTAGTGAGGTCAGAGGTACAAAACTGGCAATCTTTCTGACCATTAGTCAGGTCCAACCCAGCCCTGCAGAAAGAAAGTAGAGCAACCAGCAATAATCCCGACTGAATCTGTGGGTTAGCTCTCAATGCACTTTTCTGTAATTTTACAGAAGTCAGTGGAAGTGAGACTGGGAAAACACCATGAAGAAGAAATCACAGGCTGGTTGTCAAATGTCTTTGTTAGGTATATTATGTTGTAGAATAAAAGACAATGCGTGAGCCTAACAGCTACTATCAGTATCGTTGTTTTAACATCTACAGACAGTATCATTTTTTTCATATTTAAAGTTGTATATGCTGAAACAATTGGTTATGTAGTACAACTAAATATTTTACAATGATATTAGTAACCAATGTGGTCTTAGCTTTCATATGATACCTGACAAACCTATACTGCATAGCATCACACAATTACAACCCAAGGGTTGACACTTGAAGGAAATCTTCCTCAAACTTGTTCTTATGGCCTTCAAACAACCATTCAATATTACCAAGTGCATCATTAGAAGCAAGTTCCCCACAAACCAGGACAGACCAAATCAAAGCAGCACCAGACCCTTCTAGATCAACAGATGCAAAACCTGCAGACCTATTTCCATCACTAGGATGGTCAATACCCCACCACAACTCACCTTTCAAGATTCCTGGGTCCTAAACATGTATCACAACATGATGTAGCTCATCGAGAGTATTAAATGCACCAACAACAAATTAGGTGGCTGGAACCAGACAATCACTATGCTCTTGACTGAACTTACAAAGAAAAATGATAAAAGATAAAAACTCCACATCACCCATGGACCTCTCAGTTCTCATCTTCAGAGGAAATCTTCACAACAACTTCAAAAGGCAAACCTCGGAATTCAAATTCACAACTTGTTTAGACACTAAAAATCATGGTCTCAACAGTGACAGTGGTTCTGTGTCTCTTTTTACAACAATTTGCAACCTACTAACTCCCATTTGTCCTGTGAGTAAAGCTGTGTCTCCATCATGGAAGTTGCAAAAGTCATGGATTCCTTGACTTTCTGTGACCTCTAAGACTTCTGATGCAGCAAGTATGGCTGACTCTGGGGACCACCTGATCAGTAGTCCAGGGGCAGCTAGAGGCACCAGCTGCTGCTCAGTGGCCCTAGCTGCTGGCCCCAGGGACTACCCAGTCTGTTGGGCTGGCCTTGGGACCTTCCCAGTGTAGCGAGCCTCCTGCCACCTCCAGAGCAGCAGTGTCCTAGGGCCCTCCAGCTAAGACATAAAGTCAAGGGGTAATTTTAGTAAAAATCAGGCCATGAAATTTTGTTTATTGCCTGTGACATGTCCATGACTTTTACTAAAAATACCCATGACTAAATTGTAGCCTTGCTTTTTATTGCAGAGGTGTTAATTGCCTACTTCTTCTACAATCTTAACTGGTCTCCTGCAATATGTGTTATTTTCTTATGCTTAGCAATCTGTCCCACCATGTACTTTGGAATGACATTGTGAATGTCTTTCCCAGACCTGAAGAAGAGTTCTATGTATCTTGAAAACTTGTCCCTTCCACCAACATAAAAAGATTTTTCTCCTTCCCTGTTACCTTTTGCTTAATGATAACCAGGGATCCATTGATCCCGTTCACTTCTGGACCTCACCATGTGCAAATGGTTGACTCTACCCACCTGAGGAAAAACCTGGAAGAACGAACAAATGGGTCTTGAAGCATGACCAAAACTTGCTTTTATTCAGGTCGTATTTGTTGAGAGCCACTCTAACCTCTTCATGCTCAAGCAAGGGGACTAGTTTTATACACCTCAGCTTGTCTGGATTGCTACTTCATCGTGAAGAGATTGAGGCGCTTTCTAAGGCAAACAGGATACCTTTAAGACTCTGTTGTCTAAAAACTGTAATCTTAAAATATACCCATTAATAAAATGGAAGCCGTGGTACACCATGTAACAGAGAAGTAATATGCTGTAGATGAGAAATACCCCATACCAATGAGATTAGTGTGTTCTGTACCTGCTGAATGTTTCCATCTGGTAATGGGATCTCCAGGTAGTAGAGGTGTGTGTAACTATAGTGAGTCCTGTGACTCAGTGACACAGCTGCAGGCTTCTATTGAAGCATAGCTGAATTTCTTAGTTCAATGTGGACAAAATATTTTGCACATTGTTTTGAAATAACATTTTGCCAATGAAATGTCTATTTGAATGATACTCTCAAAAAAATGTTTTGACATTTAAAAAAAAATCACTTTTCTAGCAGAACTTATCTTCCAAATTTGACCTGAATTTGCAAATAGTTTCAGCACCTTGAAAAATGTGTTGTCCATTGAATTTGCTACTCACTGCAAAAAAATTAGCCCAGCTCTGCTCTAGGGGCTCTAATTTCTAGACAAGTCACCTGTCTGTTTGGAGTCACCATAAGTACAAGGGATACAAACCTTTTTTTTATAAGGAAAGCTAAGACACTTGGGTTATTATTGGTACCAGTAGTCTGGGCTTTTGGCTGACAATGGCCAGACTGAAGCTCGAAGCAAGGGCAGGGAAGGCACTAAGCAGGGTATCCAACAGACTCGGTGGGCCCCTGGGCAAGGTGGGAGGGCTCTGCACTCCTGGAAGGGGTGAGGCCTTGGTCAGAAGGGGCATGGATGGAGCAGCCAGCCCTCTGCACCACCTGGAGTGGAGCTGGATCCAGGCAAGCCGGGGGCCAGATTCAGTCCCTGGATTTCTTCAGCCCTGGTTTATCGACTTCACTGTGGATCATATCACAACTATGGGAAGAACAGTGTTAAGTTAAGCTTAGCTTCTGCTTGCTGGTTCTATCTACAGCAGCAGAATGCAAAACATTGCAAAGTTTCCAAAATTGTGTTTAATTTTAATTTCTCTGTAACATTGCTGTAATAGTGTACGAATTGGAGAATGTCATTATGATCAATTTAAAACGCAGCTCTGCTCTTTACAAAAGTGATTTTTGTAAAATGGCACCTACTTGCTCTTATTCATTTTTTTGTGTCTGAATTACATCTTTTTATTTTAACTGATAGAAATAAGATTTTGCTACTTTTAACTCCTTTTAATAGTGCATGGCCAACACTGCTATAGGGGAGTGAGCTGGGTTGTATTCTGGTTCACACAACATCACAATTGTCATTCACATTCCAGTTGCTGAGAAAAATTCTGCCCTTGGTTTCACCCATGCAGTCCTATTGAAAACAGCACAGCTGCACAGGTGTGGCTGAGGACAGCATATAGTTTTTAGGCCCCTTATTTCTTGTGATAAGCAAAAAGAAAAGAACATAGTTTGACTCAGATTATATATTACTCTTACAGAGCTGGAAATTAAGGGGGAAAGCACTCTTCTTTTATCTGAATAAATTTGATATGGAAAACCTTGAAGGGCTGAATGCACATTTCAACAGAATTACCTTTCAAGTAGAACCTCACTGTAAGGCTGGCCAATTGTAAAGTCCAAGCTACTTAGGAGTAGCCTATCATATAACACACTACTGTTACTGTACTTCGTGAATCAAATATTGTAAGAGAGTATGTTTTCCTAGGAAATCTCTAAATATCAGATGTAGATTCATCTAAACTGCATGAACATTAGCTGCAGCTTATGGAATTCTATCAATGAATGTGTAGTCCTGTTGATATTTATTTTCTTTTCAATTAATTTAGTGAAGGGAGAATTTTAAACTAGCCATAGCCACATAACCTTAAAGTGAGCTAATGTGAGACCTGTACGATCAGTTTGTCAAGCTGAGCCACATCACAAGTTGCTTATATTTAACAACTTTTATATGAAGATGAAAGTTTGTTTTATAATGTAATAATTTAAAATTCATATTATCTCTGTTTGAATACCATACAAAACATTTAACTCTTCCTCCCAAGTAAAGCTGAACTGTTAAAATTATTGGTATTTCTTTAGTTTTATTTTTATGAAATGTAAAAAAAATTTATACTATCTCCCAAAGCAAATTAAAGTACAAGACACAAGTACAGATGAAAGCATCTGGCATGCAGTATTAATATTTCAAAGAAAGTTTGTCCTGTGTTGCAGAAAAGCAGTCTGTTGTTGTAAGTAAAAATCTGTTTTAACTTTTGTTTATCAGAATTTGTGCAACCCATCATGTATAAGTTTTCACCAGCTATTTCTTGAAAGGCTTCTTCAGAAGGGAATTTTGATGTCTTCAGTTAAAAAGTGGCACTTTCTTCTTGTGTCACGAGATATTTCAATGACAATATATTTTCAAGTTTCGGAAAACATGCAATTTCCTTTAATCTATACACAACCTCAATTAGTGTTCAGGTCAGTAAGTGGGAAGACATTTATAGAATCAATCATTTTAGGTTAAGGAGTACATATACTGCAAGCTCACTAATGTAATCGAAATAATGCCTGGAACATCTCCAAAACAGTCACTGTCTCAATGGAGCAATTAAATATGTATGAAGAATGTTTGCAGTGAAGTTCAAACACATCAGCCTAAGGCTTATATTTTTGGTTTAATTTATTCACAGCCTTTCTGTGTGCTGCTGCTTGATGGTCCAAAAACATTTCTGAGCACGGTGCCTATTGCATCATGTATGTAGCCATTGACTGACAGATACAGTGACAGTTGCTACTTTTGATCACCATCTCAGAAACCAGAAGTAGACTGTATAGTATAAGAGACAATGTTAGTATTCAAGTTAGCAGAGTTCTATTCATTAATCCATTCGGCATCATTCCGGCTATGCGAAGCAATCTTCAGCTTTAATTCATACCATTTATCTTAGGATATGGGTGCTTAACTAAACTTCCTATTCTGGTTGCTGCAGCATTATTAGAACTTCAGATAAGAATCCCCTATGATATGGCCTGAATCCTGTATCTTCAGATCATTACTTTTATCCTCCACAAAAGAGAAGCTTATGCTATAGCTAGAAGCTGCTCTTTATACCCTCTGTGAATAATGGAGCTCTTTAGAATGTTACTGATAATATTTCCTGATAATTACACTTCTTTGCAAAACATATAAAAGAACACCTGTTATTTTGAGGATCAGTAATTCTTTGCTCTCTCCACAATTTGAAATGATAAAGAAACTCAACCCACTGCAAAGAGATTTTGTTTCAGAGTTAGATTTTCTTTGCTCTTAACATTGTGGTATGTTACTGATAAGAGGGCACCACCACTTCACTTGGTTCATTTTGTTATTAATTCATGGGCCTCGGGTAAGTGGGATTTTCACATAATTAGGCTTCTTGCTACTGACAGGGCATCTAAGCAAAACCGATATTTTCAGAGGATTGCTGATAATGTAATCATTTGTGGAAGATGTGTATGGATAGCCCCCCTATCAAAACAATATCATCCTAATGTGTTATTTAAGCAGCAACATTAGTAGAACGAGAGTTTGCACTTCAGTAATGAGATATGCTCTTGACAGATAGTGGCGCAGAGAAGCAAAGGCATTTGCGTACAGTCAATGCTGAGGCAGAGTTAGAAACATTTGGTTTTTTGAGCAAGTTTTCAGGCTGTTGTTAGAACAAAAACCTGCATTCTAATGACATAGCAACCATTTTACTAAATGCACTAGGGTTGTGATCCTTCTAAAGCTCGAAGTTTATCTCCTGTGCTGAACAAAATACCAAAGCATAGCTGTATTTGAATCTCTTGTGGCTAATAATAATGTTTACCATAGATCTGCAGTATTTATGTGGCCCCCATTGCTGTAGCATCTAAGTATCTCTGAGTCCTTAATGGATTAATCATCACAACACCACAGTGAGGTAGGAAAGTGCTATTATTTCCATTTTACAGATGGGGAATTGAAGCACAGCAAGACCAAGAGCTGAAGGCTTGAGAGTTGAAGGTTAGGAGTTTAAACAGAAGTTAGGAGCCTAATTCCTTTTGAGGATTCAGCCCCAAAAGCCAGATTTTTAATGGTATTTAGGAATCTAAAGATATAGATGGCCCAGTGGAATTTTTGAAAGCATCTGAGTGCCTAACTCATGGGATCCTTTCTACATCTGTAGGCACGGAATACTTTTAAAAGTCTTGCTCTAAATGCTATAGACTTCCTCACACAGGAAGTCTATAGCAGGACAGGGGATTAAATTTACATGTCCAAAGTCCCAGACTAGTGCCCCAGCCACAGGACCTTCCTTCCCTTCTATTTGCACTTTGACATGCTAAACACTTTGATGTGTTCTACTCCAAAAATTAGGTAATTAAGAGCATAAAAACGGAGATACTGGGTCAGAGCATAAGAACAGCCATACCTGGGTCATCCCAGGCTCAGCGGTGTTGCACTGCACCTTTGAAATGCTGAAGCGGAATTGTCCAGGGTCAGCTGGGAACTCCCCATCTGATCCCGGGCTCCACGCAGCATTTCAGCGGAACCCAGGATCAGCTGGGGACTCCTCAGCTGACCGCAGGTTCCATGCAACATTTCCCTAGAACCCAGGGTCAGCTGACCCCTGACTCCGCATGGCATTTCAAATCGGCAGCACAACATGGAGCCCTGGGTCAGCGGGGGACTCTTGAGTCCCCCGCTGATCCCGGGCTCCATGGGGGTGCTTCTGTTTAGAAATGCACAAGAGCCTCTGCTGGGGTCTCTTGTACATTTCAAAGCTGGCACGCCCACATGCAGCCAGGAATCATTGGGGCTTCTCACTGGCCCCAGGGTGCATGCAGAGTTCTGCATTCCTCCTTTGAAATGTACAAGAGCCCAACAAGGGCTCTTGTACATTTCAAAGGAGGAATGCAGAACTGCCTATTGACTAGTCGAGTAGTTGCTGGAAATTTCATTGACTACTTGACTAGTAAATTAACCAATATTTAACATCCTGCTGCCTCGGTGTTTCAAAGCAGCAGCACCGCACAGTGGATCCTGGGCTCCGCTGTGAGACGCTGCCACTTTGAAGTATCTCCTCTTCCCCGCACCCCCTGCCCCTTTGCTGCCTCTCTCTGATAGAGGCAGCAAGGGGGAGGAATCAATTAGTTGACTGACTATCCGATAAGCCTTTGCTATCGACTAGTCCTTAACATCCTTATTCCAAACCCCTAATCATTTTTGTTGCCCTTTTCTGAGCCTTTTCTAAAGAAGGAACTCAAAACCCAGACTATTCTATTTAAAATTCTACTTAGAGCATATTGGACTCAAAAACATGAACTTTAGTATGTCAGTTCTTACTGGAGAAGTCCGGAACAAATGGGAATATCCATAGGAAATAAGAATGCACAAATATCAACATGGAGGCAGGTTTTAATACTTATGGTCAGTGTTCCCTCTAAGCTGCACTGCAGCACAACTTCACAGGTGATTAATCAGCCCCACCTAGTCAGTCAGCTCCATGCAGGGACCCCTGAGCCTCTGACTGGGCAAGGCTGATTAATCACCTGTGAAGCTGTGCTACTGTGCAACTTAGAGGGAACACTGCTCATGTTTGTGACTGCATCAGGATCTTACAGTTTGCGTTTTGAGGCCACTGATATTGGAAGTACTCCAAGGTTAAGGAGACTTGGATGTCTGCAAGAAGCTGTGGTTGTTGGCTTTTGAGGTCTACATTAGCAGGTAAGATGCTGGAACATCTCATATATATATTTCAAGGGAATAAAGGGCTGATCCTTGTCCCATTGAAATCAGTGCTGAAATTCCAGTTGACTTCAATGAGGCAGGATCAGGCTTGAGGTTGACAGATATTTAACTTCAACACTTAGCTTCTACAGTTGTAAACAAATTCCATGCTGTATATACAAGTAGATCTAGAAGCCTTTAACTGACAGGTGAGGCTTTAACTTGATGAATTACGTCTTAAAAACATTCTTCTTCAGCTTTAATAGCATCTTCCTGGATGTTACCCTAATGGTAGTTCCTTTACAATGCTGAACCATATTTTGTAATTATTCCACATGCAAAACTCCCATTAAAACCAGTGAAATACCAGTGGTAGTAAATTCTGTCCCATGATATAACTGTTTCTTGGAATATGTTTTTGTATTTGTGTATATTTCCTCTTCCACATTCCCTCATCCCTCTGTTCAGTGAGTTTTCCTTTTGGCTGGTTGTTTTTCTTAAAGGTTTATGTTCCAGTTTTGAGCAGTAATATTTTCATGATTTATGATGTATCGGAAGCCTGCTCTGCTGTTATTTTTATGACCTAGGCGTACCCAATATAGCTTTATAAATTGTAGGGTGTCACATTCTTACATTTTATGATATGAGTGTGTGAACTGTAATATTAATGTGTTCGTCTGACAGAAAATAAGAACATAAAATTGGGCAAATTGGGTTAGACCAATGGTCCATATAGCCTTCCAACAGTGGCCAGTGCCTGACACTTCTGAAGGAGTGAACAGAACAGAGCAATTTAACCGAGCCATCCATCCCCTATAGTCCAAGTCGCAGCTTCTGGCAGTCAGAGGTTAGGGCACAGGGGTTGCATCCCTGGCCATCTTGGCTGCGAGCTATTCTCCCTTATCTTATCTAATTTTTTTTTAACCCTGTTTATAGTTTTGCCCTTCACAGCATCCCCTGGCAAAGAGTTCCACAGGTTGGATGTGTAAATAAGCACTTCCTTTAGAGTATGACAACTCATCTAATTAGGTTCCAACTCCCTTACAAAACCTGTTATGTTGGGGCACTGAATTACCAAGAAGGATGGTTAAAACATGGTTTGCTCATGTCTGTGTAGCGTAGAGCTCAAATTTAAGCATGCCACAGTACTATCAAGCTTCAGCTGGATGCCCTAGCAAAGTGGTAGTACAGATGGAAACTCTGCATAATACAATGCACTTATATTTTAATTGTATTAGTAAAAGCTATATATTTGAGGGTTTGTCTACACTACAGCACTAATTCGAACTAACTTAATTCAAATTAGTTAATTCGAAGTAAGCTAATTCGAACTAGTGCATCTAGACCTAAAAACTAGCTCGAATTAGCGTTTTGCTAATTCGAACTAGCATGTCCACATTGAGTGGACCCTGAACCGGGGTTAAGGATGGCCGGAAGCAGTGCCGGCAGGGCATCAGCTTAGGACTGAGAGCGTGGAGCTGCTGTCTCAGGCTAGCCGAGGGCTGTGCTCAAAGGGACTCGACCCCCACCCCGGACAGACAGTTCTCAGGGGTTCCCCGCTCGCTTGTCTAATTCGATGAGGGACAGCAAAGCAGTCCTGTCTTGGAGTACCCTAGGTGCCCGCACTTGGCACATCACAGCACTCAGCCATCAGCCCAGCTGCACTTGCCGCAGGCTGCCATCTGGGTGTGTGTGTGGTCAATTGGGGGACTGCAGGAGAGCTTCCACCCCAAGGAGCCCGCAGAGCCACCCCAGTCCTTCCCATCGGGGGCTCGTACTCCATTCCTCCCTCACCTCCTTCCACTTACCCCTGCCTAGCCCCCCTTCCTGATGTACAAAATAAAGGACACGTGTGTTCAAAAATAGAAACTCTCTTTATTGAACAAAACTCGAGGAGACTGGGAAAAGGAGGTGGGAGAGGGGAAGAGAGAGGGTGGGAGATTTTTACAGATTTGATCTTCTCACCCCTGAAAAGATATTTTGGCCTTGGAAAAGGTTCAGAAAAGGGCAACTAAAATGATCAGGGGTTTGGAACAGGTACCATATGAAGAGAGGCTAAAGAGACTGGGACTTTTCAGCTTAGAAAAGAGGAGACTGAGGGGGGGATATGATAGAGGTCTATAAAAGCATGAGTGGAGTGGAGAGGGTGCATAAAGAAAAGTTCTTCATTAGTTCCCATAATAGAAGGACTAGAGTACACCAAATGAAATGAATGGGTAGCAGGCTTCAAACTAATAACAGAAAGTTCTTCTTCACAAAGCAAATAGTCAACCTGTGGAACTCCTTGCTGCAGGAGGCTGTGAAGGCTAGAACTAGAACAGAGTTTAAAGAGAAGTTAGATAAATTCATGGAGGTTGGGTCCATGGAGTGCTATTAGCCAGGGGGTAGAAATGGTGTCCCTGGCCTCTGTTTGTGGAAGGCTGGAGATGGATGGCACGAGACAAATGGCTTGGTCATTGTCTTCGGTCCACCACCTCCAGGGTACCTAGTGTTGGCCGCTGTCGGCAGACAGGCTACTGGTCTAGATGGACCTTTGGTCTGACCCAGTACGGCCATTCTTATGTTCTTATGTTCTAAGCTCAGGGCTCAGGGTCGAGGGTCTCACTGTACCTCCCTGATTTTCATGAAAACCTGGGTGGCCAGGCTGGCAGCTATCCTGCCCTAGACGGCCACTTTCCTGTGCCTAGTGCGGACGTCGTGGATGAGGTCCACGATCTCCACACTAGACCAGACAGGTGCCTGTCTCTTGCGGCCCCGGGCAGGCTCCTGGGAGCTGCCAGCCTGGTCCCGGGAAGAGGCGGAGGGCTAGGTGGCAGCGGGTGGCTGGCTCGTGCCGTGCCAGGTGCAGAGTCTGCTGGCTGGGTGCTGGCAGGCTTGCACCTGGCACAGGCACCGTAGCCAGACCGTGCCCCTTTAAGGGCTCCGGGGCCGGGAGGGGGGCAGAAGAGTTTCCCTGGTGGTGCCCAGAGTGACCACCAGGGAAAGCTGGGAAGGGCTAGCCTCCCACTAGTTCGAATTAAGTGGCTACACAGCCCTTAATTCGAACTACTTAATTTGAACTAGGCGTTAGTCGTCGTAGAATGAGGTTTACCTAGTTCGAATTAAGCGCTCTGCTAGTTCGAATTAAGTTCGAACTAGCGGTTTGCCTGTGTAGCACCTATCAAAGTTAATTCGAACTAACGTCTGTTAGTTCTAATTAACTTTGTAGTGTAGACATACCCTGAGAGAGCTTGTGAGAAAATCTGTCTGTCCCTACATTTGTTCAAGAACTCCTAAATGGTAAGAGCTAGATTTGGTATGCAGCTTCCTCTTAACATAACTTAAAGCAAAGTCAGAGTCTCATTGTGTGTATGTGTGGTGGAGGAGCATTCAGGTATGTATAAAACTATATAGAAAAGAGAGAGAATCATCAGACAGGTGAAAGAGGCTGGTTTGGGGCATGCCCCCCATCTGGGACTGCCCCAACCCCGAGCCTTCCATCCCTCAGGCACCTGCTAGGGAAAGGAGGGGGCTATAGGTCCCCCCTGCATACAGGGACGTTGCTGCTGGTTCTCCTTCATCAGGGAGCAAGGGGAAAGTGCACAGTTTGCTGCATTCCTCACTCTGCCTGGGGAGCGCAGGGGGCAGACAAATCTGCCACAGCCGCAAGACGTGCACCCTTCCTCCTGGCTGTGCCTGCTGGAGCTGCAGTGGCCATGGAGAGATGCTTCTCGTCTGGCCTCAAGATGCAGTTTGGGAGACAGGGCTAGGGTTATCCTCTCTCTGGGGAAGTTTGCATACTGAACCCTCATCTCCAGCCCCATCCCAGAGCAATGATTTAAACGAAGAAAAACAAAAATTAATTGAATTAAAGGCCCAAGCAATGACAGGTAAATTTTCTAGTATGATTTTTTTATTCATTATCTATATAGTTCCACATGCTCTTCTACAGGCAGTCCCCGGGTTACGAACAAGATAAGGACTGTAGGTTTGTTCTTAAGTTGAATTTGTATGTAAGTCGGAACTGGTACATATTGTAGGGGAAACTCTAGCCAAACATTTCTCCAGAGCTCAGTTTTATTCTCCCACACCTCACTTCCCTCAGTCCTTTATTTTCAAGCTGAGGTGTCTGCTGAGAAAAGCCGCTTCGTGTCTCCCTGGTTTGCTGCGGGGGGCGCTAGCTTCGCGTCTCCCTGGTCTGCTGGGAGGAAGCAGCTAGTGCGGGGTTGCCTCACCCTGTTTGTAAGTAGGGATCCGATGTAAGTCGGATCCATGTAACCCAGACACTGCCTGTATATAGCTATAATTTCACAAATTTCACAAAGCCTGGCAGAATTGAAAAAAAATATATAAAGATACATTTTCCATGTGTTAGTAGCTTTCAGGTTAGAGTGAAACAACTATGATAGGTTAATAGTTTTCCATGCTTCCCATTATATTAGCTTTGTATTTTTTTGCTTTCTATTAGACTGATGCGATAGCAAATTTTCTGTTATTTTAGACTTCACACACTGATATCTAGCAAGATGTAAGTTCTCATTCATCAAGACATTTTGTAAATACATTTAACAATTAAATTTATGCAAAGCTTAGCAAGGTAAAATATAATTACAAGTGTTTTGAATAACTCTTTAATGCTTTTTCAAAGAGTTTCAGTAAGTATGTCTCTTTCATCTAAAAATGATGAATATGCTACTGCTATGTATATTTACAAAGAAGAAAATCCTGAAAGTATAAACTCTTTCCCAGGCAATTTATTTTATGTTAAAATAAAGAGAATACATCCCAAATGTCACTAAGGAAAGGAGGGGGTTTTTTTGCACAAATAAAAGACCCCTAATAACCAGATACATAAGTTTTGAATCAATTACACTTGTGAAAGAAATATAAGAAATCATTCAATGGAGAAAAATCTCCTTTGCTTGTTTTAAAAGATAGTAATTGAAATTAGTAGCTTCAAACAAAAAATATAAATCCTTATTATGAACTTTTACACCACAAATGCAGCAAGATAGATTTATTACTGTTTGAATTAGTACATAAGAACTATAAGCTTCAGCTGTCACATTAGCATCCATTAATATTTTAAAAAACTACCTATTCAGAACGTCATCTGAAATTTGTTGCCAATAGGTACTATTTTTAGTATACATGGCTTAACCAGAGTTGACCCCTATAAATACAATAAAAGTCACAAGTGACAAATGAACATTTGTCTTTTTTAAAAAATTGAGGATAACTCACTACTTAAAAAGATATTCTTGATCTTAGACCAATAACAAGCATAAAAGATGCCGAGTTTCATGCTTTCCATTTATCTGATAATTTATCTTAAATTAAACTTTTCAAATATGAAACTAGTTTTGATAGAGGACTAAACAGAAAGAAGCTGATGAAGAGATTTGCCAGAACATACAACAAATTTGAGAGATTACATGCTTTGTGTTAAGACTTAGGGTGTGTCTAGACTACCTAGTCTAGCGGCTGCTTTTCCGGAATAAGTGGCCCAGTGTAGACACACCCTAGGAGAATTCTCCTGTGAACAAAACATGGACTTTAAAACGGATCTGACGTGGCAATGGGATTAAGCTTTCACTGCATGGCCCAAGTATGTGGTCAGGGTTCCAACTCCAGGATCCCTCATCCTACATTTGATAGCTACAGGGAAGGCATGCTGACTCCAATCTTGGGCATAGGGCCTTGTCCTGTGGAGTGCTTCCCAAGCAGAAAATTTGAAAGCCCAGAAAATTAAGATCACCTAACCCTAAAATGATCTCAGAGAAGTGTGGAGGCAGGATCTGCCAGTAGGGAAGGATTCAGAAGGGAAACATGCTTGCTCTCATTGCCACTTCCAGATATTCTGAGCTGGCTCCAGACCATGCAGCAGAATCTAAAATTCAAATCTGAATTAGTTTGGAAACCACACTAGGTACTATGGGGCATCTGTGCGGTCATCTCATTGGAGCCAGACACTGGTTGGGGGAGATGTGCCTCTGAGAATCTTTGCTATGTGAGCATAATGGATAAGCTCTTGTCTTGATTAAACTGAGAATGCAACTGCATTTTAATAAGAGAACATGTTGGCTGCAGATTGAAACAGCCTCAAATTAAATAAGTGTTTTAATTTTTTTTTCAGAAATAGAGGAACAAAAATAATTTTCAACTAGGCCTTGGGTTACAAAGAGAGAAAACGTAACAAATTGTAGTAGATGTGATACAAAGAGTACTACTGTCCATCAACTACAAAAGTTCCTGGAAAATGTTTCAAAAAGTTTTACAGCAGATCCCAAAGCAGAGCTTTTTGTAGTGAAATCAGTAGAATGGCAGCCTAATTCAGATATCTGTCTTTTGGTAGGAGGTGTACTCCTTATATTCTATATTAAGCAGCAGTCAAGTTTTTTATACAACCTTCTCACTAATGACAAGCTAATAGTCTGAGAGACATTTCTAGACATAAGCTGTTCTTGCTACTGCCACTCTAAAAAGAAAAAGAGGTATGGGAATATTCACCCAGTCAGTACATCTAGCTAGTGGATGATCCTTCTGAGATCCTTTATAATATCACAAATTTAAACGAGTGCTCCTACTCGTGGGCACCTCAGCGTGCAGGCTGCCCCAACGCGGTCTGCCCAGCGTGGGCAGGCGCTCGCAGGGGCCACCCGTCCCAGTAACTGCCCCCCCCTTCTCCCAGTTAAAGGTCCCCCCCTCTCCTTTGTAAATAAAAAGTTCTGTTTTCATTTGAATCTTGTGTGGTTATTGTGTTCCTCTAGTAACTGTACAGAAGTTATGTGAGATGCCAATTAGCCACTTCAATTTAAGAGGGTTACAAACTGTGGACAACAAATTCATGACTCTATCACCGGGGGGGGGGGGGGCCTTTTTCAGTGGTCATTGGTTTGCGGCACATAAAGAAATAACTGAGACTTTTCAGTAAAGATGTAAACCAGAAACTATATTTACATAGCAACAAACAAGCAGAAAAAAAATGGTTAAAAGATGCAGTACAGTACAGATTCAAAAACATAGTTAGGCGCAGGGAGGACGATTGTGGTGTTGCTGGCCACCTCGATCCTTTGGTTCTTCCGGGCCTCAGGAGAGGAACAGCCAGGAGATCCCTCAACGGACGATTGTGGTGTTGCTGGCCACCTCGATCCTTTGGTCCTTCCGGGCCTCAGGAGAGGAAGAGCCAGGAGATCCCTCGACGGACGATTGTGGTGTTGCTGGCCATGTCAGTCCTTTGGGCCTTCCAGGCCTCAGGAGAGGAAGAGCCAGGAGATCCATCGAAGATGGCACTGATGTGAGCCTTCCGCACAAGTCCCAAATCCTGTTGGCTGTTCTTCAGGATGGCGATGGTGGCCTAAACCCTAGCCTAACTTAAAAGAAAAACCCTAACTACACCCGAGGCACCCGACGAACAGACTCGATGACGGCCGATGTACTGTGACCCGACGCTTTACTATACTATGGGGCGGGGGAGGTAAGGGGAGGCGGTGGGGAAGGGTAGGAGCTGGGACGGAGTACTCTGGGGTGACCCAAGCGACCCTGCTACGGGGCTTGGGCAAACATGTCCACCAGGGCCTCTCTAATGCGCACCGCCTCCTGGCGCGCCTGGCGGATGGCAGCTGTGTCGGGCTGGTCCAAAGTCTGTGCCTCAGCTGCCACCCATGCAGGGAGGAAGGCCTCCCCACTGCGCTCCACAATATTGTGGAGCACGCAGCATGCGGCCAGCACCTCCGTTGCATTCTGCTCACCCATGTCGAGACGGGTGAGCAAACAACGGAAGCGGGCTTTTAAGCGTCCAAACACCAGCTCCACTGGGTTTCGGGCCCGGTTGAGGCGGTCGTTGAACCGGGCCCGGTTCTGGTCCGGCTGCCCCGTGTAAGGCCGCATGAGCCAGGGCATCAGGGGGTAGGCCGCGTCCCTGACGATGCAGATGGGCATCGGCACATCCCCGACAGTCAAGTCCCGCCTTATGTTCTTATGGGAAGTAGGTGCCCGCCTCCAACCTCTGAAACAGTCCTGAGTTCCGGAGGATGCGGGCGTCATGTGCCCGGCCGGACCAGCCGCCGTAGATGTCCAGGAAGCGGCCCCGGTGATCCACGAGGGCCTGCAGGACGATGGAGCAGTACCCCTTTCTGTTCATAAAGTGGGCTGCTCGATGCTCCGAGGCCTGGATGGCGATGTGGGTGGCGTCCAGGGCTCCCCCGCAGTTGGGGAACCCGAGGGCAGCGAAGCCGGCCATGGTCGCGTCGAAGTCGCGCAGGCGGATGATTCTCGGCAGCAGGACGTCATTGATGGCGTGGACGACCTGCAGAAGGGTGCAGAGAAATACAAGGGAACACATTACATACAGCCAGGGGTGAGTGTGCACTCCCTTGGGTCCCCCCCTTCATTCCCTCTGTCCTCACACACACACACACACCCCAGGACCCCCCTCGTCCACGCCCGCCCCCCCCACCAGTGGGCCTGTGCAAGGGAGGGACGGCCAAAACCCCTGGGCGACCCAGCCTGGAGTCTTGGGTGTCCCTGGGCCTGGAGTGGAGCACCCTCCCCCCATCCCACTCCCCCTGGGACTTACCTGGATGACGATCACTCCAATGGTGGATCTTCCTACCCCGAACTGGTGTGCCACCGAGCGGTAGCTGTCCGGTGTGGCCAGCGTCCATAGTGCGATGGCAACCCTCTTGTTGACGGGTATGGGTGCCTGCAGCCGGGTGGCGGTTCTCTGCAGCGCGGGGGTGAGCCAGGTTCACAGCATCAAGAAGGTCCACTTCCTCATCCGAAAATTCCGGACCCACTGGTAGTCGTCCCATCGTCCGAGGACCACACGGTCCCACCAGTCGGTGCTCATCTCCAAAGTCCAGATGGGCCGGTCTATCGTCGGGTGCTGATGCCACGCGGTTGCCAGGACCTCCCTGGTGAGGGAGTCCAAGGCGATCTCTGCCTCCTGGTACATGAACACCAGGGCACCAGCCTGCAGCACGAGCTCCAGGCACCTGTACAGGTCCAACAGGGGCCCGAGCAGGTACATGGCCACCCATGGCTCCATGGCAGATAGAGCAGGGCAGAAAAAAGAAAATGCCAGGAAAAGCAGTTGGGGGGCCAAAGGGTGGTGTCCCCAAAACTCACAGGGCAACCACTGACCCTGCGAAGGGTGCCAGTCCCTGGCAGAGGTCACAAGGCACGGGAGCACGAGACCAACGGCTGCCCGGCGAGACCCCTTTAACCACGCGTCTGGACGGAGCTCCGGCCCCGCCCCCGGAAAAGTCTGGTGGCCTTTGCCCTTTTCAAAATGGTTCCGGGCTTTTTGCTTTTCCGGAAAAGTGCGCCGCCAATGTAGACGCGCTTTTCCGGAAAAGCACATCGTTATCACGGAAACTCCGCGGCCAATGTAGACGCTCCTTTTCCAGAAAAGCTGAAAACGGAATAGTATTCCGTTTTAAGCATTTCCGGAAATTCATGCCAGTGTAGACGTAGCTCCAGTGTAGTGGAATTACTGAGTGGTGTAGATCCACTTGGGAGTGGCTAGAGAAACTGTGGGCATTTCTGACAACTGCTATTACAATGGCAAAGTAGTACTTCCCGAAGGAGCTGTGTTATCACAGGGGAACAAGGAAATGTAGCACACAGAAGAATCCACAAGGTTGTCTTCCACTTCCTTCATCTCTAGGCCTTCCATGTCCTGCAGATCCTGGCATCTGATGGAGACTAAGAGACCAAGCTATATACCAGTGATGTTGAAAATCTTCTCACCTACTGATACATGTAAGATACCTTGTAATTTGCATTAGGTCATCCTGGTGGGTCAAGATTTTTAAAATTATGAGCCAAACGTTGGAATCCTCAAGATAGACCCAAAAGAGAAAATAACAGAACTCCACTTGTTATCACCTGTAGTCCACAACTCAGACCCCTCCAGCGCATTATACACAATCTACAACCCATCTTGGAAAATGAACCCTCATTCTCAGAGGCCTTGGGAGAAAAACCTATTCTCGCTTACAGACAACCCCCCCAACCAGAAACGAATTCTTTCTAGTAACCATGCCACACAACCAAATCATAAGCAGCCAGGAACACAGCCCTGCAGCCAAACATGATGCCAATTCTGCCCACATATCTATACTAGCGAATTCATCACTGGAGCCAACAACATAAGCTACCAAATCAAAAGGTCATTTGACTGTACATCCAGTAATTTGATCTATGCCAGCAATGCCCCACTGCCATATTTATTGGACAAACTGGACAGTCTCTGAGGGAAAGAATCAATGGACGCAAGTCAGATATACATAAAGGAAACATACAGAAACCTCTTGGGGAACACTTTAATCTTCCTAATCACTGTTTAAAAGATCTTCAAGTGGCTGTCTTGTGTCAAACCAATTCTACTAGCCAGATACACAGAGAAGCATTGGAATTAGAGTTCAACTGCAAATTCAATTCTCATGCTAATGGACTTAATCGTGATGAAGGATGGTTGGGACATTATCTACCTAAGGGTATGTCTACACTACCACCCTAGTTCGAACTAGGGTGGTTAATGTAGGCAACTGGAGTTGCAAATGAAGCCCGGGATTTGAATTTCCCGGGCTTCATTTGCATATTGCCGGGTGCCGCCATTTTTAAATGTCTGCTAGATTGGACTCCGTGCCCGTGGCTACACGCGGCACGAACTAGGTAGTTCGGATTAGGCTTCCTATTCCGAACTACCGGTACACCTCGTTCCACGAGGAGTAACCTACCCGGCAGCGCCCCAGCTGCTCTGTCCCAGACCAGGGAGACACGGAGCAGCTTTTCTTGCCCCGGAGGATGCGGGCGGCGGGACCACGGCGCGTTTGGCCGGTCCCGCCGCCCGCGTCCTCCGGGGCGAGAAAAGCTCCGTTCGTAAGTACGGATCCGACATAAGTCAGATCTGCGTAACTCAGGGACTGCCTGTACTTCAATTTTTGAATGCCCAACTTGAGACATTTTACAGAGGCCTGATTTTCAGAGGGTAGTTGCTTAACATTTTTTGAGTACTAGGCTCTTTTTATGTGCTCTGAGTTTGGGCACCCCAAGTTTGAAGTACCCTAAATAACTTCTCACTTTTTAAGATTTCATTAAGTCCACAGACAGACACCTTTATGATTTTTAAAAGGGCTAAATTCCCAACAGTTACTATTAAGTTCAATGGAAGTTAGGTGCTCACATTTTTGAAAATCAGGGAATATATGTTAAAAGCCTAACTTCAGGCTCTTAGGGAAACATTTTTAGCACTTTGGTTTTCAATATGCGATTTAGTCTCCTAAATCACTAAGGCGCTTTGAAAATTTCCCCCTAATTTTGAAAATTGACTTGTCTGTTTCCTGGACAAGCTGCAGCTTGCCTCTCCCCTCAAGTTTTGCTGGGAATGTAATCTGTCTCACATAAAGTAAGCCTGAAATATCATTTTATTTTTCTTTATATGCCCCCTGCTTGTGTGTTACATTTATATAAGAATTGTTTTTCAAATAGCTTCCTACTGGAGAAGAGCAATTAACTTTCGACTGTGAAAGTTGACAGAGAGTTAGAATTCTGTGACTAGAATTCATGGAAATCATGATGCTGGTGTGCCTTCCTTGTAGCTATCAAAAGTAGGATGAGGGATTTTGGAGTAAGAAGCCTGACTAGTTACTGGGGCCATATAGTGAAAACTTGTTATAAGTGTTGATTGAAGAAACTTTACAAGCAAGATCATGAACTTTCTTAGATTGCTTGCCTTTTTCTGTGTTATAGATAGGGAATGGCATTTGAAACTTGAAGCTTTAAGGCTGATGAGTTTAATTTAAATGAGCTAGTGTTTGAAACAGATAACACTTTCATTTTGGTGAATTAATGGTGTGGCAAAAGAAAACTCAAAGATGCTTCTACCTATAATAAAATATGATGCTCTCTAAAATTCTAATACTTTGCCATATAATTACATTGTCTAATCTGATTCATTTTACTGCCTGGAACACAGAAAAATATTTCCTCTACACATTAACATAAATGTAATTTTAGATTTTATACAAAAGTTAGTGGAAAAAATCAAATAATTTTGGAATCATATATTTATTGGGCATTTTGGATAATGGCTGATATCAGAGAAGAATGTATTATGGTTTATTTTGTTGGCTTTGATAATAGCATATATTATTTTGCTTTGGTGGCATAGAACATCCATCTGCATCCACATATGGATTTAAGATTTGATTATAACTTATCAACATTGCTTAAATTTTCCCACAAATATCTGATTCCAGTTTTAAAATGAACTTGTTGCCCATTTTTTCTCTTTTCTACCTATTTCCAACACATACTTGAACAAGTGAGGCCTGATCCAAAACCAACTGAAATAATCAAAATACTCCCTTTGATTTCAGTGGTCTATGTATCAGGCCCTTCAGGGTTATGAGAATGAAGGTTAGCAGAATTTCAAAATCATATGTACAGCATGTAAGTATTGAATGCTACTAGAGAATATAAGGGTGAAATATTCTAGCCGCATCAAAAAGTGGGTAAATCCACATAGCTAAGAGAGGAGAGCCTCATAAACATTTGCAAGGCCATCTCATTATCCTCCATCAAAATCCTCCTTAAAACTCTCCTTTGCCCTGATGCCTACAAAAATCTTAACAGGAAAGTTACTGGTGCGCAGAGATCACTGCCAATCAGGCTGACCAGTACTGGTCATTGAATGCGTATGAAGAAGAAGAGGACATGCTATCTACCACACAAATCATGGGCCAGTGGGCTGCCCAGGTCTCTCAGGCACTTGGGGTTGGAACAACAGCTGCAACCCCTCTACACCAGTAGTACAAATGTTTTGGCCGTTAGCAATATGAAATGTTTTGGCACACGTGAAGTGGCCAAAGGATGGATTCCAGCACATATAGCAACTGTTCAGATACCCCACGTGGAACTGTGGCATCTATATTCCTTCTGCACCTCCTATGTGAGGTTAAGATGTGTATACTCAATGCAGTTTTCATAGTAAATCAACTTAGGACTCTTTTCTCCAGCTATGGAACTTTTTGTCTGTTCACTCTTGCCTGGTCCCTTCATCTCACCTAACAGCAAAGCTGCATGAATAAACCAGGGACATCTCATGGGGAATGAGATCTCATCCCCCCATGTTTAATTTCTATTCTTTTAGAGTCCAAGGCTTGTATTCTGAGGTTACTATTTAAAAAAATCCATGTTTCTGAATGGTTCCGCTACATAGGTCCCTCTGTTATTTCCTATCCTAAGTTGAGGAGACATGTGGCATTTCAGAATTGTATGGACAAATACCACTTTTTTAATAGAGATCACTTTCCAATTAATTTCAAGTGGATGGAGAGAGATTCGGGTGAAATTTTGTCATGGTAGTGTTTCTGTCTGAAGGGATCATAGTATAGAAAGTTTAAAACAAAATTATATTTTCAGCTAAATGATATTCAACTTTGGGAAATAAAATTGCACTCTTTGCAGGTGTTTTTAATATCAGAAGTGTACAGTATCTCTAAAATATAGATTGGCATGTTTCTTTTTTCAGAACTTTTCATTAAGGCAAAGTTATAATAAAATATTAACATAGTATATCGTACATTTTTTATTACTTATTCCAGGTCACGTTAATATTTAATAAAGATTTTGGCTTGCTGGCTGGAGAGCTTGCCCCTTCTGAGCTCATTAAGAAGAGTGACCAAATTTCTAAATACCTAGCCTCTTATTGGTGCTTCCCTTGTGTAAATACTTGATGTGAAAGATTTTTCATAACCGGGACCATCCATATTTTACTATATCACAGTTCCACAGGAGGAGACATCATGTTGTTCCAATACATGTACAATACACATTCATTAATTTCTAAGTGTTATCTGGTGAATGTATTGGGTAACACTACAGTTTGAGAAAGATAGCACTGGCGCTAATCCTCATTGGCCTACAGCTATAGGCTCAGTTTTGTTACCAGATGCTGCTACTTTACACTCTTATTATACAGCATCCCACAGCAAACCAACTGTAAATGAATGAATGTTGAAGTAGCCTTTGTGAATCTAGTTCTGAGCTCACTTACACCAGTGTAAATCAAGAATACCTTCATTAAAGTAATTGGAATTACATGACTGTAAAAACAAGTAAGTGAAGTCAGAATCAGGCCCACTGCTCTGAAGTGACATCATTACATGCAATAGGTCATGTCAAGAACTAAAGTCAGATCATATAAAATAAATCAAACATTACGTTAATGTTGGAATTTAAGATACTAACTGAACTATTATTATATTTGTGGCACCATTATTGCTACCTGCCTTCCACATACACCTATCCCCACTGTAGGAACAAACAGAGTCATTATTCTCTCTGATCATAGTTAAGCCAAAGGAACCCAGTGTAGATAAGTCCCGCAGTGTGTCCCCTCTGGCATTCCCAGGCTCTGCTATCTCGAGAGCAAGAATTCAGAGGCCATTCTGAAAACCAGGAAGCGGAGCCTGAGTTGGTGTAAATGATCATCACTCCACTGAGTTCATTGGAGCTGTGCCATTTTGCACTAGCTAAGGATCTGTCCAAAACGTGTGTCCAAAAGAGCAGCAAATGTTGCTGACAGCAAGGCGCTGGGCTGATTAAAAATCTTACATTTTATTTTTAAATGAATTGGATATTCATTTTTTAAACAGATTTCATACTGGAAACCTTCCTAATTAAAATAAGAAAAATAAAAAGTGTTGGCATTTGCACATGAACAGCTGCAGCTGTGTAGTGCGTTACAAGTTATTGCACACTATGGGATAGCTTTTGAGCCAGTTCTGAAATTAAAATTGATAGAAATATTTAACTTGTCAGATGATTTTTCTTTTGGAGGTTTGCAAAGCATTTCTAAAAATTGCAAAATCTAATTTTGTTTTTGCTTGTTTTTACTTTTTGCTACCCTGGCATGTTTTTGAAATATATGTGGTTATAGCTCATTGATATTCAGTGTTTATCTAATGAGTTTGAAAATGATGAATATCACTGTATTTTATGTCCCTTTAACACCTTCATCCAAGGAGCTGAAAGTGTTTGACAAATATTAATTAATTATTAATTAATATTTCCAGTTTCACTGTCCCCGCAGAAGATGCCAGTTTGTTCTATTACATAAGTACACATTAAATAAATTATTAAGTGCACATGCTTCATGCAATGATAATGATTGGTAAGTTGATATCTGATTCTTAACTCCTTGTTCAAACAAAACTTCCATTGACTTCTATGGAACTTTCATTCCAAATATTAATTCTGGGTAACTGAAGTAACGTCCTACCCAAAATAAGAACAAGTATTAAGCTGTATTCTCTTCAATGACCATTAATGGTCTTTGCCAACTCTCAGGGTACGCCTACACAGCAGGGCTAAAGTCGAATTGAGCTATGTAACTTCAGCTACATCAATTGCATAGCTGAAGTCGAAATAGCTTAATTCAGCTTGTGGTGATGTCTGTACAGCAGGAAGTTGAAGGAAGAGCACTCTTCCTTCGACTTTCCTTACTCCTCGTGAAATGAGGGTTACCATGAGTCAGAATAAGAGGTCTTCCAGCTCAACACCATTTCAAAATAAAGGCTTGTATTGTAGACACGCACTATATTATTTCAGAATAATGTCAGTTATTCCAAAATAATGGTGCTGTGGAGACATACCCTCAGTCAGCTGAGGTCAATGGGGATTATGCTTGGTTGTAAGTTCAATACAGGATTCTTAATATAGTGTGCGGCACATGTTTCAAAATTTATTTTCAGCAAGGATACTGATTTTTTTAAACAGAGAGGGAGTTGTGAAAGGGCAAAATAATATACTTTTTGCCTATCACAAAAGACAAAGAACTGAGCATCTCATTCAGAGTAGGAAAACAGTCAAAGTCTGACTTTCATCTCAACACTTGATCTTAGCAGAACTCTTTATCTCCTGATCATCAAAGCCACAACATCATAAAGGCTTTTTCAGAGGAGGAACGGTCAGGATGGGTTTAGAAGAAAATTCTAAATAAGACTTGTAATACGTAGCTCAAAGTTGCTGCAATGGTAGCTAATAATATCTACCACCTATATATGCCTGGATTTATCTTGTATGCAAACCTTCTACATTTTCAAATTTCACCTTGGAAAACTTTATTCTTGCCATGTTGCGGACTGGGAAACTAAGTTACAGGTTGTGACTTGCTTCAGGTGTGCTGTTAGGGTATTTCTACACTAGCCCCCTAGTTCAAACTAGGGAGGCTAATGTAGGCTTTTGAAGTTGCAAATGAAGCCCGAGATTTAAATATCCCGGGCTTTATTTGCATCTTCCCGTCCGGGCGCCATTTTTAAATCCCCTTAGTCTGAACTAACTGCCCGCGGCTACACATGGCAGTCAAACGTTAACTCGAACTAAGTCCTTAGTTCGAGTTAACTGTTACACCTCGGTTAACAGGTGTAACCGCAGGCAGTTAGTTCGGACTAAGGGGATTTAAAAATGGCACCCGGATGGGAAGATGCAAATAAAGCCCGGGATATTTAAATCCCGGGCTTCATTTGCAACTTTGAATGCCTACATTAGCCACCCTAGTTCGAACTAGGGGGCTAGTGTAGACATACCCTTGTAGTGGAGCAGTCATAGACCTGAGAGTCTGGATCCCAGCACTGAATTTTGTGGCCTTAGGCAGGTTACTTAACTTATCCTTAGCTTTCCAAGCTCAGATTCTGTGCTACTCAGACATCTACTCAGAACAAACAAGTGGAGGACAGGGGATCATGGTTGTTATGTTTCCCTGTTTCTATAAATTGATCTAAATTAGAGAAGCCAGCGATTACTATAGCTTGTGCCTCCCAGCCATGATCCCCAATGGAAAACATGCCATGTGAGAGATTTGGCCAGGCACAGCTGCATTCTCCACTTCTCCTGACATGTTGTCTATGCAGAGGAGAGGGCAGTTGATCGAAGATGTAGGTGTAAATTGTTTGTTTTTTTTATAACTGAGACATCTGTATCGTGGAGGGAAAACTTATCAGGCTAAACAAAGCCAGTTTCAACTGGTGTGTAAGAGCTGGCCTGATGGGAGAGAATCTGGTCTCCAAACTGTGAATTGGGGGTAATAATATTTTAGCTACTTCACAGGGTGTTACAAGGCATGGCTTATGTAATAGATGTAAAGCAATCGTTTAATTGTGTCTATAAAGATATGTGTAGAGTGAGAGAAAATTACTGTCCATCAGTTAGAGGCAAAGAAGCGAATATGACTCACAATTTCCAAGCTCCCCCCCCCCCCCCCCGCCACATACACACACTTCCTGCCATTAGATCATTTGAATGAGGGAGAATTATTCATTTTTCTAAAGTAAACTGAGAATGGAAAAAGGTTTTTCAGGCTTTTGCAAACATCTAGAGAAGCAAAATGTTAGATTTCCCCCCCAATATTTTGTAACATTCACCCCAATCTCTCAACTCCAAGCACCAGCAGGGAAAGAAAAACTCTGGGCCCCTTTAAGGATTGATACCCCTCTTTTTTAACTCCTCTCCTCATGGGCTTGAGGAGGGAAATAATCCTTGGCTGATTAGTTAGTTGGACAGAAAGTTACAATGCAAGCCTGTTGACTCCCATGCATCTTAGAGGAGAGCTTATAAACCTTTCCGCTTTCTAGGGCTGCATTCTGTACCTGGCAGCCAAAGATTTGTGATGGGAGTTGGGCCTGGCTTTTAGGCTTTCCTGGGGGCATGATGATTGCTGTCTTTTGGAGGCTGGTAATCCTAGCCAACTACCCCCCACCTCTCCGTCCCATTGCTAGCTAGAAAGGCCTGGGCAATATGACCTTACTGTCAGAAGCCAAGAGAACTGTTGGGAAAGGTAGATTGTTACTGTCACTATTTGGCAGGCAGCCAGTGCTGTTGTCACTACTTGGCAGGTATCTGGTGCAGGCCATTGTTCAATAGGGTGCTCAGTTCCTTGATAAGCTGGAAGTGGAAATGTATTTGAAAAAGAATTTCCTAAAGAAACTGGGGAATGGGAATGGGACTCATAATGTTTAGTACACCAAAGAGACATTTTCTCCACTATCCACTTAATCCTTGTATAAGGGGAGCCCGGTGGGGTATTAGTTATACTGTTCAGACCAGAATAACGGCTGATACGTAACAGTCCTGTCAATGGGAATGGGGGAGGCAAAGTGGGCAACTGCCCAGGTATCTGGGTCACTTCAAAGGGCAGGAGAGGGCCCTGCCATGCAGGAGACAGTAAGCTATACAGCATCTTTTGAGTGCTCCTGTTATTTTGAAACATAATGGGCTCGCTATTCTGACATCCCTGTAAACCTCATTCCACGAGAAGTAAGGGATGTTTTGGAATGGTGATTTATTTCTAAATAAGTGTTGTGTAGACAGTGCCAAATTTCAGAATAAGCTATTTCAAAATAAGATCGAAGTAAGATAAGATACGCAATTTGAGCTACGCAAATTGTGTATCTTATTTCAACCTAAGGTACAGTGTAGAAGCACCCTTCCATGCCTCCTAACTCAAAGATGACATGTGCCCCTCCCCCCGACATTGCTCCTTCCTGCTTCAGCTCATTGATCCTGGACCCTTCTGCTAGCTGTATAGAGTGAGAGGAATACTGATTTCAGGGTGCCTCTGCCCTGTACCCCAGGTCTGCAGAGCAGGGAGTAGGAGATAAAGGAAGCTCTGGCTCATGAGTACTCCCTTAGGTCAGAGCTGCTGCGTTCTACTTCGACGAGGGGCATGTGTTTGTGTGTTTGTGAGACTGAGTGCCAACGGGGCAACAGCCACCATGGGTAGGGTTGCCAGGTGTCCGGTATTGACCTGAACAGTCTGGTATTTTTGCCTCCTGTCTGGTAAAAAAATTCAGAAAATACTGGATGCCTAACCTGTCCGGTATTTTCTGATTTTTTTCCCTGCCACAATGCAAAAATACTGGACATCTGGCAACCCTACACACACTCAGCAACTGGGCCCAGCCCCCAGATCTCCCTGGAACCCTCTCCCCCACTTACCTGGTTCCGTAGGGGAGCTGTCTTCTGGCTCGGAGCGGGAAAACAAGATGGCCTCCGGAAAAAATGCCTCAAAGGCCTTTCTTAAAGGGGCCATGCTGGGTGTTTTAATTTTTTTATCTTGCTCAACAACTTTGGTCTTCCCCTTTTTTTTCCTCAACAGAATTTTTTACCCGTTTTTTTGGGGGTGGGGTGGGGGCGGGTTTGGTATTTTTTGTTAAACCATCTGGCAACCCTGACTGTGGACCCTGGAAGTGGGAGGTGTGGGCAGGTGGCAGCCAGCCCTTAGGGCTTCCTCCCCAGCCCTCAGAGTCATGGAGACGATTCAAAGGGGCCCAGGGCTCACCACCACTGATATTGAAGCAGTGATGGTAGCTGGAGTCCTGGGCTCCCTTGAATCGCTGGGCCCCAGGACAACTGGTCCCATTGTCCCCCACCTCCTGCTGGCAGGCCTGCTAAGTGCCTTCATTAAAGAGACAGCTAGACACTATTTCTGAGATTTCCTCAGTAGCCCAGCTCATACAGTCTGTCTGTCTGTCTCTCTCCCCCTGCACATGTACCCCATCTCCTGTGAGTCTCTCAACTTTCCCCAGTAACCTTGTTGTTGTTACTGCTTGGTATATTTGGTACTTCCTGCATTGCACATTCAGCCTCTGTAATTTTATTCTTTCAAAGTGTGCTATTTTAGTGTTTTGACTAGTTTCTGCATTTCATAATTTTTATTTCTCTTCCACTTAAATTTAATTCTGAGTAGTGAGTTCTAAAATGTCTAACTTGTCCTGGCTGGAGTAATTACCATTATGGTAATTTTAAAAATATATGTATTATATCCAGGATTTTTGTTTCTACTGATGCACATCTCTGCACATGTTTCACTGCACATAACAAAATATGTTGCTCACATGGATGAAAAAAGTAAGAGGCAACGTTCTGGCAATCAGAGGGGCTGGCAGACTTGTCAGGCCCCTGGTAAAGGTGGGAGGGGTTGGCTCTGCACCCCCAGAAGGGGCGTGGCTTTGGGCAGAAGAGATGGACCTGGGGGCATTCAGCCCTCAGCACTGCCTGGAGCATGCCTCTCTACGCCTCACTATTCTCCAGGTAGCCCTCAGAGCCACCCGGACCACAATACATGTTGCTCTGGCAGCAACAGTGGCTAGAAGCCCTGAGCCCTTTTGAATGGCTAGACCCAGGGGGAAATGCCCTCTTGGCCCTCCCATCCCATTGGTAAGCCTGCCAGCAGTGCAGATACAACACCACACAAATATCGGGGGGTATGTCTACACTACCCTCCTAGTTCGAACTAGGAGGGTAATGTATGCATACCGCACTTGCTAATGAAGCCCGGGATTTGAATTTCCCGGGCTTCATTAGCATAAGCGGGGAGCCGCCATTTTTAAATCCCCGCTGCTTCGAACCCCGTGTAGCGCGGCTACACGGGGCTCGAACTAGGTAGTTCGGACTAGGGTGCCTATTCCGAACTACCGGTACACCTCGTTTCACGAGGAGTACCGGTAGTTCGGAATAGGACCCTAGTCCGAACTACCTAGTTCGAGCCCCGTGTAGCCGCGCTACACGGGGTTCGAAGCAGCGGGGATTTAAAAATGGCGGCTCCCCGCTTATGCTAATGAAGCCCGGGAAATTCAAATCCCGGGCTTCATTAGCAAGTGCGGTATGCATACATTACCCCGCTAGTTGGAACTAGCGGGGTAGTGTAGACATACCCAGGCAGAACGAGTTGTAGGGGTCCCATTGTCTATTTTGCCCTAGGACCCAGAATGGCTGTCAGTGGGCTTGTTATATAGCAGCGAAGGAAAGCCCTTCCCAGGTAGTATGGGTTACAAAAAAAGAGTGGCCTGCACTGGATGAGTTATTGCTAGAATAGGTCATGGTACTTAATAAAGCTGTTGTTCAATTAAAAGACATTGCTGGTATATTCTCTTTCCTTCTTCAGTGTCAGGACAGTGCTCCAATATTGCATAAATTTAGTGAACTCAAAAGCATACCAATTTTGTTTTTTATAAATCGCTACAAAAACTTGTATTAAATATTTTTCTCTGCTCCAATTTCATATGTTAAAAAAGGCAAGTGAACATTAATTGTGTTCTGTTTAATTTAGCCATTTCAAATAACCTTTCTAGTGTGACTATTTTATTGTTATCATACCTTTACTTAACTGAAGTCCCTCTGGTTTGCCCTGGTTTAAACATATAAAAAGCCAGATTTTCAAAAGTGCATGTACCCAGATTTATGCATGAAAATGCAAGTTCTCATGTTCAACCTCCATTTTGTGTATGCATCAGGATCTGAGTACAGGCAGTCCCCGGGTTACGTACAAGATAGGGACTGTAGGTTTGTTCTTAAGTTGAATTTGTATGTAAGTCGGAACTGGTACATAGTGTAGGGGAAACTCTAGCTAAACATTTCTCCAGAGCTCAGTTTTATTCTCTTCATCATCCTTGGAGGCTTCCTGTAGAAGCAGTAGTCTCTTTGCTGTTGCAGCACTGTTTTGTGGCTTGCAGTAAATAGCAGCATATATACATCAGACCAACCTTGTTCTGTGTGATGATAACATGCGTTCAGTGTATTATCAAAATGTATCTGATAGTCCACTCATGTATGCCATAGGAGTAGGGAATGAGCAATTTGCCCAAGGCCTTGTGTTTGAGAGAGTCCCCAAACTGAGTAGCAAGTTTGGCCTAGCTGCCCCTCCATTAGGTGGCTCCACTGAACCTGAGTGGCGTTGTGACCCTATATGCCATGTCACAATGTCTGAAGCAGGAAGCCCAACTTATCCCCGGCAAGACTAGCAGTTAACGTGGGGCATGCCAGCTCTCCATTGCCTCACTCCATGCTTTTATCAGTGTTTTTGTACTGTTGGCATTTAGTGGGGAAGGGGAATGAGAGTCACTTTCAGATTTTACCCCAGGCCCTAAAAGACCTCTGAGTAGTTCTGTATGCCAAGATGCCATCTACATTTCTATTTACTCTCAACGGTTGCTTCTTCATGGCTACCTTGGGTAAGAAGAGAATCAAGGGGAAAACTTTTAAAGTGAGTTGGGTACCTAACTTTACCTTGAGCCTTGGAAAACATCCTTCTAAACAGTTCATTTGAATTTGGGATGAGCAATGTGGTCTTTTACATACAAATATTCATTTGTTATACAGTATTACTTTTGTTTTTAATAGTCTTTACAATATACATGAAATGTATGAAACTGAAATAAAAAATGATGTAGCTCAGCATTAATTTTTCAGCTCTTTTGGAAATGGCTAGCACATTTCTTTGCACTAACGATATGTCCAGCACCTTTTATACTTTGAATAAAATTACCTACATTTGCACATCATTTTCTTCAACCTCACTTGGTCTTCTGTGAAGTTCAATAAAATATTAGTTAACTGAAAGAGGAGAGAGAAAACAATGTAGAGTTTTTTTATGTAACATTTTTTCTGAAGTATTTTTTTCCTTTGCAGGACTGTTCTATTTACTTTGACCTCTGTAGTTGTGCTTGTCATCACTACTGACTGGATCAGCTGGGACAAGTTGAATCGTGGATTTCTGCCAAGTGATGAGGTCTCAAGAGCCTTCCTGGCTTCTTTCATCCTAGTATTTGACCTTCTTATTATAATGCAGGTACACTGTCTTTAATGTTCCATTCAGAACGCTGAAGCTGCCTACTCACCGTATTTCCACTACAGCAAACACTGGTCACTTGAGACTTCATAAAGTTAAATAAATGTTTTGTTTGCAATCACTATTGAGAGATTTTACATCAACATTCTCAGGGACTTTGTCAAAAGCCAGTTGGCCCTTTATTGTGAAAATATTGCTGATTTGTTTTGCTAAGAGTGCCAGGTAAGAACTTGGTGACTTTCCAAATGAGAAGGTATCTTCTGCCAAAACTACAGGGGGGTGGAGAAGAGGGAAGCTAGTCATTTTGTAAATGTAAAGCCTCTATTATGAGGGTGAGAGAAACTCAACAAAGCAAGGAGTAAAAAGACTGCCAGTCAGATCAAAGTCTTACAGTATTTGAAATGTACACGATATCTGAATGCATTTTGTGATGGAAATTAACACACATTCTCAATATTCAATATTTCCACTTTCATGTAAACAATATTTTTACTCTATTCAGTGACAGTTTGCTGCATTGCAATGTCTTTCACTAGTCAGTCTAACTAAATAGATAATTTGTTGTACTCCTAATGAGTGCTCTTCTGTATATAAATCCAAATACTCATTTCATGTGACATTTCAAGGCCTTACCCTTCATCTCTGTTACTTGAGTTTTGTCATAGTGGTTTCTAAAGACAACTCCAATGCTCTATCAAGAAAGGTCACTTTGGCTGATTTGGTGCAAGAGGCTGTTTAATGTTTAAAATGGATAACCTTATTTGTCCTGAAATTGCAACATTTGGATGGAGTTTAATGAAGAGATCCATAACTGGTTCTCTTGTTTGGACATACTTTATTCATATTTACTGAAATCTACTAACAGAGGTAACCAAATCTGAGAGGTGTCCAGTGCTCTCTGATGAGGTGTCAACTTTTCTGTAAATAGTAACAAATATTACCTCATCTCCAACGTAATTACTACAGAAATGGCAATGTCATGGCTGCTAGATTTTATCAACACTATAATGGGACATCAGAGGGTTTTAAACTTCTACAGTTTTGCTTCATTTTAAGCCTCCAGGAGTAAAGCAATGTGCTATTTGTTGTTGAATAGACTTATAAGAAAAGAAGTTCAGATTAAATATCTAGTGAGCCCTTTCGAGTGACAAGGTAGGTGCGGTAATATCTTTTATTGGACCAACTTGTGTTGGTGAGTATTTTTTCATACTTTCTTTTCTCTCACTCTGCATTTTACTTTTAATTTGGTCTGTTAAATCAGGACCCTGTGATTATACTAAAGAGGAGCAAGCACATTTTGGAATTACACATTCTCTGTAAGGGCAGTGTCTGTTTTTACAGATCTCAGCAAGCTTTTCCAGGAGACTAAACAAAATCCAGTATTGGGTAAAGCCCTCTGATTTGCATCGAAGGATGGTGTTAATTAATTGCACACATGAAATCTCATTTAGTGTTCCAGTTAAGCATTGTATGGAAATATAGTTTTCTGCATTTGAATGGTAGCATTTCTTCTATTAGTTAGACTAAGTTTAGCAACAGGATAAAAGTACTGTAACTGAGTTTGGAAAGCCATTCTTGATGCTGTGAAAAATAATTACATGAATGTAAAAGAGAAGTTTGTCTGCTTAATATTATTAGAATGTAATCTTTAGACAAGCGCCCTGTGGAGCTAAGCACTTTAGAAACAAATAAAGTGACAGAACTGTGTCCTGGTGGGTTAACATTATAAATTGGTCATAACACAGCAAGTGATGCTATAAACAAAGGGTGGGAATGGCAATATGAGAGGCCAAGTGAACACAGGGAGAGTTACTAAGATATGCTGATTGTTTTGTGCACTTCTTTTTACTTCCTTTTCAGAGCCAGGAAGCATCAGGGAGCTATAGCCATCTCTTCCCTCCCCACCAACCCCACCATAATTCTCTTTACTATGCATAGAGAAATAGCTCTTTCAGCTTGACTTGATGGGTGGGCATTGAGAAAGAGAGAGACTCGGACGCCATTTGCTGAAAGGTAGATTTGAGAGTCATGAATGTTGACACAGTAAATGACTCCATAAAAGCAGATACTGAATTAAATTGAAAACCCACAAAGCAGAGAAAGTTAAGGCAGGCACAGGGTGGGGGAAGAGGCTGATAGGCAAAGGCAGCAGATAGACCAAGAGTGATGAGATTGGAGAAGGCTCCTTGGATCTGGCTATAGGTACCTCACGAGCATAGAGTAGAGCAGGTAGATGTTGGAGGAGACAGCATCAAGAAGAGAAAGGAGAGCAAGTTTGAAGCCATGAGAATTTGAGGGTTAAATGCAGGAGGGAGATGATTTGGTGATTGTATTTTTTAAAAAGAAAGAGAAAACAATTTTTTTCATGCTTAAACTCAACTTTAGACATGGTGGAATCAGGTGCAAGTTCATTGACTCTAATGGAGGTCTGTTTGCTTAAATCAAGTCAGAGTTTGGCCCCAGTTTTGTCATCCTTTTCTCACATTGAAGCTAATCAAGCTGCCCATGATTCTAGTTTGGTTGCATTTTTCCTGCTATATGTGATGCCACCATCAACACGCTTAGAGCCATGCAAATCCACGGGTATCTGCATCCTAGGGTGTGGTTATCTACATACCATTTTTGCACCTGGATGCATATACAAATTTTGCATTCACACAAGGCTCTAAATATAGTATCTCAAAGGTTAGGAAGCAAGCTGTCTGTAGCTTGTAGCCTATGAGGCTGCTTCACCACCTTTCAGATGCTATATTTAAAGCCCTGTATGTATATTTAGTTTGCAGAACCAGCTGCCTCCATCTCCAGCTGACCTAATATGATAGTAATGAAGTCGGGAGAGGTTTCCTAAATAGCTTGGCTATTTGAACTGCTGTGATAGGAGTATGGGGGGATTTTGCTGTTTTTCTTGATCTATCATCTCCCTTCCCTCTCCCCCATATACAGAGAGAATATAGGTGGGGAAACAGCTTCATAGGTTATCAGCTGCAGACAGTTGCTTCTCCACCTTTTAGATCTTATGTGCAGTATACACGCATGCAGTATACAAGATGCTCCTTGTGGGAGGCAAAATGAGGCAGCACACTGCTTTGGATGCAGTGTGGATACGGCTATAGATAAAAGACTGAGTGCACATTGCAGAGGGGATTCAAGTTGATTCTTACAGATGCGGATCCACATTTGTGTATCTGAGCAGGGCTTTACATACAAGCAGCACATTTCTAGAGTTTCAATAGTTTATTTCCTTGGCACCACTGAAATCTTGCACCTTCATTTGATTGCCTGTAAGATCACACTTATTAATGTAACATAACATACTCTGTCTTATTTGTAATGGTTACACCTATGGATTTTTCTTCCATTTGGTGTTAATGGAAAGCTGATTAGAATAATAACAATTAAAAAAGAATCTAGCCCCCAACCCCTAAAGTACTCCATTTTGATTAATTACATTTCAGAATGTGCATTACAGTACTTATGCTATGAAGTAAAATTTTTTATATCTAGTGTTTGAAGTAAGTTTCTTAATGGCTAGAAGCCAATGGCAACTAGATGATTAAATACCATCTGTCCAGCCGAGATGAAGCACTGGATTCCTGTAGAGTATGCTGTGCGCACTTACAGGACTCTGTGGAATTGTGAAAGACGATGAAATCTTTCTAGTATGTCTGTGGAGTTACACTCTATGGTGGCCTCGCTGTGCACTTTGTAAATCTCAGGGTATATGTTTCTATACTTCTTACAATTAGTGATTTTTTTTTAACTGACAGAGCAATAAGATACAACGTCTGAAAAATATTAAAGCTGTGTAAGAATACCGTAGCATTTATCATTTGTTTCTTCAGGAAACAGAATAAACTCTGAAGTAGTACAGTGGAACAGACTGAAACTAGGCAATATTTATGTCTCAGCCTCTTTGAGAAAATGGTATCTTGGGGATATAGGGCCAAATCATGAAGTCCAGAAAGCCATAGAGCCACCGTGCCTCAATTAAGGAAGAAGACTGTTTTGCTTAAAAAAATGACCTGGTGTAGAGAGGAGGTGTAGGTACGTATGCAAACAGTGAAAGGTATATAACAGATGAAAGAAAGATGAAGCTGGTCATAATGAATATAAATCAGAAACTGGAAATGGGAGAAGGTTGATCAGGACAGCAAAGAGACAAGAAGAAATCCATGGCCTGCAGAGTTAAGAAAAATAAAGAGAGTTTAGTATATTAAGGGAGAAGATCCTTTCAGTGGTATTGGTACACTCCAAGATAGAATCAGTAGTATTATCAATAACAATGTGGAAAAGACAGAGTGTTCAATAAATACTTCTGTTCTTTATTTAAGGGGAATTGTAGTAATATCATATGGTAACATTCTTCTCAAGCAGAGGAACCCCACAACAGAGGAAGAGAACATAATGGCTAAGTAAGCTGCTATGCTAAGGAGAGTTTGGCTACAGTGATAAATCAGCTAAGGCCGGGGAGGCCAAGAGATCATAATAATTAGAAAGGTACCAAGAAAAGTTACTGGCACCCATAACACACCCATAACTTAGGCTACATTAAAAAATCCACTCAAGTGATAAAGAAAGCAGGTAGAAAACCAACAGCGTGGTGAGAGCTAACCAATTTAATGCACTGAATACCACATGTATGATTACCTGCCTCATATATAGAGAGAGAGACGGAGAGGGAGAGGGAGAGAGTGTGTGTTGCAAGCAACTCAAGTATCCCAGAAACAGAGTATGGGCTCTAGATGCCAGATTGACTCAGCTGGAGGAGTAGAGAGAGACAGAAAGATTCATGGAGACTTTTATAGACATAGTAGAGTGGTCCTACCTTCTGCTCAACAGCCTTTGTGTTGTTGAAGAGGATAAAAGTTTTGGGTCAGGAGTGCATTAGAGGGAAATAATTCTATTGTTGGGAGCCACCCTCCAAATGATGTAATGACATGATCTTACACTAAGGATACCCCTCTAGAGGGAGGGCCCTCTCTTCATAGGAAAAGACAGTCAGCTGCAATGAGGGATTGGATGTCTAGAAATGTGAGTAATGGGCTTTGTGATGACTAGAAGAGCCACATGATTAATTGCTTACCAGGTGCAAAGGCAACTGATATCACAAGACATCTAGATAGTCTTAGAGGCAGTGCTGTGGAGGAGCCAGTGATCATGGTACCTGTAAGTACCAGACATAGGGAAAGCTAGGAGAGAGGTCCTGGAAACCAAATTTAGGCTGGAAGGAAAGAGATTAAAGTCTAGGATCTCCATGGTAACATTCTCTGAATGCTTCCAGACCTTCCCACAGGGCCAGTAAGACAGGCTGAAATGTAAAATCTAAATGTCTGGATGACACAGTGGTGTAGGGAGGAGAAATTTAGATGTATTAGAAATCAGAGAACTATTTGTGGATGGAGTTGTCTGTACAGAGGGATGGGCTCCATCTTAACCAAAATGGAACCAGACTGGTGGCACATAAATTAAAAGGTGACAGAGTATTTTTTAAACTAAGTGGTGGAGGAAACCTGGCCATGTGGGGGAGCTCACAGTTCAGGTGGACACAATCCTTAAAGATGAATTTATTAAAGGTGGAGTTCTATATCCAACTATAGAGAATAGGAAAGAACTTGGTAAAGTACAGATGGGCACTAGTGAGGAGCAGACAATCATAAAAGCCCATTTAAACATAACACACAAAGGCAAACAACTAACTATTGACAAAATGTACATGTGTTATATTCAAGTGCTAGAACTCTAAATACTAAGATAGGTGAATTGGAGTGTCTGGCATTAAATGAAGATATTGATACAGAAGATATTGCAGAAAGTTGGTGGAATGAGGATGAGCAATGGGACATGGTAATACCAGGGAACAAAATACACAGGAATGACAGAGTAGCTTGCACTAATGCAGGCTAGGGGTGTTAAAATTAGATTAATCAATTAATCAAATAGTTGATGGAATTTCCATTGACTATTCGATTAGTCGATAAGGGCACTTCCACTTTGAAATGTAGCAAGAGCCCACTAGGTCATTGCTACATTTCAAAGGTGGACATGCCACAAGGCACTTGTGTATTTCAAAGATTGAAACATGGCATGGAGCCTGGAGCCAGTGGGGCACTCTTCTCTGCCATGGAGCTGGAGCCGGGGGGAACCAGCTTTTAAGCCGGATTCCCCCCAGCACCTGCTCCTCCCCCCACCCTTGCTGCAAGGGGGGGAAGTGACTAGTTGGTTAGTCACTTATATCCCTAATGAAGGAGTAGCACTGTGGCTGTGTCTACACTGGGCCACTTATTCCAGAAAAGCGGCTGCTTTTCCGGAATAAGCTGCGAGCTGTCTACACTGGCCCCTTGAATTTCCAGAAAAGCAACGACGCTCTACTGTAAGAAATCAGCTGCTTTTCTGGAAAAACTATGCTGCTCCTGCTCGGGCAAAAGTCCTTTTTCCAGAAAACTGTACCGGAAAAGGGCCAGTGTAGACAGCACAGTAGTCTTTTCCGCAAAAAAGCCCCATTGCGAAAATGGCGATAGGGGCTTTTTTCCGGAAAAGCGCGTCTACATTGGCCACGGACGCTTTTCTGGAAAAAGGGCTTTTCCGGAAAAGCATCCTGCCAATGTAGACGCTCTTTTTCCGGAAATACTTATAACGGAAAACTGTTCCGTTTTAAGCATTTCCGGAAAATCATGCCAGTGTAGACGTAGCCTGTGTGTTTTAAAAAAGCTTAGAGTCAAATAAGGTCTGAAATGAAAATCTGAAATGAATCAAACTGTATCATAGAATTTCTATGGATAGAAATTCCGTGCTTGAATAATAAGAGTATAGCAGTAGCAATGTATTACCGACCATATGACCAGGAAGGTGACAATGCCTGTGAAATGCTTAAGGAGATTACAGCAGGTAAAAAACCAGAAACACAATAATAAATGGGTGATTTCAAGTATCCTTATATCGATTGGGTAAATGTCTCCTTAGGAAGTGAGGCAGAGATAACATTTCTAGACACTAGTTTCCAATTTCTTGGAGCGGCTTGTGCTGGAATCCCTAAGGGGAGAGACAGTTCATGATTTTGTCCTTAGTGATGTACTGAATCTGGTCCAAGAAGTAACCCTATAGCTGAACTGCTTGGTAACAGTGTTCATAATGTAATTACATTGAACATTCTTGTGGGGAGGAAATAGCCCTACCCCCTTCCAACATGGTAACATTCTAACTTTAAAAAGGGGAATTGCTCAAGAATGAAGATGCTAGTAATTAGGGTGTAAAATACTTGCAAGCAGCATGGAGTTGCCCTAAAAACACCATACCCAGGTCAAAGAAGATATATATTCCAAGTTAAAAAAAGAGAGCAAGAGGCCCCAAAGAATGCCACCATGGCTGAATACCAGACTAATGGAGTCTGTTAAAGAAAAAAAAAATCCTTTAGCATTTGGAGATCAATACTTAATGAAAATAAGAAGAAGCACAAAGTCTGACGTGTAAAAGATATAAGAATAAGGGCGTAGCAGACCCACAGCCTGGCCCAGGCTGCTCACTCAGCTGTCGAGATTTATTCCTCCAGCAGAGTCTGCAGTGCCTCAGCCTTCATGCAGCCTTCAGGACCTGCACCACGTGACCCCGTAGCACTGAAGGTGCCAACTTTCTAATCGCACAAACCCAAACACTCTTGCCCATGCCTCTTCCCCAAAGCATCACCCATGCCAGGCCCCTTCTCTGAGGCTCTGCCGCCACACACACCATCCCCTTCCCTGTCACTCACTCTCTCCCACTCTCACTCACTTTCCCCAGGCTGGCATAGGGAGTTGAGGGGCAGGAGGGGGTGAGGGCTCGTGGGTGGGCCACAAACAAGGGGTTCAGGCTGTGGAAGGGGACTCCAGGCTGGAGAGGAGTTTGAGGTCTGGGAGGGAGTGAGGGATTTAGCTCAGAGGTGCAGGCTCCAAAGTGAGGTTGCGGAAGAGGGATTTAGGGTGCAGAAGGTGGCTCTAGACTGTGGCTGAGGGGTTCAGCCTGTGGGAGGGGACTCGTGGGAGGCAGAGGGTGTGTGAGCTATGGGAGAAAGTCTGGGTGTGCGAGTGGGCTCAGGCCTGGGACTGGGGGGGGAGGGGTTGGCGTACCGAGGGGAGTAAAGCATGTGGGCTCCAGCCGGGGAGGGGGGACTCTTATCTTGGGCAGCTTCTGGAAGCTGCTGACCTATCCAGCTCCTAAGCTCGGGAGCGGCCATGTGGCTCTGCATGCTACCCCTGCCTCCACAACTCTCACTTGCCACAGTTCCTGGTCAGATAGAGCTGTGAAGTCAGTGCTCAGAGCAGGCTATAGGAGTAGCGTGTAGAGCTTCCCTCTCCCCCTCTCCTCACACACACACACACACATTGGCTGCCCTTGAACCAAGAAGCTGAACCTACCATCCATTTCTGGGAGGTTTGTGGAGCCAGGGCAAGTGGGGAGCCTGCGCTAACCCTGCTGCACTGCCAACCAGACTGTTAATCTATTAAAATTTCCTGGATTCCTTTCAATAGTCACTGGATGATTGAGGCCAGTCTGGGAGGGGCAGCAACCCTACCTGACACAGGTATTTCACTGACCCATCCAGAGCCCAGTCCAAAGTTATTCTTTGCAACAGCACTTCCCAGCCAGGAATGCTCCTACTCCCATATAACAGGCTCCCTTGGTGTCTGGCCTATCTTGGATCCAGTTCCTGTCCCTGCCCCATCCTTGACTGAACCTTGCTCCATCTGCCCCTGTCTTGTCCTGGCCCTCCTCTGACTCAGCTTCAGCCCTGTTACTAACCTATTCCAACCCTGCATTTCCTTCTTGCCCCCCAGATCATTGGCCTTCCTCCAAACTTCCTTCAGCCATTGGCCTGTATCTGGTCTCCAGCTAAGATACTGACCTGGCTTGTTTTTGGACTCTGACCTTGGTTCTGACTCTTGGCCTGTCCCTTGACTCTCGTCTTAGTACTGCCCTTGGCCCAGTCCTGGCCCTACAATCACCTGGCTTTAATCATCACTACAACCACCAGCCCTTGCTGCCTGCAACTAGAACCTTACAATAAGGCAGGCCAAGAACAAACTGAGAAATGACTTGCTAAAGACACAAAAACTAAGAGTAAAAAATGTAGATGAGAAGCAGAAAGCCATAGAGGCAGTGGGACCTCTAGACAACAAAGCTGTTAAAGGAATATTTGAGGAGGTCAAAGCCATTGCAAAGATAATTCTTTGTATTGGTATTTAGTGCAGAGGGTGAGGGGAAGAATTCTTCTTTTTGGATGACAAATCTGAGGTACTGTTTCAAACTGATTAGCTTACAAGTTTGTTAGATAAAGATAGATACTCTATACTTAGAGTTCTGAAAGTCTTTTCATGATACCACATGATACTGGATTAAAATCTAAAATAATATAAAAAGCCATCGCACAAATTAAATGGAGTGAAAGCTGGCTAACTGATAGGTCTCCCAATGTAATTATAAACAGGGAATGTTTCTAGTGGGGCCTTTTCAGGATCAGTTATTCTTTAACATTTTTGTCAATCTTCTTAGAATCATCTCTGATAAAGTTTGCTGATTTTACAAAAATTGGGGGTGTTGTAAATTATGAAGAGGATGGGTCACTGATTCAGAGAGATCAAAAATACTCAGTAAGCTGGGCTCAAACAAGCAATATGCATTTGAATGTGGCTAAATGTAAATGTACATATTTGAGAATAAAGCATGTGGGTTATGCTTGCAGGATGGAGGACACTGTTCTGGGAAATGGTGACTTGGGGGCTCGGTGGACAATCTGATGAATGTGTAAATTCCTGAGTCCACTGTGGCCAAAAAAGCTAACAGGGCAACCGGTGAAGCATGACATGAGGAACCACTGGCCACGTGACCACCATCCAGCCCAGAGAAGTGCCAGGACAACCCCCTTCTGCCCAGGCCTCTCGTCCCCCTATCTCCACCCTGCTCCCTCCCTGCCTTTCCTCTACCCTCTCCCAGTCTCTTCCCCACACTTTCTCTACCCATACTCCACCTCTTCCCCCAACCAATGCTGCCTGTGGGACAAGCGGGGACAAGGGACCGCCTCCCTTCTCACTGGCAATGCAGAGAGAGTCTCCTCACCTGAGCAACATAGCCAGGAGAACTGAGAGAGCCGGGATCATGTTGCTCTGCTTTCCCTACCACTCTCAATGAGTGCAGCGGGTGCGGATCCCTGCTGCAGGTGCCAGGCTCCCTTGCTCCCCTGCACGTCACCCCTCAGAGCTAAGGAGATCCTGGGAAATAGAAGAAACTCAAGAAAGAACAGAAAAGTTATTTGACTTCTGTATTTGGCCCTGGTGGAACTGCTTCTGGAATAATTTGTCCAGTTCTGCTGTCCCCAAATAAAAAAGGATGTTGGTAAATTGGAGAGAGTGAGGAGAAAAGCCACAAAAATGAAAGGATTAGAAAACATGCCTTATAGTGGTAGACTCAGCGAGATCAATCTATTTAGTTTTAACAAAGAGATGGCTAAAGAGTCACTTGATCACAATCTATAAGTAACTGCCTGGGGAATCAATTTTTAATAATGGGCTCTTCTGTATAGCAGAGAAAGATATAGCATGATCCAATGACCAGAAGTTTGAAGTTAAACAAATTCAGACTGGAAATAAAACATACATTTTAGACAAAGAGAGATTAACCATTGAAACAATCGGCCAAGTGTTCCTGGTGGATTCTCCATCGCTGGCAATTTTTAAAAGTTCTGATCTAGAAATTATTTTTGGCAAATTCTATGGCCTGTGTTAGAAAGGAGATCAGACTAGGTGATCAGAATGGTTCTTTCTTGCCTTTAAAGCTAAGAAGCTATGGTCATTTATCCATGCAAGTAATCCCACTGAAATCTTTTATAAATAAATCCAGTGAAATTTAATCCACTGGATTACTTGAGAGGAAATATGATCAAATAGGTTTAAATAGTTTTTAGTCTTCTTCATCATAGGTATGGGCTCTCTGTTATTATTAGAAAAGATTAGAAGCCAAATGACAAAGATTTTAATATTTTCCGTTCTCCTATAGATCTTTTCCCAAATCTCTTCATCTGTATCTCTGAGGAAAATAGTTAATTCAGGCATTTCTCAATTAGCTATAAACCCAATACTATTAATGAATGTATATGTGCCCCTCAGAAGAGGTAGTGAATTTGCATGCACTTTACAAAGAATAATAATTACATTGCTTCATTTAAACAATCTGTTTTGTTATTCAAAGCACGTATAATGTACTCCTTTCATTGTATATAAAATTATTGGAGAAATAATTCTCATGCTAAATCATACTTTAAAAAATCTCATGCTTCTTTAGTATCAAGAGGAAGAGTTAAACATTGGCAGCAGCTTAGTAAATAGTAGAAATATAAGGAAGGTTTCACAACTGAGAGACTGATATGATTGAGAATTGGGAACTTGAATAGAGAATCTTTTAAGAGAAAATCATAACCATGAAGACGAGCATGATTCAAAAGATTTCCACACTTTCCTGGCATATACAGTACATAAATACTGTCACAATTTGTCATTAAATATGAACTATTCATGATAACTTTTATTTTACTATAGAAAATGTTTTCTAATTCCCAAGTTTTATGGAAGCATCAGTCCTTTTTTTTTGAATTTAGAAATGCTGTCTTCTCCCTTTCAATTAAGTTATGTGCTAAACTTAATAATGAACTATTATTAATAATTAATAATATAACTATTCTTTTGGTAATTTCTTCTCTGTAGCTTATACTGTAACTTTGGATGGCAAATATTAATAGGGAGATTAGAAGTTTGGTAGATAGAGAAGATTTTAATACATATCATTTTCCTATTTGTATTTCCCTCAGCCTCTTCATCTATTTCCCTGCTAAAGAAAGTAATTTATTTAGACATTTTCCATGTCTGGTATTATGAATGCTTTAATTAATACTTGATGGCTTAACAATGACATATAGACAAAATCAACAAGATTCTAATCTTATTTTCACCTGGATAAAGTAGGAGTAACTCCATTTACTTTGAGTCAGTCTGAGTTAACAGTGATGTACTGGTTAGATTAAAATTTGCTCCAATTAATAATTAATTTGTATAGTACATGAAAAAAAATCATTTATTAGCAATAAGCTGTTGATTTGAATAAATATTGTACAGAATAAAATCCCCAAACCAGGGTTCCCTCTAAGGTGCGCGCCTGCACGGCCATGCACAAAATATTCTAAGCCCGCCCACCTCCTCGGCAGAGCCATGCAACAGCACTCACCTTCCTACTGGATTTGGAAGGTGAGTGGCGTGGCTGCTCCCACAGCTGGGGCTATGTGGTGGGCAGGGCCAGAGCTGGGGGGGCGCTACTCTGGCGCTGGGGCTATCTTAGGGGCTCTTCCAGCTGCTGCTAGGTTTGAGGCTGTGGACAGGTGGCTGCTGCTGGACTTTGAAGCTGTGGGCAGGCAGGCAGGTGGCTGCCTCCAGGGTTTAGGGCTGCAGGTGGCAGGCAAGTGGATGCTGCCAGGGATTGGGGCTACAGACTGGCAAGCGGGTGTCTGCCGCCAGGGTTTGGGGCCATGGGCGGGCAGGGTGCTGCCATCGGATTGTGGCAGTGGGAGGGTTGCTGCCTGGAGTTTGAGGCAGCAACTGCATGGTGGGTGGGCAAATGCTCTGGGGCAGGGCTGTGTGGCTCAAATGCTGGGGTGGGGGTTAGAAAAGACAGAATCAGATAAAGTGAGAGCAAAATCATTATTCCATCAGTCTTGAGTGGGACTGATTCTTCTCACACACAGCTGCAAATCAGCACTAGTGATAGAACAGGTATGCAAATAAATGTTTACACTTTTTTAAAAAAGACAGATACACACAAAATAACATTTTGGGAGCTGTTTTACTACAGCTCTGGTTTTGGAGCTTACTCTGTAAATTTATATTCTGATGCATTAGAAATGGAATCACTCTGTTTTGAACTGTCATTGAAGACTAAAATGTAGAGATTTACAGCTGTTGGTGGTATGCTTAATGCACGTGATATTAGACTTCGTTCTCCCATACTTGTACTGAAATAAAAGAATCTTTAAAAATGGAAGGAAAAGGAGATTTGCTGTAGTAATCATAAGCAGTGGAATATGGAAAATCTAAACATTCTTCAATATTGCACAAAGCAAAGTCTCAGTCCATTAAACTATACATCTGTTTTTCTATTAGCTTTAAAAAGAGTGTTGGGGTGAGGGTAAAGGTTGTCTGAGTTTCAACCAGAAAGGAGAAATTGCTGATTGTGCTTCTAATACAGTAGACTTCCGATGATCCGGCACCTTTCGGACCTAGGTGGTGCTGGATTATCAGATTTGCCGGAGAATCGGGAGATCCGGTAAAACTGCATGGCTTAACAGCTGGCCAGGACACAATCTCCCTCCCTCTCCCCTCCCCTTTCCTCTTCCCGTCTCCTCCATGCTGTAACCTGATCCTCCTCTCCCTCCCCTCCCCTTTCCCATTGGCTGAAGCAAAATGCTCTTCTCCATACTGTAACACGATCCCACTCTCCCCCCACCCCAAACCTTATGCTCCATCTGGTTACAGCCAGCACCTGTGCTGAGCGGTAGGCTTTTTAATCAGCTGGTCAGGAGCGCTTGGCATTTTGATGCCGGAGTATCAGGAGTGCTGAACAGTTGGATGCCGGACTATCGGAGTTTTACTGTAGTAACAATAACAGCACAGGCAGGAGGAATGCTGTACAACTCTTTCTTTGTATTCTTCATAGAAACATTATTAATCTGAAATTATTACTTACTTGGTGCTCTCTGTGAAACTACTGACAGTGAAATTTTTACTAATAAATGCAACTAAAACTGTTGTCAAATGCATTCTTCATCTCCCAGTACTGGCACAAACATTATTTACCAGCTGAGCGTACCATAAGCTTCTTGTGCGTTTGCCATAAATTGCATGTGTCATTAATAGTACTCATTTCTGGTTACTCTTCCCAATACAGTACAGAAAACGTATTCCACTTTGCTCTAGCTATAGTAAGTAAAAGAAGTCTTATATTACATTATTGTAATTTTGAGTCTGCATGGGTATGTCTACACTACAAAGTTAATTTGAACTAACAGCCGTTAGTTTGAATTAACTTTCATAGGCGCTACACATACAACTTAATTTGAACTAGCGGAGCGCTTAATTAGAACTAGGTAAACCTCATTCTACGAGGACTAATGCCTAGTTCGAATTAAGTAGTTCGAATTAAGGGCTGTGTAGCCATTTAATTCGACCTAGTGGGAGGCTACCCTTCCCAGCTTTCCCTGGTGGCCTCCCTGGGCCAAACCAGGGAAACTCTTCTGCCCCACTCCCGGCCCCGGAGCGGCCAACATCAGCTACCCCAGAGGGGATGGACCGAAGACAATGACCAAGCCATTTGTCTCGTGCCATCCATCAAACAGAGGCCAGGGACACCGTTCCTACTCCCTGGCTAATAGCACTCCATGGACCCAACCTCCATGAATTTATCTAACTTCTCTTTACCAGCTGAGCGTACCATAAGCTTCTTGTGCATTTGCCATAAATTGCCATTCTAGCCTTCACAGCCTCCTGTGGCAAGGAGTTCCACAGATTGACTATGAGCTGTGTGAAGAAGAACTTTCTTTTATTAGTTTGAAGCCTGCTACCCATTAATTTCATCTGGTGTCCTCTAGTCCTTATATTATGGGAACTAATGAAGAACTTTTCTTTATTCACCCTTTCCACACCACTCATGATTTTATTGACCTCTATCATATCCCCCCTCAATTTCCTCTTTTCTAAGCTGAAAAGTCCCAGTCTCTTTAGCCTCTCTTCATATGGGACCTGTTCCAAACCCCTAATAATTTTAGGTGCCCTTTTCTGAACCCTTTCCAAGGCCAAAATATCTTTTTTGAGGTAAGGAGACCACATTTGTACACAGTAGTGAAGATATGGCGTACCATAGTTTGATACTTCCCCTCCTCCTTCTTCCCCTGGCTTCCCCCTTCCAGCTCCCTCCTCCCAGGTTTCCTCCTCCCCTCTCCCACCCTCTCTCTTCTCCTCTCCCACCTCCTTTTCCCAATCTCCCCAGAGGTTAATCGCCCCCCACCCCCAGTTTTGTTAAATAAAGAGAATTTCTATTTTTGAACACATGTGTCCTTTATTTTTTACATCAGGAAGGGGGGCTAATGAGGGGTAAGTGGAAGGAGGTGCAGGAGGAATGGGGTACGAGCCCCCGATGGGGAGGACTGGGGTGGTTCTGCGGGCTTCTCGTGGTGGAAGCTCTCCTGCAGGGCCTCCTGGATCCTGACAGCCCCCGATTGACTCCCCCCCCCCGGATGGCAGCCTGTGGCAAGTGCAGCCAGGCTGATGGCCGAGTGCTGTGACGTGCCGAGTGCGGGCACTCAGGGCACTCCAGGACAGGACTTCTTTGCTGTCCCTCATTGAGGTAGACAAGCAAGCGGGGAACCCTGAGAACTGTCTGTCCGGGGTGGGGGTCGGGTCCCTTTAAGCACAGCCCTCGGCTAGCCTGAGGCAGCAGCTCCACGCTCTAAATCCTAACCTGATGCCCTGCTGGCACCTGTTCCGACCAGCCTTAACTTCGGTTCAGGGTGGACATGCTAGTTTGAATTAGCAAAACGCTAATTCGAATTAGTTTTTAGGTCTAGATGCACTAGTTCGAATTAGCTTAGTTTGAATTAACTAATTCGAATTAAGTTAGTTCAAATTAGTGCTGTAGTGTAGACATACCCCATGTTCCTTTGGAAGACCCAATGAATTAACTGTAGATGCACACTGATAAATAGTTCTTCCTTGCTGCTGATTTATCTGTCTAGGATACTGTCATTGTGTCTTTAACTATACACTGAAGACATTTGTCTAAATATAGAATATGAATTGGTCCAATGATGGCTCAGTTACATGTGATTCTGTTATTGTAATTGTGTGCACCCAGGGTTCTGAAAAGCTACAATTTTCAGGCTGCTGAAGTTTAGTTGTCTGTCAAGAAGCTTGTCTATGTCTACAATGGTCACTGAAAGACAAAGTTTATGTCCTTCAGAGGTGTTACCCTGCACCTCCCTAGACAAAAGTTTTGTAGTAGCAAATACCAGTGTGATCAGTATGTGGTGGGCAGGGGCCCTCTCCTGCTGACAATGTGAATGCTGCTTGTAGGGGGTGGAAGTATTTTGTCAACAAAAGAGCTGATAAACAGCAGCTGCACTGCTGGACTTCTAGCAGCATGCATGTGTTGCTGCGAATCCCAGGAGCTAGTGCCCTGAGAGGCCCGTTGGCTGGGGGTTGGGGGGTGGGCAAAGAGGACAGCTTCCCTGGGTCTCAGTGGCTGTATCTAGACTGCATCCCTCTGTCGACAGAGGGATGCAAATCAAGCACTTTGGAAGTGCAAATGAGCCCGGGATTTAAATATCCCGGGCTTCATTTTCATACTCACGTTCCGATGCTGTGCCAATCAGGCTCAGTGTCGAAAGTGAAAGTAAAGTGTAGCCGCGGTTCTGCCATGGTTCTACCGACAGTGGGGGCTTTTCCGGCAGATCAGTTTAAGCAATGCTGCACTGTGCTTCTTTTTGGCCTCCTATGACTTCTGTGGACAGTGCAGAGTTAGAGCAGCCTTGAAAACTTTGCAATATTAATTTTCTTTTTATTTGACTTCATATTAAATAAACATTTAAAGCCATGCACCTTGTTAATTATCCCTTGTTTTAGTATTCTTTCTGCCATAACATTTTAATTATATATTAATGACTTGGGTGCCACAGTGACACACATCCAAACAAGTACACATGACCTCAATATTGGTGCACAAAGACAAAACTCACTCTGCTCATAGATGGAAAATCTTAGGAGGAACACTGCCCAGAACCCTTCTACCTGTACACAATAGCGTGAAGATTTAAGATTAACATTCTTCGCAATACTTTGAAAATCTACTCCACTGTAACACTATAATTTCACTATGGTGAAATTAATTTAGTGATGTAAATGAGAGAAGAATTCAGATTTATACTTGTGTAAGTGAAAGGAGAATCAGACCCCATAAGTACGTTGTTGTTGTTTTTTTAACTGAAGAGACGATTTTGTGGTTAATAGACAAAGCTGGAAGTACCAAAAAACCCCGAACACTTAAATGATGCATTCCTTTGAAAACAATATCCTCAAAGTGGTACATTTAGTTCAGGAATTGTGTACGTGTTTCCCTGTCTCCTGACAAACAACAGAAGAGAATGTCTATGCACAGTTTGTTCCTGAGGCAGTTTCCAAAGTTTGAAAGGCAAACTCAAGAAAAAGCTCTCCCTTTTGTCAGCTTGTTTTTAATATGCTCCTTTCCCAATTTGCATGGTTTTTGTTTGGATTAGGTTTCAGCAAATGTCTTTTTAAAAACCTCCCATTCACTGTGAAAACTTCTAAAGAAGTGAGTCTGTGAATGTCACAGTACTTTCCATGGTGCTTTTATTGGGTTTTGTAGCATTTGAAAGCACAGGAAAATGATCAAACATTAGCCAAACCCAAGGAGAGGCAACTACACTAATAGAGTTAGCAGCAATTTTGGAACTTCTCTAATGCTCTTTATGTGAGATGCTGTTACATTTTTTAAAATTTGCTGCTGTTTCTCAGAGGGAGATTTAGAAATAAGGGTGACTCTTCGATGGTTGATATTCTAGAGGAGTTAAGAAAAATGGATCTGTACCTTTAACAAAAATGTGACGACAGGTGCAAGTCTCTCACTTTCGTTCCTGGGCAATGTCATATGGCAATATTTTATTGTTAGGTGTGCTAAGCACTATGCTGTTTCTTTCACTGGTTAAATGAGGGGTTCTCTCTAGCTCAAAGTATATTGCCTTTCACTGGCAGTTTTTAAAAGCATCTGCAACATAGCATTGTTTAAAGTTTTATCAGGTATTTTGAAGATGGGCGGTATTCAGCTAGCTGCAATCCCTTTTGTAAAGGATGGTTCCACAGCACCACATCTCTCTCCTTGACATACAGGACCTCTGAAGACTGAAATAACTAAGAAGCATCAGCTCTTCTCACCTTATAACGTAACTTACAATTCCTGGATAACATGAATCACAATGGCAGACTCAAGCTCATTCATAAATACAGTTTCAGAAATATATCAGTAATGCTCCTTGTGCCATTAGTGATATCACTACAGTTCCTGCTATTGGCTCAAGCACTGATCTTTCTGGTGTACTCTTCATCTGCTATCCTTTCTGTATCTGCCATCTCTGCTGCTATTTTTGCATTTGCGTCTGTACTATATTTTGCAGTCCTAAAGCATTTTGTTCAGTTTCCTCTTACAGTCTTCTCTGCCTCTGGGCCAAGTCCTGGCCCTTCCTGGTTTCATGGTATGGAATGCCAGAGCTGGATAGGCTGAAATGCTTCTTGAGCTCCTCAATCATGTCTCCTCAGAGCCACTTCCATAAGGCTTCCATGGATGTTTCCTGTCTGACTTCCGGTAAATCTGCCTATTGTCAGGACAGGTTGGATCATGTGATGGTTATCTATTGTGTTTATTTCCTCTCAGGCACCTGGCATTGGCCACTGTTGGCAGAGAGGACACTGGGTTAGATGGACCTTTGATCTCATCCAGTGTGACCATTCTTATGTTCCTATTAACAGGTTTTTTCCTGTCTGTCACTTGTCCAGATGAACTAAGAGGGCCAGTGGGGTCCCCAACAGTGATCCCCTAGTTCACAGTTCAGGAATGGATTTAGGATTCCCACGGAGTAAAGATAGCACTTGCCCAGTGGAGAGAGAAGTGTGAGAACTCAGACTTACCAGGGCATGGTCCCCATGCCACCACTTCCCCAACACTGACATACTCTGTGACCCAGGCAATGAGAAAAGAAAGGTGATGTATCTATAGAGAGTTGCTTTAAGAGATAGCTGGTTCTTTAGCTTTTCTTCTTGGGAAGCCCATCTGCATCCCATTGGAGCATGGTCTGATTATTCTCAGAATAGCTTAAGTCAGTTCTTTGCCATAGGCATGGGAGCAAGAGATTTCTGTGACTCTTGTTTCTGCATATAGCTCAGAACTTTATTGTCTGTTTCCAGCTTCCCATCCTCAATGCTTGCTCTGTTGGTTTTGCCAGGAAATAAAGTCGAGCTGTGCCTCCTACTAAGACTGCTAGACTTCTGGGGTTTACTTTTCCTATTAAGAATTAGTTTTGTATTTGGAAATGAATTAAAACAAAATCCTGTGCTTTTATTATGTATGGAATCTGAATGAAAACTACTGTTTGGGGAGGAATTTAATATTGTAACTAGAACTGTGTGAAACATTCATAGCTAGGGCCCTACAAAATTCATAGTCATGAAAAATACACCACAGACTGTAAAATTTGATCTAGCTATTGTTGGGGAGATCAGATTTCATAGAGTTAGGTAACCAGGAGCCCAGTTCTGAAAGCAGCATTGTCACCAACAGCAACGCAGAAGTGAGGGTGGCCTGGTATAGAGAGTCATCAATTGGGGAGGGAGAGTAGGGCTGTCCTTACAGGTGGGCCCCATGGTCAGGGGGTGACATAGTCAATCCTCTCCACACAGCAAGCCCAAGGCCCCTTTGAATACCAAACACTGGACCTGGAGCTCAGGACAGGCACAGCTGATGGTGCCCCAGCTGGGCAATCCTATTGTGTGCTGGGCTCCAGCTGCTAGTCCTGTATAGACTGTAGAGGAGCAGAACTTCATCTTTTTCTGCACGGACTGCTCCCAAGGCTGGGTCAAGCCCTTCTCTGAGAATCTCCCTCAGCTGCAGGAATCTCCCACTGATGGTTGGGAGTCCAGTTCTGAAGGTAGTGCTGATGCCAGCAGCAGTACAGAAGTGAGGGTGAAATGGTATTACCACCCTTATTTCTGCACTGCTGCTGTTGGTTGCATTTCCCTCAGATGTTCTCCAACTGTTCAGCTCTGAAGGCAGCAGCACAGAAGTAAGGGTGGCAATACCACAATCTCCGAAGCCTTGCAGCCCACCTACCCATGATCCCATTTTGGTTCGGGACCCCCACAATTACAATGCAATGAAATTTCAGATTCTAAATATCTGAAACTATGAAAAATTTTATTTTTTAAATCATCTACATAAGAACATGAGAAAGGCCGTACTGGGTCAGACCAAAGGTCCATCTAGCCCAGTAGTCTGTCTGCTGACAGAGGCCAGCACCAGGTGCCCCAGAAAGGATGGAATGAAGACAATGATCAAGCGATTTGTCTCCTGCTGTCCTTCTCCAGCGTCTGACAAACAGAGGCCAAGTACACCATTTCTATCTCCTGGTTAATAGCCTTTTATGGACCTAACCTTCATGAAATTATCTAGCTTCTCTTTAAACTCTGTTATAGTCCTAGCCTTCACAGCCTCCTCTGGCAAGGAGTTCCACAGGTTGACTACACGCTGTGTGAAGAAGAACTTTCTTTTATTAGTTTTAAACTTGCTACTCATTAATTTCATTTGGTGTCCTCTAGTTCTTCTGTTATGGGAACTAATAAATACATTTTCTCCGCCCTCTCCACACCACTTATGATTTTATAGACCTCTATCATATCCCCCCTCAGTCTCCTTTTTTCTAAACTGAAAAGTCGCAGTTGCTTTAACCTCTCTTCATATGGGATCCGTTCCAAACCCCCAATCATTTTAGTTGCCCTTTTCTGAACCCTTTCCAAGGCCAAAATATCTTTTTTGAAGTGAGGAGACCACATCTGTACACAGTATTCAAGATGTGGGCGTACCATAGTTTTATACAGGGCCAGTAAGATATTATGTGTCTTATTTTCTATCCCTTTCTTAATCATTCTTAGCATCCTATTTGCCTTTTTGACCGCCGCTGCACACTCTGTGGAAGTTTTCAGAGATCTATCCACGATAACTCCAAGATCTCTTTCTTGATTTGTCATAGCCAAATTAGCCCCCATCATACTGTAAGTATAGTTGGGGTTATTTTTCCTGATGTGCATTACTTTACACTTATCCACATTAAATTTCATTTGCCATTTTGTTGCCCAATTGCTCAGTTTGGTGAGATCTTCTTGGAGTCCCTCACAGTCTGCTTCTGTCTTGACTATCCTAAACAGTTTGGTATCATCTGCAAACTTTACCACCTCACTGCTCACCCCTTTCTCCAGATCATTTATTTATCTGATCGTATAATTGACACATTGGGTTCTACCAAATGATTCATGAACTTGGTAGAACCCAATTCATAGCAAAATCTCAAACAAAAAAGTGACCCTAGTGGGTTTGTGGTTTCTCTCTGGAGGTGGGGAAAACTATCACATTTCTGGGTATAATTTTCCATACCAGAAAATATTTTGTCCAAGTTGAGTTTGGAATATTTTCCATTACCTGGATGCTTGTAGAAAAATTCCAGGGCACTTTATAAATATGACTGTAAGACCTTCTCTTGTCTATCAAAAAAGACTTTACCACCTATCATAACCATGAGGGTTAGCGAGCAGCCTGGGGACTAAGGGGTTAACTGTACCTAGATAGGTAGCAGTTAGCCAATAAAAATGCAGATAGGGATTTGAAACTGGGACAAAGGAATTTTTGGTTTTTCCCTCCTTTGTCCCTGAGCAGTTCTCTCTCCAGATACTGAGGGGAACAGACAACATGTCTCTCTCTAAGGGTACGTCTAGACTACAGGGTTTTGTCGACAGAAATTTTGTCGACAGATACTGTTGACAAAGCTTCTGTCGACAAAGAGCGTCTAGACTACATCCAGTTCTGTCGACAAAGCAAGCCGCTTTGTCGACATAATAGTGTGGACGCAAAGGATGGTGTAGATGCAATAAAGCCTTCTATCGACAGAACTCTGTCAACAAAAGGCGTTATTCCTCGTAGAATGAGGTTTACATACGTCGACAAAACTGCTGAGTTTTGTCGACGTTATGTCGACATAACTCAAAGGCAGTGTGGACGCAGGTATAGTTTTGTCGACAAAAGTGGACTTTTGTCGACAAAACCCTGTAGTCTAGACACACCCTAAGAAAAGACTCTTCACCATCTGTAAGTAGGGTAAAGTTTAGATAAATCCATTAGGTTTTATTGTTTTATGGTTTGGGAATGGGAATCTGATGTCTGCGCATTTAGAAATGGGTTTTCCTCTCTTTTGAAATTAAGTTTTGTTCCCATGGGAAAATTCACTATGAGTTTATTAATTGGTGGCTCTTACCATCTAGCCAATCCAACTATGCTTGTAACAGGAGTATTGTTGAGATTATAAAAGTTCTTTTTTTTTATTAACCTGGTATTGGTTCAGTTCTGTGTCCTGGAAAATCTGTCTATGGGATCTTCATGCCTCTGACTAGAGGGCAGCTGCCACACATTGCAACTGGTATTTTCTCTTTTCTTTTTCAAGCTCTTTGGGGAAAAGAGCTTGGGGTACCCTGGGGTTGGTTTCAGGTGTCCACCTGTTTGTGGGTCCAAAAGCACTTGATGATGGCAGCGGATTTTTATCCCCAACATCTAGGCTTTTAGGATTTTGGGGGGGGAGTTTTATACCAAAGCCTGGGGAGACAAGATTCTGGGATACTTTTGTGAGCCCCCACTTCTGCATTCATTGTGCCAGAGTGGGGAATTAGCCTTGACACCACCTAACCTACCCTTTGTGTTCTCAACAATTGCAGTTTTGGGGACAAAAAAATGGTAAGAAACCAATCGTCCTCTGGAGAAAAATGTGTATATATTTTCTCCCACGTCTCACTTTATTTCTTCTGCTTTTCCAATTAGTGCCTTGTGATTTGGCAGGAGGCAACATTTTCATTTTGCAATCGTCTAGTTTGTTGAGCAATACTATCATTTTATGGCAGAAACTTTCTAAAGCAAGAGATGTGGGTATTGTATTTTTAAGTCAGCATTCCTTACTGCATTAATAGAGGATGGTTGAGTTTGTAATTAAAGCATTAAATGAATGTCAGGTGATACAGATTCAATTCATGGTATCACCAGACTGCCTCAATAATTTTGAGGAAAGTATTTAGGGCCATATCCTCAGTATGAAAAAGTGGTACATGACCACCGAGCTGCTGTTTACACTAGTTAAGGATTTTAGCCCTTAAACTGTATGCCACAATCCCTCATCTGTCAGAGGTGAATAATACTTTCTATCTCTTCCTAGGTACAGCCTCTAGCATAATAAAGCCCCAATCTTATTAGGGGCCTCCACATAATACTGTAATATAAAAGTAAGGCCCTACTTGATGTGTGATACTGCAGAAATTGCAGATCCTGCAATATTAGACTTCTACCACAGTTTTGATTTTAATTAGTTTACTTTGCACAGTCTAAAATTTTGCATACATTTTGAGGTATACAATATGCACTTTTTCCCCCCTCTTAGTACAGTAGAATTCCGTTTATCTGAACTGATAGTGGCTGGGAACATGAATGACTATAATAGAGTTTAAGAAAATGTCTAAATATTAAAAAAACATAGCAGGCACAACATAATACTTAAATGTTTATATTATTCTAGCAAATATTTCTTAAATAAGACTTCTCTGGTTTTTCCAAATTATTAAAATTAATAAAGGTCCATTATTACTTTTCTGCAATTTTCCATGTCTTGTCCTCAACTAACCTGCAATTATTTGACAGTCCCACAATTCAAGTAGGACTTTAATAATGTAATAGTAATAAATAATAATAATTAATTAGCACAGTTGGCTTTCAATGGCCACAGCCTTATCCTTTTACCATGTATCTGTTGTGCTAATGCCATTGTTAAAGGCCTAGTGGGTGCATCATGTGATTGAATGGCTCTGCAAAAATGGATGTAGTATTGTTCATGTACTGTTCAAACCACCATTATTGCTAAAATTCACAGAAAAGTGAACTTCCAGGAACAAGAATAGGCCTGAATTCTTTGCAATTTTTTCTGTTTCCTCACAGCTCTAATTGCAGCTCTAATACAAAGCACAGCCCTTGAAGTGATTATCCATCTGCTATAGTCACTGTCTGATAGACTTCATTGTTATGTGATGTATGTTGATGATTGCTTTGTTGTTTTGGCACATGTTAACATGAAAGGAGTTAAGAATCTATGAGCGTTTTGACTATTCTAAAGTAACATTTAGCAATGCATCATTTGACCAAGAAAATCTACTTCAGACTGAAACTTGTTACACAATTCTTCATCTTAGTGTCATGGGGCTTTTAATTGATTCGACTGTTTTTAAGTTGCAGAATTTTGAAATAGCCAAGAACAACCATATGAATGAAAGACAGAATGAAAATCCTAACTTGCCTTTGTCAGATGAAATCAGACTCTTAACATTATCTTAAGGTAATTCTGTGTATTCATATTTTTAATAGAGCTAGATGGAGTGCTGGATTCCCTGGCTGAAAGGATAATATTTGTGCATGCAGAAACACTTAGAAAAAATATTGAACACAGTAAATAAGAGGGTCTGAAGCAGTTTGTTCCCTATTAGGTTGATTGTATGGACACCAGGATAAGATATGTATTATGGTCTCAGATTGAGTGCATAATTTCTTCAAAGCTTATTAAATGGCAGTTTATAATTCCTTAGAAAGTTTGATATAGTATGTTAACTGAAAGATTGCTTATTTTTATTGTCTTTGAATTCCTGTAATGTACAATAAAGCTGCTGCATTTTTTTGCATAACAAAAGGGATGTGCATAGTCAATCACTGAGTGTCTTGGAATAATGAGTACATTAGGTATTTTAACATCTGTTGTAGTTAGACTTTATTGTGGCCCTTAATAGATTATTCTTGCACTGTACAGAGATAGGGAAATTATTTTCCCAGTGTTACACAGCAATTTGAAGTGGTAGTTGGAGTCTTTTCTTGCTTTGAAGTAATAGTTAATTATTCAACTATGTTTTATTTGGAGTCAGGTCTCTGGACAATGCAGCTGGAGTCTTAATTCAGCAAGATTTCCAGCCTCCTACAGGTCAGAACCTAAAACGTTTTAAATTTATTTTGTATTTCCTAATATTTGAGTTTGTTTGCCTGGCTATCGTGTAATACTTATTACAGGAAATGGATTCCCTAGCGTGACATTTAGCAGATCTCACAGCTAGACTGGCAACAAGCACTGCATGACACTGTGAATCTGTTTTTCCCACTGGAACAGTGAAGTAGCTAAGACAATATGCCTGTACAATCTGCCAGACAGTTTCTATAGCTGACCATAGTCATTCTGGAACCTTTTTATGTCACATCTGGACTCAAATAATTAACCCATTCTCCACCTTCGCTTAGCTAAATTGTACCTTTCAGTACATTTACAACATTGTTTAAGTGTCCCAAGTAGGGTTGCCAGATGGTTTCAACAAAAAATACTGGACGCACTTGATATTACTATTACATCACAATCTACATTACATCTTATTTAGAAAATACTGAACATTTATATTTTCTCATTTATATTTTCTCAATTTGTTTCCCGAACAGAAAGCTCAAATACTGGACTGTTCGGTTCAAAACTGGACACATGGCAACCCTAGTCCCAAGAGCCCTGGGGGAGTTTATCATTGAGTGGTATGCTATGGGAGCAATAGCATGCTGTCACTGTCTTTGAAATAATATGACTAGTGCTACACAAATTCATATTATAGTTTATAGTGAGAAAGTGACATATCTCCATAACTCTGCTTCTATAGGTGCAGCACTGTCTAGTTTCCATGCAGTGTCTCATGTCCTCAGTGTAACTCCAGTGGCCACTGGAAGTACTCTATACTCCATTAAGCAGAAGCACTGAATTTCTTTTATCCTATTAGTACTTGATTAGTCTGTGAGAATTCCATTTTTGGCAGAGCTGGTGGACTCTTGGATGTCCAAATAGTAATTCTATCATACCTGCTAGAAGGGACACTCGATAGCTGTCAGCAGCAGCAGAACTAATGTCAGCTGATCAAGAAAGGTGTAGATTTCTAGAGTAACATTTTCAAAAGGGCTCAATGATGACCATACTCTATTCCATGGGAGCCAGTGCAGGGAATCCTTAGCTGATGTAAAATAAGCATAGCTGGCTCTGTGCCACCACTTCTTACTCTACCAGCAGAAAGATTATGTCAGAGTGGCTGGTACATTCTGTGATCTAGCAGTTTCTCGGGGCTATGTGTACACCGCACCACTCTTCCGGAAAAAGCTATGCAAATTGTGAATCGCAATTTGCGTAGCTTTTTCTGCTTCTTTTTTTGAAAGAGGCTTTTCTGAAATTTGGCCCGTCTACACTGGGCCAAATGTTGGGGGGAAAAAACTTTTTTGGAACATCCCTTCTTCCTCATAAAACAAGGTGTACAGGGATGCCAAAAAAGCATGTCTGCTCTTCCAAAAAATATTTCGAAAGTGCATATGCATTCCCTGGATGCAGCAGAGTTTTTCCGGGATACCTCCAGTATCCTGGAAAAACTCTGCAGTGTTAAACATAGCCACTGTGTAACAGCGTCAAAGGGCCATTACATATCACTGCAATTTACACAAGCTCAACCAACTCTATGTCATGTCAGTGACTGAAGCAGCTCCTGGTTGGCCACAGGCCTGGAGAGTGGGGTGGGAACTGGGAGGGAAGATGGTAGAAAGCTATCTTTGTTTCCCTAGAACTCAGATGTGTATAGGCTCACTGTGCGTAGATTCAAGCCCAAATATACAAATTCTGAGAGAAAGAGTTCTTGTACTACACTATTTCCTACACAAGGTGTGATCTGAGGAATTAAATGTTATAAACAAATATAGGTCCAGGCGACTTATTCTAGCGAGTATAAATGTAAATAAGAAAATAATGCAAATATCTTCTTAAATCTATCTTGTTGGAGATTTAAGACTATAATCCTATAATCCATTTTATAATCCATCTTGGATAGCTCTTCTTTTTTAGATTCTCTCCAGTGTTCTCTCCAGCATGGGTACAATTTGCATTGCACATCAAGGTTAGAAATTACATTTAATTGCATGTTCAGAACCAAGCACACAAAGCAAACAATCTCGAACAGCAACAAAGGATGCAATTCACAGAATGCAACTAACTTTAAAAATAGGTTGCAAACTAGAACATAGCAGCATCCACAGCGATCTTCTCAGGCAGCCAGTGTTAATTGTTATTCCTGAAGTCACAGGAACACTTTTATTACCACTTGGCTTTGTTTCTAATACATATATATTTATGCCACACATTAAAGTGCATCCAAGGTGCAAACTCAGCATCCAATGGAATTCTGGAGTCTGCCCATTCCTTCTGTATCATTAGTTGTGAATGTCTAGTTAGCTACTTTCAGGCAAGATCAGCAAAATGACCTTTGGCTCCAAGAAGTTACTTTGTCCTGGCCTTAAATTATGAACAAACAACTACGTATGTTGCGTGAATGTTAAATACTCCTGGGGATGTTTCTGGAATCTGGTCCAAACAATTACTGAACTCATCTAAATTATACAGACTCCTACCATTTATCAAGGTCAGTGTGCAGAGATTTGCATAGCTAGACAAAGAGTTCCAAATACAGACAAAGCAATGAAAAGCATTGCACAAAAAAGACCAATCTCAGAAATGGTACTTGATCATTTAAACAAACATATATAATTACACACAAACCCCCTTGTTTTAAAAGAACGGTATTAGGGTTGCAAAATCAAGTACTTGGAAGTTATGAAAGGACAGAAATAAGGTTGTCCCTGAAACCTTAATAAAGCACTCATATGCATATACATTATGATTAAGGCCCTACCTTTTTCACAGTATTGTGGATCCCACAATATTAGGCTCCCACTCTCCTAGGCAGCTGACAGCAGAAAAAATCACCAAAAAAAAATAATAATAAAAGAACCTTATTACCATAAATGATAAGATCCCTTATTACTTTTCTGCAATTTTCCATATCTCATCCACAACTCAGTTTCAATTTTTGGACAAGCCTCCTGTAACTCAAATAGGACCTTTATTATGATACAGGCCTTAATTATGATATAATCTTTAATTAGAGGATCACGTGTTATTTCAGTCCACCCGATGGACAGTACTTAATTAATGAATTAATATTAATTCAATATTTTGCTGTGTTGTCTTAATGCACTATGTGGCCCCATGCCTCATGTACTACACACCGTTCAAATCATGGTCTGAATCCAGAACTATTAATTTTCCTGTAAGATTGTCTATATACACCTCATCACTGTAGTATTTGAGAGCTTCACAAACATTCATGGATTTATCTTCACAAAACCCCTGTCAAAGGAGGAGCTATCATTACCCCCATTTTATATAGAGGGAGCAGAGACACAGAGAAATTAAGGTAAAAAATATTCACTAATTTTGGGTGCCCCATTTAAGACATGATTTTTTTCCAACTACATAACACTCTGTGTTGTTATCCCTTTTACCCAAGTTTAGTCAGTTTTGGGGGCCAAACAGGCTATTTTTGTTAGGAGGAGAAAATTGGTGATGGCAACAGGTATTTCTTTCCAACTCTGTTTGCAAAGAATGTTCAAAGTCTTGTTTCTCTGAACACAACTGAGATCAAACACTAGGACACCATTTCCTTGCTCTCAGTTCCAAACCTCTTTCAGACCACATTTAAAGGGTGATGCTGGTGTTTCTCTGGCTTCTTTGCTCCTGTTCTGTGTCCTATGTGTTTTTGGTGCTTCTTTCTTATGCACAAACACACATAGCGCCACCAATCAAAGCCCCAGCCCCTGTGTTTGCTATATCAGTTTCCAAGGAAATCCCTTGTGTCACATGATCTAGTTTCTATTCAGGCGCTGCTATGTGCCTGTGGTTTTGGGTGGTGACACCACCAGCTTCAGTGGGTTTCACTCAGTGTTTTCCCCAGGAATTGAAATAAGGGGCGGTGTTCAAATTTATGGGAGGAGGTGTCAGGGCCTATGAGGGGTGAGACTGTGAGTGTGAAGGTGGGCTGTATGGCACCATAGAAAAAACTGAAAATTGTTTCATGACCATTTTATTAGATTTAACTCATATTTTAAAATCACACAAATTAAAGCTGGCTACTCAAGCCTTCTGTGAAGCACTATGTCTACATCCTTCTTGGTTTCTTGTTATAATTTTGCACAACTTTGTTAATGAACTTCTCGAATGCAATGCGTTCATCTTCAGTGGCATCTCATGTGTCCGGTACTTCCATTCCTTCAATTGATATGCTCATTAGTTCATTCACATGATCAGGCAGAAAACGACTTCTTTCAGAACACAAAATTCTATTCAATGATGAAAAAGAACACTCAACTGTAGCTGTTGTGACTGGGAGTAGCAAGAGATGAATTCCTACATCTTTCATCCCAGAAAACATAGCACAAAGATCCAGTCGAGCCACTAGTGATGATAAAAAAGAAGTTGAAGTCAAATCTTTATTCAGTCGTCGTATGATATTTCACTCTGTGTTCAAATTCTCTATTCTGTCCTGAGTACATGGCAGCCCCATTGCTGGTAGTGCCTCACTCCACTCAACTGTCGGTGTTTTATAGGACAGGCATCTGTAAAAGCTACATAGAGGTTGAATAGAATCTAGAAGTTGCTGTTATGGATTTTTAAGAATCAAGTCTGTGTACTTTTTCAGTTGACTTAACAAACACTTCCTGTCCTCTTCATTTAAGGATTCAATATAAATGCCTTCATTAGTCAACTCCTGGACTGAAATCTTTGCTTCTTCTAGTACTTTTTCAATGGATAGCTCTCTGATTGATCCAAATGTAGCTTCTATTGCTGGACAAAGATCTACCACTGTTGTAGGCGATGCCTGGATGCCATTGTTTAATGACCCAAGTGGTTTCAACAGTAGATTTATGAAAGAGAGACTGGCAATAGTCTTCTCTGAATGTAGTAGCAAAAATAATCCACCAGACTCACTACTTAGATCCATCCCATCTTGGTAGATACTTTCCAAAGCCAGTAATAATGGCTGGAGTAATTTTAAGACAATAGCCAAGGATCGCTCATAAGAAATCTAGCGGATTTTCCCAGGTTGAACTAATTTGAACTTCAGTCCCAGTGTATCTTCTATATTTTCTAAGATATTCAGTCTTTTTGGACTCTTGATGAAAAAATAATATAATGAAGACATTAAATTTATAGCTTTTTGAATGTCTTTTGAAGATTCTGCAGCTCGTACTAGTGCTAGTTGGAGTAGATGGCCTCTGCAGTGTGTATAGGAGAGATTAGGGTTACACTTTTCTCTGAGAAAAGCTTGTACTCCACCATGTCTTCCAGAGCAGTTTACAGCGCCATCAAATGCACAAGCAGCCATCTGTTTGGGGTCCGACTGACAAGCATTTAACTCTTCTAAGATGTGAGTTATCACAGATGCAGCCGATGTGTTTTTTATAACTTGAACATCTAGAAATGCATCTACTGGCCTACCACTGACATTAAGATAACATACACAACGACTTAATACTTGACGCCCATTTGCATCGGTGCTTTCATCAGCCACGTATGCAAATGTTGAAGTATTGTGGGGCCATGCGGGTGCATAGCATAACTGTTGGCTGAACTCTGCGAATTTATCCTCGCACACAACTGTTTCAGATTTGGTAACAATATATACCTCCAGACCAGTGGCACTGCTATGGGCACCCGCATGGCCCTACAATACGCCAACATTTTTATGGCTGACCTGGAACAACGCTTCCTCAGCTCTCATCCACTCACGGCCCTTCTCTGCCTATGCTACATCGATGACATTGTCATCATCTGGACCCATGGGAAGGAGACTCTGGAAGAATTTCACCACAATTTTAACAGCTTCCATCCTACCATCAACCTCAGCATGGACCAGTCTACACAGGAGGTCCATTTCCTGGACACCACGGTACAAATAAGTGACGGTCACATAAACACCACCTTATACCAAAAGCCTACCGACCGCTATGCTTACCTGCATGCCTCCAGCTTCCATCCCGGACACACCACACGATCCATTGTTTATAGCCAAGCACTGAGGTACAACCACATATGCTCCAACCCCTCAGACAGAGACCTACACCTACAAGATCTTCAACAAGCATTCTGGAAACTATGATACCCACACGAGGAAGTGAGGAGTCAGATTGACAGAGCCAGACGTGTACCCAGAAGCCCCCTGCTATGGGACAAGCCCAAGAAAGAAACCAACAGAACACCACTGGCCATCACCTATAGTCCTCAGTTAAAACCTCTCCAACGCATCATTAGTGATCTACAACCCATCCTGGACAATGATCCCTCACTTTCACAGGCCTTGGGAGGCAGGCCACTCCTTGCCCATAGACAGCTCGTGAACCTGAAGCATATTCTCACCAGCAACTATACACCGCACCATAATAACTCTAACTCAGGAACCAATCCATGCAACAAACCTTGGTGTCAACTCTGCCCACATATATACACCAGCAGCACCATCACAGGACCTAACCAGATCAGCCATACTGTCACTGGTTCATTCTCCTGCACATCCACTAACGTAATAGATGCCATCATGTGCCAACAATGCCCCACTGCTGTATACATCGGCCAAACTGGACAATCCCTGCGTAGAAGAATCAATGGACACAAATCAGATATTAGGAATGGCAACATACAAAAACCTGTAAGGGAACACTTCAATCTTCCTGGACACACAATTGCAGATCTAAAGGTAGTCATCCTGCAGCAAAAAAACTTCAGGACCAGACTTCAAAGAGAAACTGCTGAGCTACAGTTCATCTTTAAGTTTGACACAATCAACTCGGGATTAAACAAAGACTGTGAATGGCTAGCTAACTACAAAAGCAGCTTCTTCTTTTTTGGAATTCACACCTCCAGATCAGCTACTAGAAGTGGGCCTCATCCTCCCTGATTAGATCCACCTGGTCATCTCCAGCCTGATTCTGGCCTGCATATTTATACCTGCCTCTGGAAATTTCCACTACATGCATCTGACGAAGTGGGTCTTTGCCCACAAAAGCTTATGCTCCTACACTTCGGTTAGTCTATAAGGTGCCACAGGACTCCTTGCCGCTTTTGCAGATTCAGACTAACATGGCTACATGTTTGTTCGCATGAACTGTGTTGTTTCTCCAGCATTCTTAACAGCCTCATTAAGTACTTCTAAAATTGACTTTAAAAGTGGGCTTATAAGGCTTTCTGCACGTTGATGCAGTCCAGAGGCCTGGTGTTTTGCTGCCTTTTCACGTAGTTTGTCAGCATTGTCAGAACTGCCTTTAGGTTTTAGAGACACTGTTTCTTCAGTAGGTATCTGTATTTGTGCTTTGGGCTGGTCGGATGTAGATACACCACTTGACCCTTCAGATGACATGTTGATATATTCTTGGTTCTTGATGTGTTCTTCACCTTGGTTAGTTTTTGAGGCCTTTGAGTGGAAAAATTGTTGTATTGTTTTTTGTCTTTTCATTTTCACTTTGACCTGCAATATATACAAGGGAGATGAATAAATTTAATGTTTTGTTAGAATAATGCAAATTTAACATAAGGATAATGAAAAATACACCAAAACACATAACAGAAAATATCATATTGCCTCTATATAAATCCCTGATACGTGCACACCTTGAATACTGTGTGCAGATCTGGTCACTCGATCCCAAAAAAGAAATATTGGAATTGGAAAAGGTACAGAGATGGGCAACTAAAATGTTTAGGGGTATGAAACAGGAGGAGAGATTAAAATGACTGGGAATTTTCAGCTTAGAAAAGAGACGACTAAGGAGGGATTATGATAGGGGGTTTATAAAATCTTGACTGGTGTGAAGAAAGTGAATAAAGAAATGTTATTTAATCCTTCACATAACACAAGAACTAGCAGTCACCCAATAAAATTAATAGGCATAAAAACAAAAGGAAGTACTTCTTCACACAACATAAAGTCAACCCGTGGAACTCTTTGCTAGGGGACACTGTGAAGACCAAAATTATAACAGGATTTAAAAAAGAACTAGATAAATTCTTGGAGAATAGGTCCAGCAGTGGCTACTAGCTACTAGTGAAGAGCTGGGGGCTGGGGGGAAAGGCTTCAGGACCAGATTGTATTTACACGCACACCTAATCTACCTTGGTATCCAGCAAACAGAGCTGTGTTGCCCAAGTGATAGATTTTGGCTGGGGTTGGGTTACAAATCACAAATCATTTGAAATTATTAGGTTGGCCAACATCACCAAAATGAATGCACTGACATTGTCAAAAAACAACAGCTGTATAAGGAAGCTAGTCTATGTTAATGCTTTTCTAATCTATTATACTTTTTCAGATACTCATCTTATCATACACTGTATATGCTTTTAAAATGTGTATTAATGTTTCAATTTCAATTCAAATTTCCAAATAATCACTAAATTGGCATGTAACTAGTTCAGAAAACTGGGGAGGGGTGTTGGGGAAATTCTGGGGGGATATACACCCCCTACTTTCACTGAAGCTTCCCACCACTGTGGCCTGATAGTATATTCAAGCACAACTCCCTTTGATTTCTGCGAGGGATCGGTGCGTCTGCAAATCAAACCCTAGTGCTATGTCCACATTGGCGGGTTATTGCGCAAGAATGGCTGTTCTTCCGCAGAGCGTCCACACTGCCAACCTGCTCTTGCGCAAGAAGATTTACAGTAAAGTATGGTAGGAGAGGGCTTCTTGAGCAAGAGCTACGCTGTTTTCTAACAGGTGTAAGCTCTCTTGCGCAAGAGGGCAGTGTGGATGCTCGGCAGGGGTTTCTTACGCAAGAAAGCCCTATGGCTAAAATGGCCATCAAAGCTTTTTTGCGCAAGAGAGCGTCCACACTGCCATGGATGCTCTTGCGCAAAAGCTCATCTCTCACATGGCAGTGTGGACGTGTTCTTGCACAAGAACCCTTGTTCTTGCACAAGAAGCTGCCAGTGTAGACATAGCCTAGGATTTCAAGTTTGGCACCCAGAGAAAGAGGAACACATAGCTATTGACCACCTGTGAAAAGTTTGTTTTAAGTGACTTGCCCTACATTGCATAGGAACTCTGACAGAACAGGGATAGAACTGAATTCTCCAGAGCAGCATTCAACTGTTTTCCTGCTGTTCCCTGTCTCATTCACTACATACTGTCCATCTTCTACAGGAAACATTGGTCATATAGGCACTACCCAACCTTTATTCACCCACAATGCTGTTCCACCAAGTACATTGAATGAGGAAGAGGGCCTGTGGAAGAAATAGTATGTGACTATATAACTAAAAACTGCATTGTAACACATATACATGAGGTGGCCAAATTAAGGGGTGACCCGCAACATTAATTCTGACATTTCTTTTATTTTCAGTTTAGACTTTTAACTTTAATATTCTCCTAACAGAGTTTTTTGCTTTTTAAAAAGTCAGTGTAATTACATACAATCCAAAAGTACTGAAATTTTATCACATGACATATTGACATCTTGTGATGGGGGGGTGTCTTCCCCACGCTGACTCTTTAAGGATTAAAACCCAGCATGGGAGAGAGCTGGAGTTTGGAGCCAGCAATTGAGGCAAAGACAGCCAATTACAGCCCAGCTGAGGATAGTATAAATAAAGGCTTCCGGGAGGATGGAGGCAGCCTGGGGCCACTTACTGGTGCTCCAGCTGTGGAATAGGAGGTACCTAGCTGCTTGGGAAGCTAGAGGCTTTCTGACTTAGAGCAGGGCTGAGGAAAGGCAGGCAGAGCTGGGGAAGCTCTGGTCAGGCAAGCTCCCAGGCTGCAGAGCCTGAAGCAAGGCCTGAGGTAGTAGGGTTGCAAGGAGGCAGCCAGGACAGCAGGGCCACACAGCAGTTTGCCCCTAAGGAAAGGAGCTAGATGATGACTGGCAGTAGTGTCACTGAGGCAAGATGGGCATGAGGGGTTGGGAGTCCACTGAGGAGGAGGAACCCAGAGTATGGGGGCACTGTGGTAGGGCAGTACCCAGGTAGGAGAGGGTGCCATGGTCTGGGAGGAACATGGGTCCTAACACAAAACGCTAGAGAACAAAAGATAGCAGCAGGCATGACACCAGCCAAAAGGGGGTGTTTGAATGCTGAAGAGCTGATTCTGTGAGTGTCCAGCAGGAGGCGTCCCGGTGGTAAGGCGCACTGGGTTACACACCCCTGGGTTATGAGTTGGGTTGAAGCCTGTAGATCCTCACACAGATCTATGTTGCTTGAGCTAATGGAATAACTGATAGCAGTTGCTGGTTTTTCTTCTCTATGTGGATGGGTATTAGATGGGAATGAGACACACACTTTGTCAGTAGGTTTCAGATATTTGCCGATGGCAGAGGAATGCTGAGACTCAGGAATCGGGTTCCATTCCATCCTTTGGAGAGGTATGTGCTCCAGTGGGCACAGACATCTGCCCTTTTTCCCTTGTTTTCTTGCCCCATTCCCTCCAATCTTTGCCTGTCCCAATCCTGTCTCTTCCCCATGCTTCCTCTTTCCCATTCCATTCTCCTTACCTACCCAGTCCCAGTTTTCACTCCCTCAGAATACTCATCCCTATCCCATTCTTTTTGTCTTAATTAGGCTTCGTCTCTCCTTCTGAGTTTGCACGTGAAGTCTCCTACCGTCCTGCAAGGGGTGTGGTGCTTCTAAGCATCTCTTGCTTCTTGCAGGATGGGAACAAGGTGGGAGGAGATTTTGCGCATTCCTCCCACTCCCAGGACAATCAGGGCTTGGGGGCAGGGGGAGCACATGAAGTCTCCTCCCTTCCTGCAAGGGCTCAGCACTTAAAGTCAACCACCAGCTGCCCCTCAGCAGGCGGTTGACTCTAAGCACAGCACTCCCTTGCAGGGTGGGGGCAGGGAGAATTCATGTGCTCCCCCTCCTCAGGAGCTGATTGACCTGGGGCTGCAGAGGGGATCATGTGAAGTCTCCTCCCACCGCCAGGGGCATGGGTACTTAAAGGGAACCACCAATTGTTGCGAACAGCTAGCAGTTCTCTCTTGGAAGGGCAAAGACTTTGAACGCTCCCCTACCCCCAGACCAATCAGGGTCTGTGGGTGCTGAAGCATGGAAGTGTGTTGGCCCCACCCCTTCTGCCTGAGGCCCTGCCCCTTCTGGGGTGGCCCGGGGCCACTTCAAAAATTTCTGAAGTGGTGCCCTGTCAAAAATTATTGACCACCCCTGCGTCTCTCCCATATCCTCCCCTTTGGTTCAGAATACCACTTTCCTTTTCCATCACGTTTCAGTCTCCCTGCCCTACCTGTCCCAGCCTACCCTCTCTCACCTCCCATTCCCAGTCACCCTTTCTCTTCCCACTTCAGTCTGAGACTCACCAGTCTTCTTGACCCATTCTACTTCTTTCCCTGCTCTAGCTTTTGTCTGGTCTTCATTTGAATCATATGTACAGTGACCATATCTTCTGAACCAAAAATGGGGACACATAATAGAAGGGCCCTGCCATCAATCAAATGTTAGCCATGTCCCCTGACACCTTTAGCCACCCCCTGACCTCTTAGGCCCTGCCCACCTATTCCAGACCACTGCCTCTGGGACATTTCTGTGCTCAGGGAAGGGATGGTCACTGAAAGCATAGGAGAGACTGTCTCCTGGTGCCTGCCTCAACCACACCAGGTGCAGCAATTATAGGAAAATTCCTTCTGTACTCTTGTAGACTTCGGATGCAGCTTTTTTGTTTGTCTAGAGATGGTGCATGCATTGTGCTAACCACATTAGGAGTTGAGCGGCTCAAGAATGCTCTAGTGAATGTGTTGAAATGCAATTTTTCAAAGGCTTATAATGTGGCTGCATTTGGGTGAAGGCTGCATTTGGATAGACTTCCATGTGAATGGCAAACGGCACATTCTTGACAAAAGTCATCCCTTTGCCAAATTTCAAATCCCTGTTCTAAAGCTGAGGGGCAATAAAGCTTCTCAATTTTGTTTTTACCTGGACAAAATAGAGGATTTATTCCTAGTCTCTGTCTCAGAAATGGCTGAATTGTTTAGGCTAAATTTTTCCAAGGATATTCAGCCTGAGGCAGAGAGTGGGTAGGGAAATTTTCAGTCCAAATGGTTAAAGTTTAGCAAAGTTGTAAGCAACTAAAAGCAGGGTCTTATAAAAGGATGTCAGGCAACTTTAATAGGCAGCAGTACCCGTCCTACTTACATAACTATAATAAAACTCCACGTACTAGTACTCCTATTTTTATGTGGCACCTGTTACAAAGGTATCTGAGTAGCTTTTATGATGTAGGTTACATACATTATTCACCACTTTTTGCTACACAGCTATTAGAAATTATGTCAAAATTCTATTTTGGTATCATGTAAATAGTCTGTTCCATCTCTTATTTTTTTTACATCTACATTGCCTACGGGTTGAAAAGGAGGAAATCTGAGATTCCCCTTACAGAATGTTCCTGACATTTCCAAATCTGCTTGAGAGGCATTAAAGTGGGGAAGACTCTGCAAATGACTTCTATATGCCCTCCTTACTTGCTGAATTTTGGGGGTCTTCAGGGATGAAGCTCCCCTCACTGTGAGCTATTCTGGGATAGCCTCTGGCTTCATTTTCCACACCCACTCACTGATAGAATGGCCCGCAATAGAGCCATGCTGTCAGTGTTGAGTATGTTCGATTATTTTGAAATGTTTAACACTGGATATCTTCAGAGGCTTAACCCAGGTACTAGGATAATCACATCCATGAAAGCATTACATTATCTAATTTGACTAGTCAACCCTGTAGCAATAACTTAATGGATTTCTTTATACCTTCCTTTTTTTAGTTTCCTTAAATGCTCTAATACCCATTGTTAGTGCAGGAATAACATACCCATATTACAACAGGCTTACATTTTGAAAAATTATCAACTTTCCTAATTTTTTTAAAATCAGAAATATAATTGAAAACATCAGCATGGTTATTGGATATTTTTTTTGCCAAAAATCTCACCTTCATTAAATGGGGAAAAAAATTATTTAATTGGTGTTTCAGTGTTCTTTATACTGGAGAAATTGGAGTTGCAGACACATTTTGAAAAACAATAAAAATGGGTCAGTTGTAAATAACTTATAACTTGAAAATAGGTTTTCATTTTTCAGCTTTGACTGGTCAGTGAATTTGTATAATGTGTCCCAAAGCAAATATACAGGTTGAACCTCTCTAGTCTGGCATCCTCTGGACCTGATCAGTGCTGAACTACAGAATTTGCCAGACCACAGAAGGTCAATATTATCTAGCAGCATTACCAAGACTCCCACTGCTTACTGGCTCTTAGAAGACATTTAGGTGTAAATTGGAGGTAAATAACAGCACAGATCTCTGATAACCAGGACTAAGTGGCTGTAAGCAAACTTTATGGGATGGCAGGAAAATTGGCCACACCCATGATAAGTGGACATCTGGCTAACTAAAATCATGCCAGACTGCGGATGTTGCCAAAGAGTGCCAGACTAGAGAGGTTCAACCTGTATTATGTTTATTTTGTATGGAAGTCTTTATGTGGAATTAGCTGGAGGCCACACTGGCGTCTGTCAAATATAATTATTTTCTGGATGAATTTCTGATTGTCTCAATAAGATTGTTATTTCTAGCACAGGAAAGTACAGTTAATCTGGTTCTGTATTTGGAAGGTAAAACCAAGTATTCAGATTATAAGATCCTTGAGGAACAGGCTATTGGATAAAGGCTATATAAAATTAAATTTAGGGTCAGAACATGGTGTCTCTGTCCTTTTAGTAATATCAAGTCCCAATAAGGTAAAAAAGCAGGTGCAATGAATTGCTTGTGAAAACATTACGTTCAATTACACAAATTAGAGGCTCAGTGATCAGGCTAGAGGATGGTTACTGATGCTACACCATTGAAATTAATGAGCGTTTTTGGCATTAGCTTCAATGGGAGCAGGATTTCGTCTCTGGTGCCAGTTAAGCAATGTAGCCTTAAATTACGGTACTGCTTTTTTGATAGAGGAACACTGCTTCATAGAAAACTAGCCCTTTTAATTTTATCTGGCTATTTTACTATCCAGGTAATTCTGCTCAGATGGGGGATCCAAATTATCCAAAAGTTTAGCTGGAATGAGAACCCATAATAAACAATGAAGCTTTTTGACATAGGTGCAAGATAATGTAGCTTCAACCTGCAGAAATTCCCAGAACAGGAAATATTTCTGCAGGCTTCTTAAATAGTTATCTAAAAGGTGTATAAAAGAGACCTGAGTGATATTATCTTTGTAATTTGATTCACGGTGTGAATCAAAGAGGTTAGGCACACAAGGTGAATCTTATTGGCAGCAGATACTGGCTGCAAGAAAACTCATTTGGGAAGTTAGAGAGGACATAAAAAAAAACCACTGGCCAAAAAAATCATGAACATTTTCAGAGGAGACTGCTCTTAAAATGGCACTGTGTGCTGCTGCATAGAACTTTGTTCTGTGTGTCTGAACACTTGAAGCCATATAACTAAGCTATTTTAAGTCAAATTTCTAATTAAATTGTGTTTTTATTGGCCCTGATTACCGAAAGAGAAAGGACAAGTCAGTGAGTTTCTTCTAAATGTGTACGCTAAAAGACTGGAAGAAGCAGGGGGGTCAGCTCCGTGGCTCCTGGCCTCTTGCATCTCTCCCTGAGTTCACTGTAGAATCATAGTGAAAGGGGTTCTGCTGTGGGAAAACAACCCAAATCTAGAGAGAGTTGAGTGGCACCCTTCTAGGCACTGCAGCAGTTAATCCAGCCTCAGGGCGCTTTAACTTCTGAGTGGCCTCCCTTTGGGGATGATGGGTATATGCTGTGGCTATGCTCTAATGTGGGAACATGTGCCAAAGACAACTGACACCTCTCATTAATTGCTCTCCCCCCCCCCCCCCCCCGCGCTAGTGACACTCTGAGGGTGTGACTGCATTGCAGCCAGCGGATAAGATTTTCAGCTAGGGTAGACGTATGTGTGGCTGTGCTGCCCAAGCTAAAAATAGCAGTAAGGCCAAAGCAGCAGCTTGGGCTAGTCACACAAAAACATACCCTGGGGTAGGGTAGGGTCAGTGGTGCTGGAACAGTTTTTGGAGTGGGGGTGCTGTGCTGCACATCATCTTACCTCTACCCGCATGCCTCACTGCCCCCTAGCACTGGGGCTGGGAGCAGGGCCATGGTTCTGGGAGAGGAAGTCACAGACAGGGGTAAGACGACAGAGGCTTGGGTCAAAGCTAGGGGTGATGCAGAGCCCCAGGTGTGGAGCTAATAGCCATGACCCTGCATTCAATGCTAGCAGCCCGAACCCCGAACCCTGTGGCCAGCAGGACCCCAAGCTGGTGGCCAGAATGCCACAGGTAGGGCCAACTGTTAGAACCCTGGGGCTGGCAGTTGGGTAGGACCCTAGCGCCGGCAGCAGAGCCCCCAGGTGCGGGGCTGGCAGCAGAGTGTGACTCCAGGCCCGGGAGTGGATCCCATACATGTGGGACCAGAGGTCAAGTGGGACAAAGGGCCAGCAGCAAAGCCCTCAGGCAGCAGCAAGGCTGGTGGCCCGGACTCGATGGGGCAGGGGCAAAGGGTCAAGGGCTGACACCTGGCACAAAACCTGGGGTAGCTGCAGTACCCCCCATACGTATGGGTGGAGTTGCATTTGGGTGCCCACAGGTACTGCTCTTTTTAGTATCCTAGCTCAATCAAAGCTAGTGTGTCATTTGCTAGAGCTGGAAATTATAACCTTGGCTGCAGCATAGACATACCCTAAGGCTACGTTTACACTGGCCCCTTCTCCGGAAGAGGCATGCTAATTTCTAACTTTGGAATAGGGAAATCCACGGGGGATTTAAATATCCCCCGCGGGATTTAAATAAACATGGCCGCCGCTTTTTTTCCGGCTTGGGGAAAAGCTGGAAAAGAGCGTCCAGACTGGTGCGATCCTCCGGAATAAAGCCCTATTCCAGAGGATCTCTTATTCCTATTTTCAGGTAGGAATAAGAGATCCTCCGGAATAGGGCTTTATTCCGGAGGATCACGCCAGTCTGGACGCTCTTTTCCGGCTTTTCCCCAAGCCGGAAAAAAAGCGGCGGCCATGTTTATTTAAATCCCGCGAGGGATATTTAAATGCCCCGTGGATTTCCCTATTCCAAAGTTAGAAATTAGCATGCCTCTTCCGGAGAAGGGGCCAGTGTAGACGTAGCCTAAGAGTTCTCTTCCTCTGCCTAATCCAAACCCACTGGAGTCGCTGGAATAATTCCCCTGTGCAATCACAAAGGGATGATTAGACCCATTATTTATGAATTATTATTACATTCTGTTGTGTTTCCTCTAACTCAGTCACCTAAGGCAGTGGTCTTCAAATTTTTTCTCACAACCCAGTTGAAGAAAATTGTTGATGCCCTCAACCCAACATAATTATGTCTCCTGACTAGAATGTGAGCGATGAGATGGGCCAGGAATGAGGGAGGGGCCTCAGGGCTGAGGCAGAATTGGGGCACAGGCTTACTTCCAACAGCTCCCAGTCAGCAGTGCTGCAAGGGTGCTAAGGCAGGTTTCCTGCTTGTCCTTGCGGCCAGCAGCGGGTCTAGCTCCAAGGCAAAGATATGCAAGCAGCTCTGGGAACTGGTCTCTCCAGGCACTGCCCCCTCTCAGTCCTGCCAGCTCCCATTGGCCAGGAGCCTGGTGCTGAGGGCAGGGGCAGCACTTGGATCGCAGGAGCCTCCCCACCTAGGAGCTAGACTTCTTGCTGTCCACTTCCAGGGCACAGGATGGTCACCCTACAGCAAAGTGTCACCGTGCCTGACCTTCTGGGACCCAGTACTGGTTCATGAACCGTACTTTGAAAGCCACTAAAGGATTGCCATGTGGCAAGGCCCCCTTTTGTGGGGCCACCAGGCATCTGAGGTGCCGCTCAAGCCTGCATGTTTACCAGTTTGGGTAAGGAGGGTGCTGTGCCTCCCCTCCTGACTACACCTGTAATTCATCCTCTACCATAAGTTGTGCAGTTTCAGTCAATAACAACACCCTCCTTCTGCAGTCAGGCCTGGCAGCCAGAATCAATAACAACATCCTCCTTGCACAGGGCAGTATGGCCCAATGGTCAGTGACCATAAGAATGCCCTTCTTCCCCAGACCAGTGCAGCCTAGTGGCCAGAGGCACAAGCAATGGGTGTGGCTCCCCTTGTGCAGGTGAGGATGGAATAGGGGGACTTCAGGGGAAGCCCTGTCAGTGATGGAATGAATCCCACCAAAAGATGCTGAGCTCCCAGGGATACAGCTCCCCACTCTGGGCTACTTCCTAGTAGTCTCTCCAGTGCAGTCCACCTCAGCTCTTCCCTCTGGCCTCCGGGCTTCTCCTGCAGTTCCCCCACTGACTGGTCTCCTCATCTCAGGCCATCTGCAGCTCCTCCTCAGGCACCCCACCTGAATCTCCTTCCCCATCAGCACTCAGCCCAGACTCAGCTGCTCCACAGGTCTTTATATCTGGCCTCCCCCTGGAGCATGCCCAGCAGGGCTTCTCAGTCAGTTAACCAGGTTTAATCCTTGCATTACCAGTACCGCCCCCCCGCCCCCATCACAGGCACATGCAAACTAAAAGGGCAATACACAAAAATGAAAAAAGTTCCTGAACCAGTTCCAGAACTTGAATGTGAGCAACAAACTAGCGCATTAGCTTCCTTCACACAATCAAGACAAATGGTATTTGTAATAATTCAGCGTTTGAACTTTAATGTGCAGAAACTTGTTCAATAGCTTTCAGACGAATTCACAGCAACTGGCCAATGTCAGTCACATCAGTCATTGCTGATGCAATCCTCTGGCCCAGTATATTTTAATTCCTAAATAGCACATTGCTCTAGTAATAACCTGTAGCAACTCAGTATTGCTTTACCTGTTATATTTCTCTACCTCCTATTACAGGGTATTAATTCTTTAAAACTGCAACTCTGCTTGTTACAATTTGTATGGTTCTTATTCCTTTGATGCATTTTATGCCTCACAGCTAATTTACAGGTATTCACCTATGAAAACTGGATTGTCCTCTACAAAAATTGAATTTTGTCTGCAGGAATGTTTGAGCAATCTTTCCTGTATTCAATTTAAAACATTACAGCAAGTGTATTGATCCCCAGTTCTGAATGAATTTACAAAACTTAGCAATGGTGGTGTTTCAGACAATAGTTATCCAGCCCTTGAAGGCAGAGAGGAGATCTGCTAACATGCTATGTTTTGTGTTTCTTTGATGCCTAGGAAGCTTCATTTAAGCTTGTATTTTTGAGCGTTTCTTTATTACACCAAATTAAGATTGCCCCATACCCTTCAATGTATAATTACGTATTTGAATGAGCACAGCAACTTCAGGAAGAGACATTTGTTCTGTGATAGGAGGGTTATAATTGATGCCTCTTTTATCACTGAATGTGAAAAGATAAATGTGACGCTATATACTGTAAGTCAAAATAAATTATGGAAAATGCATAATTCACATAATGACTGTCCCTTTCATATTCAGTAACCATATCATTTGGGATAATGCCTCCTTTAGGAATGCCAGTAAAGAAAGGCTCATTCATTATCCTGACTTGGTGAATTGCTCTAAAATGGTCCCTCTGATGAGAAAATTGATTTAACATTTCTTTAAAAAATTGAAAATAAACCTTGAGTCTTATCTCTCCCCTTCCCAGAAAGTCCAAAGTTAGCTATCTGTTTTAGCTGGCTTGGTCTGGTTAAAACAAAATTCTTCTGCAGATGTTGTCCCCTCACCAGACAGACGTACAGACATGCAGTAACCTTTGAACCATCACCTGTTCTACTAATTGTACTGAGCTAGATCCTCAGCAGCTATAATGTAGCTCCATTGATGCAAATTGAGCTCTGGTAGTAGAGGATGTGGTCCACTGATCCTAGTTTGGGGTTTGGAGAACTATGTGTATATGTACATATATTTACATGTGTATATGCATGTTTGTATGTAACTTTCCTGGTAGGAATGCACCAAAGGGCACATTGAACATTTTGGGGCATCTCTACCTAGAAGTACAAAATTAAAAATGAGCACAATCTAATCCTGCCACCTGCTGAAGCTGAGGGGAAGGCTATGGCACCTCCTGCCTAAGGAAAAAAATTCTATGGGTAGGAAAGTTGTACACAGATACAGTAAAACCTGTGTATCCAGCATGCTCAGGGATTAGGGTGTTTCATTTATCTAAACATTCCGGTTATCTGAGGGTCCCATCAACCTAAGAAAAATCAATGAACAATAATATGGGGAAATGAAGTACAGAGCCACTCCTCTGAGAGGAGTGCAAGTAAGAGTACCTGCCCCAGGTCAAAAGGAATAAGGGTATCAGCAAAGGTTGCAGAGCCTACCCTGAGTAAATTCTCTGCATAGGAGAGCTGGCAAGCTGCTTTCCTGAAGTTCTCTGGCAGTCAGATGGGAAAGGGAATCCTTCCCAGATCAAACGTAAGGGCTGAGAAGGAAGGTTGCAGGAGGGCATCCCTGTAAATTTGGATAAGCTTCAGCCAAACATTTGAAATATGAATCCTTATCTAGACTGAATTTCTGAACCTTTTGAGGTTTGTCCATCATGCCTCGAATATGCGATTTCTTTTAAAAAATTATAATTTAGCTTTTTTCTTTTGAAAAGAGATGGTTGCTATATATAGATTCACCTCTGACTGGAAGAATTTTTTAATTCATTCCAAGCTCACCACCGACTGATTCTGTCTTTCAGATTAAAAAAAAAGAAAAGCTTTAAATACATGCGCACTCTTTTCCTCAGGATTCTGATGAGAACAGTTTTGAAATTTAAACCAAATTGTTTTGTTTGTCACAGCCATGATGAGTCAGTGCAATTAGAATTTGGTTCACTGTGTTTTTGACAACTCTTCCCAAGTGATTTTTAAACACTGAAAACCTTTTAGGATGAAGTTCATGTTTTCTGCATGGAGCTGGCAGAGGTAGATATATTGCTCTGGAATAAAAAGCTGAAATTGCATTTCGCTGCTTTCACACACAGTAAGGGAGCTTTTGCACTGGGGTCAGATAGAGGGCTAGAGAGGAGATTTATCTTCGCTAGGTTTTTATTCACATTTGAGGCTATATTTATAGTTTTTTTATTTTGTTCATACATTAGGGTATGTAATTTATGGGTGCCTTGCATACAGACTGTGCTAGAAGCATTTCCCCAAAGGGAAGGGAGAGTGATCTGTTTGTTTTTATTTCTTAAATAATTTCTGCAACTATTAAGTCACCAAGGGTATGTCTACGCTACAAAGTTAGTTCGAACTAACGGACATTAGTTCGAACTAACTTTCATAGGCGCTACAATAGCGCTCCGTTAGTTCGAATTTAATTCGAACTAACGGAGCGCTTAGTTCGAACTAGGAAAACCTCATTTTACGAGGATTAAGCCTAGTTCGAACTAGCTAATTCGAATTAAGGGGTGTGTAGACCCTTAATTCGAACCAGTGGGAGGCTAGCCCTCCCCAGGTTTCCCTGGTGGCCACTCTGGCCAACACCAGGGAAACTCTATGCCCCCCTCCCGGCCCTGGACCCCTTAAAGGGGCACGGGCTGGCTACGGTGCCCATGCCAGGTGCAAGCCTGCCAGCACCCAGCCAGTAGACCCTGCACCTGGCACGGATCGAGCCAGCCACCCGATGCCTCCCAGCCCTCCCCCTCTTCCCGGGACCAGGCTGGCGGCTCCCGGGAGCTTGCCCGGGACCGCAAGAGGCGGGCACCCACCTGGGCTAGTGCGGACATCGTGGACCTTGTCCACGATCTCCGCACTAGGCACAGGAAAGTGGCCGGCTTGGGCAGGAGAGCTGCCAGCCTGGCCACCCAGGAGCAGGTGTGCATGAAAATCAAGGGGGTCCACTGAGACCCCCGACCCTGAGCCCTGAGCTTACAATGGCCGTCCTGGGTCAGACCAAAGGTCCATCTAGCCCAGTAGCCTGTCTGCCGACAGCGGCCAACCCTAGGGACCCTGGAGAGGATGGACCGAAGACAGTGACCAAGCCATTTGTCTCGTGCCATCCCTCTCCAGCCTTCCACAAACCTTGGGCAGGGACACCACTCCTGCCCCCTGGCTAATACCACTCCATGGACCCAACCTCCATGACTTGATCTCACTTCCCTTTAAACTCTGTTCTAGTTCTAGCCTTCACAGACTCCTGCAGCAAGGAGTTCCACAAGTTGACTCTTTGCTTTGTGAAGAACAACTTTCTGTTACTACTTTGAAGCCTGCTACCCATTCCTTTCCTTTGGTGTCCTCTAGTCCTTCTTTATGGGAACTAATGAAGAACTTTTCTGTATGCACCCTCTCCACCCCACTTCTGCTTTTAGAGACCTCTATCCTGTCCCCCCTCCGTCTCCTCTTTTCTAAGCTGAAAAGTCCCAGTCTCTTTAGCCTCTCTTCATATGGGACCTGTTCCCAACCCCTGATCATTTTAGTTGCCCTCCCCTCTCCCAGCCTCTCTCTTCCCCTCTCCCACCTCCTTTTCCCAGTCTCCCCCAGTTTTGTTCAATAAAGACAGATTCCATTTTTGAAGACATGTTATCTTTATTTTGTACATCAAGAAAAGGGGCTAGGGAAGGGTAAGTGGAAGGAGGTGAGGGAGGAATGGGGCACGAGCCCCCGATGGGGAGGACTGGGCTGGCTCTGCGGGCTTCTGGGGGTGGAAGCTCTCCTGCAGCCCCCCAATTTCCCCTTCTCCCCAGATGGCAGCCTGCGGCAAGTGCTGCCAGGCTGATGGCCGAGTGGTGTGATTTGCCCAGTGTGGGTAGTCCGGGCAATCCAAGCCAGGACTGCTTTGCAAGCGGGGCACCCCTGAGAACTGTCTGTCCGGGGTGGGGGTCGGGACCCTTTAAGCACAGCCCTCGGCTAGCCTGAGACAGCATCTTCACACTCTAAGTCCTCATCTGATGCCCTGCCGGCACTGCTTCCGGCCATCCTTAAGCCCGGTTCAGGGTCCACTTAATGTGGACATGCTAGTTCTAATTAGCAAAATGCTAATTCAAACTAGTTTTTTAGTCTGGATTCGTTAGTTCGAATTAGCTTAGTTCGAATTAACTAATTCGAACTAAGCTAGTTCGAATTAAAGTTGTAGTGTAGACATACCCATAGACTCTTAGTAACAGACGGTTATTTCATGTCACTGAATTGCTGTGAGTGAGCAATGGAATACTGTTTTCTGGGTGAAAAGTACGGTATAATAATCCAAGCAGCTCACTAGTTTTATCTTTCCTCTTATTGTTAATATTGAAAACAATAAAACTAGTAGACCCTGCATTAATGTAAGAAGTCTATTGTTTTCTTCTTATTCTCAGAGTCTGACGACAAACCCTTGAGTAAATGAAGCACAGTAAAATGAAAAGTGTATCTTATGACACAAACCTGGCAGGGATTATTAGTCAGAAGTACTTTAAAAAATGTATTTTAGCATGCTGATATCTGGTTTGTAGATTATTTTACAACTGAAGAATGTCTTGTCTTGTCATATGTGAAATGCGAAAGGATTTTGAATTTATGTGGCACCTCTGTTTTAAGCCCAGTTCCTACGATGAGCTCCATGCAGGTAAAATCCTCACTGAAGTTAATGTTATTCTTGGTGCCCACCCAGATTTCTGTGAAGACATGGGGCCATACGCTGTAAATTCTTTGGGACAGGAGCTGTACCTCTCCTTGTGTTAGTATAGAAGGTATTACTGCTTCTTCCGTCACCTGCTAGACTCTTTAGATTGTCTGGGAAAAATAAGAAGATTGCTACATGTCCCTAAGATGGTGATCCGGGGCAACAGGCCACCCTCCATTGCCCGCACCTTTAGCATCAGCCAACTGTCAAGGTTCATGGTACCTTTGTGTTGAGAGACAGAGCCACAGGGCTCAATCAGTACTGTAGATTTGCTAAGCTTAGGATAAGCCTTCTGTCATTTGGATGCTTATCTAATCTGAATCTAAACATTTTTATGTTTCCTTTCAGTGCAGTTTGTGTGTGTGTTAGGGCACGTCTACACAGCAGGGCTGAAGCCAAAATAAGCTATGCAACTTGAGCTATGTCAGTTGCGTAGCTTAAGTCAAAATAGTTTATTTATTATTTATCAGCTTTTGGCGCTGTCTGCACAGCAAGAAGTCCAAGAAAGAGCACTCTTCCTCTGACTTCCCTTATTCCTCGTACAATGAGGGCTACAGGAGTCAGAGGAAGAAGTCCTCCAGCTCAACATTATTTCAACATTATATTGAAATAACTGTTTACTGTGCAGACGCAGACTATGTTATTTCAGAATAACATCAGCTATTCCGAAATAACGCTGCTGTGTAGACAACCTCAGAGAGCTACAAGAGAAGAGCATATAAAACCAGTGCCACTATGATTTATATAATTTTTTTCAGTATTAATGCTAGTTTTGATGCATGCCCTAAAAATACAAATGTACAAATGGCAGTGGTTTTATTATATGCATAGTTAGTAGGTCTTATATATTCTCTCATATACATTTTTGCTATGCTGATATTGGGTTTCCCAGATTGTTTCTATTTTATTCTTCTGATTTTCCTAGAAGAACAGCGAAGGCTACTTAAAGGGCACAAGGAAATTATTATTTCCGTTTGAGTTAAAATGAATAGAGGCAATAGGGGAAAAAACCCACAGTCTATATTACTATTTGCTCTAAAACTAAAACACTTCTAGCCAGTTTTTGCAAAAAGCAAATGCTTGTGTTTTCTTGTCATACCTATTTTAGATTTCTTCACATTACAACATAATTCTTTGTAAAATAAAAAAAAGGTTGAAGAGAAATAACCATTCTGGAAGGAATTCACACATGACATTTTTAAAACATGAAAAATATTTAAATTTACACAGTGTATTCAACATAGTCCCTTTTTTTAGTTTATGAAGGAGGGCAAAATTCCATCACTCATTTCATATACACCCTATTTCTTTATATGTCCTGTTCTCTGTCATTTTTAAGTTCTGTGAATTCTTCACATATTGCTTCAAATGCAGCACATCATCTTGTTTTCTTTTTTCAATGGCAAATGCGCATTACAATCTCACCGCCCTAATCATAGCAAGTTGTACATTGGACAAACTTTGCATGCAATTGCACAGGTACTTTTAATTAGAGATGAGTCAAAAGCCAAGATCAGAAGGGAAGTTTCATAATCAGACCCCAAGTCCAAACCTATGCCTTCCTTCTACATGTAGTTTGACATATTTTTGAGGTGTGTTTGTTTAGTTTTTTTAATTCAGGCCAAAGAACAGTGTATGTTGCAAATCTCCAAAGTACAACTTTCCATGTGGGAGTTCTATTTATTGTGGTACCATTTTTTCAAGATAATATAAGAACATAAAAACGGCCGTACTGGGTCAGACCAAAGGTCCATCTATCCCAGTATCCTATCTACCAACAGTGGCCAGCACCAGGTGCCCCAGAGAGAGTGGACCGAAAACAATGATCAAGCGATTTGTCTCCTGCCATCCCTCTCCAGCCTCTGACAAACAGAGGCCAAGTCCACCATTTTATCCCCTGGCTAATAGCCTTTTATGGACCTAACCTCCATGAAATTATCTAGCTTCTCTTTAAACTCTATTATAGTCCTAGCCTTCACCGCCTCCTCTGGCAAGGAGTTCCACAGGTTGACTACACACTGTGTGAAGAAGAACTTTCTTTTATTAGTTTTAAACCTGCTCCCCATTAATTTCATTTGGTGTCCTCTAGTTCTTCTATTTAGGGAACTAATAAATAACATTTCTTTATCGGCCCTCTCCACACCACTCATGATTTTATATACCTCTATCATATCCCCCCTCAGTCTCCTTTTTTCTAAACTGAAAAGTCCCAGTCGCTTTAACCTCTCCTCATATGGGACCCGTTCCAAACCCCTAATCATTTTAGTTGCCCTTTTCTGAACCCTTTCTAAGGCCAAAATATCTTTTTTGAGGTGAGGAGACCACATCTGTACACAGTATTCAAGATGTGGGCGTACCATAGTTTTATAAGGGGCAGTAAGATATTCTGGGTCTTATTTTCTATCCCTTTCCTAATTATTCCTAGCATCCTATTTGCTTTTTGACCGCCGCTGCACACTGCGTGGAAGTTCTCAGAGAACTGTCCACGATAACTCCAAGATCTCTTTCCTGATTTGTCGTAGCCAAATTAGCCCCCATCATACTGTACGTATAGTTGGAGTTATTTTTCCCGATGTGCATTACTTTACTCTTATCCACATTAAATTTCATTTGCCATTTTGTTGCCCAATCACTCAGTTTGGTGAGATCTTGTTGGAGTCCCCTCACAGTCTGTTTCTGTCTTGACTATCCTGAACAGTTTTGTATCATCTGCAAACTTTACTACCTCACTGCTTACCTCTTTCTCCAGATCATTTATGAATAAGTTGAAAAGGATTGGTCCCAGGACTGACCCTTGGGGTACACCACTAGTTACCCCTCTCCAATCTGAAAATTTACCATTTATTCCTACCCTTTGTTTCCAGTCTTTTAACCAGTTCTCAATCCAAGAAAGGTCCTTCCCTCTTATCCCATGGCCGTGTAATTTACACAAGAGCCTTTGGTGAGGTACCTTGTCAAAGGCTTTCTGAAAATCCAAGTATACTATATCTACTGGATCCCCCTTGTCCGCATGTTTGTTAACCCCTTCAAAGAACTCTAAGGGTATGTCTACACTACCCCGCTAGTACGAACTAGCGGGGTAATGTATGCATACCGAACGTGCAAATGAAGCCCGGGATTTGAATTTCCCGGGCTTTATTTGCATAAGCCGGCCGGCGCCATTTTTAAATGCCGGCTTGTTCGAACCCCGTGCCGCGATAGTTCCACGAGGCGTACAGATAGTTCGGATAGTTCCACGAGGCGTACAGATAGTTCGGAATGGCTTGCTAGTCCGAACTATCTAGCCCGTGCCGCGTGTAGCCGCGCGGCACGGGGTTCGAACAAGCCGGCATTTAAAAATGGCGCCAGCCGGCTTATGCAAATAAAGCCCGGGAAATTCAAATCCCGGGCTTCATTTGCACGTTCGGTATGCATACATTACCCCGCTAGTTCGCACTAGCGGGGTAGTGTAGACATACCCTAACAGATTAGTAAGACAGGATTTCCCTTTACAGAAACCATGTTGACTTTTGTCCAACAAATCATGTTCTTCTACATGCTTCACAATTTCATTCTTTACTATTGTTTCGACTAATTTGCCCGGTACTGAAGTTAGACTTACCGGTCTGTAATTGCCAGGATCGCCTCTAGAGCCCTCTTTAAATATTGGCATCACGTTGGCTACCTTCCAGTCATTAGGTACGGAAGCCGATTTAAAGGATAGGTTACAAACCACAGATAATAGCTCAGCAATTTCCCATTTGAGTTCTTTTAGAACCCTTGGATGAATTCCATCCGGTCCCGGAGATTTGTTAACATTAAGTTTTTCTATTTGTTCCAAAACCTCCTCTAATGACACTTCAATCTGTGACAGTTCCTCAGATTCATCACCCACAAAGGACGGTGCAAATTCAGGAATCTCCCCAACGTCCTCTTCCTTGAAGACTGAAGCAAAGAAATTATTTAGTTTCTCTGTAATGGCTTTATCATCCTTGATTGCTCCTTTTATAGCTCGATCATCTAGGGGACCCACAGGTTTTTTAGCAGATAACGTAGAGTGCCTTGTGAGAGTTCTACCTCGTGGGGCTAAATCTTGTGAAATAAGTGTGTGTGATTTCAGCCCTGTCAAATCAGTATCCACTTTAGCCTTGAATGGCCTTCTCATTTGAATCCTAGCATACAACCACTACAGAAGTGAATACTGCTTCATTCGCGCCTCTCTAATTTTGAGGCTGAATCCGTGCCTTCCACCAGCAATGAGAATATACATTCCCCTGGCCTCAGATAGTCCTCATCTTTTCTTAGGGTTCACTACCATTCTGATGGCACAGCAAAAGCCCGTGGCTACTACAGCAGACTTCCGATAATCCGGCACCTTTGGGCGGGGAACGGCGTGGGGTGGGGCCAACGGCGCAGTGTGGTGCTGGTGAGAGGCAGCACTGCAGGACCAATCTGGCAGCACCCCAGCTACTGTGCCCCACGGCTTCCCCAAGCCTGCCGCTGGTCAGTTTCAGCAGCAGACTTGGGAAAGCCATGGGGCAGAGAAGCTGGGATGCTGCCAGGTTGGTCCTGCAGCGCTGCTCAGGGGCGGTGCTGAGGGACCAACCAGGCAGCACCCCAGCTGCTCTGATGGTCCTTCCCCAAGTCCGCTGCTAGTCAGACTTGGAGAAGCCATGGGGCAGAACAGCTGGAGTGCTGCTGGGTTGGTCCCACAGAGCCGCTCAGGTGAGGGGCGGCACTGCGGGATCAACCCGGTAGCACCCCAGCTGCTCTGCCCCACTGCTTTCCCAAGTCCGCCGCTGCTGAAACTGACCAGTGGCGGGCTTGGGGAAGCCGTGGGGCAGAGCAGCTTGGGTGTTGCCGGGTGCTGACAGGGGGGTGAGGGGCGGCACTGCGGGACCAACCCGGCAGCACCCCAGCTCCTCTGCACCACACCGCTTCCCCAGGTCCGCAGCTGGTCAGTTTTAGCAGCAGCAGCAGACTTGGGGAAGCTGCGTAAGCAGCTCCAATTGTCCGACTGGCCAGAGCACTTCCGGGTTCCAGTTGGTGCTGGACTATTGGGAGTGCTGGACCACTGGATGCCGGACAATCGGAGTTTTACTGTATTAGGAGAATAGCCACTCACATGTTTTACTCATCCTCAGCAGCACTAAAATACACCAGTCACTCTTTCCTCTCATCCAGCGATGGAAATCTATAAATGTGAACATTTGGGAAGAGAGAGATGGTGGTATATCTTTCAACTCAGTTGGAAAAAACTGGATCCCGAAAAATGTTAAGGGGGAGAAGAGGCAAAACAACAACTACACAGCTCAAAATAGAAACTTATCTTCTTTAATGGGGACAAACAGCATCAATACTTTTTGAAAGCCTTGAAATAGTCCAGTTTTTATATTGTTGTAGAACAGAGGGCATACCAGTTCACAACCGTGTATTTAATTAGTTATTTTATCCTTCACATTAGTAACAAGTGTCAGATATTTGGGATTTTTTTGGTGTTACCAAATTCCCAAAGTCATTAAGCTCTGTCTCTTTTCCTCCCTTTTTTTCTAGTGTTGCTTATTGACTTCATGTTGTTTCATAATGGTACAAGGTATGTTTCTGTTCATTCTAAAAATACATTCAAATACATTGCCTCCCCTCACAGTGGGCTGCAATGGTAGGAAACCTGTAAATAACATATATTGAATGTTATCAGCAAATGATCTTCACTCCTAAACTTGACACACAAATGATTTTCACAAAGTGTCTTGCTGAAGTAATTTTTAAAAACAACATTGAGGCTGTGTCTAGACTACATGCCTCTGTCGTCAGAGGCATGTAGATTAGACACATAGGCAAAGTCAAATGAAGCCACGATTTAAATGATCGCGGCTTCATTTAAATTTACATGGCTGCCGCGCTGAGCCGACAAACAGCTGATCAGCTGTTTGTCCGCTCAGCGCACTAGTCTGGACGCTCCCCTGCCGACATCAAAGCCCTTTGTCGGCAGCCCCGTTATTCCTCGTGGGATGAGGTTTACTGGGGCTGCCGACAAAGGGCTTTGATGTCGGCAGGGGAGCGTCCAGACTAGCGTGCTGAGCAGACAAACAGCTGATCAGCTGTTTGTCAGCTCAGCGCGGCAGCCATGTAAATGTAAATGAAGCCGCGATCATTTAAATTGCGGCTTCATTTGACTTTGCCAAAACAACAAATCTACGTGGCTCTGTCGACGGAGCCATGTAGTTTAGACGTACCCTGAGAGGTAACTTGTTGGTGATTTTTGAAATAGGACATGACAGGGTGTGGTGGCTCTCCAAGAGCTGGTTTATTTGTTTTTCCCAGGTGTAAATAATGGAACGTTTCTGACATGTTTGGTAGCAATATGACTTACGAATTAACTTCAAAAACTCAGGTTAGTTTTAATAAGCCAAAATAACTACCTGACAGATACATAGGGTGATACAAGTTTAGACTAAGTTGTAGGCAGTTAAGCAAGAATAAAGATTTAGGAAAAAATGTGCATTGGATTAAATTTTGTAGTGTGCAAAACCAGTAAAATGAAGAAAAGTAGAGCATATGCAGAGACAAAAGAGCAGCAGCACACTCATTTGAGCAGCTTTTCAGTTTAATTTTTGATAGTCATGAACAGCTAAGCAACATACAAGAATTAGATTGTAAGAATGAGACCCAATACAGTGTTAAGGTGATAAATTAGAGCTCACTGGTGTCTGATAGGCAGGCTCATTGAGGGGGCCTGGGGGCTCCCAGAGGACACCAGTCTCCAGAAAGAGAGTACCTATCACTATTTTTAGTATAGTATGGGCTTTCCTGAAGACATGATCTCTTCTGCTAGTCAGTGGAAGGTCCTTGCCTTCTCCCTGCCCCTTCTCAAATGCTCTGGGGTGAGTAGGACTTTCAGAAGGGCTAAGAATGAGCAGGGGAGACAGTAACTATGATTGTGCAGTGCCTACAAACAGTGTGGCAAAAAGTAGGAAATCTTTCCATGCTCTTCAACTCATTGGGCACCTGCACCTGAGTAGGATGCTATCCGGCTCAAATATAATTGATATCAGTACATATTAATATCTGTTCAAATAGCCTATCAGAAATTCAACGTTTGCCAACAGATACCACATTTTACTGCAGTTATTTCTTATTTTAAGGAGTGTGAATAAAAAGAGACTTCCCCAGGATCATTGTGTGGGAGCTATTGGCAATGCTGTCCTTTTAGTAGCAGAGACTGGCTTGTGGATTTCTACATACATGTGAGATAGATCTCAGCCAACAATTCAATGTGGATGCAAAGTTCTGTGGTGTTGGGTACCATGGCTCGATTTGGGGCTGTATGAATCCATTCCTCTTAACTTAGTTAAATGGGAGCCTGGGCACCAACTTCTGCTCTAATCAGGGGGTGCTCAACCCTTTCCACTTCATCCCAGGCCCTGACCCCACTCTAGGCCTTCCCCCCAACTCCTGCCCCTTTTTTCTCCCCCTCTCCCAAGCATGCAGTCTCCTTGATCCTTCCCCTCCCTCCCAGAGCCTCGGAATGCTGTAAACCAGCTGTTTGTCCAGGCAACAGGCACTGAGAGGAAGAGTAGATCAGTGGGGCCACAGGCAGGCAGGAAGCACTGAGGGGAGGAGAGGGACTTATGATGGAGCTTGGCTACTGGTGGATGCTGAGCACCCACTAATTTTTTTCTGTGTGTGCTACAGCCCTGAAGCACTTTTGGTATTGGCACCTATGTCTGGAAGTCGGTATAAGAGAGTTGGTTTCTTCCTCTGGTCAGGAGGCCCCAGTCCTCCTGTCAGAGTTGGGGTAGATTACAGACATTACTGTCTCTCTCTCCTCTCAAGAGCTGCAGTTGTACTTTAGGTCAGCTGCAGGGCCTCAGGCAACTGTTCCTGCAGCTAGCCCTTTTCCCATTCAGTCTTCCTGCCTTCTGCTGTCCACCCTCCTATGGAGAAGAAGGCAAAACATACGCTGGTCTCCCTTCTAGGGCTCATCCTCAATTGGTTGGGTAAGAGGGGAGCCTTACCTTGCCCACTCTGCAAGACTCGTGATCCCAGGCCCTTAAGAACCAGTGTCAGGAATTTTTCTCAAACACCACTTATTGTTCTCTTCTCATATCCTATTTATGCAGATTGCCTTGATCTTTCTATATGTCAGACTTTTCCCTATCTCAAAAGGCTACACCACATGACATGGGTGGGCTGGCCCCTAGTCATCCCCATCCTTAAGGGAGAAGATCCTGCCAGAGCATTTCATTTATTAGCAACCTCTGGGTTCCCACCCAAAAGTTGCTGCTACTCAAAGATTGCCAATAAGGAAAAGGCAGGTTGGGGGGGGGCTGCAGCCAGGGATTGAAGCGCGTAGTATGCCTAGCCCGGGTCCCCTATGTCAGAGCAGGGCACAGCCATAGAGTGCACAGAGAGGCACTATGTAGTCCTCAGGCCCCTGCCCTCCAAGGAAAGCCCAGCATCTCCTTCCAACATCACTCTGATACTTCCCAGAGATACCTGAGGTTGCGAGGCGCCTCTCTACTGTCTGCTCTTAGTATGAGGAAATTTTGCCTTTCCCTGCTGTGTATCAACTCCCTGAATCTACCAGCCTCTGGCAATACAAGGTCCTTCCTACCCATTGTATCACTCTCTATAGGGAGGGAAGGTGCACACCAACCCCGAGTCCTCCAAGTGTCCTTCGGGAGTGCTCAGCCCATGGTACACTGGCCACCGCAGAACTTTTAGGTCCGCTGTTCCCAAAGGAGCAAGTACCCAACCGGCATGTGGCATTCACCTCAGGACCTGCTCTGCTTAACATACAGCCCGTAGCATTTGGCATCTGGAGGCTTGGGTCACACTCCCCTCCAGCAGATCCTCCCCCACTAGAGAGGATGTGGGATCCCCACCTGCAGGCCAGTTTGCGAGTCTACAGTCAGGGAAGGCAGGTCCTAGCTCTGCCTGCCTGCAGTGTGCTCTTTCTTTCAAAAAAGGTTGTGAATAAGTGGCATGTGGCTCAATCTCACAAACATTATAGTCAATGGCACAGGATTGGTTCCCTGCAGAATGTGGCTTTTAACAGAACGTTATTAATATTGGGGTGGCTGTGTGTGTGTTTACATCATCTGCTGAGATTGAAAACTAAGCTCTTTAAGAGGTATCCAAGTATGAAAACATCTGAAAAGTCTCAGCATCTGAACAGTGTTTTTCTTCCCTTCACAACCCCCAGGAAACTAAGCAGATTTTTCTGAAATTAAATAATAATTGTTCTGGGCTAAAACTAAACAATTTGGACTGAAATAGACTTTTTGGGCCTTCTCAGCCTAAACTACAGTATTTCTATTGCTCCATTCCATTTCAGATCTTCCTTTGAGGGTCTGGGGGGTATGTCCTGTTATTGATTTGGGAAATTAGATGCAGTACAAGGAAATCAAAATAGTTTTGGCCTCCAGCTTGATCTCCTTTTTGCTCCTTTCCTGGTGCTCTCAGCACTGAAGCATGTCAGTTTAATGAGGCAGCCTCTGGAATTGTAAATCAGAGGGGCCCACTTTGGTGGCTGAGAGCCTGGTGTGAATTCCAAGGGCTTTAAATGCACCTGTGGCTGCTCACTCCCTGTAACTGCAGGATGAGATCAAAATGGATCAGGAGCAGGACTTGGCACTAGGGAATTCAAAGAAGCAACCATTTTTAGCCTTCTGTTCTGAGCGATACCACAATGCGCAATGCTACGAATAGCTGCATGCATTTATTTTTAAAATTACACAAATGTATATGATTGCAATCTGGTTCTAGCATTCAGGGTCCTGTTGCTAATGAAACCCTGGATATTGCAAAGCTTGGGCACCACAATAGCAAACACTGAGACTGATCAAGTAAAATATAAATTATCATCAGTTGAGAAGTGAAAGCCCACAGAATATGTCAGATGCAGTGATTAACCTTTGATGTGGCAGCAGATATCATAGTGTGAAGACTGCAAACTGTAGAGAAAAAAATATGAGGTGCATGAAGGCATGATGTAAGATACAAAATTGATTTCTAACACAACAGTGAAGAACGTGTATTTCTGTCGGATTGTAAGCTGGAGCTGTTAATTACTTCTCCTCATTAGTGGGGATAATTTCTACTGGATTCCTTGGTCTTTCTGCAAAAATTGTTGTCTATTACAGAAGCTGAGCTGTGTTTCGATCACCAATGAAGAACAATAATACCCATGCTGGGACTGCTCTGGTGACTGTTTAGGATGGTCCCCATGCGCTGTTGTTGTAGCCCAAGATATTAGAGAAATAAAGTAGGTTGGTCCACTAAAAAATATTATTCACCCACCTTGTCTCTGGATGGCCCCTATTAGTCTCAGGGTACCTGCATCTTTGGCCCTCTCCTGGCCTGCTCAAGCAATCCCTTAGGTCGCAGACCTGCAGCCTTCATGGGTAGGCACCCGCATTTCTATCCCTCTTTGCCAACCCCCTTTTACATCACTGTATTTATCACAGCCAATGTGACTAAAGTCCAGCCCCTGCACTTTGCTTTCTTCCCCAAAGGCTGTGCTCAGTGTTGGTAACCCATAATTGAACAGTTCTCCAAAAGCACAGTACAGTTATTTGGGACAAAAGCATACAGAGAACACACAGAGTAATAAAAACATCTAAATTCATGCTAAGCGCACCAGCCATCACCTGTCTTCCCCACAGGGGAGTCAGGCTGATCAAAGTTCCCCCAAAGGAACTGAGGAACTGAGTTCCTCTTTGGATATGTCCATTTGCTGAATCAAATAGAAGGCCCCTGTGCCAGTTCAAAATGGCTCTTTATAGCCCAAGTTCTTTCTTTTTTTGGCCTGTGTCACTTGAACCCCTGAATCATTATGTGCAGACCACCTCAGGTGGGGCCCTTCTCTGGAGCTGTTTTTCATTCCTGGAAAGAATGCAGTTATCTTACCCTATGGCACAGAATACAATCCTGAGCCTACACTGGCACATTAAGGCACTAGTCCCCAAAGATACCACCTGTGGTTGCAGTATGTGTCACAGTCATCAGTTTGTTAGTTAGAAAATAGAGGGGTTCAGAGTGTGGCCAACAGTTAATAGGCTCCCCTTCCTCTTCTTTCATTGGAGAAGCAGAAAAATTTATCAAAGGGTATGTCTACACTTTGAGCTGGATATACCTCTGACCAAAGCAGTGTGCTAAAAATAGCAGTGTAGCTGCAGTAGTCCAAGCAGTGGGGAGCTCTCCAAGAACATACCTAGCATCTGCAACAGAGGGTACATCTAAACTACATCCCTTTTTCGAAAGAGGGATGTAAATTAGACATATTGAAATTGCAAATGAAGCCAGTATTTGAATTTCCCATGCTTCATTTACATAATTGCATCACGGAGGGTTTTTTGGGGGGGGGGTTGAAAAATGCTATTTTCAGGAGTACAAGATCTTTCGAAAAAGGCTTTTCTTTTCAAAAGAACCACATCTAGACTCTGAGACCCCTCTCTGCCTTTTCCATGCTATTACTAATTTGTGTAAAATGAGTATTTTTTCCGTTAACAAGATTTTCATGTTTAAGTTAGCAAGGTGTTGTTTGCATCAAAATCAAGGACCAACTCCTTGATTTCATCCCAATGGTTGGATTCACTGTTGATTATGAATACTTCACGGGAAATTGGAATGAGATTACTACTGGTTTGCCCAATCACAGTTTGTTTGTGGAATAAAGCAATAATTGAGATGGTGACTCCCATAAATCCCACAATTGATTTATGACTCCCATAAATATGCGTTTTATGATCAGTAAGGAAAAAGTTCCATCTGTCCATATTATAAATTACAATCTCCTCTGATTGTCTTCACTTGGTTGTCCTTAATGGACATGAGACAATAGCGACATGGCCACACAGCAGAGTAGCAGTGTCAAATACATCACATTTACACAAGTCAGGAAACTTTCAGTAAAAAGTAAATCTTAGTTCCCATCATGACAGAACTGGTTTGTTATTTTTCCCTATTGTTATTTATACAGTGCAGAAAATGTGTCAGGTACTTTACAAAACAACTTCAAAAGACGTGATCCCTCACCAGAAGGCTTCACAGTGTAATTTTAGATTTGTCTCCATGAATGAGAGTTAAAAGCAGATGGAGACATGGGGTGAAGAAAGGCAAAGGTTATAGAAACAAGGTCACATGGTTTCTCAGTTTTAGTGTGTGTGAAGTCTTGAACTTCCATGTGTGCATCTTCATGTGGATACAATTTTATGCAACATTTATGTGAAATACTAGCATGGAGATGTAAACTGAGCAAGAGATACTGTGAGCTGAGAACGTATACACACTAGGGCTACGTCTACATTGGCCCCTTTTCCGGAAGGGGCATGGTAATTTCAGAGATCGCAATAGGGAAATGCGCGGGGGATTTAAATATCCCCCGCGGCATTTAAATAAAAATGTCCGCCGCTTTTTTCCGGCTTTTAGAAAAGCCGGAAAAGAGCGTCTACACTGGCCCCGATCCTCCGGAAAAAAAGCCCTTTTCTTTGAAGTAGGAATAAGATCCTCCGGAAAAGGGCTTTTTTTCCGGAGGATCGGGGCCAGTGTAGACGCTCTTTTCCGGCTTTTCTAAAAGCAGGAAAAAAGCGGCGGACATTTTTATTTAAATGCCGCGGAGGATATTTAAATCCCCCGCGCATTTCCCTATTGCGATCTCTGAAATTACCATGCCCCTTCCGGAAAAGGGGCCAATGTAGACGTAGCCCAGGGATGTAAAGGAGTAGTCGACTATCCGTAAAGCCTGGGCTTGTCAGGTAGTTGAGTTGACTACTCACATTTCTCTGTGAGCTTGGCTATCATATGTATTCCAATCTTACACTTCACTTCCACTGTGGATCTTGTCAGGCTTCAGCAGAAGTGATTAAGCAGAAAAAAATCTACTGACTAGAGGTTTATTTAAATAAAGAAATAAACTGACAGCAAGCTAATGTCCCAGGAAAGAGGATTACTGTGCAGAGATGGGTTCTATCTATCCAATAGTGGGAAAAGCATCTTTGGGCATCATCTGACTAACCTAATAAGGAATGCTTGAGACTGGGCCTAATGGGGAATGGTGACAAAAATCTGGCCAATATGCATCAAGACTCAAGTAATGAAGACAAGGGGAAGAGGCTCATTTCTGGGGAAGGGTCAAGAAATTATTTGTGCATTGAAAAGGCAAAAAGAAAAGCCAAAGGACACTCTGCAAAATATCTCCAATGCCTGTGTACAAATGCAAGGAGTATGGGGAACAAGCAGAATGAACTGGAAGTCATGGGAAAGGAAGGAAATTATGACTCAACTAGCACCACAGAGACTTGGTGGAGCAACTCCCATGATTGGAATAGCATCAATGAGGGATATAATTTATTCTGAAAGGATAGGGGATGGGAAAAAAGGACGAAGTGTTGTGCTGTATGTCAAGAAGGCCAACACTTCTAGGTCAAAGGGAAGGTGAGTGACAGACCTATTGAGAGAATGAAAATAACACGGGGAAAGAAAAGTAGCAATGTCATTATGGGGGGGGTCTAATCTAGACCCCCAGTTAGAAAGTAGGAGTGGAGGAGTCATTCTACAAGCAGGTAACAAGGTTAGCTCTCACACATGAGCTAATATTAATGGGAGATTTGAACTTCCCTGAGAGATGCTGGATGATTATTGCAGCAATACATAATGCAACCTGCAACTTCTTAGTGGGTACAGGGGACAGCTTTCTGATTCAGAAATTTGAAGGAACAGTTAGGGAGGTATCCATTTTGGATCTGGTTTTGACCAACAAGGATGAATTAGTTGTGACGTGGATGAGAACTTGGGAGGAAGTGATCACAATTTGATAGAGTTCAAGATCCTATGGAAAGGAGGACATGAGAACAGAAAATAAGGACCCTGGACTTCAGAAAGGCAAATTTTGGCCAACTTGAAGGAATATTAGGCAGGGTCCCATGGAATGACCAATTAGGAAAAAAAGGAGCAGATCGGGGCTAGCAGGGTATAATTTAAAAGATGTAATTCTAGAGACTCAGCATCAAGCTATTCTGATGCAGAGGAAAGATAAAAGCCACAGAAGTCGACTATGGCTGCACAAGGAGCTTTTTAGCTATTTAAAAATCAAAAGGGATAGACAGGAAATGGAAGGAGGAGCATGCCACCAAGGAAGTATACCTGGTAATGGCATGACTGTATAGGGACCAAATCAGAAAAGCAAAGGCAAAGAATGAGCTACAGCTGGCAAGATATGTTAGCAGCAACAAGAGGGGGTTTGGACAAGAAAAACCTAGGCTAGAGTGGGTCTAGTACTCAGTGGAGAAGATGGGTTGGTAAGTGAAGATAATAGCAAGGTAGAGCTGCTCAATGCCTCCTTTGCTTTCACAAAAAATAACACATGCCTGGATGACTAGTGCAGGTACCATAGACAACAAAGGGGAAAGGATGCAGATCGGGATAGGTAAAGAACACATCGGAGATTTTCTGACCAATTTAAATGAATTCAAATCAGCGGGACTTGATGCTATTCACATGTGAGTACTGAAGGAATTAGCCAAAAGAATCTTGGGGTCACTGACAATAATATTTATAAACTCATGGACAATAGGAGAGGTCCCAGAAGACTTGAGAATGGCTAAAATAGTGGTGGGAGGTTTCAAGTGGGGTTCCACAGGGATCTGTTCTGGGTACAATGCTGTTTAACATCTTTGTTAATGACCTGGATGGAGGTTTAGAGAGCATGTTCAGTTCGCAGATGACACAAAGCTAGGGTTACCATAGTTCCCTATGCTGAATACGAGACACCTGGTAAAATTACTCATATTCAAACAAGTTCAGTGACAAGCAGTCAGAACAATGCAGTACAAACGTTCAAATTAACATCAAGTTGACTGAGCCCATTAAAAAGAAATACTGTGTCACTGGAGTCTTTTTATTTACCTTCAAAACTTTAAGATTTGCGTAGGGAGAGGTGACACATTCCCATCAGTTCGTACACAGGGAATGGGGGTGACTGACCCATCCCTCCCTACCCAGTGCACTCCAACATGGTTACCATGTCTGCCTGGACGGACCCCCAGGAGAGACCAACCTTACCCAGTATCTGGAGTCATGTCTTCTCAAGGCAACATGTGGGGAGCACAGAGGGTCACAGGCCGCCCTCCCCAGATTTCTGTCGGAATTCAAACCAGAATGTGGCCAGCAGCAGTCTTTCGGCACTGTGTGGGGGAGGTGGGATGGGAGCTGCTTCCAGTTGAAGGGGATGGGTGTAGGGATGATTTGACCTGTGTGTTTCCAGAGGTCATCTCCTGCTTCCCATCCCTGCTCCCCTTTGGTTAGAAGCAGCTTGTCCCTTCCTTCCCGTAGGGTGTAGAAAGGCAGCTAACACCTCCAAGCTGCTGCTGGTTCCTGACATAACCCAGCCACCTCCCGTTGCCTGGCTACATCTTGGGCAGGAAGGGGTTAATTCCTAAGGAGGCATTGAGCTCCGGGCCCCATAGAACTTAGCTGCAGGGCCTTCAGAGAACCCAGCCAGAGAGGTGGCTCTGTAGGGGAGGATTTCTAGGGACAGAGCAGCCCCACATTCCCTGGGGTCAGAACCTAGGTTGGGGGTCAGCATGTGAAGAAGGTGTTAAGTGCCCCTGCCTGGGGACCTACTGGGTCAGAGCTTTCTCTGTTCCACTCTAGAGCTTAGCTGAGGGAAGGAGAAGCTTCCCCCATCCATGCCAGTGCTGTATAGGGCTTTGGCACATACAGGACTTAGCTCTTCCTGCAGCATTCAAGCCCTGGGAGAGAGGGATAGAGCATGAATTAGCCAATTCATGGTGCTCCAAAAGTGCCTGTAGTGGGGGGAGGGAGGGAGGAGTTGGTAAGTGCCAGGCTCCAGTGCCCCAGTGTGCGAGAGGCATTGGAGATGGGAGCAGAGGCTTGGGCCTCACGTGGAACCTCAATGGGCTGCATGCAGCCCAGAGGCTGCAGGTTGCCCACCGTTGTTCTACGCGGTACCCAACTCTACTTCTTAATGATTCACTTAGAAAAGTAGCTCTGGTTTCTTGTTCAAAACCATTTGTTGTTGCTGACAATTTTCCTTTTTCACTGCCCCATCCTGGAGAAAATGGCAATGATTATTCAAGTTAGATGATTACATAGGGCAAGCGTCCATGTGAATCAAACATCCTGTGCCCTCTTAGGCAGCTGGTTCCTTTGTTTTATTTTTAGTAGTTCAGATATCTGTTGTACCCTCCTATGTGACATAAGTCCAGGTGCATATACGGGAACAGATCCAATCCTGTTTTATCAGCAGAGCTTCAGTGGTCTGCAGCTCACACTGTAACTACTCAGGCAGCAATTAGAGTGAATCTGTCAGCACTACTAGAGTTTTCAGGTTCTAGGCTTAAAGGAACATGCCATTATACCCTATTTCATACTGGCTACAACTTGGGCAGGAAGCGGTTAATCCCTAAGGACACATTTTGCCCCACGGCCCATGGGACCTAGCAGCAGCGGCTTCAGAGAACCCAGCCAGAAAGGTGGCTCAGCTGGGGAAAGTGACTAGGAGTCAGAGCAGCAACATGTTCCCTGGAGGCAGAACCTAGGACAGGGGTCAGTCAGCATATGAAGAAGGTGCTAAGCTGGGAACCAACAGGGTTGGAGCTTCCTCCACACCACTCTAGAGCTTAGCTGATATGTAATTAAATAGGAAAATTCCACCAAATGCAGTGCCTTGCACAATAGGGCACCGGCTGGATTGGGGCCTCAGGAGACTACCATCATATAGATAGTGGCATCAACCGGAGCACTCCTCTCACTTTGAATTGGCTGCCTTAACTAGACAGCTAATTTGAACCCTGGAAGATTGAGAGCAGCAGCTTCGATCTTCCTCTATAGTGTAGATATACCCTAAGGCTATGTCTACACTGGCAGCTTCTTGCGCAAGAACAGCCGTTCATGCGCAAAAACTTGCCTGCTGTCTACACTGCACGTGTTGCCTGCTGTCTACACTGCACGTACATTCTTGCTCAAGTAAATTCACAGTATAGCGTTGTAAAACAGGGCTTCTTCCGGAAGAGTTATTCCTCTCCCCACGAGGAATAAGCCCTCTTGCACAAGAGCTCTTCCACAAGAGAGCAGTGTAGACAGGAAACATGAATTTCTTGCGCAAGAAGCTCCTATGGTTAAAATGGCCATTAGAGCTTTCTTGCACAAGAGAGCGTGCACACTGCTATGAATGCTCTTAAGCAAAAGCACATCTCTTACACAAAAGCACGTGCCAGTGTAGACATGCTCTTGTGGAAGACTTTTTGCACAAGAACACTTCTGCAAAACAGTTCTTGTGCAAGAAGCTGCCAGTGTAGATGTAGCCTAAGTGTACTCCCTATGTCATTATCTAAATCATTGATAAATCATTTTATAGGGATGGTTCCGATCTTTGGGGCTTTCTCTTCTACAGTGCCTATTACCACAAGCCCTTTGTCCCGGTTTTTCACACTTGCTATCTGTTCATCGTATGTATAGTTATAACAACATGTGGTGTACCTTGTCTGTTGTATCAAATGCCCCCAAAACATCTATGTAGGTGAAATGAGACAATCACTGTACTCTCAAATGAACTCATACAGAAAAATTATAAAAGCAAAAAAAAAAAACCTAGCACCTGTGGGTAAACACTTTCCACAAGTGATCATTCCATATCTCATCTTTGTCCTCAAGAGAAACCTTCACCTCACCTTCAAAAGGTGAACCTGGGTATTTAAATTCCTAACTCTGGTAGCCACCAAAAGCCCCTTGCCTTAACAGGGAGACTGGCTCATTCTAACACATTGTCATGCACCACAATGCCTGATTCAAAACCTTCATGCATGATAATCGAGCACCCAATTGCCCCCTTCATTTCGAGTGGCTGCCTCCAACATGTTACCTTGTCTCTCGATAGTCTGTGCCAACTTGTATTTAGCTCGGACACTGCTTCCTTCCCCAGATGTGAAGAAGAGCTCCGTGTAGCTCCAAAGCTTGTACCTTCCACCAACAAAAGTTGGTCCAGTAAAAGATATTATTTCCCCTGTCTTGTCTCTTTTGTATCCTGGGACCAATATGACTATAGCTGTGCAAACAAGTAATTAGGAGGAAGTATTTGAGTTCATTGAGACAGATTATGTTTGAGGACTATTAATAAAATTGTATAGCCAATTGCTTTACCACCACCCTTTGGTTTGTTGTGAAAAATATTTAAGGCTAAATAACCAATATCAGTCTGATTTATTACTAAAAGTCAATAATAATATAGTACAGGAAGAAAGGCTTAATCCGATACCAGTTTTCAGGAAGCTTCTCATGCAGGCTATTTAAATTCATCTCACAGAGAAGGTGTGCCCTCAAACATACTTTTCAGCTATTAATATTTATTGGATGATTTTACAAGATACATAGCCCCTTACATATTACTAAAATCCAATACATCATTCCCAATTCTTAGCTTTTTCTTCTTGGCTGTGTCTAGACTGGCAAGTTTTTCTGCAAAAACAATTGCTTTTGTGGAGAAACTTGACAGCTGTCTACACTGGCCGCTTGAATTTCTGCAAGAACATTGACTTCCTACTGTCTGAAGTCAGTGCTTCTTGCGGAAATACTATGCTGCTCCCATTCGGGCAAAAGTCCTTTTGCGCAAAGCTTTTGCGCAAAAGGGCCAGTGTAGACAGCTCAGATTTGTTTTGCGCAAAAAAACCCCAATCGCGAAAATGGTGATCAGGGCTTTTTTGCAGAAAAGCACGTCTAGATTGGCATGGACGCTTTTCCACAAAAAGTGCTTTTGCGGAAAAGTGTCCATGCCAATCTAGACGCTCTTTTCCGCAAATGCTTTTAACGGAAAACTTTTCCGTTAAAAGCATTTGCGGAAAATCGTGCCAGTCTAACTTGTGTTTTCCTTGTTTTTGTTTTGAGTATTACCATTCCAGGTACTGGTCCAGGAAGGTACCTCCCCAGCTTGTACAGGAACAGAACATTAATGTATTTTGCTTTTGACAAGTTTTTAATGCCAAAATTGATTCCAACTTTGCAATTTTATGGGATATTTAGCATAAATAAACAGGATTGTAAAAAGGCAATTTAGAACATGCAACTGCTGGAAATGTATGCAATGTAATGTTATATTGATATTGTGTACTTAATGCATATTAATGTAGGGGATGTGAATGGCACATATTAGTAATGTCATATGTATTAGCCCAGCATATATCAGTCAACAGATCTGACATTTGTTGCCTTGATGATTGCTATTATCAAGTCAACATCTTTGCCAAATTTAATACGTGAAACAGTGGTGAGGGCATTTATATGTTTTATATTGTTTTATGAAACTGCCTATGCAGCAATACATGATTAACACAACTAAAATGAATTATCTTGTGATATAAGCAAAACTTAAGGTAAGTTCTATCCTAGTATGGAAAAATAGTATTTTAATATCCCCTATTATGGCTAAGGCTTCTTGTGTCTTGTACATGTCATTGATAATTTGAATGACTTTTTGATTTAATAATGTTTTTAAAAATTAAGGTAAGTAGATTAATATGCACATTAAAACTGGTCATGGATTCATTTTTCAAAAACTGGACCAGTCATTATTGCAGTGTGTTCCACCATGCTACATCTGTGAGAAGTCACACACACATTTGGAGCAATTGTCTTCTGTTGGACTTCTGTGTGCACAGTACTTTCAGGATGAGGCCACTGATTGCCAGATTTGTTATCTGTAAATTGTTTGCCAAGTTAATCACAGGAGCTAAGAGTTAGATACTAAAGGTTTAGCATATCTAAGTACATAATTATATGCATTTAAAAAGTCATCATCAAATCATATATTTCTAATGTAAACAATATTCCAGTTCAGGTGGCAGATTAAGACAGAAATATCCAGAAGCAGGTGGGTATAAAAGAAAATAACAGAATCATAGAAATATAGGGTTAGAAGGAACTTTGAGAGACTATCTTGTCCCACCCTCTTTGCTGAGACAGGACCAAGTATACCCAGACCATTCCTGTTTTTCCAACCTGTTCTTAAAAATCTCCAGTGATGGGGATTCTGTAACTTTCCTTTTCCAGTGCTTAACTGTCCCTGATAATTAACATAAACCTCCCTTACTACCCACTTACTTCTTGTCCTCCCTTCAAAGGGCATGTAAAATAACCATGTTAAGAGGCGGGTAATTATCTAATCATGTAGTGAATACAATTAGTATCGATTTCATGATTAGTTGATAAAGGAAGGCACTTTGTCCCAGCTCACACCTGGTCCAGGAGCTACCCCCGCTGTGGCTCTGCAATTTAAATGTAATTTAAATGTAGTAGGAGCCGAGTGTGCAGACAGCCTGGCTCCTCCTGTATTTAAACGGCAGAGCTGTAGCAGGGGTAGGTCCTGGACCTGGCAAAAGCCAGGACTGATTCAGACTTGCTCAGTCCCGGCTCGCACTGGGTCCAGCAGCCCCTGTCCGTGAGGGATCCCAGGAAACTGCCCCCCCCCCCCCCCCCCCCCCCCCCCCCCGCAGACAGGGGCTGCTTCCAGAAAAGCCTGTGTTCACGGCCAGCCTGGGCCATCATGGACAGGGATTGCTTCGTGGCACAAGCCCATCTGTGATGACCGGGGCTGGCTGCGAACAGATGCTATTCCAGCAGCAGCCTCTGTCCGTGGAATGTGGAGCAGCCTCTGCTTTTGGCGAGGCTGAATCTGCTGCAGGCAGAAGCTACTTCACGGAATCTTCCCTTTCCCCCACACTTGGGATAGGCGGCACCACAGAAACAGTGCTGGGGGAAACTGGCTATCAGGTAGTCGACTACTAGTCTAGTCACTTACATCCCTAATGTAAAACACTGATCACTATTCTCTTTGCAAATACTCTTACTATATTAAAAGATGGTTATTTGGTTGTCCTCTCCCTACTTCCTAATGTTCTTTTCTCAAAACTATACATGCCTCATTTTTTTAAACTTTTCTTCCCGGGTCAGATTTTCTAATTGCTTTATCATTTTCATTGTTCTTCTCTGGAATTTCTCCAGTTTGGTATTTTACAATATTACTTGTTGAAATTTGTGTCCTTTATTAATTTGGAACATTGTAGGGAGATAGTATTATTGTGAGAAGTTATATTTTCTGTTCTTTCTTTAACAGGATTGGGAGTTTCCACATTTCATGGGTGATGTTGATGTAAATCTTCCCGGCTTGCCATCTGCACATATGCAGTTTAAACTACCTTACTTCCAAAAGATCTTCAAGGAAGAATATCACATACATATAACAGGTATGAAGGGTATACCTGATGAGATCTATCTCACTTTTTTCTGTTGGGGTGAGTCTGTTGACCATATGACTTTTACCCAGATTATGTTTCTTAGTCAACATTACTCATTAGTGAAGAGAACAAGAATATACATCCCATGAACCAAATAGGCTTACTGTTCTACAGAGAGTTCCCAACTTGTGCCATTAAATGCCACCTATTGTTGCAGCAGAAATTATATTTATCTAAAATGATAATCCTGAGGAATTAACAGCTTATTACATTTTCATCTCTGTTCCACTTTTAGATTGCTTCAGTTTGATTTTTCATTATATTCTTTCTTAACGCTAGTCATTCTCATTCAGGAAAGGCTGTCTCAGGTTACACTTATATATGATCATTCTACCAGCAGCTACCATGATTCTAAGGCGGTGTGGCAGGGCATTGGCCTGCATTGGCCCTTTAAGGGGCTGAGACTTGGAGTCAGGGGGAAGCCCAGCTGAGGCAGATAAGGAGGGCCCAGCTGGAAACTATAAGAGCAGCTCCTGGGAGGAAGAGAGAGACCTGTCTGCCTGCAATGAGAGTGGCCTCAGCCTAGCAAACCCAGGCTATGTAGCCTGAGGCCCAGGGCTGCAAGGTGGCAGTCATGGAGGGCGGTGCTCACATGGAGGCAGCCCTAAAAGTCCGGGCTGCAAGGAGATGGCTGCGGTAGGCTGGGTGAGTTTGAGCCAGGGAAGTCCCATGCCATAAGACCACAAGACAGGGTTGCAGGAGGCAACTGTGAAGGCAGAGGCGTGCCTTTGGCCAGGGAGGAATGGCTGGGAGAGACTACGGTCCACCTGGAGACAGGGTTAGAGAGGGACTGGTAGTGGGCCACTGAGGCCTGGAGGGTGCTGAGGAACTGTGTGTTCCAGGAGGGAGCTGGGTGTTCTCAGGAAGAACTAGGGTTCTAGGGAGTAGGGAGGACCCTGGAAGGAGGTCTGAAGGAAGAACAATGACCACCCCCTTGGCAGGGGGGGCAGACCAAGATTGGAATGGTCACTGCCAGAGGGCAATGCCCTGAAGAGAACACCTCACCCAAAGGGGGTGCGTCGGCATCGGAGCGGCCAGCTACTTCCCCAAAGCCACCCTGAGGGAAGAAGCCGTGCAGAAAGTAAGTGAACCTGCTACAGCGGGTCAAATTTAGAAATAAAGGACCCAATCCTAAAGTATGACTGAGCTGTGCTCTGTGCTTGAGCCATGAGGACAAAGGGGGCTTTAAAATACGGCCTGAGAGGTAGTAGTATGCCTCATGGAATAAGTGTGTGTGTGTTTTAGAAGAGATTTTAATGTGAAAGGGGTTTCTTCCTGCAACATAAGGAAGGGAAGCCATTGTGTACACAGGGGCAGCATGTGACACGGTGAAAATGCACGAGCTGCAGAATGTTGAGAATGGCAGTGTTGACAGTAAAGGAAGAAGAAATGAGTGATACAGTGAAAAGGATCAGATGTGTGGTCAAGGTGGAGTTGAACAGAGGCTTGAAGCAGAGCATGGCTAGTTTAAACTTGGTACCCTGTGCAAGCAGTAGAAACCATGGTAACAGACAGTATTGTCCAGAGGTAAAATATAAGTGAAGGGGTCAGTGATAGAGCCATGTGCAAGTCCCACATGGAAGAAGAAGAAGCTATCCAAGATTATGTCTAAAATGAGGTCAGAGAGAAAGTAGGTGAATCGTGAGAGAACAGGCAAGGAGAAAGATGTTACCAAGAAGGAGGGACTAATGAACAGTACTGAAAGTCAATGAGGATGGAACTGAGCACCTCTGATTAAGACAGGAGGATGTTTTGTGACACTTAAGAGCTGGCATTTTCAGTTAAACAAATCTGATAGGAGTGGACCAAAACATGAGTTAGAGGTAAGGAAGTCAGTGCAACAATTATAAATTGCTTATTGAAAAGAAGGGCTGGTAGTAGAAAGATGGATGGGGGAAAAGGTAGTTTTGGAGGATGTGTTATACAGGGTATGCCTTAAAACTGATAGGAAAGAGATGAAAGAAGGAGTAGGTAAGAACGTAGCAAGAGAGGCCAGTAAGGGTATGTCTACATAGCAAAGTTATTTTGGGATATCAGAGGTAGCCCAAAATAGCTGCCATGAATCTTTTGAATGCGTCCCCTACTTCGAAATATAGCAGATGTGCTATTTCACCATCCCTGTAAACGTCATTGTACGAGGAGTAAGAGATGGCTTGAAATAGCACTGTATTTCAAAATTTATTGCTGTGTAGACAGTGCCAAAGGATGAAATAAGGTATTTCAAAATAGACTCGAAATAAGCTACGCAATTTTGACTTTCGGGTGCTGTGTAGACACACCCTAACAGTGAAGTACTGGAGACCATGGGATTGGAGGAGGGATTGGAAATTAGGAACATATGTGTGACCTCAAGGCCACTATACAGCGAAAGGAGGAGAAAGTAGAGAGAGGGGAGTGTCAAATGTGTATATGAAGGGAGAACAAATACATCTTCTCTTTAAAGTCAGCAAAGTCTTGTATAGAGAGAGAGACAGGAGAGGAAGAGAGAGCTGAAGGAAGGTGTCAGAAGTAGCAGATACATGACATGGGCTGTGGGTATGGGATTCAGCAACAGTGAGATGTCTCAGGTGGTAGCCATGTTAGGATGAGTCTACACAGCACCCTAAACTCGAAATAAGATGTGCAATTTGCGCTATGCAAATTGCATTTTTTGAATCTATTTTGAAATACAGGCAGTCCCCGGGTTACGTACAAGATAGGGACTGTAGGTTTGTTCTTAAGTTGAATCTGTATGTAAGTCGGAACTGGCGTCAGCCGCTGCTGAAACTGATCAGTTTCAACAGCGGCTGAATCTGGATGCCAGTTCTGACTTACATACAGATTCAACTTAAGAAATCCAGGCGTCCCCAAGTCAGCTGCTGCTGAAGCTGATAAGCGGCTGATTCCAGGAAGCCCGGGGCAGAGCAACTCTGCCTCGGGCTTCCTGTAGTCAGCCCCTGGTCAGTTTCAGCAGCGACTGACTTGGGGACGCCTGAGGCAGAGCAGCTGGGGTGCTGCCGGGTTGGTCCAGTAGCGCCGAGGAGCGGCGCTGTGGGACCAACCCGGCAGCGCCCCAGCTGCTCTACCCCAGGCGTAGGCATGAAAAGCCTGGTCTGCTGGGGGAAGAGGCGGAGCACTAGCTGCACGCCCCCCCCGCAGCAGACCCCGGAGACACGGGTGGCGGGACCGCCCGCGTCCTCCACGGCTTTGCTCTGTCTCCCTGGTCTACTGACCAGAGAGACGGGGAGCAAAGCCTTGGAGCACGCCCGCAGCAGGACAGCCCAGGCGCGCCCGGGCTGTCCTGCTGCGGGCGTGCTCCGCAGCTTTGCTCTGCATCTCCCTGGTCTGCTGGGGGGGGCTCTCACCCAGCAGACCAGGGTGACGTGGAGCAGCTTTTCTCGCCCTGGAGGATGGGGGCAGCGGGACTGCAGCGCATCTGGGCGTCCCGCCGCTCCAGTCCTCTGGGGCGAGAAAAGCCCCGTTTGTAACTGCGGATCCGACATAAGTCGGATCCACGTAACTCGGGGACTGCCTGTCGTTTATTTTGAAATTTGGCGTGTCTATACAGTGCCAAATTTTGAAATAATGCGCTATTTCAAGGTATCCTTTATCCCTCGTGCAACAACATTTACAGGGATGGCGAAATAGCACGCGCCCATTATTTTGAAAAATATTTTGAAATAATGGGTGCTTATGTAGATGTGGGGCAGCTATTTTGGGATACTTCCTGTACCCTGAAATAGCTGTGCAGTGTAGATGTACCCTTAGTCTGTAACTAAAAAAACTTAAACAATGAATGGTCCTGCAGCACCTTAGAGACTAACAAAATGTGTAGATTGTATCATGAACTTTCATGAGCACAGCCCACTTCTTCAGATTAAACTTCTTCAGTGGAGAAGTCGCGTGGTTTATGAGGAGCCAGTACTGTAGGGGGACATGAATTTGCTGTGGAGCAAGCCTACAAGGTCCCTAGATTTCATGCAGAGCTGTTAACTGCAGTTTGAGCAGGAGATAAGGAATGAATGGGAGAGTGAACCCTGGCTAAGTGCTTGTGGGGGAGGCTGTGCAGGGAAAGAAGGGGACAATGGAATAAAGGGTAGTAGAGAGTGTAGATTACAAAACAATGAATGGAAGGAGAGAGTAAAGGGAAAAGAAGAATGATGCAGAAAATCCAAGAATATTGAAGCTCAGAGGTTGTGGAAGAGAAGGGAGAATGCGCAACATTAAAGAAAATAAGGTAGACATAAGAAACTACAACTGCTGAAATCTTTGCTTTCTCTATTGTCTGTGCTGCTGTTTGGAAACAGACAGTCTCAGGGAAACTGATACCTATGCAGTATAGAGTTCTCTGTAGACAGAAATGGAAGCCTCTTTGATTTTTTGGAGAGGAGATGTTCTTGAATGAGAATGAGTTTGAGAATAGGGACTGAAGAATATATTCTCTCCCTGCTCAGAATTAATAAGACTCGTTTATCAGATTTATTAGACAAATCAATCAATTTGAGCTCATGTCACATATCCTGGATACCGAGTGCCTGTTTTATCTGATTGCTATGCTACCCTTCAAGAGATCTAAAAACAGCTGTTAACATAGATGGCATAAGAACCTTCCTTTGGGTGGGTGTTTTACCTATACCATCTGTTCTTGCCTGTGAGCTCTCCATCATCTTTCGGTATAGTCAGACTAGTTACTGTGTGCACATACAGCAATTCTCCATTGAAATCAAGGCGCTAATGAAAAAATAAAGAAAAAACAATTAAAATATTTAAAGACAGTAGCCTAACAAGAAACTCCCTTTCTTTCTTTTTAATGACAGTGGTGGTGTAGAGGAGTCTAGGGGTGGAAACAATGTTTAGTTTAGTATAGGGATGAGTTCAAGCTGCAAAATTGGGATCTGGATCCAAACTTTGAATATTGTCCACCCCTGAAATCTTGACCAAGGCTCAGATTGTGAGCTCTGGTCAGATCTGATGCAGATGCAGCTGATTTGCGTTGTACCCCAGGGTAATCTGTTAGTAAAACCAGCCTAGCGAAAGAGCACATGCATGTAAGGGTAGTTCTGTGTTGGCATAGAATTGGCTGCCACTAGCATAACAGGGAAGAGGAGGCATGACTGGAGAAAAGGGGTCATAGGTGGTCTGTTTCTTTGCCACCTGGAGACTGGGCTGTTTTTTGACCCTTTGAAGCAATTGCAAATCAGCATAAATTAGAGCAGCACAAATATCAGGTAAGTGCAAAGAAGGGCTCAGCCACTTCTTCTCTAATCTGCTCAGTGTGTGTTAGCCGTATTCATTGCAGCTTGAAGATTTTTTTTTTTAGTTACAGCTCTCATGATTTTATCATACATCTTGTGATATTTGGTGTTTTCTTGGCTCCTAGACTCATGTGATTACACAAGCATCTCAGGGCCCATCTGAAAAAAATTGACTGCAACATGAGAGCACCCAAAACGCTCAAAAAAACCCTCACCTCCACACCAGATAAACAAAGAGGACAAATAAAAGGAATCCCACATTTATTGCTTTTAAGCCAGTCATGATTTTTTATCCTTTTGAAGTTGGTAATATTGCAGAACTAACATCTTCGTACCCTAGTTCTTATGCTTTAGTGTAATTGTCATTTATTATCAAACGACTCATTTCTACTGGAAAGACAGTTTTGCTTCCTGCTTTAATTTTGTACCCAGGAACTCCTTAGTGTGTGTTTAGTCCATGCTAAATATTTCTATCCTGTTTTCATCCTTGCTTTTATCTCTGAATCTCAGAAAGAGCTTGAATTTTTGCATCTGCTTAAGTCATCTGGATTTCCCTTGACAGATGGTTCACTGCAGTATGTGTGTGTTTTCCTTCTTGGGTTGCAGTTTACAAAAGTACACAGCATAGCCTAGTTTCTACAGTACCCAGGGAAATCTGTATTACTTAAAAGTAAATGTTGTAACTGAACCTTCATATCCTTTCGTTGTTAAAAATGCTCTTTGAGGCCAGGCAGGGCTTTTTCAATATCAACCAATGTATTCTTGTGCACAGGAGATCCCGAATCTTGAGCTGCCTGATCTCAGTGGACAGGATTCAAGCTCGAAATGCTGTGTCAAAACAAGTGGTGAGCAGGGAGATTGGGCTCAGTGTTCACTAAAGCTCCTTACTGAGCAGTGTTTGGAGTGGCATTAACACCCATCTCAGAGAGGACTAGGCACTCCAGCTAAAGTTGAAAATGTCTCAGTGGTGAATGGTAAGGATGGCTTACGGAGTTAAAAGGAAAGGAGCGTATTGAGGTCTGGGATGAACACTGCCTGCACAGAGATGCCTGAGGGAACCTGTAGGCAAAAATAGAACAGTTAGAGGCAAAAACAAAGCAATCCAGGCACACAGGTTCTGAGAGAAATCTCAGAGGGTTTCCTGTTTAGTTCAGCTGCGTATAGTATATGTGTATACATCTGTCAAATGGTAACATGGCAACAAAGCACGCAGATATTCAAGTGTCTTACAGAGGTGTGTGAGCATTTTTATTCACATATTGCAAGTGGGGTAACAGACAGAAGGGCTTATGACTACTGTTTTCTTAAGTAGACTCAGATTTTGGGTGCCTAACTTGAGCCCAATGTCATTTTAGTGGGAATCCCTAGGTAGTTTAGAGCCACTCATAGTTCTCATAGCTCTTGTGTCTACAACACAGTTTCCATTTCATTTATCAAAGCAGCTCATCATATGTACAATTGTGTGGGTCAGAACGACATCAGGACATTAAAACCAACAAGCAAAAAAACACCAGAAAACTAGGTGTTGGTGTTTTGGTCCCATCAGGAAGGAATATGATCTTAATCTAAGTCTAAAGACATGGTGGTTGACGTAGTAATGTCTAAGATTAATTAGCTAGTATTTATTCGTTTTCATTGAATGCAAAACCAAAATTGCCTTGAGAATCGCAGGTTTCAAAATCAATGTTTCATTATGCCACCAAAATATAAAGCAACAAAGCTGCTAAAAACCGTGAAGTGAATGCAGCAGCCTTTGAAGGGACAGTGAAATAATTTCATTAGAAAGGATAATAGAAATAATAGATAGTTTACTACCACAGCTCCATGCAGAGATACATTACACCAGTGGTCTCCAACCTTTTTAACCACAAGATCACTTTTTCAATTTAAGTGCAATGTAAGATCTACCTCAAACCTAAATACCCTTGCCCCACTTCCATCCTGCCCCTTCTCTGAGGCCCTGCCCCTGCTCCATCCCTTCTCTGAGGACTCACCCTGCCCACTCCATCCCCCTTCCTCCCCAAACCTCATTCACTTTCACCAGGCTGGGATAGGGGCTTGGGGTGCAGGCTCTGGTCTTGGGCCAAGGAGTTCAGAGTGTGGTAAGGGCTCTGGGCTTATCCCAAGGAGGGGAATTGGGGTCTAAAGGAGTTCAGAGTGCAGGCTCTAGGAAGTCCAGGGCTTTTTAAAGGAGTGAGTCAGCGACTAGGGAGCTTGTGACCTGGAACTGCTAACGGGGAGTTTGGAGAGGGAGTTGGGAAGGAGGTGAGATACACTCACCATTCTTTAAAATCTTTTCATTACACTCCTGCCCTTCAAGGAGGCAATTAATAACTGAGGATTCTCTCAGAAGGAAGGCAGATATGGATGGTGATAGGTCTGCTGTTATTACCTGCATGGCATGTGCCATGTTTGTCTTCCTCCCGGAAGAAAGAAAGGATTTCATCTGCACTAAGTGCAAGCTGGTCACCATTTTGGAAGAAAAAATTAGAGTACTTGAGGCCCAAGTATTGATCCTAAGTTCTATCAGGGTATGTCTACACTTTCTCCCTACCTTAAGATAAGGATGCAAATGTAGTGTACCAAAATTGCTAATGAAGTGTGGGATTTAAACATCCCGCTCTTAAATAGCATAATCGCGTCTGGCCGCCATTTTGAAATCTAATTATTGTGAAATAAAATGCCCTGTGTAGCAGCATTATTTTGAGAGAAAACCCTTCTCTTGAAATAACGCTGCTACACGGGGCATTTTATTTTGCAGTAATGTGATTTCAAATAGGCGGCCAGACGCGATTATGCTATTTAAGCATGGGATATTTATCATTAGCAATTTTGGTACACTACATTTGCATCCTTAACTCGAGATAAGGAGCAAGTGTAGACATACCTTCAGAGAGGGAAGTCTATGCATTAAGTTTAGAGGTGGAAGCAACAGGGGTAATGTTGTAGTTAGTGTCTGCTATAGACCACCGGATCAGGTGGATGAGGTAGACAAGGTTTTCTTTGGACAACTGAGAGAAGATTGCAGATCGCAGGCCCTGGTTCTCATGGGCGACTTTAATCACCCTGACATCTGTTGAGAGACCAATACAGCAGTACACAGACAATCCAGGAAGGTTTTGAAGAATATTGGGGATAACGTCTTAGTACAAGTGCTAAAGGAGCCGACCAGGGGCCGTGTGCAGCTTGAACTGCTGCTCACAAATAGGGAGGAACTAGTAGGGGAAGTAGAGGTAGGTGACAACCTCAGAAGCTGTGATCATGAGATGGTAGATTTCAGGATCCTGACCAAAGGAAGAAAAGAGTAGTAAAATACACACCCTGGACTTCAGACAAGCAGACTTTGACTCCCTCAGAACTGATGGGCAAGATTCCCTGGGATACTTACATGAAGGGGAAAGGAGTCCAGGAGAGCTGGCAGTATTTTAAAGAAGCCTTATTAAAGGCACAGGAAGAAATCATCCCGATGCGCAGCAAGAAAAGCAAATATGGTAGGCGACCAAATTGGCTTACTGGGGACATCCTTGGTGAGCTTAAACACAAAGGAACCTTACAAGAAATGGAAACGTGGACACATGACTAGGGAGAAATATAAATATATTGCTTGAGAATACAGGGGAGTTATCAGGAAGCCGAAAGCGCAATTGGAATTGCAGCTGGAAAGGGATGTGATGGATAACAAGAGATTTCTACAGGCACGTTAGCAATAAGAAGGTGGTCAGAGAAGGTGTGGGGCCCTTACTGGATGAGGAAGGTATCCTAATGAGATGATGTGGGAAAAGCTGAAATACTCAATGCTTTCTTTGCCTCTGTCTTCACGGACAAGGTCAGCTCCCAGACAAATGCACGAGGCAACGCAGTATGGGATGGAGGTGGACAGCCCTTGGTGGGGAAAACAAGTTAGGAACTATTTAGAAAAGCCAAATATCCACAAATCCATGGGCCCGGATTTAATGCATCCGAGGGTACTGAGGGAGTTGGCAAATGTCACTGCAGAGCCTTTAGCCATTATCTTTGAAAACTCATGGAGATCGGGAGAGATCTTGGATGATTGGAAAAAGGCAAATGTGGTGCCCATCTTTAAAAAAGGGAAGAACAATAATCCAGGAAACTACAAACCAGTCAGCCTGAACTCAGTCCCTGGAAAAATCATGTTGGGGATTCTCAAGGAATCCATTTTGAAGCACTTTGAAGAGGGGAAAGTAATCAGGAATAGTCAACATGGATTCACAAAGGGCAAATCATGCTTGACCAATCTGATTAGCTTCTATGATGAAGTAACTGGCTCTGCAGATATGGGAAAGTCAGTGGATGTGATATACCTTGACTTTAGCAAAGCTTTTGATGCGGTGTCCCAAATTATTCTTGCCAGCAAGTTAAGGGAACATGGATTGGATAAATTGACTGTAAAATGGATAGAAAGTTGGCTAGAATGTCAGGCCCAACGGGTAATCAATGGCTCGATGTCAGGTTAGCAATCGGTTTCTAGTGGAGTGCCCTAAGGATCGGTTCTAGGACCAGTTTTGTTCAACATCTTTATTAATGACCTGGATGAGGGGATGGATTGCACCCTCAGCAAGTTTGCAGCTGACACTAAGCTAGGGGGAGAGGTAGATACACTGGGTGACCTGGACAGACTAGAGGATTGGGCCAAAAGAAATCTGATGAGGTTCAGTAAGGACAAGTGTAGAGTTCTGCACTTGGGACGGAAGAATCCCAAGCATTGTTACAGGCTGGGGATTGCATGGCTAAGTAGCAGTTCTGCAGAAAAGGACCTGGGGGTTACAGTGGATGAGAAGCTGGATATGAGTCAACAATGTGCCCTTGTAGCCAAGAAGGCTAATGGCATATTAGGGTGCATTAAGAGGAGCATTGCCAGCAGATCTAGAGTAGTGATTATTCCCCTTTATTCAGCACTGGTGAGGTCATATTTGGAGTATTGTATCCAGTTCTGGGCCCCCCACTATAGAAAGAATGTAGATGCATTGGAGAGGGTCCAGCGGAGGGTTACCAAAATGATTAGGGGGCTGGAGCGCATGACCTATGAGGAGAGACTGAGGGATTTGGGTTTGTTTAGTCTGCAGAAGAGAAGAGTGAGGGGGGATTTGATAGCAGCCTCCAACTTCCTGAAGCGGGGATGCAAAGAGGATGGAGAAAGGCTGTTCACAGTAGTGCCGGATAGCATAAGGAGCAATGGTCTCAAGTTACAGTGGGAGAGGTCTAGGTTGTATATTAGGAAAAAACGATTTCACTAGGAGGGTGGTGAAGCACTGGAGTGGGTTCCCTACGGAGGTGGTGGACTCTCCATCCCTAGAGGTTTTTAAGTCTCGGCTTGACAAAGCCCTGGCTGGGTTGATTTAGTTGAGATTGGTCCTGCCTTGGTCAGGGGGCTGGACTTCATGATCTCCTAAGGTCTCTTCCAGCTCTATGATTCTAAGGTGTTTGGGTGCAGGGGAACTCATGTCTGGGGCTTGAGGGAGTTCAGGACTGGAACAAGGATTGAGGATGCATGCTCTGGCTGGACACCGCTTAATTGAGAACTTGGCCCTGCACCACTCCTGAAAGCAGCTGGCATGTACAGCAATGGCTCCATGGTGCCATGAGCTGCCCATCTGCAGGCACTGACTTCACAGCTTTTACTGGGTATGGTTCCGTTATTGATCAATGGGAGCTGCAGGAGTGGTGTCTGCAAACAAGGACAGCATGTGAAGACCCCCTGCCCTGCCTTTCTCAGGGACTGCAGGGACATGCCAGGCACTTCCAGGAGTAGGAGTTACCACAGGAATAATTACTCCAGCCACGACAGGTTAGACATTTTAGAACTCACTGCTCAAAGAATTAAATTTAAGCATGAGAGAAATAGAAATTGATGAAATGCGCAAACCAGTCAAAAACCAAAAATAACCCATTTTGCAAGCAGTAAAAGTAGTAACAACAACTCATGTTTCTGTTGAGTCAGGAGATGAGTGAAGGACAATTGGTGTTTGTGAGAGTGACAGACGCACACAGTGTGTGTGAGTGACAGAAATTTGCTTCACCAAGCTCCCTCCATCCTCTTCTCTCTGTGGAGTCAGGGTACTGTAGTGGGGGTAGGAGGGACACCCTGACATCAGCACTTCCCCTTGTCCCTCCCACACCCTGCACAGCAAGCAGGAGGCTACCAGTGGGCAGCTCTGAGGCAGAGGGCAGGAGCAGCACGACAGCGGGAAAAGGGGCAACTGATGTGCCAGCGCTTGATAGCTTCCTAACCAAACCAATCAGGATCACCAGACAGAGGCACCAAGATTTACTGGTAGATCCTGGTTGGTGACCACTGCATTACACTATCTCTGAAATAACAGGGGCATATAGTTAAAGTAAATACAAAGTCTTTCATTTCCATTGACTGTTTGGTTTAAATACCTTTCAGTTATAAGATTCATTCATATAAAGTCCTCATCCAGCAATAGCCCTACGTAGTTGCTTAACTTCAAACACATGGGCAGTTATACATCCCATTGAAATCTGTATGTCCCAAGGATGCATGTTTACATCCTTTGCTGGTCCAGTAACTAAATGTTGGCCCACTTCCCAAATGCATGTTAGACATTTTGTTTTGGCTGCTTGATGACTTGTGCTTCCACCCTGAAGTGCAGTTCTGAATATAATTCTATATACAACAGCTTCCATAGGAGGGGGGGGGGGGAGACTAGGATTGTTCAGATTGGGAAAGCAGTGATAGAGGGAGGAGATGATGGAGGTCTATCAAATAGTAAGTGGTATGGAGAAATTGAATAAGGAAGGGTTTATCTAATGCACAAACTGGGGTCACCCAATGAAATTAATAGGCAACGGGTTTAAAACAAACATAATGAAGTACTTCACACAATGCAGTCAACTTGTGGAAGTCCTCACCAGGAGATGCTGTAAAGTCCAAAAGTAAACTCGGTTAAAAAAATTAGCTAAATCCATGGAAGATAGGTCCATCAGCGGGTATTAGCCAAGAGGTCAGGATCACAACCCCATACTTATGTTCTTAAACTCCGACTTCAGGCAGCTTCTGTGCTAATGCTCTGCTGTGGAAAAGCTGTTGCTGGGCCACGAATTAATAGGGTTGCCAGATGCTTTCAACAAAAATACTGGACACACTTGATATTACATTGCAATCTACATTAATCTTATTTAGAAAATACTGGACATTTATATTTTCTCAATTTGTTTCCCAAACAGAGTTCAAATACTGGACTGTCCAGTTCAAAACCGGACACCTGGCAACCCTACTGATGAACCGGGACAGCTCAGCTCCCTCTCTGGGAGGGGTCAGCCTGACTCAGACAAGGAAAGTAGGGTTAGTTTGAGTTTTAAAAGCTTTTGAGTTGGGAGCTGAGAGAGAAGGAGAACAGCTTAGGGAATCTCTGCCTTCCCCAGACCCTATTTTCCTGCACCCAATAAAGTCCCAATAGTGTTGTTTTGGGTGTCATTCTTTTGCTGCAGTTGTGCTGTGTTTGTTTCTTAAGAGGTAACTTGATCGCAGTCTCTAAGGCATAGATTCTTAAAGTATGTAATGGCCTAAAATCCATGGATTAAATGTTAGATACCTAAAGACTTTTGAAGCTCTGAGTATAAGCACCTACACAGGGAGGCTTTCTGGTAGGAGCTCTTTAATTGAGCAGACAAAGGCATAAGAACCCCTAATGGCTGAAGCGAGACAAATTCCAATTGGACAAAGGGCACATTGAGGTAATTAACCATTGTAACAATTTACCAAATGATGTGGTGGAGTCTCCATCATTTGCCGTCTTAAAGTCAAGAGTGGATGTCTTTCTAAAAGATATGCACTAGCCCAACTATATGTTGTGGGCATGATGCTGAAATTATTGGGTGATGTTCTTTGGTCTGCATTATGCAGAGGCTAGACCCTTAATGGTCCTTTTTGGACTGGACATCTATTGATCTATGGAGGAGTGGCAGTCTCAGTAATAACTTCCATTGCATTCTGCTTAATTTTTTTCAAATTTCCATCTCTTCCATTACTCCCCGTTTCCCTTCATTTTCATGAGCCTGAAGCTCAGTGTTGTATTCTTCCTATAAATGCCCAGAAAAGCCCACCCATTTCCTACCATCCTCTGCACCTAGTGAGACTCTCTGCAGAGCTGCCTGCCTTGTTTCCATAGAAACAAAAAGCACAGCAACATAGCCTGTTTCCTAGTGGTGCCAATCAAAGATGAAAGCATGTGAGGAGAAGCTCTTCCAGGCAGGCTGAAGAGGCATTAGAGGACCCACATAAATTCAGGTGATGGCCTCGTAGCCTGTGTGGGAGTAAGTGTGAAAACTACCAAGTGACCCATTTCCAGCTCAGAGCTTGGCATGCACACTGAACTGTACGAGCAGCCCATCAGGAATCCTCACATTCAGAGTGAACAATATAGCAGCGGTTTAGTGATGAGTATAGTGCCATAAAATATTACAATACTGGTTACTGTTGCAATCAGCACTACAAAGGGAACTGACATACACAAAAGGGGTGGTGAAATAAAACCCTAGTTTTGCATCTAGGGGCATGGTGGCTTAGAATTTGTATGTGTGTTTCTTGATATTTTGTGTTTAGTTTACATTTTCATTAGTATGATTACTGTCTCAGCGACCACTCAGGGGACTAATGTAATAGGAAATATGGGGCAAACTTCTGCTTTCAGCTACACTAGTGAAAATCCAGAATAATACTAGTAGCATAAGTTGTGTTCTGAGGCTTGTTGAAAATGACAGAAGAATTTCCTTACTGGTCTTCAAGTGTAGTTTAGTTCTGGACAGGGTAATACCACAAAATTAATGCTCGTGTTTAATCTCATCGGGTATGTCTACACTACAAAGTTAGTTCGAACTAACTTTCATAGGCGCTACACTAGCGCTCCGTTAGTTCGAACTTAATTCGAACTAACGGAGCGCTTAGTTTGAACTAGGTAATACTCATTCCACGAGGATTAAGCCTAATTTGAATTTACTAGTTTGAATTAAGGGCTGTATAGACCCTTAATTCGAACTAGGGGGAGGCTAGCCCTCCCCAGGTTTCCCTGGTGGCCACTCTGGCCAACACCAGGGAAACTCGTCTGCCCCCCTCCCGGCCCCGAACCCCTTAAAGGGGCACGGGCTGGCTACGGTGCCCATGCCAGGTGCAAGCCTGCCAGCACCCAGCCAGCAGACCCTGCACCTGGCACGGATCGAGCCAGCCACCCGATGCCCGCCAGCCCTCCCCCTCTTCCCGGGACCAGGCTGGCGGCTCCCGGGAGCTTGCCTGGGACCGCAAGAGGCGGGCACCCGCCTGGTCTACTGCGGACATCATGGACCTCGTCCACGACCTCCACACTAGGCACAGGAAAGTGGCCATCTAGGGCAGGAGAGCTGCCAGCCTGGCCACCCAGGAGCAGGTGTGCATGAAAATCAAGGTGGTCCACTGAGACCCCCGACCCTGAGCTTACAATGGCCGTCCTGGGTCAGACCAAAGGTCCATCTAGCCCAGTAGCCTGTCTGCTGACAGCGGCCAACCCTAGGGACCCTGGAGGGGATGGACCGAAGACAGTGACCAAGCCATTTGTCTCGTGCCATCCCTCCCCAGCCTTCCACAAACCTTGGGCAGGGACACCACTCCTACCCCCTGGCTAATAGCACTCCATGGACCCAACCTCCATGACTTGATCTCACTTCCCTTTAAACTCTGTTCCAGTTCTAGCCTTCAGAGCCTCCTGCAGCAAGGAGTTCCACAGGTTGACTCTTTGCTTTGTGAAGAACAACTTTCTGTTACTAGTTTGAAGCCTGCTACCCATTCCTTTCCTTTGGTGTCCTCTAGCCCTTCTATTATGGGAACTAATGAAGAACTTTTCTGTATGCACCCTCTCCACCCCACTTCTGCTTTTAGAGACCTCTATCCTGTCCCCCCTCCGTCTCCTATTTTCTAAGCTGAAAAGTCCCAGTCTCTTTAGCCTCTCTTCATATGGGACCTGTTCCCAACTCCTGATCATTGTAGTTGCCCTCCCCTCTCCCACCCTCTCTTACCCTTCCCTATCCCCTTTTCTTGATGTACAAAATAAAGGACAACTGTGTGTTCAAAAATGGAGTCTGTCTTTATTGAACAAAACTGGGGGAGACTGGGAAAAGGAGGTGGGAGAGGGGTAGTGGAAGGAGGTGAGGGAGGACTGGGGTACAAGCCCCCGATGGGGAGGACTGGGCTGGCTCTGTGGGCTTCTGGGTGTGGAAGCTCTCCTACAGCCCTCCAATTGCCCCCTCTCCCCAGATGGCAGCCTGCGGCAAGTGCAGCCGGGCTGATGGCCGAGTGGTGTGATGTGCCCAGTGTGGGCACTCCGGGCACTTCAAGCCAGGACTGGTTTGCAAGCAGGGCACCCCTGAACTGTCTGTCCGGGGTGGGGGTCGGGACCCTTTAAGCTCAGCCCTCGGCTAGCCTGAGACAGCATCTCCACGCTCTAAGTCCTCCTCTGATGCCCTGCCGGCACTGCTTCCGGCCATCCTTAAGCCAGGTTCAGGGTCCACTTAATGTGGACATGCTAGTTCGAATTAGCAAAACGCTAATTCGAACTAGTTTTTAGTTCTAGACGCGTTAGTTCGAATTAGCTTAGTTCGAATTAACTAATTTGAACTAAGTTAGTTCGAATTAGCGCTGTAGTGTAGACGTACCCATCAAGAATGGCCAACTAGATTTAAAAAGCCCATTTAAAAACACACACACTAAACTCTAAGGAATTACTTTGCTGAGACATCCAAATTAATGGCAGAGCATCAGTGCACAGCCCGACAGTAATTTCAACTACTCCACTCATTACCAAATCAATAAAGTAACTCATCTTTGAGATTCTCATGTGTATATATTTATTTACTAAAACTTAACATCAACCCAGATTAATGCCTCATTGTGGAAAATCACATAATGCAGCAGTTAGTTATGCTTGTGCATCCATAGTCCTAAAATGTCTTTAATTGTATGTGAATGTGATGGGTTCTTGGATACTGCTAATACTATGCCAAGGTAAGATATTAAGATGTGTCGTGTAAATAAGTAGGTCCCAACAACACTGCAGTGGCATCTATACAAATAATAGTTAGGAAAGTAGTATCTTGTATGTACTTTGGATACCACGTCTCAGAACTGTCATACCTCCCATGTAATGTACATATGTCTGGGCTTCATTGAAAGAGTACTCAATCACAGTACATACTACTAAAGCAATGTAATTTTCATCCTTTCAAAGCATCTCACCACTAGCATACAAAGAAAGCTATCAAATGAAGCCTTTTCAAGGAGAGTTTTCGTGCAACTATTTTTGAATTCCTGAAATGAGTTCTTTTTAGCTTGATTTATGTAAACCACATCACCTAATGGTTTAATCAACAGGTCACCTACAAACTGCAGTGTGAATTCAATTGATATACTGCTGTATTGCTTTATGAAATGATTTATTACATGCCTAGACATAATTATGAAATACCAAGAGATTCAAGACTACACCTGATATACTGAAATTCTCAGCAGAATATTGTTTTACAGGTTAATAGAAAAAAAATTCTGAGTGGCATTTACTTTATCAGCACAGTTGTAATACTTATAAAAAGGGCATCAGATGACAGTGTTTTCTTTTCTTTTTCAAACAGGTAAATGGTTTAACTATGGCATTATCTCTTTGGTTTTAATCCTGGATCTAAATATGTGGAAGAATCAAATATTTTACAAACCTCATGAATATGGTCAATATATTGGTCCTGGCCAGAAGATCTACACAGTGGAGGACTCAGAAAGCTTAAAGGATCTTAACAGAACCAAGTTATCCTGGGACTGGAGATCAAATAACACAAACCCTCTGACTAACAGAACTTATGCTGAGGGAGACATGTTCTTGCATAGCAGGTATATAGGGGCTAGTCTTGATGTCAAATGCCTGGCCTTTATTCCCAGTTTGCTGGCTTTTGCTTTGTTTGGGTTCTTCATCTGGTTCTTCGGGAGATTTCAGAAAACTGAGCAAGGCATGGAGAATCTGGACAAATCCTACACAAGAATGAAAAGGAAGTCTCCATCAGACATAGGAATGACACGAGAAAATACACAGGTTTTAGTAGAGAAACCCTTAAGTTTTCAAGATCCACATTTAGTCTCCATCAAATCAGACTTAAGTGAAATTGTCTTTAAATCTTCCCTTCTAACTTCTGAAAACTTGAGCTTACAGTTGAATGAACAAGACAGCCCATTACAACCAATGTCAGAGTCTTCTGCCCCAAAGAGTGATCCCATGACCTAGAGCCAATTACCCTGAAAAGAAAGATTTAAATAGCCAATTATTGTGAGGGTTCAGTTTTTGTAAGTTAAGGTTTACATAGCATTTAGAACAAAATCTAACCTGTACCACAAAGGTGCTCAACATGCTTTTTCTAGGAATTTTGTTTTCTATTTGTATTATATGTGCCTACTGTATAGCTGACATTCCTTTCTAGATGGCTTCTCAGAATTGCACAAACTATTTATTAATAAATTGACATTACTGTACAATTCTGTATTAGATATTTGCAGGTATAAAATTCTAACCGTGGTTGTGCCTTGAAACATTAAACTGATTTTTAACTCAAAACCTAACGATACAGAGAACAGTTCTTCTAACCGATCTTGCAAGGAATTTTTGTATACAACTATCGTTAAGAAATCAAATGACATTCTAACTAGATGTAGATATCGCTGATGAAAGGTTTCCGATAACATGTCACACGAAAGGTTGACTTTGTTATTCACTCAGCTGTAGTGTCCATGACTTTGATAACTGGACCGCAGAGAAGCGTTTTGATTACCTTTTAATTTTTTGTTGGCTGGCTGCCAAACACCTTCATAATACAGTAACAACAGAGTGATAATGCAGCATGGGTCACTAATTATGAAAATAGGACTTTCTCAATCAGTAATTGGAATGAGATGATAAGGCCAATTATGTTTTTCATAATTAAAGATAAACTGCTACTTGATTAAAAATCCTGCCCTTCACCTTTTAGAAACAAAGGTTAAAATGCATAGTTGGAGCAATAGTCGCATATCCAGATACCCAGTTATCAGCACAAACCTGTGCGGTGCCAAAGAATCAGTGTAGGGATTACAGGAAAATGCAGAGAGCCCATAGCCTTCAGTGTTTGTACAGCTTTGGGTAACTGGTTTGGGATACATTGTATTGAAAAATGTACAACACAACTGGCAACTCTAACTTCTTCAAAGGCTGCAGCAATGATGTAGGGGGTCTTGGAGTGAATGCATGGAACAGATTAGTAAGTGAATTGTCCTGAATTTTTCCCCTCCTTTCAAGAATAAAACACTGTCCTTTAATAAATAATGGAACCCAGCAGCAAAAACATGGAGGAATTATTTTTGCAGCCTTTTTAAAGGCTACTTGGAATCTGAATTCCTCTGCTGTCTGTTCAATTATATACACTGAAAACATAGCAAATCCAAAATACTGGAAAAGCTGAATTGCCTCTAATTTAGTTTCATAAATTGTTGTTACAAGTTACTAAAGAAGTCATTTTAAAGTCTGAATTATTTCCCTGTCACTTACAGTAACATCAGTATTTTGTCTTCATGGTTTTTTTTAATCTCGCTTGTTTTGATCTATCTGCTTTTAAGTTTTCAGCATGGTGAATTTAGCATGCATAATAGAACGATGCATTTATTATCTGTCACTTGAGAGCCAATTTAATAAACATCATTCAACAATTATTTATCATGTGGCAGGAACCTATCCTCTTTGGTTTTTTGTTTTTGTTTTGTTTTAACATTTTGCCCATACTTTGTCCTATTTAGAATCATAAATATTTCTGACATTAAAAAATAGACATCAGAATCATTGTAATATCAAAACCAACCATTTTTGCCTATGGAACAGTTAATATTTTATCAAGAGAAAGTTTCCTTCTAATGAGGCTGAATTTTAATCCACCAGAAATTGTAGCTCTAAAAAATATATTAGCATTTGGTTGGTTCAGTCTGTAAACTTGTTCAGTATATTTATACCCTGTATATTCAAAGACAAGCTATTAGCTTCTTGTGATAAAATAGTCAGATTCTGCCTTTACTAGGTAGGAGTTGATTATGTTTATTTTTTATATTCAAGCAGAATTTGATATGGACAAATAGACAAAATGGCTAATTCATCTTGCAAACACATGGGTCCTCTATGTGATTTGGAAGACTTACCCCAAAATGTCAACTCCTTCTGTGAATTACTTTGTTTTTCCTGTGCAAAGTTGATGGTGGCTAATTCCATTAATATAAGTACAAAATGAAAGACTTACTTGAGCCTTGCTGCTTGCATGATTACATGACTTTAAAGCAACCGTTATTAAGCAACTGATCCACAGCTAAAATAATTCTGTGACCTTACATCAAGTTAATGCTTTTAAGGTCACCACAAGACTGCATACAAGAAAGAGAAAATCAAATAATCCTGAGATTTTCCATGAACGCTCAAATTAAGATTCAAGCAGAGAAATGGTGCCTAAAATGCACTCAAACGGCATTATGGGATTCAGGCACAACCCTTGCTGTCAACTCTGCACTTTAATTAAAGGAAGCAATTGAAAAGCCACTAGCTTTATAGTAACAGTCTCCATATGAATCTGTCAACACAGAAGTCAATATGTTCATTCTTTCAATGTTTTCAAACCCTTTCAGGGTATGTCTACACTACCCTCCTAGTTCGAACTAGGAGGGTAATGTAGGCATACCGCACTTGCAAATGAAGCCCGGGATTTGAATTTCCTGGGCTTCATTTGCATAAGTGGGGAGCCGCCATTTTTAAATCCCCGCTGCTTCGAACCCCGTGCAGCGCGGCTACACGGGGCTCGAACTAGGTAGTTCGGACTAGGTTCCTATTCCGAACTACCGTTACTCCTCGTGAAATGAGGACAACAGTCTTAGTAACATGTTAACAGACGTACAAGTGTAACCCACTTTTTCCTCCCCAGGTTACGTGGGAGCAGGTCACACTCACAGGTGTGCCTGGGCGCCTGATGGTTTTAACATAAAAGGAGATCCTGAGTACCCCAGTGGTGATGTTGTTTAGTTGGGGAAACCCTATACACCTCCTTGCTGCTGTCCCTTACTCATAAAAAACATATAATGGCAGTGCCTCCACCTGGCTGGCCCTGTACACACTTAATGGTGTGCCTTGAGAGCCTCCAGGGATAAAATTATTCCAGCAATAATCTGGATCTAGCTCCAGAACAATTCCAAATCATAAATAGTATACATCTGATAGATTACAGTAGAAAGAACAACCTTTACTTAACAACTTAAGGAAACAGAGTTTAACAGATTAACAGTGAATAACATTAACAAAGTACACAGAAATAATAGGAACGTATCTATCTGGCATTTGTACTGCCCCTGTTTATCACACACCAGAGTATGCACTCCTCAGGACTCTCAGTACCATACTCTTGCTTGCGTGGGCTCGCTTGAAGATTTTGCAGCTGGAGTGGATGATTCTAGTCTCCTTCTATGTGCTGAGTGCAGAGTAGTACTTCTAGCCACAGGTACAGCCAAAGGGCAATCAGAAGCAGCCTGCTTGATTCCAGTCCCAAAGGCTCTGAATCCAAGTCTGTAGCTGCAACATAACAGCTCCTGGACTGGCTAAAACTCCTCCACAGTAGCCTGGCTCCTCTTTTCCAAAAACAAAGGGAAGAGTCCACAGACTGCTGAGAGTCTCTCTCCACACACATGGAGAGACCCAGCACCCAAACAAAAAATCACTTCCTTCCTGGGTTCCTCTAGGGCTCATGGGAATGGTAGTCTCTGGAGCTACATTGCAGCACACAGGATCTTCCCAGAGACTAAGCAGAGGTACCTTTAGTAAGGGGACTACACAAGGAAAGTGTGTATCCCAGAAGTCAAGAAGCTGCATGTGGTTTTGACTGGCTCTTTGGATAGCACTTACAAGGAAAAGTCTGAAGTTTTGAACAGACTATAAGACTAATAAAAATTAGAGATGGCTCCTACCTTGTGTAGGTGCATAAAGCTGATTATCTTGCAATTGCTGAGTATAATATGCAGATGAGGAATGAACTATATCAGATGTTAAACTGATACTATGCTTGGACTTGTGTGACGGAAATACTCAGGAAGACATACTGCAGATGCTTTGATTTAAGTTGGATTTATGGGCAAACAACTGCAAACCTTTTATCAATACAGAGATATCCCACTTAACTACACACACATCAAATGCACAAACAGGTGTAGCGCAATTACTGCACAGCCATTCTTAGGCTAAGCTAAGGAGATGTTCCTTTTATCCAGCCTCCTATCGCGAGGCACTTAAACTAGTCAGACTGTAATGCTTAGTTTCAAACTACTAGAAAGGTCCACATGAAGAAAAGCAAGGATGGACAAATTAATAATGTGTTGAATTTGTACCCCACACTTGTGATGGTGTTGAGGGCAGGGGAGTGAGAGAAATCCTTTATTTAAATAGTTCGGAAACAACCAGAAAGTTCTGGATCTTTGGCATTCTCAAAAGAAGGTGTGACCAGCACTGTACTCATATACTCTGAAATATCAGCCCCCCCAAGTTGTTAAAGGAACGCATAAAAGAAACTGTACCAAATAGGGCATTTCAGTACCCTGTCTAAAGGCATAAAGAAATCTCTTTTTCCAGCCTTTAGGAAGATTTTCCACTACAGTAGGAGGGAGTTAGGCTATGCTGATGTAGAGGGTGGTATGAAAGAGAGGGTGTCATGACTTGAGAAGGAGTGAGAGAAAAGGAACACTGACTAAGTAAGGGGCACAGTCTTGAACTTCAACCCTTTGATATTTTGAGGAGGAAGAGTTTAAGTCTAACCTTCTACCTTTCACTCCATGGCAGCCCCTTACTGGAGAGGCCAATGCCCCCAGAAGAGGAAACACCAAAGACCTTTCTTTTTGCCAGCTCTTCCATAGGACAACAGAAATCCTTCTTCCTCCTTTTCACCAGCCCTTCTTGCTTCACATGAAGGAGAGCAGGCCTCCTCTTATTTCCTAGTTCCAATAGGGCCTAATCTCTTTGCTAGGTCTTGCAAGGCCCCTCTTTGAATTAGCTCAGCAATTAGTCATAATCCCACTAATAAAACACCCTGGTTACATCTACACTGGCATGATTTTCTGAAAATGCTTTTAACAGAAAACTTTTCCATTAAAAGCATTTGTGGAAAAGCACGTCTAGATTAGCAGGATGCTTTTCCTCAAAAGCACTTTTTGCAGAAAAGCGTCCGTGGCCAATCTAAACGTGGTTTTCCGCAAAAAAGCCCCGATCGCCATTTTCACAATCGGGGCTGTTTTGCGGAAAACACTACTGTGCTGTTTACACTGGCCCTTTTGCGCAAAAGTCTTTCAGAAAAAGACTTTTGCCCAAACGAGAGCAGCATAGTATTTCCGGAAAATCACTGATGATCTTACATGAGATTGTCAGTGTTTTTCCGGAAATTCAAGCGGCCAGTGTAGACAGCTGGCAAGTTTTTCCGCAAAATCAAATGATTTTGCGGAAAAACTTGCCAGTCTAGACACAGCCCCTGTGTTTACAGTGTGCTTTTCATCTGCAGAGCTCAAAGCACTGGATAGGTATTTCAAGCCACATTTTACAGTGGGGGAAGCTGAGGCATGTCCTATCAATAAGTCCAAGAGTTAGAGGGGCTCTTTAAGGTGGCAGAGTGATTCAGGCCCAGATGGAATTCAGTGGAAGAGCTGGCTTCTGCAATGGGCTTCATTTGTCCTGGGAGAGAGTTGTGGCTGCAGAGAGCTGATGGAACCCAGATGGCTAGAAGTGGAAGGCACATGTCTTAGGCTAACTCTTCAAATGAATATTCTGTTTACGTTTGTGTGAGTCTCAGCACACCTATACCATCCAGCCTTAGAAAATCCACAGTCACAACATCCTGTCTACTGGGGCTACGACTAGACTGCAGGCTTCTTTTGGAAGAAGCTTTTCTGAAAGAGATCTTCCGAAAAAACTTCTTCCAAACGAGCACGTCCACACTGCCAAAGCACATCAAAAAAGAGATCTGCTTTTACAAAAGATAGCGTCCATACTGAATGGCTGCTATCTCGCATTTAAACTGAGATTACTATGGACGGAGAGGCCACTAGGGCACCTGTGCTTTTTCCTCTTTCCTCTTCTACGGAAAGAACTCCCTCTTCCCCATCCACACACGCCTTTTTCCAAATGAGCTGTATCACAAAAAGGCTTCTTCCTGGTAGACAGAAGATTACCAATGCCGGAAAAACCCCTCTATTCTTTCAATTTTCTTTCAAAGGAATGTAATTCCAGTATAGACGTAATTGAAGTTTTTTAGGATACCCAGACTAACACGGCTACATTTCTATCACTATTCTACATGTTAGGATAAACAGGTGTTTTTCTGAAAAAAAACCCTCTGTAGTGTAGACATACCCTGGCAGAGGGAATGAACAGAACAGGTGCTCTGGCAAACAGAAGTTAGGGACCATCCCTGCCCATCCTAGCTGGTAACTATCCTCAATGAGCTTATCTAATTCTTTTTAGAACCTGTTACATGCTTGGCCAATACAATACCCTTATAACAGCAATACTCTTAATGTTACTATTAATAGCACTTTTTGTCTTTGGTGTCAGATGGGGCCTGCAGAAATTAGGGTGCTGTAGCTTATTGTTGTAGGTGCTGCACATGGCTTCTGAATAGCTTCTCTGTGGTAGAATTCACCCTCCACTGTTTTCTCATCAGGGTTTGTTTGTTTGTTTGTCTCCTGCTTTCCCTTACATGTGCTTTATTCTTCTGACAGCCCTGAGTACAAAATGCCCATAGAAAGACCATTGTTGTTTGTGATTGTTTATAGAGTGCCATTTGGGCACAAAGCTGTGCACAATTGACAAAACTGTACCTCAGAAACAACAGGTTCCTTCCTCATAGAGTTAACAATTTGAAGACACAATGGAGTCGAAGTCAGTTCATTACAATACTGCAAAATGTTTGGGTCTGATCTTTATAACCAGGAGGTTTCTTGAAATATGTAGCGTTTTAGATTTCTGGATTGTTCATGGAACATTTATATTGGTTCAGTAATATGCAAAGAAGCATAGCATGGAACAATGTCTGCTACATTTCTCTTATTCTTAAGGGATCGCTCTCTGCCCCTACAATTGCAAGAGTCTGGGAAAAGGTGGGGCTGCACGGAGAGTTGTATTTCTTCCCAGTCCCCAGCCTCCTTCTACTGCTCTCTGTCTCTTAGGCTGTGTCTAGACTGCAGGTTTCTTTCGAAAGAGGCTCTTTCGAAAGCATCTTTCGAAAGAGCCTCTTTCGAAAGATCGCGTCTAGACAGCAGGCGGATCTTTCGATAGAGGAAATCCGCTTTTTCGAAAGAGAGCACCCAGCGAGTCTGGATGCTCTCTTTCGAAGACGGCCTCTTTACATTGAAGAACGCCTTCCTTCGAAAGAGGAACTTTCGAAGGAAGGCGTTCTTCCTCGTGAAACGAGGTTTACCGCCATCGAAAGAAAAGCCGCGTTCTTTCGAAATAATTTCGAAAGAACGCAGCTTGAGTCTGGACGCAGGGGAAGTTCTTTCGAAAAAAGGCTACTTTTTTCGAAAGAACCCCTGAGTGTGGACACGGCCTTAATTCCTAGGAGCAATGTGTGACTTCAGCCCCCCATATATTTTTCCAAAGGCACAGATGATCTTTACATACATAGCCTCTACCCCTTCTCCCCACCTGCTGATTACTACAAGTTCTTGGTGCTGCTTTGTCTTTCCACAGCCCTTCAGGCTATCTGCTTTTAAGAAACCTCAGATCCTCCTTTTTCCACAACGGCTGCCCTCTGTCCCCCAGCAATGGTTCGATGGCACGGGATTGTATCTGCAGACCAGGGAGGCTGTCAGGAAGGATAATGAAAACAAGGGAGTCAATCAATCAAAAAATAACATGTAAATTTTCATTTTTAAAAATGCAAGACCAGCTCCACTCGCCCCCCCCCCCCCCCCCGCATTGTAATTTGGGGCAGAATGGCACATTCCTTTCTTCAGTTAGGTAGTTCTGATTTTCTCTGTTGTTCCATTTTCCCATGTAATTATCCCCCCCTTCCCACATTTAAATCATGCCCTTTTACATTCTTTGCATTATCATCAATTCCCCAGTACCCTTCCATTCTCCCCACTCACACCCTTTCCTGGCTCCTAATTTTGCTCTCTTTACTCAGTCCAATTAAAGAGAGCCAAGTGGACAGGGGAAGGCAACTGAGCCATTTTTTGCTTTTTGAGAGCTTTACCCTTTGGAAAGGAAGGGTTGCCGCTAAAATCAGAAGGATGCCTGCACTTTTATAACTTTGTCGCCAAGATGCTGGCAGTTGATTTAAACAGTTTTGGATGAAGGTTAATGTTGATAGAAAGGAGGAAATAGGAGTAGCAATAAACAGCAATCACACAATATGCAAGTGGCCAGCCACCGCCAATGCAGACACCCACTCCACTAGAGGGACAAATTCTATACCAAACTCATAGTGCAACAACTGGAAGTCGCACATGAATAATTAACAAGCACAAATGGCTTTTCAGAGTTGAAATGAATTCAAGGAAGATTCTTTGTGATGCTGAAATGAATTGCAATGATACTTTGTACAGCTATAACTAGTATCTGTTTATTGCCTAGTATTATATTTGCATATTGATGAAGCCAATTAGCTCTGTAATTTGCAGTCCTTCGTTCATGTAAACAATTACCTGGAGTCAGTCTTTGGAATTATTCATAAAAGTTACACTTGAGTGTTATTCAACTAGGAGAACTCTAGTAACATCCATTAGTTTGATTAATTTTTAAAGATTTTGGGAAAATCCCGATGGAGGCGATAGTAGAGAATCAGTATAAGATCATGATCTCAAATGTTATTAATCTATTATCTCTAGTAAATGCAAAAAGTAGAATATTAACTTAAAATGAAAAACAACATTCAGTCCAGCATGGTACAAATCAATACCATGGGCTTTATTGGAGTTTCCATTTACGAAGGAAAAAGAGAACAGCAAATATTCTGTATGTGCAACATGGACAAGCTGCAGTTGCTGGGCTTTTGTTGTTTGCTTTTAATTAATACTTACCTGTTGGGCCTAGATTGCCTTCCAGTGTTCCTTTACGAATAAAAAATACCCTGCAGTAGTGAGGTTAACTGGAAGGAAGAACAACTTCTGCAGATTCTTGTTGGCAAGGCTGCAGACAAATTAGAAAGAGAACAAGAGTGGGCCAGCGACTGTGTAGAATTTCAAAGGATTAAGCACTAGCAAAATGGTTCAGATGTGTAAGGGACAGGTGGGGAATGGTTGAAGCAAATCTATATGGGAATGAAACTCGTGGGCTCAGTACAATGTGTTATTAAATGTTTGTTGCTTTAAGGACTTGCTTACAGAAAGATATGGGTCTAACATAAAGGACAGACAGACAAAAGAAACCAGAGAGATAATGTTAGCTTAAAAAGGATTGCAAAAATTTAATAACAATATTTTTTTCACTTAATAGAAATGATAAATTAGAGTCATATTAATGCTTCCTTTTTGCAACCACTTGGTCAGTTGCTACAATACTGGTGGCTGTACAGATGCCTGTATGGAGGGTTTTCATAAATTTAAACTGAATCATAGTAATGGCTATTACTTATTCTTCTAGTTGAGTCAAACAAATATTCAACCATGGTCAAAGCTTTGCCAGTTAGTCACTTGTACACATGCTGCTTCACAGTAGACACAGCTAGGAAAAGGACAAGTGCGTTCCAATGAGTTCCAGATCACTGTGGGTTAAAGCTGGTCCAGATGCTGGGGCTCTGTGTGAGTTTCCTTACATGTTGACTGTGAAAGCTTTGCCAGCTAGCACAGCTTAACATGCACTTGTGTTTCAGCTTGTGTGTCGTCTGGAGATAATGCAAACCTGTTCTCTCAAGTACAGATCGTTTCCAATAATCATTGTTTCCATGGTGACTGTAAAAGCAAAAATGTTCTGGTTTTGCATCGTGACATGATATGAAACTGTTCTCCACAATTTTTATCAGGTAAAAATGAAATTTGGAACCCACACACAATATCCACATTATCCACCTTCCCCCATCTGTCCCTTGCCTCCTTCCACTCCCTTTACCACCCACACATGTCCCACCAGCACCAAAGAAAAGGAATTATTTAAAGAAATCCTTTGGAATCCTCTTGTACGTCAAGATAAGAGTGTAGTCCTTTAGGGACTCCTGTGCTCATTGGTGCAAAGTCAATATGTTGAGTCCTAGGGTTAGAGAGTACATTATTGACATGAGAATTGCTGTACTGGATGAGACTCAGACCCAAGAAATTGGTCTTTCTCAGTTTACACAGTGAATCCAGACTCGGTGAGGTTATTTAGGTGTTGTGTTGTGTCGTGTCTTGTGAATAGATGGCATTCCCAGGCTAGAGTGAGCCAGAGAAATCCAGCAGAGACACATACAAAGTTCTATTCAAAAGAGACCTGGATTTTTAACTTTCCTTTTATGTTGTTTATTAATGATTATTAGTCACTGGGGCGGGGCATTCACCCTCTGCCAATGAGCAATTCTAAAATTCTACAGAAATCATGCCAACATTCTAGTTCCATATCATAATTGACCATTTCTCAGGGGTGTACCTATTATGTGCTGGTATAAAGTTGTGCAAAACAACAACACATCAAGAAACCAGACAACCCTACTAGTTTCACATCACTCTATTTTTGCTGAGCGAAGCATAACCTCATCTCAGACTTTAGCTGGGCAAGCAAGGCTTCCTGAAGGCCTCTTTCTCATCTGCCACGTGCTATGGTGGAAAAATGGATTTTAGCTGAGCCACATTCCAATCTTTTCATTGTAGTTATCCTGTATATTATATTAGCAGCTAGAAGCCCCAGCCCAGGTGGGGCTCCATTGTGCAAGGTGCTATACACAGCTAGGAAGAGCCAGTCCCTACCCTAAAGAATTTAGTACAGAGAAGACACATACAAAAGGTTTTGAGGGAAAACAGCAGCAGAGTGAGGTGATATCCCTTGCCTGGATAACTGAGCTGGTCCTGAAGCCAGGTATCCTGAGTGCTGTGCTAGTGCCCCTATATTCTCCCAGCATGCTTGAGACTGACTTTTCAGCTTGCCCACAACATAAAGGTGGGCATGTTCTGTGTTCCCTTAGGTTAGCATAGTGGGTGATGCTCTCAGTTTGCATATTAAATGGACTTGGGGGTCCAACATTCTTTCCATATTATATATTCAAGTTTGAGGAAGGCAAGTTTTGATCACAAAAAATATTTTTGCTAATGAGTCCATATGCACCTAGTGATTTGTTGTATCCAGCAGAAATGGAAACTCACCCCAAATGTGCTGGTCTTATTTTGTAGGCAAGTATTTCATAGCTCTAAATATAGCGTAGGCTGGTGCAAACCTGTATGCAAATTACACAGAGAAGCATACTGGCCAGGAAATTAAAGTACCTCACAGCTGTACATTCTTTTATTCCAAGGAATATACTGTATATATAAATTCCTGGCTTCTTTGAATGTTTTTTCTTACATTTCATCTCCTCTTACAAGTAGGTGCAGGGTTTGCTGTGTCTGGAGTTGCACTTTTAGAATTGGTGCCCATGTGTGTTCTTTTCTTAGGTTATATTGAATGTCACCAGTGAGCAAAGCTCGAAATTCAAAAGCCATGAAGTGAAAAATATCCATTTAACAGGCTCCTAGCATGTACGTTGCAAGTGCATTAATTCTTGTTTGAATGATGGGATACAGAGACCTGTAAAATAACAATGCATTTGTAATGGAACACTGCACCAAGAAACCTGATGCACTGTCTCATCCCAGATGTGAAAGAGCAGCCAGCATCAGCACGATAAATTGTATTTTTAGTGACCAGATGAGTAGAAACTGTTAGCCCAGTGAGAATCATCACAGGCAGCAGACCCATGAAAAGATCCTTGCTAGATCTCAAAATACTCACACCCAAAATGGTGTGCTCCGTCAATCAATATCAGCCATTTCATGACTCAGGAAATATGGTCTGTGGCACGTAAGAAATGTTGGGTTCTGCCGATATGCTGGGCCAAGCCCAGTGTGCTTGGCGAATCACGGAACATAGCCTGTGCCATATGAAAAACCTGACCATCCACTACTTAACTTGGGTGCCAATTCACTCCTGAAAGCAGATGGGAACTCACTGTGGGTGGACCTGCTGCTGCCATAAACTTAAGTTGCTAAATGCCATCATATTTATAACTCACTCCTGGGTGCGCTGGCCTTTAATTAAAAAGTTTCCCTACCAGTTTGAATTCCAAATACAGTCTGGGTGGCTAATGGCACCATCCACAATGCTGCTCTCAGGCCAAATCTGAATTGCTATAGATGTGTCGCTCCTGTTAGAACCGCCCCTTCAATGAGTGGCTACTGGTTATGCTCTTTTGTAACACTCACTACATGTCAACAAAGGTCCTGATCTTACCTATATGTGGCACCAAAACAACATTAGCTGGCAGGTGCAAACAAAAGGTGAAGTTCTAGCAAATACTGGGGGAGAAAAACAGGGACCCAGCTGGGAATGCCCCTACCCCCAGAGTACTCCAGTCCCAGCAATGTGCAAAAGTAACCTTCTTCCCCTCTGGGGGGCACTAGGACCCACGTGGCACCCATTCCCCTGAGCTCTGTGGATTGGAGAAGAACACCATTCCAGGGAGGACACAGCCTCTCCAGCCAGTAGGAGTAGGTCCAGAGGCAGCCTCAGCAGGGATTGCAACAGGCGCCATGAGCACTAGTGCTGTCATCTCCTACTTAGTGCAGAATTGTCTGTGGACAGTCTCTCCCTTGTCCTGATTGGCTGATTGAGCCAACTCCCTTCTGTCCCCACCCTCACACTCTCTCTGCCTCTTCCTCACATTCTACCTGCCTTCCCATGCTCCTCTTTTGCCCTCTCTGCTGTGTCCCTCACCCTTTATCTCTCCAGCTAGCTGATCACAGATAAATTAAACCTCACCCAAAAGAATGAAAGGAAAAAATACATAGCACTTTAAAGACTAACAAGATAGTTTAATAGGTGATGAGCTTTCGTGGGGCAGACCCACTTCTTCAGACCCACTTCTCTACAGAAAGCCTACTGACTGCTACACTTACCTACATGCCTCCAGCTTCCATCCAGGACACAACATATGATCCATCATCTATAGCCAAGCCCTTAGATACAACCGCATCTGCTCTAATCCCACTGACAGAGACAAAAAACTTCAAGATCTCTACTAAGCATTCGTAAAACTCAATGACCCACTAGGGGAAATAAAAAAGGGCCAGAGACATACCCAGAAACCATCTACTTCTAGATAGGCCCAAGAAAACCAACAATAGAACACTACCTGTCATTAACTATAACCCCCAACTTAAACCCCTCCAATGCATCATCAATAACCTAGAACCTATACTGGAACAGGATACTATACTCTGAGGGTATGTCTAGACTGCATCCCTCTGTCGACAGAGGAATGCAGATTAGGCAGGTCAACATTGCAAATGAGGCACGGATTTAAATATCCAATGCCTAATTTGCATAAAAATGACCACCGCATTTTGCCGACTTAGCACTTTATCGGCAAAAAGAGGCAGTCTAGAGGGGGATCTGTCGAGAAAGAAAGCTTTTTTCGACAGATCCCTTATGCCTTCGGCAGACCTATACTCTTATAGAAAACCACCTAACCTCAGGAAGATTCTTACTAACAACCACAGGACATACCATGTTAATACTAACCCTGGAATTTTCCCTTGCAACAAACTCCGTTGCCTACTTTGTCCACATATTTACTCTGGACACACCGTTACTGGACCTAACCATGTAAGTTATACGATCAAGGGCTCATATTCCTGTACATCTGGCAATGTGATGTATGCCATCATGTGCCAGCAATGTCCCTCTGTGATGTATATTGGACAAAGTGCTCAGTCACTTCACTAAAGAATTAATGCCCACAAATCAGACATCAAATATCTTCACACTGAAAAACCTGTTAGTCAACATTTTATCTAACTGGCCATTTCCTTAAAGACCTGACAATGTGCATCTTACTTCAAAGAGACTCTAACACCAGATTACAGAGAGAGACTTCTGAACTTTTATTCATGCTTAAATTTGACACTTTGTGAATGGGCCTTAATAAAGATGTCAATTCCCTTACACATTACAAAGCCAGCCTCCCCACCTATTGATAGTCGTAGTAACTCCAGATTAGCCACTTAGGGCTCATCTAGACTACGGGGAAGATATGAAAGAGGTTATGCAAATTCTTCTGGAATTTGCATATCTTCTTCCGATTGCACTTTTGAAAGTGGAGCTTCCGAAAATGAAAGTAGTCAAGACACGGGTTTTTTTTGGCAATCCCCCCCTTTTTTGAAAAGGCGCTTTTCCCAAAAAATGAGGTTCACACGGCTTTTCGAAAAAGGGGGGGCTTGCTGAAAAAAATGCATCTTGACTACTTTTACTTTCAAAAGCTCTACTTTGAAAGCTCTGCTTTTGAAAGTGAGATCGGAAGATGTGCAAATTCCCATGGAATTTGCATATCCTCTTTCGAATCTTCCCCGTAATCTAGATGAGCCTGTATTGACTTTTAATAAGCTATTTCCTCCTCTCTTATCTCTTCCTTGCCCTCTCACCCTCACCTGCTGTTCCAATATCTGATTTGTCAGTACATCGTTTGTTTATTTTCTTCACTGTATTCCTTGTTATATATGGTCATGCCAATTCACTTTCAGAATATGATCTGAAGAAGTGGGTCTGCCCTATGAAAGCTCATCTCCTAATAAACTATCTTGTTAGTCTTTAAAGTGCTGCGTGTTTTTCCTTTTGTTTTACGAAGATCAGACTAACACAGCTACCTCTCTATTACTTTCCAAAGAATGAAAGAAGCATAGTGCTGGCATGCTGCTTGTAAACCATCACCTCTCACTTTGTTTGTTCTAGCCCTGCCCCACCTTGTGTCTGTTTGGATTGTAAATTCTTTGGGGCAGTGACTGTCAGCTACTCTATGCCTGTCTAGTGTCTAGCAGGGCCCCCAGGCACCCATAATAAAAAATAGCAAGTGTTATTAGAAGAGTCATTGGTACTTGGCAGCTTTCAGGACCCAGCCTCTTGTACTCAGATTGCATATAGTTGGGTGCAACAAATGCTTCACAGACACTTGCTTGAGTGATGATTATAAAAAATTATAATCCTTCATTATAGATACACTTGTGACAAAACTCCTGTGGATTGGTGGCTGGAGTCTCATTAATGGTTCACAAAATTAATTGGTAATTATGGTCCAGGTTAGTATTACACTGAAATAAGAATTCATCTCTACCTGTCTGCTGTTTGAGAATTGGAGGTACGATTTGAGTCCATGCACTGCCAGAAGAGGAGGGAGGAGGCATTGCTTCTAAGAGCAAGGTCAAGGTCAGCTGGCAAATGCTTTTTCCCTGCAGCCCCTGACCTCTGTGACAAGCTGATCTTTAAATTTCCTTCCCAAAAGATCAGCACAATATACTTTAGCAAAAATAGGCTTCAAAAGGGACAGTAGAGGTTATATTCTGTCTTGGCTTATAGCTATGCACGGTAGCATTGATTTTTAGGCATTTCATTAGAAATAATCCAAACAGGAACCTTTCACCTGAACCTCCACTGAACTTTAGAGGTTTCAGATACATGGACTACAGACCCAAGCCTCTAAAAAATGTGGTTTTGCAATATTGGCTTGCAAGGGCTGTGTTTCCCTTACTGAAGAATCTTTATACAGCTATGTCAGGAAATGGCTCACAGTGTGCTTAGGCATGTGTGTGTATTGGGTGCAAAAGGCTGTGACGCTCAGTTGTTTCAGTTGTCACGGTTTTCCATTAAACTTTTCTTTGGTTTTGGGTCACTGCCAGTGCTGCCTCTTGAATTTTGAGCCCAGTTTTAAATCTGAGCCCTCCTCACTCCCCGCCAAACCTTAGTCAAAACCACAGCATTTAAATTGTTAGTATGTGGAAACCAGAGACGGACTGTAAATCATAGATTTTTAAGACCCAAAGAGACAATTATGATGATCTAGTCTGACCTCTTTTGGAAGGTTCACAGTTGAGATTTGAATTTGCAGTGAAACCTAGGCTATTTTGTTTGTTTGGGGAAATTAAAAGTGTCAGACAGTTCTAGTTTGCAGTCCGTTACATTCCACTGGAATATAAACCACCAATATTTGTGGAAAAATTCCCCTTGTGACTTGAACAAATTGAACTGCTCTCATAGCTCTCTGGAAGATAAACTGCTGAAAATGTAATACCTGCATTTGAATGTTAAATACCTCAGATTGATGTATAAATAGCCACTCTAGATGGTATCATGTTATAGATATTGGAGTGTTAAAACTGGGCAACACTGGTGTTCTCTGAGCTATGTTGATGATACACACCCTACTGCAAAACAACCACAACAATGCTGTTGATTGTTAAGTTCCATTTATGTGTGACATTGTTTAAGGCTACTACTGTCCATTCCCAGTCATGTAACAGCTCTTCTACGTGAAACATTTGCACTGAATCCTTGAGTCAATATTCCTTACAAACTCAGACTAAGTTCATGTAAATATTTTACAAATGTTTGTGAGCATAGCACATGAACACGGGCATTCTTCCTCCACCCGGTCACTCAGTTGCCAGACTCCCCCCCGGCCTGCTACTCCCCAGCATCTGGATCTTTCAATGCTCCATTCCTAAGGTGCCCTGGCACCCTTAACTGTGGCATTGCGTACATTTTGTGTGCATGACTTTGCTACATTAATATTCTTTTAAGTCTCAGAAGGGTCGCCGTGTTAGTCTGTATCTTTAAAAAATCCACGAGTAGTCCCGTAGCATCTTGGAGACTAACAATAAATATAGTAGCCAAACTTTCATGGGCAAAACCCACTTCTTTTAAGGTATTTTTGGCTGTAATTATATTCTATAGGTAGGTGATCAATAATATGCTCAGTTATATAAATGCGCATATTCCCAAAAAGTTACATGCTTTTGTGGACATTTTACAATTTTGGTATAGCACTTTTAGACAACATTTAACACAGTGTGTTGATGTGCATCGTAACAGTACTTCAGAAGCGGATATTAAAATTGATGTTTTGTTTTGACATGTCCCACGATAGCAGTAGTGCTGAAGAATACAATCTCTGTTTCCAAGTAACCTGCCACCAGTATGCACTGCAGTAGACTTTAAGAGCTCTTTCATAGACATATACAGGGGAAATAATTTCTTCAAAATGTACAAAAATTAAGTTTCTGTTGTATGGTCAGATAATTCTCATTGATATCTTTCTGTACACAGCAGCAGAACCAGGCTGCCTAGCAGTCTGATTAACTGTGGGAGAATTTCTTTTTAAAACTGGCGCCTGCAAGTAGGAAGCACTGTTCAGACCTATATGTGTTCACTTAGGCAGGGCCATCCCGAGCCATTCTGGCACCCTGGGCCCTGGGCATGTGGTCCCGGACCTGGGCATGTGGTCCTGCCCCCGGGCACGCAGTGCATGCACAGCCCCGCCCCAGGTGCGCAGCGCATGCGTGGCCCCGCCCCCGCCCAGCCCGGAAGCACCGCATAGCGCCCCTCACAATCGGGCACCCTGGGCTGTCGCCTGGTCGGCCCGTAGCTTGGGCCGGCTCTGCACTTAAGCTTCCCTAGTGTTGGAGGTGATTCAGAACATCCATACAATTTCTTGGCCACTCTGCATTGAGCATATTCAAAGACAGGTACCACATACAGAATTTATAATTGTATTTGGCTGGTGAGGGTATTTAGAAATACACTTACAGCAGACTCAGTATAGCCTTGAAGCTCCACCATGATGGATCTTACCTGGGAAAAGTGCTGTGAAGCTGTCAATAGCTGTGTGTAATCTGTAGAGCTTGAAATAGGAAAAACATGGGTTTTTCCCCCCCTGTCAGAATGACACAGGTACTCAGCTACAGCCCTTGTCTAGCCTATCCATCTGGCTGAAGTGCAAAATAAGAGATTGATTTTTTTCTCAGACTGCACAATCAAAAGCCTAGAGGAGCCCCAAAACTGGCAAGCAACACATTTTACATTTTAAGTGAGCTGTTGGAAAACTTTTGCTAAAATATAACTCCGTATTTGGCAAAGGCATTTAATTCACTGAATTAATCAAGATGTTCTAAAACCCACTGGTCCACAGGCTCAGCCGGTGTACTTCGGTGTTGCTGGGACAACAGCTAGCCAGTTGCAGATTATGCATTCTCTAGAAATAATTGCTTTACTTGAAAATTATCTACTACGGCTAAGATTTTTTCCCATGTTATCCAACAGATTTAGACACAAAATACCCAGTCATTGTAATGGGCATCTAAATCCCCAAATCTCCTGTACTTCTTTGAAAAATCTCAGCCTAAGTGCCAATCATTAGAAGCATAAGATAAAAGTGTCACGAGATCTTGTAGTCTTTCAGATCAAGTTACCCACCTGCAACAGCCAAAATAGAGAAGATGGAGGCTTCAGAGATACTAATAGGAGAGCGAGATGTTTCTCTCTACAGGATTTAGCATCATTAGCAAGTTGGCTTTATTATATTTCTGTTAGAGAAGCACAGTAGTTTAAATCTTTCTTAATAAGCTGAGCAGTCCCAGAGGGGCGTATCAGTCTATAGGAGGTCTTTTAATGATGGGCCAGCACTTGTAATATATGCCTCTGTGGTACTAACAGCTATTCCTATAATAGTCACTCTGTCTAGCTTTAAACATGAATGTGGATAAATAAACCTATATTGATTTTAAAATGTCATTACCAGTGTAATGGATAAAACAAACCAGCTGCATGACCCCAATGAATAGCTGAAGTCCTGGCAAACAAGTGCCCCTCAAGGTCACAGCATTTAACAGAATGGGCTTCTGGGTCTTATAAATTCTAACGGCAATGAACTCATTGGTCACTAGTACAGATGAAAGGTGCTCTAATGAGAGTCTTATTTAGGCAAAACAAAATGCACACAACTATTCATCGGATGGGACTATCTGACTTGTTCCACGGGAGGTGCGTGTTTGCCCTAATATTTGAAAATGAGAATTCAGGCCACTCGAAGGGAAAAGGATGATGAATATTGTACATGCTAAACTTTTGCCCTCTTGTGTCCATGTATGTAATAAGGATTATAACTCAATGCCATGAAAACAGAGATTTGCCTAATTGGGACAATTGCCTAGGCTGAAGGAATTTAAAAAGAACTGAGTGAAATTGACACTTTCCCAGACTATAACCACCTTCCACTTCAAGAGTCATGGGCCTTGATTTCCACTGCATAGGCCAATGGAAACACAGATTAAGTTTAACTCTACAATAAGAAAACAAAATCCAAACCTAGAAATGGACAGAGCCAGACTTCATATTAAAGGACCCAAGAAAACAGACTTGCCATAGCTAAGGTACATATGTACATAAGGGTAATAATTCAAAATGATCTGGTCAAACTGGAGAAATGGTTTGAAGTAAGTAGCATGAAGTTTAATAAGGACAAATGCAAAGTACTCCACTTAGAGTATGTCTACACTACAGCATTATTTCAAAATATCTAATTTCAAAATAGTTATTTTGAAATATCTTATTTCAAAATAACACGTCTACACACAAAATGCATTTCGAAATAGCTTTTTGCATTTCAGAATAGCATGTCCACACTGATTGGACGCTGAATCGCATTTAAGACCAGCCACAACTAGTTCCGGCAGGGCATCCAGTCAGAAGTTACCTTGTGGCCAGAACAGCCAGCAGGGCACCCTGGGAAGGGTTGGAGGACCCCTATTTCAAAATAAGCTTCTACACAGCGCTTATTTCGAAATAGCAATTTCAAAATTGGCGCTATTCCTTGTGGAATGAGGTTTACCAATTTCGAAATAAGCCCTCCGCTATTTCGAATAAATTTCAAAATAGCTGTTGGCTTGTGTAGACGTTAGGAAAGTTATTTCAAAATAACGACTGTTATTTAGAAATAACTTTGCTGTGTAGGCATACCCTTAAGAAGGAACAATCAGTTTCACACATACAGAATGGGAAGTGTCTGTCTAGGAAGGAGAACTGTAGAAAGGAATGTAGGGCTCATAGTGGACCACAAGCTAAATATGAGTCAACGGTGTGACACTGGTGCAAAAAAAGCAGACATGATTCTGGGACACATTAAAGGAGTGTTGTAAGCAAGACATGAGAAGTCATTCTTCATCTTTACTCTGCGCTGATTAGGCATCCATTGGAGCACTGTGTCCACTTCTGGGCACTACATTTCAAGAAAGATCAGAAGAAGTTGGAGAAGGTCCAGAGAAGAGCAATAAAAATGATTAAAGGTCTAGAAAACATGACCCGTGAAAGAAGACTAAAAGAATTGGGTGTGTTTAGTTTGGTAAAGAGGAGACTGAGGTGGGATATGATAGTGGTTTTCAAGTATCTAAAAGAGTGTCACAACGAGGAGAGAGAAAAATTGTTCTCCTTGACCTCTGAGGATAGGACAAGAAGCAATGGGTTTAAACTGCAGCAAGGGAGGTTTAGGTTACACATTAGGAAAAACTTCCTGTCAGGGTGGTTAAACACTGGAATAAATTGCCTAAGGGGCTTGTGGAATCTCCATCACTGGAGATATTTAAGAACAGGTTAGACAGACACCTGTCAGGGATGACCTATATGGTGCTCAGTCCTGCCATGAGGGCAGGGGACTGGACTTGATGATCTCTCGAGGTCCCTTTCTGTTCTAGTGTTCTATGATTCTATATCAATCTAGTAAGTACAGCGGAGATATAAGAATCTGAGGTTGGATATTTATCCATGCTACAATGCTATTGAACGTTTGGAGACTATGCGACAAGCGCTCCTTGACAAACTCTTCCATGGGCTTGTCTAAATACAAACTGCTTCAGTGGCACCACCCCTGCTGTACTGCTGTAGCATTTTCATCAAGATGCTACCTACACCAATGAGAGAGGTTCTCTCATCAGCATAGATAATCCGCCACCCTAAGGGTTGACAACGAGGACAAAAGCAGCATTCTGAGCTATGTCATTATGTTGACTTGATTTCCTATGTAGACCAGGTCCTAGCTGTATGTTCTGTGCTCTCATGTGAGCCAATGGCCTGAGCTCCTCCAGAGTATTTTGAGGAAAGAATCCCTCCTCTCCAGTGTCTTGGGAAGGCCACAGTACTCCTCAAATTCTCCATGGTCTTGGGGTGGGCACTCTCCCACTGCATCAGTTTTGCCAATGTTTCATGAATTTAACTAAGGACAAACATTGTGCTGTACAGTTGTCACCAAGCTCTAGCTTTGATAAGCGGTAGCTTCACGCTTAAGTTGCATGCAAGTTAAAGGTAATCTGTCTGGTAGCTTTGAGCTACAGATCTTTAAAGGGCATTCTTGTGGCTATATATGTTATACATGCAAAACACCCTATGAGAACAAATCAAGGCTGTGCACTTACAAAGGAGCATAAGAACATTAGAATAGCCATATTGGGTCAGACCAAAGGTCCATATAGCCCAGTATCCTGTTGGCCAACAGTGGCCAATGCCAGATACCCCAGAAGGCATGAATACAGGTAATCATCACATGGTCCCTCTCTCGTCATCCATTTCCAGACAGAGGCTAGGGACAACATTCCTACCGATGATGGCTAATAGCCATTGACGGACCTAACCTCCATGAATTTATCTAGCTCTTGTTTGAACCCTGTTAAAGTCCTGCTCTTCACAACATCCTCTGGCAAGGAGTTCCACAGATTGACTGTGCACTGTGTGAAGAAAAACTTTCTTTTGTTCATTTTAAACCTGCTATCAATTTCTTCTGGTGACTCCTAGTTCTTATATTATGGGAACAAGTAAATAACTTTTCACTTTTTCCACACCAGTCATGATTTTATAGACCTCTAGTATATTCCCTCCCCTCCCCCCTTAGTATCCACCTTTTAATCTCTTTTCATATAGGACCCATTCCAAACCCCTAATCATTTTTGTGGCCTTTTTTTATGAACCTTTTCCAATGCCAAGATAGCTTTTTTGAGACGAGGTGACCACATCTGTACTTTAAATCATTTGAAATCTTTAAAGCGTTTAAATTTAAACTTTTTGAATCTTTGGGAATTATGTAATGGCCACACCCATTACACGTGGTCCAATGAGGTCGAGTCACTTGCGGGTTCCATTTATTAATTTGAGGGGTCAGTGTTCTGACTCATTGCTTGTTCTGACTCATTTTTTACCTTTCCCACTTCTGTCGATTTGTCAATTTCTTCTTCTTTTTTTTTTTAGCTTTTAGGTCCAGACTCAGAAGCATATTTGTTCAATTTAGAATTGGTCATAAATAGTGATGCACTATGATGTGGTAGTTTTGGTTGCTTTATCCAGTGAGCAAAACAAAGTGATTGTCACCTGCTGGTTTTACCCAGTATTTATTTGGCAGACTAGAAAAAGGATCATAAATGTGTCAGTACATGTAAAACAAAACTGGTTATTTATAGAGAACTATATTAGTTTTTTCGAAATTGCATTGGACTCCTACAATACGATCCATAATAGAAAAAAAATGCTTAAAACCCTTATGTTTGCACCACAATGAAAATTTAAATAGATAAAAATTATTAAAAATAAATATCCACATTATCTTTTAAAGTTGGACCAAGATAAAAATCAACTTCTGTCAAGCCCAGCTTATAGAACCCAAATCAACAAGGGAGTCTGAGCATTGTTCTAAGAATACTAGCCATTTGGACACCATTGTTTTTGTCTTTCTGCAGTGACCTAACACTTTCAAAAAGGTGTATCATTTATAGAGACAATTAAAGCTCTCGTGTAGAATTTGTTGTTCTTATGGAAGAATCAGAACATGGTTTATTAAGTGTGACTTGCATGACATTTTGTATATTTTCAGAACTTAATGCCCCATAGGAACACACATTTGATGAGTGCTTGCAGCCTTTATATTTAATTTTTATTAGTGGTTTTTTTTGTAATGCTCAATATGCTTCTGCTACATTGAGGAACTAATATGGGAGTTCTCCAGTGACTAATTTTAACATTTGTAAATTCCCATGGATGTTAACAAAAGACTGAGCAGGCTACTGAATAAAAGTTATGTAATAGATTACAATAGCCTTGAGCTCATATCCTGTGCGGTTTCTATTTTATTAAAAATTGTTCTTTTCTTCTCTTACCAGGCTGAATTTTCAAAAAGATTTATGTATCCATAGATGAAGTGGGCAGCTGCATGGTGAAATACCTCTTTCTCCATAGTTTGATTTACATTAAATCAATGTGGACTGTGATTGCTCAGCACCTTTCAGGATTAGGTCCCCAGTTTGTACCATTCTCATTTCTTTTTGCCTAAAATTCAAATTACTGGGAGGTATTTCACTGTGAATGCACCTGGAATTTATCTTATTCATATTAGACTTTATGAGAAAGTATTCTATGTTCTGCAGCTCAAATTCAAAACACAAACGGGCAAAAAGCAAATACAAAACATAAAATACAGTAGACAGGACTATGTAGCACTTTAAAGACTAACAAGATGGTTTATTAGGTGATGAGCTTTCGTGGGCCAGGCCCACTTCCTCAGATCAAATTGTGGAAGAAAATTGGCATGACCATATATACCAAAAGGATACAATCAAAAAACACATATAAAATAGACAAATCAGATTTTAGAACAGAGGGGGGATGTTAATGTCTATGAGATAATGATTATAGAGGTGATAATTGGGGAAGCTATCTTTGTAATGGGTAAGATAATTAGCATCTTTGTTAAGGCCCATTCGTAAAGTGTCAAATTTAAGCATGAATGACAGTTCAGAGGCTTCTCTTTGAAATCTTGTGTTAAAATCTTTTTGAAGCAAGATGCAGTTAATCAGGTCATTGAGACAATGCCCATTCTGGTTGAAATGGCAAGAAACTATTTTTTCTTTGTGAAACTGTCTGATGTCTGTTTTGTGTGCATTGATTCTTTGGCAAAGTGTCTGAAAAGTTTGTCCGATATACATAGCAAACAGACACTGTTGACAAACCCCGTTGCCGGCTTTGTCCACATATTTACTCTGCTGAAACCATCATTGGACCTAACCATTTCAGTTATAAGATCAAGAACACATACTCCTGCTCATCCAGAAATATAATTTATGCCATCATGTGCCAACAGTGTTCACTTTTTTTGATCGTATTCCTCTGGTATATATGGTCATGCCAATTTTCTTCCACAATTTGATCTGAGGAAGTGGGTCTGGCCCACAAAAGCTCATCACCTAATAAACTTTCTTGTTAGTCTTTAAAGTGCTACATAGTCCTGTCTTTTGTTTCAGCAAGACCAGACTAACACAGCTACATCTCTATTACTATAAAATACAGTATAACAGTTTGTATTCTTCTATCCCTAACAGGTACATATGGGGATAGTAAGCAACTCTCACATCATCTAATAAAAAAAAAACCTTGTTTGAGCCACAAACATATACTTTCAGGTTGCTTTTCACAGAGGTCCTGATTCAGCAAAGTTCTTAAGCATGTGCTTATGTTTAAGTGCACAAGTATTCCCATTGACTGCAGTAGGACAACTCATACATAAAGTTAGGCACACACTTCTATAGCTCACCTTGTTGACTCGCAGTCATAACAAATAACATTTGCTTGGAAAGAAAGATCCACACTTGATTTATTTCCTCACTGCTCCATAGAAGAACATTGCCAAATCTGACAATATATTGCATAGCTCAGTGATCTTCTATGTTAGTTTTCAATATATGTGTTGGAAAACATGTCTTTATGCCAATGACAAAAGGCTAGGTTTTGCTCTGTAATGGAGAAGAAAGTACAACAGATGTATAGGACTGATAACCTACTATTTATCTTTACATCAGTGAGGAATCAAACGTGATTAAAAGGAAAAATCCCATCTAATGTTAAATAACAGTTTTGTCCCAGTATAAATCAAAGTAAGCTTTCATCTGCTAGGCTGTGTCTAGACTACATGCCTCTGTCGTCAGAGGCATGTAGATTAGACACATAGGCAAAGGCAAATGAAGCCGCGATTTAAATGATCGCGGCTTCATTTAAATTTACATGGCTGCCGCGCTGAGCCGACAAACAGCTGATCAGCTGTTTGTCCGTCCAGCGCGCTAGTCTGGACGCTCCCCTGCCGACATCAAAGCCCTTTGTCGGCAGCCCCGGTAAACCTCATCCCACAAGGAATAATGGGGCTGCCGACAAAGGGCTTTGATGTCGGCAGGGGAGCGTCCAGACTAGCGCGCATGTAGTCTAGACACAGCCCTACAGTATTATTCTTGGCTGTAGAAGCTATTGATGATTTGACCAGGAAAGAGTGAAAAGTTTTAAGTCAATTGAGGGCTTTGCTATCGAGTTGAATAAGAACAGGATTGGCCCAACTGCAAACGAGAGCAGAATTAGGAAGAATCACGTCTTTTAATTAGGACATAAGTATTTATTGGGGAGCCAGTCTTCTTCTTGAAACCACTGCCAATATGCAGATAAGTTGTATGTGCAGTTGGGAGTGCTAAGGTGCACAGCTATACATCTTTATCACTAACACTTAGGTCAGTCAGGGGTGTGAAAAAAAAACCCATCTGACTGACAAAAGTTTTGGTGATAAAAAGTACCAGTGTGCATAGCACTTTGTCAGTGGGAGCAGTACCCCTGTTGATGAAGCTACTGTCCTTTGTTAGGGGGTCATTTTAGTTTGTTGCCAGGAGGCTGCTCTCCAAGCAGTAAAGCACATCAAGACTGCCATTATAGCTTTAGACAAGACATTCTTCTTTCAGATAGGTTAGGTGTTTCAGTCACACATCTGCAAGTCATGCTGTTTTTGTTTTGTTGTGTGTGTGCCTCTGTGTGGGTATGTCTACACTACAGAGTTTTTTCGGAACAACTTCTATTACATCCACATTGCAATCGCGTTCTTCCGAAAGAAAATGGAAAGAACAGAGGGGTTTTCCCGACATTGGTCAACTTCTTTCTATGAGGAAGAAGCCTCTTTCCAAAAGAGCTCTTTCAGAAAAAGGCATGTGTGGATGGGGAAGAGGACGTTCTTTCAAAAGAAAAGGAAAGAGGAAAATTCACAGGTGCTCTGGTGGCCACTCCGTCCATTGTAATCACAGCTTACATGAGAGCTAGCGTCCATTCAGTGTGACCGCTATCTTTTGAAAAAGCAGATCACTTTTTCGATGCACTTTTGCTGTGTGAACGCTCTCTTTCAGACGAAGTTTTTTCGCAAGAGCTCTTCTGGAAAAGCTTCTTCTGAAAGAAGCCTGCAGTCTAGACACAGCCTGTGTGTGTGTGTGTGAGACTTTTTTTTGTATTTTTGCTCCTAATTGCACAAGTGACATATACTGCCATCTGTCATATGGGCCATTATATTTTCAATACATAAAGAAACACTAGGGGGCTGTGCCCCTGCTCGCTTCATTCGCCAACCACCCCATCTGTCTGGCTGCTATGCACCCCCCCCCCTCCAGCTGCTACGCTTGCCAATCCCTCCCCCCTCCCTCCAATCTGCTATACTCTCCCACCCTGGCCGCTATGCTTCCCAACCCCGCAGTCTGGCTACTATGCTCATCAACTTCCCCCTCTCTCTGGCCACTAGGCCCTACCACCTGCCTGCTTCTGCAACCTTCCCCCTGGCCAGACACTCAATCCCTAGCCTGCTCATGCACCGTCTGTCCTGGCCAGACCCCTACCCCCAGTCTGCTCCTGCACCCTCCCCCTTGATCCCACACCCTACCACCAGCCTGCTGCTGTACCATCCCTCCTGGCCAGACTCTGCACCCCACCCCCTCCTGCACAGCACATCCTGCCCATATCCTGCATCCCCATCCTTATCCCACTGACTGGCAGAGACAGGGGGCTCTTGTGGGAGGAGGAGGCCATGCAGCTCCCGCTTCCTCAGCCCCCGGAGCAACAGGGTCTGGGGAAGGATGAGGCCACATGGCCCTCACCTTCTGGGAGCACCCGTGTGCGTCTCTTGCCTGTGTGCATTTGTGGCAGCGGCTCTTTCAGGGGATGAAGGGTGGCTGGGATCGGGCTCAGATGGCAGCTGGGACCCAGCCACAGCAGCAGCTCCTCCCCAGCGGTGCAGCTCCCCAGGGTGTAAAGTGAGAGCCAGTGCTGAAGCAGCCCATGCCTGGAGTGGATGGCACTGAGGCTGGCCACAGCAAGTGGTTGAGGATGGGGACAGAGGTGGGCGGCAGTGGCATGAGGACACAGATGACATGATGACATCGCTCTGTCATCCCACAAGAAAAAATTTTTTACGTGTAGAGATGGATGATCAGTTGAGAAATCCATGTATACAATAAACTATTGCCTTACTTGCTAACACCAGTATGAACACTGAAATAGCTTTACAACATCTTGGTTTTTCCTACTACTTTGGACTCTGAAAAACTATTTTGTTTCTCTCCAAGCTCAATTTCAGTTGTATGCCTTCATCATATAGGGTATGTCTACACTACAAAGTTAGTTCGAACTAACGGACGTTAGTTCGAACTAACTTTCATAGGCGCTACACTAGCGCTCCGTTAGTTCGAACTTAATTCGAACTAACGGAGCGCTTAGTTCGAACTAGGTAAACCTCATTTTACGAGGATTAAGCCTAGTTCGAACTTACTAGTTCGAACTAAGGGCTGTGTAGCCCTTTAGTTCGAACTAGTGGGCGGCTAGCCCTCCCCAGGTTCCCCCTGGTGGCCTCTCTGGGCACAACCAGGAAAACTCTTCTCTCCCCCAGCCCCGGGCCCTTAAAGGGGTAGACTCTGGCCAGATGGCACTAGAGTCAGCCAGCCCTGCCAGCAGTCTCTGCCCCTGAGCCAGTGGCTGCATGATGAGCCAGGCAGCCAGTGGCAGCGAGACGTCCCCTGCCCAGTCCCCAAGCACCCAGTGGCCAGCCAGGGGCCGTAGACGGCCCCCAACGTCCATGATCTCTGCACTAGGAGGAGGAATGTGGCCGTTTATGGGCGCATAGCAGCCGCCATGGCCACCAGGGGACACAGGCGCACCCAGGAGCAGGTGCGCATTAAGGTGAAACAGCTGCGGCAGGGGTACGCCAGGGCCACAAGGGGCGGCGCCGCTGCAGGGGCTGCCACCTGCCCCTACTTCGCTGCCCTCCACCAACTATTGGGGGGCAGGGCGGTCCGTGCCAGCCCAGGGGACATCGAGCCAGGACCAGAGGGCCCTGACCTGGGCGCACCAGAAGGGCCACCCCCAGCAGTTCCAGCAGGGTCGTCCAGGGAGACCGTACCGGGTAAGTAGTTTGAATTAAGTAGTTCGGGGGGGGAGGTGGGAGGGAGACCAGCGACTGCGCGCGTGGGCCATGCCTTCCACGGATCACGCAGACACCTGTGCATGTGCGAGCACGTGCCATGCCACCCTTGGGCAGGTGGCTCCAGCTGCATGACACCCAGGGGCCATTGCCCAATAGGCAACTTGTGCAAAGAGACGTGACATGCTCCCGACCCCGGGGCAGGACCCAGCAGGATGATTTCCCTTCATATGTCCCCTCTACACGGAGGCAGGGGACATCTCCCCTTCCCCCCCACCGCCCCGGCCACACTATACATGGCACAGGGACATGGGTGCGGTCTTGGGGCAGCTCCCAGTCCCGGGGAGAGCCAGACATCCTGACCATGGCCTCTGTACAAGCACAGGGGCTGTGACGGTGCAGGACATGGTCACCCTCACATTGCGGAGTTGGGGAGGGGGCTGGGCATCATCCTCTGCGTCCCCAGGGAGAACTGACCACTTCTCTTCTTTCTCTACAGCTGCACCAGCTGCTCGTGCAGGGCGCACCACCCCGCCCGGGACATGCTCCCGCACCCGCGGCCTGCTCCGGACCGCCAGCACGGAGCAGGAGTACTGGGACCAGCACCTGGGGGCCCTGCGAGCCGTGCACCGCACACTACAGGCCTGGATGAGGGAAGACCTGCAGGTCCGCCACGAGCTGCTGGCTGAGCTCCAAGGGCTGAGCACCAACCTGCAGCTCCTGAGCTCTCAGAGAGACCACAGGCTTTGCAGTGTGAAATGAAAGTGACCAAATTTTGAGTGAAGTCAGATATGATGCATTCATTAAGGTACTGATACCACAAACAAATATACTTAATGGCGGTCACTGGGAATATTTGTAGTAGTAAATTTACACCTGAGTGTAAATATTTGCAGGATCGGGGCCTAAATGCATCAGGCCAGTCTTATACCCATAGAAAACAACAAGAACTTGACATTAATTTCAATAGGCCATGGATGAAACCTACTGTGCCCAAGCAAAAAATGTCCAAGTGTCACTTCAAATAGAGTTCATCGCCACAGTCAATTCTGCAAGAGGTAATCAGGTTATGGAAATTATAGGCCAGTCTTTGGGCACATGCCTAATGTCTTAATGTTTGCATAACAAATGCTCATTTTTAAAGGTGACTTGTGAGAATGTTACCTCTCTGCTCAACATGTTGGATCTGACTATTTCTCATTGGCTCATCGTGTGTTGTTGGAGTGGTGGAAGTGAACCCACACGTTCATGATACTGGACATTTTGACATCAGTTACAAAGTTGACTTGCTGTTGCTCTGCAGTGATTAAATGGCTCAATGTGCAGTGTTACATTAAGAGAAGACACTACTGAGAAATCCTATTTACATCGTTGCTGTGCTATGTGAAATATTGGTTAATGACTGTTTCACGCTGGGAATGAAACAAACTATTAGGGTTGGAATTTATTAAGCAGTTTCACTGTAAACATGGAAAATTCAGGGGTTTTTTTTCCTGTGCTTTCTTTTTTATTTTTTCTCCTCACATACGAATTAGGAAGTGGTGAATGTAAAGCTGAAAGACGTGTGAAGTAGTCAGCATTGGAGTTCTGTGCATTTCTGCAGCATGGCACAACTGGCAGGCCATGTTGGCTAATCTTGTGCAGGTAACAATTTTTGCTGATGTGCTTGCTGCTTTGTGAGCATACACACAGCAGAGATACAAGGTCATGAACAAGCCTCTACAAGGATAATTACAATAAACAAATTTGAAGAAAGAGTCTCTGGCAAACTCAGCACTTTGTGTTTAGGGCCTGTCTTGTCTTCCAAGTACACTGAAGAACCCCACTATTTTCCATGACAACATAGGAATCGGTATAATCAGGGCACAAGACATATTTCCCTTCTCTAATTTATATTATTTGTTTTATTGCAAGAGGTACAACCAGTGCAGTAGCACTATATACATTATGAAACTAGACAAGGGAAACAATTTATATATGAAATTATCAGGAATTGCAAGTTTCATGAATTTTAGAACAGCCAAAAAGACTTCCCCCCTACCTGCCACTGCATTCGTATTTAAAATGTTGGTTATTTCCTCCTGAAGAAGAAAATAGGGGTCATATCTTCAGCTAGTTGCAAGCATCATAGCTCCATTAATATGCCTGGAGGATCTATCCCCAGATGACTAGTTACACATGGGGAATAGCTGCATTGAATAGCCTGCAAACAACCCTGGTGAGTGAAATATGTTTCCATCAGTTAAACAAACTAGTATATTAGTTAAAATTCACTAGAAGAATTTTTGTAAATGGGCCCATGCCTCAGCTGGGGTACGCTGGTGGCGCGCCATTGATCTCAGTGTAACTATGCCACTTTACACTTGCTCAGGATCAGGCACAATGCCTATTTCCCAAACACAATGTATAAGGTTAGTTATTAAAATAATGACTAGCAAATAAAAAGTGGCAGCTGTGATAGATACCTGCACGGCGCCGTTAGTTTTATAACTTCCTATTACAATTCTGAACATTTACAGTACTTACCTTTGCTAGCCTGATTCAGCCACCTCTACTCACAGTGAGTAGTAGCTCTTTGTTTTTTAAGTAACTGTATAGAAATTAGTGAGACTGCTCATGGAGTCAAATGCTTTTCAACATGAATAATGCAGAAGTGGGGGGGGGGGGGAAGGGTAATATCTGGTTTTCTGTGATTTTCTGATTTTTTTTTTTTTGTAATATCAGTGGCTTGGGGGAGAAACTGACAAAATATTCACTTTGATCTTATTTAGAACTGGAAACTGTGTGTGCAGAGAGGTTGAGGGGGCTTGAGCATGTTACTAAACATGGTTTAATTAACTCTTGTTTAAACACTGATGCAACTCATGCCTATATTCACACCTTACATCTTCGTACAAAATATGCCTTTCGAGGTATCGTTTGACACATTGGTCAATAATATCATGGTGCAATGTATGTATTAACAGTAGATATCATGACATGAACATAAACATATTCCAGTCATAATTTCAATTGAGCAGATTAGTCTGTGGGAGAGGAAACCAGTTTGCGAAAGACAAAGGACAAGCTGATGCCTTTAGTCAGGTGTCATCTGAGTTCATTAATGAACACTGGTCCAATGGCTATTCTTTGACAACAGGAAGTATCTGAGGGTACGTCTACACTACAGCGCTAATTCGAACTAACTTAGCTCGAATTAGTTAATTCGAACTAAGCTAATTCGAACTAACACATCTAGAACTAAAAACTAGTTTGAATTAGCGTTTTGCTAATTCGAACTAGCGCGTCCACACTGATTGGACGCAGGGGGGCATTTAAGGGCAGCTGAAACCGGTTCTGGCAGGGCATCAGGTCAGTAGTTGCTTTGTGTGGCTGCTGTCTGAGGCTATCTGAGGCTCGTGCTTAAAGGGACCCCCCCGGACAGCCGGTTCTCAGCTTTTCCTGCTTGCTTGCCAACCTAACCTAGGGACAGCAAAGCGTTGGTCTCTGCGCCCGTCTGTGTCGGTGCTTCCCTTCGGGGACGCCGCCGCAGGTGGCAACATGGAGCCAGAGCTTGCCCTGCACCTTCTGGTGCACTTTCTGGACTTGCTGCTGCAAGCCTGCCAGCAATGGCTCGAGGCTGCCTGGCACCACCTCGTGCACGTCAGCCTCCTGCCTCTCCACCTGGCCGCCCTCGGGGCCATGGAGGAGCCGCGGCGGCGCCCCGGCACCGGCGTGCCCCGCCGCATCTGGTGTCTGGACACCAGCAGCGACTGGTGGGACCGCATCGTCCTGGAGTGCTGGGAAGACCGACAGTGGACCCAGAACTTCAGGATGAGGAGGGACACCTTCCTGGAGCTCTGAGAGTGGCTCGCCCCTGCTCTGCACAGAAGGGACACTCACATGAGGCCCGCCATCCCCCTCCAGAAGTGGGAGGCCATCGCCCTCTGGAAGCTCTCCACGCCGGACAGCTACCGATCCGTCAGGAACCAGTTCAGCGTGGGGAGATCCACCATCAGAGCGGTGCTCATGCAGGTATGGCACTCGTCGGCCACTGCGCTGGGGGAAGAGGGCGGCTGCAAGGAGGGGATGGGCCGCCCCAGGGACAAAGGGGAGAAGGGAGGAGGCGAAAGCGCCCCGCACCGGAGGGGTCGGTCTGTCCCGGCCGTACTACATGCCGCCAGGGGGGTTGCTTCCGGGAGTGGGGCGCGGGGCACTGCCAGGGCACGAACGCTCCCAGCCACCCGGGCGCCCCACTGATTGGCGCTTTGCTGTGTCTCTCTCCACAGGTGGTCAAGGCCATCAACCGGGTGCTGCTCCGCAGGGTGGTCCACCTCGCCGACCCGGACGCCGTCATCCGGGGATTCGGCGCCCTCAGCTTCCCCAACTGCGGGGGGGCCATCGATGGGACGCACATCCCCATCCGTGCCCCGGAACACCAGGTGTTATCGCAAGGGGTACTTCTCCGTGATCCTGCAGGCCGTGTGTGACCACCGGGGACAGTTCACGGACATTAATGTGGGCTGGTCCGGCAAAGCACACGACGCCCGGGTGTACCGCAACTCCTCCATGTGCCAGCGGCTGCAGGCCGGGACCTTCTTCCCCAACCGCCACATCAGGGTCGGGGACGTGGACATGCCCGTGTGCCTGGTGGGGGATGCCGCCTACCCACTGCATCCGTGGCTGATGAAGCCCTACACGGGGCACCTCAATCACTCCCGCCAGGCCTTCAATGCCAGGCTGACCAGGGCCCGCATCGTGGTGGAGGGGGCCTTCGGGCGACTGAAAGCCCGCTTTCGATGCCTCCTCACCCGCCTGGACCTGGCCAAGCACAACATCCCTCCCGTGGTGGCAGCATGTTGTGTGCTCCACAATTTATGTGAGAGAAAGGGGGAGGCTTTCCTGCCAGCCTGGATGGTTGAGGCTGACCGCATGGCTGGCCACTACGGTCAGCCCCACACCGCCGCCGTCCGGGAAGCCCAGCGGGGGGGCCGTCCGGATCCAGGAAGCCCTGCGGGAGAGCTTCCTGGTGGAGGAGGAGGACTGACCTCTTCCTTGCATGCCCCACTGGGGCCTTCTTCCACCCTACCCTGCTTCCCTTTTCCCCTCCCTACCTACTGTCAAATAAAGACACCTGTTTTTCAAACAAAAATGTCTTTTTATTTCACATAACTGGGGTGGGGGGATGGAGGAATGAGGGTGCGAGAGGGGAGGGGGAAACCTGGGACGAGGGAGCAGGAAGGAGAGGGAAGGGAGGAAGGGAAAGGAAAGGTCAGGGGTGGGGGTCCGGCTGCCTCTCCCATCTCACAACACTGTGGGTCCGGGGGCGTTGGTGGGGAATGGTTGTGGAGGGTGGGGCAGGAGGGACGGGGAGTGTGGAGGAAGCAGGAGCGAGAGCAGGAGGGGGAGCAAGAGGAGCAGGAGGGGGAGCAGGGGGAGCAGGAGGGAGAGCTGGGGGAGCAGGAGCAGGAGCAGGAGGAATTGGGAAGCAGTCCAGCAGGCTCTGGAGGTGGCCTCGCAGGGCACGGCCCTGCTCCTCCAGGGCCTCCAAACTCCTCCGGTGCAGCCTCAGGTCCTCCTGGACCCAGTGCTCCTGGATACGGATCTGTTGCTCCAGGAACCGGAGGTGCCGCCTCTGGTACTCCTCCTGGTTCCTGGCTGTCCTGCTTGCCCGGGCGCGGGCGGCTGCTGCAGGCGGGGTGGTGCGCCCTGCAGGCCCAGGTGCTGCGGCTGTGGTGCAAGAAGACCAGCGGTCAATTACCCCAGGGGCCCAGGTGTGTGAAACCCAGCTCCCCTCTGCAAGGCCAGGGCCCCTGCAGGATCCCCAGCTGCTGCTCCGTGGTGGGCAAGGCCCAGGCGCACGGTCCCGGGGCTCCCTCTCGCCCCAGCCCCCCGTACACATAAGGGGAGCACAATGGTACTCACATGTGGACGCCTCCCCGGCCTCGGACGACACAGGCGAGCGGCTCTGTGGGGTGCCTCGGGGGTCCCAGGTCCTGGGCAGGCTGCCGGCAGGCTCCTGGCTCTCGGAGCCCTCCTCCTCCGTCTCCTGGAGCGGTCCCTCTGCCCCGGGGTCTATCACGTCCTGGGGGGCAGGGACGGCATGAGCCCCCAGGAGGCGGTCCAGAGCCTGGAAGTGGGGGCAGGCCTCCGGGTCGGCCCCTGGCAGGCAGGCCCGGGAGTAGGACTGCCGCAGGTCCTTGATTTTGCAGCGCACCTGCTCCTGGCTGCACTGGTGGCCCCTGGCGGCCAGGCTGGCAGCCATGAGGCCATAGACTGCCGCGTTCCTGTGGCTAGTGCAGAGAGCGTGGACATTGGAGGCTTCCCCCCAAACCTCGATGAGGTCCACGATCTCCGCACTAGACCACGCGGGCGCCCACCTCTTGCGGCCCCGGGCAGGGTTCTGGGAGCCGCCAGGCTGGTCCTGGGAAGAGGGGGAGGGCTGGGTGTCATCGGGTGGCTGGCTCATGGGTGTCAGCTGCTGGGTGTGCTGGCAGCCTTGCAACTGGCACAAACTGTGTAGCCAGCCTGTGGCCCTTTAAGGGCTCCGGGGCCGGGAGGGCGGCAGATGAGTTTCCCTGGTGTTGGCCAGAGTGACCACCAGGGCAAGCTGGGAAGGGCTAGCCTCCCACTAGTTCGAATTAAGGGGCTACACACCCCTTAATTCGAACTAGCTAGTTCGAACTAGGCTTAATCCTCGTAAAATGAGGTTTTCCTAGTTCGAACTAAGCGCTCCATTAGTTCAAATTAAATTCGAACTAACGGAGTGCTAGTGTAGCGCCTATGCAAGTTAGTTCGAACTAACGTTGTAGTGTAGACATACTCTGAGTTCATTAATGAACACTGGTCCAATGGCCATTCTTTGACAACAGGGGGTGGAAGATGTGGAACAGCTCAATCTGCATTTTAGTAACAACATGGAATCTCAAGGTTCCATCTCTCCATTCTCGCCATGCGAAGGAACTTTACCTAGGGGAAACACTCAGGAAAGTTTATTTCAAAGGGTGACTGGAGTAGAAAAGGGAGGAGCAAAAACACCCTAGGAATTCTCTCTTCCTTTCTCACTTTCTCTCACTCTATCACCTAAGAAGACAAAGGAAACAGCCTTTGGACTTTGGGATGGGGTTTGACCTGAAAATGTGATCAGTCTTGTTGCTTGGAACATGTGGTGAACATTTTACCTTGAATTAAGTCTAGGTTGTTATGTTTTAATTGCTGTATTTCTCTTACATCCATTTTGGATCTGAATGCTCCCTCGTTGTAGTGAAATAAACTTGTCAGACTTTAATCAAAACTAAGCCCGTGTTGTAGTTAAACTGAACTGCTTGGGTCATTCCAGTTTAAGAGTAAATTGTTGAATATTGACCTCTCCCTGTTTACAAACAGGACAGACTTCTAATATCTGAACTGGCTAGGAGAGGACTGGCCAGGGCAGAGCACACATAGTTGGGGGCAGGTCACCCTGCAAATGGCAACCAAGGCTGGTGGAAGCCCAAGTATGACTGGAGTATTGTTGGCTGGCTGCAGCTAGACACAGACACTTTGGTTGTGACCAGCATGCTGTTCGGCTGTTTGTGAGGGGTCCAGGTTGGGAATTATAGCAGCAAAGCATTACAATGCAGGCCGGGTTGCAGGGCAAGTGATGACCACTCACTAGTCTAGATTTCATTTCCAGGATGTGATAAACCTGTGTTAGCACCTATTGTAAACAGAGTTTAATACATTGTTAGAACTGTGGCTGGCATTGACTGACCTTATGGGCAATTAGTTAACTTGTTTTAAAGGTTCTTAAGCCCTGTCTACACTGCATATCCAAAGTAATTAATGGTGGGAAGTTTTGCTAGATGACATTCTTAACCTTGACTAAATTATCTCTTTATTAACTGGGCAGTATTTGTCCTAAGTAACTACTATTTCCTGTGGGTTTGCAGGTGATAAAAAGTACAATAATGACCAGCCATTTAATATCTGCAGTTTTGTCTCATTTCCCTCTTATCTTTCATTAAACTAGATAATAATGTGCCACTTCATTAATCTAGCACATCGCGTCTCTCGCTTTAAAGGAAAACCATGTAGTTGTCAGACTGCAGTAAACTGTATGGCAGTATTTATTACTGTAAATTTTAATGTCTCTTAGTTTCACAAAACACTAAACTACAGATGGGAAGAAATGGCCTCACGCTACCCCCTACTGACTGACTGTTCAATCAATCCATATTTACATTTCTAAAGTGCGTTAATGTACAGGCCCTAGGGCACCACAGAAGGCTAGTATAAAAATGTTTTAAATGCCAAATCTCCAAAAACAAACAAACAAAAAACCCAAACAAACCATGATTTCAGCTTTCAAATTCAGCCTAGGTATAAGAGGTGTTACTCTGCTGATTGGCACTACACCAGGATAGATTTACTATGTGAATCCCAAATTCTACTAGATTAAAAAAAATGAAATGCAATAGCTGGGAAGCTTTATGCACAAGTGCACATTACCCATAAAAGACAATCCAAATTCATGAAGCATACAAAAAAACATTTAAAAGCCAAATGAATGAGGGAAACCTGGTTATGAGAAATAAAAAGGTCTCTTAAATGGGGTGTACGAGAGTCTGCGGGTACTCATAGCTTTACTTGAAATCAGTGAAGTGCATTCAATCTTGCTGTGATGTGATTGAAGGACTTAGATATGGGGAAAGAGCTCAGCTTACAAATTTTGTATAAACTGCAGATATTAAGCTATTGCTGGAAGACCTGGAACAATGATTTGCTATAGATTTCAATCCAGGATGAAACACAAGATTGGAAGTAAAGTTTCAGTAAAAGAAAGGAGACTCAACTAGAAAGTTTGAAGCCAGATTCAGATGTGACTCCAAATTTTCCAAGATTTGTGAGCATTAAGCCTTAAAAGGAACACTTTATGGTGAGAGGTATTTGCTGTTATAGAAACAGTTATCATTGACTAAGACATTCATAGACAACACCTCAAGCTGCTCTATCAGAGAACTGTGTGTTTAAGAAAGTTTGAAGGCCTAAAAAGTAAAAACACTGTTATGGAAAGCATCCAGAACCCTCTCAAGATATGCAGAGACTGAAAAGTGTACATCTTGGACTAGAGCAGGATGGTTAACACTTAGAGGTATCATAAGTTAGCTATGGAAGGATGAACCACCAATTTTCCACGACTGTCCAAACAGAATTCCACATGGAGGCTAATGTCACTATGAGCGGTGGCGACTCTTCTCCAGAGCTTCCACCCCATCTTTGAAGGGTCAGCCATGAGATGGTCACCAGCAGCAGTACTGATCTTAAGTGAGTCTTTCTGCTGGGAAGGAAGGGTGCGCAAAGCTTAAAGCACACAGAGGAAAGGGCATCCCTGAGACATCCACTGATTTGCAGAGTTGGCTTCTATTTTCACCACAGATTCTTTGGATCCACAGGATTTGTAGACACACTCCAGACATTGCAAGCCCTTCGCTTTTGTAAGGAGAATCAGGCGAGTTGACAGCAGGGTTTACTTTGTTGAGATAATGAGCTATTTCCCCCCTCTAGCTGAGTTGGCCATAGGATCATCAAGCTCATATATAACCAACTAGTCAGTGGAAGCATAGAACTGCAAAATACATTCCTATATAAAATTCATTCCTTTAGGGACCCCATAGTATAAAGTCTGCATGTTGATTCCCTAAAGCTCCTGACTACATTATTATTGCTGTTAACATAGGAATTGCCGTACCTCAGGCTCACAGTCCACTGACTCCAGCCTCCTGTCTGTATACAGTGGCCAAAAGCAGATGCTTAGGAGGCCAACACAAGAACCAACACTGTAGGTAGAGTGAGAGACCCTCTTTCACCCATCCAGTCCATGGAGACCTCATCCAAAACTTGACTAGTGAGAGATTGGTTTGCTCCCTGAAGCATGAGATTTTTATCCCTCCAAAACCATTTTTTTTTGCTTTAGTTGTTGTAATGATGGTTACTCTTGTTATCCCTACAAACAATTTCAATGTATATTATGAAAGCACAAAATATACACGAAGTGGTTTGAAAACAATAGGTAAATGGGCATTGCGCCAAAGAGCTCGCGTTCTAATGCTAGTCGTGGCACAGCACAAAGCAGTTAACATAGGAAGGGAAGACAGGTGCAACAGCAGTTAAAGATTATAAAAGTAATGGCACATGAATCCTTAGTCATTGCATGCCTGTATGCTGAGAACTTTCATTTCCTAATATGTACAAGATGCCTCCACACCTTAAAAGCCCCTTTAAGAGCACCATGCTCCCTAACCCCTACCAATCTATGCAATGCTGTTGAAGCAGTGTTGGTCCCAGGATACTAGATAAAAGGTGGGTTCAATAATACCTTTTATTGGTCTAACTTCCGTTGGTGAGACAAGTTTTTGAGCTACACAGAGCTGAAGAAGAGCAGAGGTCCATTGTGCTTCACCTCCATTATGCTCCTCGTGTTGCAGGTTCCCATGGCAATAGAGGATGTCACCATTCCTATCCCCAGTACCCTAATACAGTGAAAAGAGCTGGCAATGTCTCTCATGGCAGGATGAGGGGAGCTAATCCTTATAAGCTGTAAGGAGAGACATTCTTGACCCATGTGGTACCATGGGGATCCCTTGGTCCTTTTCTTGTCTGATCCCACCCTACATGGGGGAGGGGGTTATCACAGAAAAAAAACAGCAAAATCACAAGTTCTAGTTCAGCTATAAAGTAGCAGAAGGAGAACTTGTTCCTTGGGCAATGTGTCTGCCACCTGCCACTCTGCTATGCAAGTGCCTGGATCTTGCCTGAGGGACAGGGGTTTAGTCCAGATGAGCTCCTCTTCCCCATCCGTCACTGATACATCTGTACTTGCTGTTAGTGAAACGTCTGGCTTCTAACAAGGCTGCCCCTCACCTTTGTGATATTCTGATCACAAACTATTCTGACATATTACCAGAAAAACAGACTAGGAAAAGCAATTGCAAATGGTCATAGCCAACAAAGTCAAAAGTAACATTCCAAGAGCAGCATTATATAAATATGCTATTGGCTATGGAATCTGTGAGAAATTTGTTAAAGTGGCACATACAAAAAGTTAAAAAAAAATCCACTGCCCTCTAATTTTTTCCTTCATCTTAAATGTGTCATAATTAAAAGGGAGAATGTATGCCTGAATTATTAGCAATGGGATGCTTTGGCTGATCTCATTTTATAAATTTCACTGGATGCAGAATTTTTATGGGTGATCTGCTTCTTTATTTAGGATAATATTCTAGAAGCAATGATGCAGATTAGTTTGTTTTGGCTTTGGCTTGCTGTTCAAATATGATTGTTTTTGCAGTTTAAAAAGGACCCACGGAATTGTTTATATTAGTAATTCCATACAGTTCCTCTGATGAATCCTGGGAATTATATTTACAGTACAACTTAAATGGTACAATGGTATTACTGAGAAAAAAGTCTTTTAAGAAAAATGTAATAATTATATTTGGCTACTTTACAGATAGAATATAATGTGATCGGTAGACTAGTATGGTTTGTAGTAATTAAAGTTTTGTGTTACTGAAATGATACACTAAAGTGGGTAGATCATAAGGTGCACATTTTCATTTATATTAGATCACTTGCTCTTAGTTAGCATTTTACAGATGGTGTAAATTCTGGAAATAACAAAAATACTAATGAATACCGCCCTATTTGTTGAGCTTTAGTGTGTTGGCATTTATACTTTAAGAAGTAAAGGAGTATCTATATCTGGGATTTTCAAAAGGCGCTGAGTGAGATAAGCGATTAAATTCCACAGATGCAATGAAAATTGTATAGCTGATTTCCTTAGGTAGTGTAAAGATATGCCCACCTATACAATTCAATTTTCTGGACAACCTTTTTTCCAGGTTACTTTGTATTGATTGAATGGCTTATATTCTGATCATATTTTTAAAGGGACTATTTTAGATTTGCATGTATTAACTGAGATCAGAATCTAACTACAAGACTGATGCAAGCAAGGCCCATTTGAAATTAGTGGAAAAATTCCCACTTTAATGGACACTGAATCGGGCCCTTTGTGCAGCACCACTGGTCATAATAACCCCATTGTGCCCCCCAAATAAGAGTGATTAGGAGTAATGGGAAGCTGACCACCAAGGCTTGAGACACAAGCATACTATGATACATTTCTATTATCTATTATCCCTACTACTGACACTGTTTCTTCTAATAAATATTGAAGCTCTATTTTGAGGCAAGACTGAAACAGATGGAAACTTTGGAGAAGAAAGCAACATATACTGCACCATAAATTATGCACTATTCTGTGCTATTCTAGGCTACTTTTCTAGGCTACTTTTCCCTAAGAACACAAAGAATCTCTTTCTCTTGTTTAGGCAGTTTCAATTATTTCCACAAAGTTGAAATTTGTGAACTGAGTACTTGAGCATGTATTTTTAGAATAACTCTCTCTCTCTTACACACACACTCACACCCCTTCAAAGATTTTCTCTCTCACCAACAGAAATTGGTCCAATAAATGATAGTACCTCAACCACTTTCTCTCTCACACACACTACAGACAAAGTTTCATGCGTAGTTTTAGTACTACACATCTATTCATATAAGTTTATTGTGCAATATGAGCAATATTTGGGACTCACAGTTCAACTTCTATGAATTTAAGCTTTGGAATGAAGCTAAACATTTCACATGGAGGCTCAATTTGTTTCACATACAAATATTTAACACCAACACTGAGTGAAGAGAAAGCTAGCTTTCTCTCTGCTCTTACCCGGGGTGAATTTATAGATAACAGAACTTTCCAGTTAAAGAGTTTAATTTCAATAGTTTACAATCCAAGCTATTCATTGCCAATTTGTTTCACCATAGAATTTAATCCAATATAACTGAAGACATTTCTGCCTTTGTATCTGCAGGTCTATTAACTTAGGGAAATTACTCTGCAAAGACATAACAATTCTTCTATGAAAGTTATTGAATTCTAGTACTGAAAACAGTGCATCAATAAGGAAAGGTCAGTAGAAAAACACCACAGATCAGCTTCTTCCTGGCTGTTCATGTGAGATAGCAAAGAAGTACTGCAAATGAATTATTTTTTTAAGGAAAGTAAATGCTTGATATTACCTGTCATGGCTTCTTTAGGCCTGGAATATCTGGAGATCAGTTTTAGGTAGTAGTAACATTTTCTGTTTGGGGAAAATTAGAAACATGAACTACTAATTGCAGGATTAACTGAGCTAAGGAGCCATTGAGATGTCTTTGTGGAATTTATTGACCTTTACAAGAACTTCCAACTAATTAGCAATCCTGAACTTGCTAGATTAGAAAGCGCTCACTCAACCCATTCTCATTTTTTATTCATTCAGTTTTGTTCGACTGAATACCTTCTGCTCCTCAAATACATATAGTATTGATTGGCTGTCTAAGGATTTCAAACAAGGTTCATTTTGATAAAAACTAGTACCGTATGTCTTGGCTATATTTGATCTAGTTGTTGGTGATCGGTGGGTTGTTCAAGGAGATGGCAACAACAACAGAAACAAATCCTGTAAGACACACTGTTCCAGGGATAGGTTGGTGATGAAAAAATCTGTTTTCCATCATTCACATTCTTAGTTCTGAAGAACATCTGGGATGAAGTGTAAATATTACTGTGCCTCCAAGAACCGGGGTGTGTGTGTGGGGGGGGGGGGGGGGGAATTAGAAGAACCAGGGACAGGGAAACAGGGAAAAATAATCCCAATTATACATACAATATGATGGGGGCTAATTTAGCTGTAACTAGTCAAGAGGGAGATCTTGGAGACACTGTGGATAGTTCTCTGAAAACATCCACTCAATATGCAGCGGCAGTCAAAAAAGCAAACAGAATAACAGGAATCTTTAAAAGAGGGATAGAGAATGAGACAGAAATCATCTTATTGCCTCTATATAAAACCATGGTACATCCACATCTTGAATACTGCATACAGATGTGGTCACTTCATCTCACAAAGGATATATTGGCATTGGAAAAGCTTCAGAAAAAGGCAACAAAAATGCTTAGGGTTTTGGAACAGGTCCCATGTAAAGTGATATTAAAGAGACTGGTACTTCTCAGCTTACAAAAAGGAGACTAAGGGGAGATATCAAATCATGACTGATGAGGAAAAAGTGAATAAGGAAATATTATTTACTTGATCCCATAATATAAGAATTAGGGGAGGATGTCACCAAATTATATTATTAAGTTGCAGGTTTAAAACAAACAAAAGGGAGTTTTTCTTTATGCAGCACACAGTTAACCTGTGGAACTCTTTGCCAGAGGAGGTTGTGAAGACTAGGAATTTAACAGTGTTTAAAAAAGAACTAGATAAATTGATGGAGGTTAGTCCATCAATGACTATTAGCTAGGATGGATAGGAATGGTGTCCTAGCCTCTGTTTGTCAGAGGCTGGAAATGGATAACTGGAGAGGGATCATGTGATGATTGCCTGTTCTGTTCTCTCCCTCTGGGGCATCTGGCATTGGCCACTGTTGGCAGACTGGATTACTGGATTCTGGGCTAGATGGACCTTTCATCTGACCCACTATGGCCATTTTTATGTAGGGGAGTGAAGAGAATTTTTCCTCGTGATTTTGTCTGATCTGTGAGCACAACCCAAGCCAGACTATGAGCAGAGATAGTACACTGGAAATTAGAAGCATATCTGGAAACAAAATCTTTCTCCAGTTCATGGAAAAGGCATTGAAAATCCATCTAGCCTCTTTGCGGTAGCTAGTATGACTCCAGGGATGGAGTAATGCCCCAAGCCTGATACTTAAGTCTCTAACAAAGATTAAGCAAATGGATTCATGTAGCTGTGGACAAATAGGACAGACTCCCCCCACATAATCTGCATGACCATTATATTCCCTACCTCTGGATCCAACGTAGAGTGCACATGCAGGTGGGCTGTGCATCTCTTGTCCTTTCTGTGTAGTGTCCATTCAGGGCTTGCTGCAGCCTTTATTTAAGCTAGAGGATTTTGCCCTCAAGCAATATGTTAACTCTTTTTTTACCCTGCACAACAAAGAACAGTCTGAGCTCTGTGTATTGGGATACAAGCACACCACTGCCATTGAAATCAACAGAAGATGTGCCTGTGTGTCTGGGGGCAAAACATGACCCCTTGGCAATTATTAGCAGACAGGAAAACAGTGCATAAAACAGCCTCTTTTTTCAAGGAGCTAACATGCTTCTTCAAGAACATTGATTGCAGCTTGTCAGAAACTGTGGATAAAACAGTAAATCCTTCGAGTAGCTATTATTTATGGACTAAGTCTTGAAGAGGAAAAAGATTTATTCAATTGAAAACCTCTAGAGCTTCAATGGTCTACTGCAGAATGTTGCACTGGCCCCTTATTTCTGAATGTTTTAGATCTTTATTTTATTTGTATTTTTTGTCTTTTCTCTCAAATAGCACTACAGAGCTTTGGTCATGTTGCCTTCTTCTTTATTGTCACACCAGTAAGGAAAGTAAGGGTGTATCCATTTAAGATTAATTTAAGATGGCTGGATGACTGTCCTTGTATCAACAAAAATAAGTATACAGGGAGAATCATCAAATATTAGCAGAGGCTATTTTTTTAAATACAAAAATGTCTAAATTAAAGTTGTGGAGTTTAACAGCAACAAAAATAGGGCTTAGAATCTATAGAGAATTTCCCACAAGCTAGAACAGCTTTCAGAAAAGCCAAATATTGCAGCTAATCTGTTTGGCAGTGTCCTATCAACACATAGGATTTGAGCCTTCAAAACTTTATGCACATGAATAGTCTCATATAGGGCTGACCCAAGGGGGTGTGCTGACCTCTTCCCACCCCTGCTCCATTCACACTCCACCATTCCCCTAAGCCTCACCTCCACTCCACCCTCATCCCACCTCTTCCCATCCCTCTCCCACTTCCATTGCACCCTTTCCCCAAAGCCTCCTCTCCCAAGTTGCATGATGTGGAGGAGAAGGACTGGCACAGAGCACCAGCTGGGATTGGGCCCCTCACGCTCACTGTGGTGGCTGACACCAGAGTGACACAGCAGCCAGCTCTGCTCCACTGCCCATCTCCCAGTCCACTGTGCTCTACTTCACTGTGGTGAAGGCAAGTGGAGCAACCCGGCCCCAGCACGTTCTGCTCCCCTGAGCCCTGTGCGTCCTGTCCATAGGAAGGTTGAGGTGGCCGCCATGGGGTCCCCCAAAGTGTGGGACTTGGGGTGGCTGCCATGAACCATCCTATGGATAAGATGGATCTGGTTCCATAAAACTCAGTGGGACTGCTGACAGGAATTAAGTTATTACATGCATAACTATTTGCAAGATTACGTTGTAAAAGGTTAACACAAATATGAAATATTGAGACTGTGGGGAGAAATAACAGCTTTCAGGTATCTACAAGCTTGTTACAAGAAGGAGGGAAAAACATTATTCTACTTAACTTCTGATAAAAGGACAAGAAGCAATGGGCTTAAATTTCAGCAAGGGAGGTTTAGGTTGGACATTAAGAAAAACTTCCTACCTGTCAGGATGGTTAAGCACTGGAATAAACTACCTAGGGAGGTTGTGGAATCTCCATCATTGGAAATTTTAAAGAGCAGGTTAGACAAAATCTTGTCAGGGATGGTCTAGATCCATGGTCATCAACCAGTAGATTGTGGCCATATCAGTGAGGCTTGGAGGGTTTCGGAGGGGTTCTTTTTTTGCATCTCACTTGTGTGGTCCCGACTGATTTTTCTCTTGGTCATTGGCCCCTGACCCAAAACAGGTTCCCCGCCCCTCCCATAAATAAAGACAATGTTGAAATGTTTTGTGGTGGACATAATATTTTATTTAAAAATGAAATCTGGCCAAATAACCCCCAATTGGGGCCAAGCCTCCATCTGGCCACAGCATCATAACACTCCTACACCTCCCACAGACCCCAACCCTGAGCCCATCACACACCTGAACCCCCTGTCCTGAGCCCTTCACATCTCCAGACTCTTACACCCCCACATCCTCAGTCTCCTGCCACAACACTCCTGCACCATCCACACACCGCAAACCTGTGCCCTGAGTCCATCATATGCCCAACCCCCCTGCCCTGAGCCCCTCATACATCCCAACCCGAACTCCTGCATCCCCACATCCACAAGCCTGCAGCTTGTTCAGCACCCCAACCCTCCACCTGACTCCAACCATCTCCAGCCTGGAGCCCCATCCCTGAGCCAGCATCCCCCTTCTCCATCTCCTCCTACACCCAAATTCCCTCTCAGAGCTTGTAGCTCTCACCCCTTCCCACACCCAAATCCCTCATTCTGCACCTCCTGTCTCAAGCCATTGAGAGTGAGTAAGGGTTGGGGACAGTAAGTGATGGAGAGGAGGGAAAAGGAGGGGGCGGGGCCTCAAGGAAGGGATGGGGTCTTGGGGAAGGGATAGGGGAGATCTTGGCTTCCTCTGACATTTAAAAAGTTATTTTGGGTGTAAAAAGGTTGGAGACCGCTGGTCTAGATAGTGCTTGGCCCTGCTGTGAATGCAGAGGACTGGACCTGATGACCTCCCATTCTATGATTCTATGATAGTGTCACTGCTTTGTGACTAATAGAAACATCTGTATACAACCTTATTTAGAAAGGACAAAGAGTTATCTATAATATATACAAATATGATCCATAACAGTGAAGGAACCACAAAACTAGAAATATTATAAGGTAAGAGAAATATTTATTTTAATTTTGCACAAGAACGAGCTTATACTGAACAAATTCAATCAAGAAATAATAAGTGCAGTAAACCAAGGAAATATAGTTGACTTTTCCCATCAGAAAACATTAAGTAGCCATGCCTGTGCATTACTTTATTACAATAACTTATATCTTTTTTTCAGAGCATGTACTATACATAACACATCTTAGCTGCTATATTCTTTGTTCCTGAAAACATCCTCCCTTTACTCAAATTTCTGCTAGTTTCTGCAGTGAGCAATCAAACAAAATTTGTGCAGATTCAAATATTATTAGGTAAAAATCTCTGTGCCTATTGGTGTGTTGGACTTTCAAAGCTTCAGTAGGCTCAATGATCACTTCTAGTTGTCTCTGGATCTTGACATTGTTAGGCACAATGTTACAATGTGTCACTTTGCACTAACCTAATATTCTGCATAATGATGTCAGACACAGAAATAGCCAGAAGTTGAGCCTGACCTCAAAGAAAGGTTTACACATCTGAGCTTTTCTCCGGTTCCATAGATTTCATTCTAATTCAGGTAATAGAAAGCTCACTCAATTCAGAACATTTCTGCACTTTAGATGGATAAAACTGATGTGATTTCAGTTTTGGCTTTATACAATTTTTGGTCTAAAGGTCTTTTTGTGAAGGAAAATTCTGTAACCAGAAACTGCTTGTGAGACACGGTTGTTAGCTTCACAGTTCCTGAAGGCACTGTGGATCCACTGAGCAACAAACGTGACCATTCTGTGAGAGGGGGAGGAAGGGGAAAAAGAAGAGAATTAAATGGTTAGCATTATGTAAAGTCAAATTAATAACAAGAATAATTTGCCCGGTAGAAGAATTACAAATACATGTGTAAACTGGTTTTTTTTTTTAGCTCTTTCTATCTTCACTTCAGTCCCATGCTCTGTGTAACATGAATCTAATGATATCCCTCATTAATCACTGCATTGTGATCCATATAATAAAATTAAGATATAGAATTGAAGTAATTTGACAATATGCTATTTATTTCAAATATTTCAGCATTTGGTCCAGTGTGGGCTATAAAGATGGCAAAGAGAACAAAGCATTAGAACAGGGGTAGGGGACCTTTTTGGGAGGGCTGCTGATCCACAGAAGTCGGGAGCTGCACACAAGTGAGAAGGAGAAAGACACTCCCCACATTCTCTTTGCACACCAGAGCCCAGGGGGACCAAGCTAGTAGATTTTGTGTGCTCTGGCCATGCAGGGCTTCCCAATGCTGGGGGAACCCTGAGCCTCGCAGGCTGCATTAGGAGTTTTATTTAGATTTGACACAGGGAACTACAAGTTTTATTTAGCATGGAATATCTCAAGTTAAGACTTGGCTGTAACTCTATCAAAGGTTAATCTTCGAATTTTTCCCTCCAGATCTTAGTTTAGACATTTTTCTATGAATGAATATTAGCAATTAATGGAACAGGTTGCTTAGATGAATAATTAAAGTAATGAAGAAAAGATATGTGTTGCATTTCTACCTCTTCTCAATATGACTCTCTTACAGGGTGTATAATTTTAAAATTACGGTAAATAAATGTAGTCAATTGAAGTACAGGGTTGATTAAAGATCAGGGAGGTAAGACTCATTCATTCATTTTCTTGACTGTATGTGGCAGTGACTAGATAACTATGCCAGAAATCCTAGCGTTCACCGTCTTGTGATTTGAAATGGTTTTGTGGCTAAGTCAGCTTGAGCTGATGCCTGGCTTTCTGATTTTGTGTAAACCTATTTTGCAATAGCTTGGTTAGAGAGGCTTATCTTAAAGCTTTGGTCTGCTATGTGATGCATTGCTAGAAAACAGTGAAATGAAACACTACAAATGAGACACATAGTGGTATGGTATTTATATTTTGTGCTACAGAACCAAACTATACAAGCTGTAATATAGTATTTGCCTTGTTTGCTTGGATTAGACTGCTTGGGTAGAAAACAAAGTTAAAATTCTTACAGTACATGTCAAACAAGAACATGGTGTTGGAAGGAAACAAACTAGGTTTTATACTTTGACAAATGGTTCAAGTAATTTTTAGAGTCTGGCTCTAATTATACGGTTATGCCTTGTAACACCTGAAAATTCATAACATGGAAAACCTAAGGGTAAGTAGTGAATCTAGTTTAAACAGGCATAGTGACTATTTGGTAAAAGTATTACACCAACATGGAGTACACTGGTTGAACTGGTTTCCTCTGTAAAGCCTTGCAATGGGGGCTTTGCATGAGGCATTGGGAGTCCACAGAGCTTGGTAAAGTACCTGTATTACTCTTAGTGGGTCAAATTATGCTCAGAGTTTATAAAGCAATAGTTGGTACTGGTAGCTCATGGCTCTGTATAAACTGGTTGTGAAATAGAGAGATCAGTCTTGGAGTACAAAAGGGTAGAATAGACGGGAAATGGTCCATAGCTGACAGCGAGTGGAATTGATACAAATAAGTTCCATCTACACTCCCCAGGCATCTCAACAATAGGGGATTCTAATCCTGTTTCTTCTTCTAAGTGGAGCCTTCGACATTACTCTAGCCCTAGGGAAAGGATATGGGTTGAGATATGAAATTATGTGGGAGGGCTACAGATCTCCATCCTAATGGATCCTTCACTTTCTCTCCCTCTCTTTGTGGCTGGTCACTACTGTTGTGGAACTGCTATTTGCCATTCTTCAGTTATACACAATACAAAATACAGTGCCCCTCATACATATATAATGGAAACACTTTATTCTGGCATCCCTTCTTTACTTCTTTTTGAAGAGACAGCAGAATTCACTGAAGCTTTTCACCATTAACCTTTCTTCTAGAGATAATGTGTGCCTTAACCCTGAGGAATATTAAAGACCCAAATTATATGGATTCAGCTGTCAGTTTTAAACCAAGAAAAAGTGGAGTTTTTGCCATTACAAAACTGAAAATATTTGATCATCACAATTGTCAAGGAGAAAATAGCATTTCTGGTAATTTGATGCTCATTCCATAAAATGTATTTCCTGTATGGGGTCAGATCTTACTGACCTTTGGAAATCATTTGACACTATAAGTATCTGCAAAATAGCATGGGGCTGGCAGGAGTAAGATTTGCCATTACAGTCGAAGCAAGATGTTTCTGTGGAACAGATATGTTCAAGGTGAGATACAACAGGGACTATGATGCTATAAGATTTCTGTCTCGCTGGTGAATTTAAACCATCTGGTTCTTAAAAGCTCTCTCCCACTGACAGAAGAGGCTGAAGTAAACAAAGCTGAACATTTTACATTACAACCTTTGAACAGCAAGTGTGGAAACAGACTTCCCACTGACCAGACTAAAAGTATTAATATTTATAAGCCCTGCAACCACCTGGTCAGGAGGATCCTTGGCTTGATAATCTCAATGCTGTTTACCTTGCATTGGCAGAGGGTGCACTCTGTGCCGTGTTTAATCCAAGAAGATCCAGTGAAGCGAACGACATTAGTTTCATCCAGACATGTCTTAGTGATGTCATTACGAATGGTGTCTGCCTGGCAGGGGTCAGTGACGCAGCGTGGGCAACACTCACTCTTGGGGAGTACACTGAATTCACATTCCATCTCTGGACAAGGCAAAGGCCAACAGTCAACTTCACCCTGCTGTTAAAAAAAAAGGAACAAAGAGAGATCACTTTAGGTATTCTATTCTGTTTCTGATGTATTTTTAGTTGTTTTATGAATCAATGTATTGTCTCTTTCTGAGGGCTGGTTCTCCCATGTGGCTCTATTTAAAAGACAATGAAAAGAATTCTGATGTTCATTTCCTGTTGACAATATGTTTTAAAAATCAATGTATCATTTCTGAAGAATGGTGAGGGTGGCAAATGGAAGGGTGAATTGGCTTAAATCAAAACAACTTAAATTACTGAACGTGATAGATTGAAATCATTCATTTCAATGCACAGGATGGAAATTCAAATTCAATTAATAGTGAACCAAAATAGAATTGTATTTATTGATTAAATAAAACTAGCTTAAATGCACTGGAAATGTGAGAAAAAAGTGTATCTAAAAGTTCATCAAAATATGCATTGCATTTAAAACAAACAGATTTATTAAACAAATGAAGCCTTGTTTGTAGTTAGTGAATTGAAATGACTGTTTATGGTCACCATCTCCTTCAGGATTTCAGAACTAGTATATCTCATCTTCTCTCGTCTAGCTTTTATTCACAGATTGGAAGAGAAAAACGAGCTTTCCTGCTTTTATAACTCCCAATTGGTTTCTTAACTTTTAAAGACTTGGCCATTAAACTGTACTATTTGAATAAATTGGAAGCAAGAAAATATTCTCTCTGCACCTACAGATGCTATTGCTGTCAAGAGCTGGTTTAGCACTTCAAAAATATTTAGTTACAGCTGGTTAGCCAGGAACTTCCACCAGTTCAGTGGGACTGTCTTTAAAACTTGGCTGCAAACATGCACTACTTAATATTATTTCTAGAATTTACTGTAAATGTTTTTAATATATTATATCAGGTTTAAACATCAAAATAGGCAGTCATTATTTCAAACTTAACTTTATATAAGTTTATATTTAAAAACATACCTGTATTTAATTTAATTTTTAACAATTATTTAAATAAAAAATCTAATTTTTATTATTTTTAAATTATTAGTTTTTAGCCATCCTAGTAAATGGACACCTTTACCTCCCCATCCCCTTTTCATTCGAACATCTTATTTTGACCCTGCTATATAAGGAGAAAACTGTACTCTGATCAGAGGCACTGACTTTTACTTTTCCCAGTGGGTGCCCCAAGGTCCCACCCCAACCCACTCCAACCTACTCCACCCTTAAGACCCCACCCTTGCTCTGACTCTTCACGCCCCTACTCCTCTGAGGCCTCATGCCAGCTGCTGAGCAGCTAAATGGCAGCCTAGCTGAACAAAAATTACGTCCAAATGCATATTGGTGGGTATTGACCACCCGCACTATTTTTAACATGGGTGCTTGAGCCCAGGAGCACCCACAGAATTGGTCCGTGTGCTTGATTCTCTCCTTACTTACAGCAGTATAAATCAGGAGCAATCCCAGTGAAATCAGCATTATATGGATATAAAATTAAAGAACTACAGGTGGTTCACCAGTCTTGGAAGTCATCTGATGAGTAGTGCTTTGGTTCATCAGCAGATATACACCCAATCTGACAAGCCAGAAAGGGCAGAGCAGACTTGTAGTACTAGCAGAATCTGAAACACACTTCTTTAATTGAAGAGTGCACTAAACTGGGGTGAGTGAAGCTGGCATAGCTATACTGCCAAAGGCACAGTAGTGTAAACAAGATCCCATTTTTTGGGCATTGTTTCTTGAACAAGAGGTGCTAGTGAGGAGACATGATTGGAGGGCACAGATCTTTAGCTATCAGCTCTGTCCTCCTCTGGCCCAACTATGCCCCTAGTAGGCTGGAAGGGCTATGGGAAGAAAGGAGGAAGGTAAACAATTTGCTGTGAGGATGCAAGAGAAATAGCAGGGAGACCCAGACTTTGTATCTACTTCAGGGAATTAATGTAAAGGAAGGGACTCATTCTGTCACAAGCCTCAGTAGTATAGATGTGGGGAGTGGCCCATTCACCTTAGTGGGGTGTGCTCAGATTAATTAGGAAGCGCCAAAAGATGTCGAGGTTAGCACAATAGCTCTGGGTGGTGTGAAATAAGCCAATCATCAGAATAGGAGTCCCCTCTCACTCAGTGAGTGTTGTCCAAGGTAATCTCACTATGCATGTCAGTTTTAGTGCAACTGGAATTTTTTATTTTTCTTATTTGGGGGGAACAGTATTTGAGGAATGCCTGAACCAAATTATTCCAAACTGGCACCAGTGCCTCTGTTGTAGCGGGCCAATATCCTTGCTAATCTCATTATGCAAGTGGATTGTAAAGTACTTTGAAAATTAAAGTTCATAATGCCTAAATCTGCACCATAAATTCTACTCTGGTCCCCGAATAGCTTTTTATTTATTGTTTCTGTCAATAGGAAATGGTGGAAATTATTCACGATTGATCCTGAGAGAGTAATATCAGGATCAGAGACATAGTTTGAGGCCCACATATGTGTAAAAAATGATTAAAAGTGTAAAATTTGGATGTTTCATGATTATTTCAATGGGACTATATCTCACTTAAATAACCTCAAAAATCTTGACTACTAAACCACCCTGTGGTTATTTTCAACACAAGATTTTTTTTGAGTGCCTCTCCCCTAATCAGCTTTTTCTTTTCCTAACCCAGGGGTGGGGAACCTCAGGCCTGGCTTGCCTGGATCCGGCCCCTGAGGCTCAGGGCTTCCCCGCCCCTGCGTTGGGGAGCCCATACTGGTGCTCCAGACCCTCCCTCCCCACAGGACTGGAGCACACAAAATCTACAAGCCTGGGCCCCACTAGGCTCTGGTGTGTGAGGAGAACGTGGGGAGTGTCCTTCTCCTTCACAGTCAAAGGCCACATTAGTGAGGGCTTGTTTGTATTATTTATTAATTATTATTATGCTTCTCACTTGTGTGCAGCCCCTGAATGATTTTTCTGTGGGTCAGCGGCTCCCACCCCAAAAAAGGTTCCCCCATACCCCTTAACATATTCTGTAAGGGTACAGAACATTATTTCGAAATAAGTAGCACTATTTTGAAATAACTTAGTCCGTGTCTACACAGCAGGCAGTTATTTTGAAATAAGTCAAAACACTGTCAAACTGGAGGACTTCTTACTCTGACTCCTGTAACTCTCATTGTATGAGGAGTAAGAGAAGTCAGAGGAAGAGTGTTCTATTTGGAAGTAAGTGCTGTGTAGACACTCCCAATTTCAAAATAAGCTACGCAACTGACATAGCTCAATTGGCATATCTTATTTCGAGTTAAGCCCCGCTGTGTAGATATACCCTAACTGTTTTGCTCCTAGAACTCTGTTGGAGATGTAAATTAGTCAGATTGAAAGTGCAAATGAAGCAGAGATTTAAATATCCTGCACTACATTTGCATAATCGCATCACAGTGTTCTTTTTAAAAATGGTATTTTGAAAGTGAAACTGTTGTCTAGATGCGATTCTTTCGAAAAAAACCCTGAAGAGTACAGGATCTTTTGAAAAAGGGTTTTTTTAAAAAAAGAACCTCGTCTAGACAGCAGTTTCACTTTTGAAATACCCTTTTTTGAAAGAACGCTGTGACACGATTATGCAAATGAAGTGCAGGATATTTAAATCCCTGCTTCATTTGCACTTTCAATCTGACTAATTTACATCCCTCTTTCAAAAGAGGGATGTAGTTTAGACATGGCCTGGGAGATGCAGATTTGGGGGCCAAAGTGTTTTTGTTTGTTTGTTTGTTTGTTTTGGGGACAGAAGATGTTGTCTCCTTTCATATAAAAAATCCAGATCCTGTCTAGCCTAGGAGACGTATGCTTTGGCTTTGTTGAGACAAGAGTTTGTGATCCTGTTATTGAGCTAATTGATTGTAAATGCTAATTGTGTTGAGGCTCTCCACAGATGTTTGTCATGGGGCACAAAATTTTGTGGTTTGCCTAAGGCTGAGCCACCATGTCCAGATACTTTGCCAATGTTTTTGTCTAGATTAGCTTTTATAGTCACTTAACAAGCAACTGGCAATCAATTGCAACAGGATGACAAATGCCAATCCAGGCAAACTATCTCCTATGATAATGGGAGAACTAGTCACATGATAAAATCACGAGTGGAAATAGAAAATTGAGCAACGGAGAGGACAAGGGATTTTAAATCATACTTTGAAAAATTCTGTTTTGTCTGATTTTGTTAACACTTATTTAACACCAGTGCCAAATGAGTATTTTGGATAAAGGATGCATGGGTAAAAGGGAGGGATGACAGAGACAAATTTGCCCAAGATTTTTCCTGCCCTGGGGGGCCTGGACAGTCTTTCCCCTTCCTCCGTTAAATGGCACCCATTAGGACAGATTCTTCCCCACCTAAGCAGAGCAGAGCTGCGTGGCACTGACAGAATGGGGGAAGGCAAGGACTCTGCAAACCCTCCAGTGCACAAACTGTGCCCATGGTGGTCTCCTCCTCCTCTCTTGACACTGAAGTGACCTGGCTCCATCTGCCTGAAACAGGACTCGCCTAGTGCTGCCCGCACTTGGAGCCGGCCATCAAGGCTATCCTTAGGAGTATGCAGTGCCCGGGTCAACTCCTGCTCTGCCCCAGGCCCCATTCCTGCTCCTTCCCTCATTCCACCCTTTCCTCTGAGCCCCACCCCTACGCCATTCCAGCTCCACCTCTTCCCGCCCTTGGCCTGTCCCCTCTCACCCCCATTGCACCCCTCCCCCGAAACCCTCTTCTTCAAGAAATGTGGGAATTATATGGCGGGGAGAGGGCCGGAAGAGGCTGGCAGAGGCTCCCCTGCACTCAGCACAGCAGCAGAAACTGCAGGAAATAGAGTAACCCAGCAGCCTGCTCCTCTCCACCACCATCTCCCAGCCAGGTTACTTCACTTTACCACGGTGGCAGCAAGCGGAGTGACCCAGTCCCAGCCCCTTCATGGGGAGTAGAGTAGAGCTATCTGGGGCTCATGGGCTAACAGCAATACCGGAGGGTGGAAGGGCAGGGGCAGACTGGCCCGGCGGGATACCGGGAATTTCCCAGTGGGCCGTCAGTAGGCCGTCGTGTCCGCACGCCGTTGCCCCTCACTCCGAGTGAGTCTATGTCTGTGCTGTATGCAGCATGAAGAACCTGACCCGCCGCCTGCACCATGTGCCGGACATGACACGGGGGGTTGAGTTTCAACAGATGATCACTTGGAAACTTCATCTGGTGCAGAATGTGGCCACTTGTTTAGAAAATCACATTTTTGACAGTAGCAAAAGCCACAATGGACTATACCATTCTTGGTAGTCTACAGGTACTTTCAATTTGCTTCTGACTACAGTGCAAACTGACGATTTTGCCCTATAAATCTCTAAACAGCTTAGCAACTAGCTATACTAGAAATCACCTTTTGATATCATATTGAGCAGATTCAATCAGCATAGGCAGTAAAGCTAAGTCTCCTAGATATAAAATGGAGGAGGCTGACATCACAGAATTTTCAGTGAGGGTCCTTATCTCTGGAGTTTACAGTGCCTTTGATCGGACCCAAGAACCAGATTAGTTGACTTCCCAGGCCTATTTTCTAAAGCTTCCACAAGAAGCTGGGTTGAAACACAGTAGGAGTGACCCAAAACAGATAATTTTATTTGTTTGGAATCTGTAGATTCTTCTCATGATATTTCTCTATTTGTAATTTTGCATTAAAATATCAAGATGCCTCGTGCAGTAGCACTCAATGGCATGGCTTTCAGTGGGGCTACAGGTGTTTGAAGCTGGCCCAGGGACCAGTATCCAACACTGCCAAAGTATGGATTTTCAGAAGTCACAGCTGCTTGGTTGTCCTACTGTATTACTAGGTTTGGGCTCTGGAGTAGGATTCCATTCCAGATCTAGTATCTGTGTAGGTCCCTTGAACCTGGCTGGTATATTCAGGGTTTTTGTGAAGAAACCAGCATTGGGCTGTAGGAAAGTAGCTCATTTACAAAAACCACATATAATGCATTAAACAGTGATGATTTAAGTGGTCCCCAAAGCACAGAGATGAGAAAGATCATCTAGGAATCTGCTATAGCTTTTGCTTTACTTTTCCCCTTTGAGAAAATATCAGAAAGATGCTTTTTTTATACAGTTCCCTCCTGGCTCACATTTTCCTTATTCTTTAGAATCACATGAGGCTGGGAATGAACGAAACCTTAAGAAACAATGACTGACCTTGCCATTTCAATTGATTTTCTTGGATTGAAAGGAAGTACAAAGAGAAAACAGAAGAGATATCACCTAAGACATCCATTTGGTAATTGAAGGAAAGCTGGCTGTAGTTACAAAAGTAGCATCTTGAATAAAGGTGAGCTCTGCATGGAAATTACAAAATATGGAGAGCTGTATGTTTTATACATTTAATTAATCACACGGGGATCTATTTTATTGCATTTTAGCAGGAATGAACTTGAATCCTACAAAAGTTTGCCCATTTGGAATTTGGACAAAGTTCCTATTATTATTCATATCTATCAGACCAGTGAAAGCCACTGGATGGACCAAGATTTACTTTTGAAATGGAGGTAAAACACTATACATTTTCATCTGAGGATTATTTTTGACAGGAAAGTTTATTATTCCACAGGTTTTACAGGTTTTACCATTAGATCATGTAATCTGACCTCCTGTACATCACAGGACATTAAATTTCACCCACTTACCCCTATATTGAGACCAATGACTTTAGCTAGACTAAATGTATATGAGTCATCACAAGGCTACACTGTTGTGTGTCACAAGCAGAGAATAGGACAGATCAAGATGGCACCAATGCCTGAAAACCCTGCAATAGCAAAGAACTGATTAACTACAATATACCCAGATGATCCTGGAAGATAAGACATCCTCCAAACTTCAGAAGGTGAAAAATTCCCAAGGTCCTTGCCAATTGGACCTGGGGAACAAACCCTTCCTGACCCCAAAAAATTTCATTGACTTTTACCCTAAGCATGTGAGTAACACACATCAGCCAGGTATCTGTGTACTAGCTCACAGAATGGGTTCACCCTACTACATGTTCCATCTCCTGCTGTGGCTAACACCTAATGTTTCAGAATTTGCCAAAACAAAACAAAACAAAACAAAACAAAACAAAACAAAACAAAACAAAACAAAAAACACTCTATCCAAAACACATTTAACCAATAGTTTATTGGGGAAACATATTCCTTCCTGGCCTTTAAAGGTAACTGGTTGAAGCCCTGAAACATGAGATTTAATTATAATCATTGTCTTAATGCAGAGCTGAAAGTGCAAGTTTGAAGACAATGCAGAGCTTCTTGCTCATGCTGTGCCCCATGAAGAAAGAAAATAAACCACAGGATTCATGGATGTATAGATGCTAGGATGAGAAGAGACCACCAGGATCATTCAGCCTGACCCTTTGCACGAACAGACTGTAGGATTTCTCCCAGAAACTGGATTGAAGCTTTATTAGATATTTAATCTCAATTTACAGTCTCCAAGTGATGGTGAGTCCTTCACCATGCCTGGTGACATGCTCCAATGTTTAACTGCTCTCACTGCTAGGAAATGGAATATTATTTTAAGATTTATTTTGTTTAGCTTCAACTTCGAGAAATTGGATCTTGCTATGCCTTTGTCAACAAAACTAAAAAGCTTTCTGATATCTTCTCCATGTGTCAGTATTATACAGGGTGATCTAGTCACTTCTCAATGCTCTCTTTGACAGGTTACGTAAACTTCAGCTCATTTAGCCTGATACTATAAGATCATTTTTGTGGCCTTTTTTGAACTCTCTCAAGTATTTTTACATCTTTTTTTAAGTATGGACATCAGAACTGGAACAATATTCTAGAACAGGGGTGAAGAACCTTTTTTCGGTCGGGGCCGCAGAAAAATCAGGTGGGAGCTGCACACAAGTGAGGGAACTCCCCTAAACCCTCTCTGATGTGACTCCCATCTGAGAAGTAAAAAGACACTCCCCACATGTTCCTCATACGCCAGAGCCTAAGGGTGCCCAGCCTAGCAGATTTTGTGTGCTCCAGCCCTGTGGTGCGGGAGTGGGGGAAGGGGTGCTGGAGCATACCACTGCCTCAGGGGGCAGATCCAATCAAGCCCTGAGGTTCCCCACCCCTGTTCTAGAAGCTGTTTTAAAAATGCTGTGTATAAAGGCAAGATCACTTTCCTGCTGCTATGTAATATTTTTCCTTTTATTCATCCAAAAACCAAATTTGCCCTTTTTGATACACTGTGGCCTCATATGGAGTTGGTTAGCTTTGATGATCCCTAAGACCTTTTCTGAGACACTGCTTTGTGAGACAGAATCTCCCATTCTATAGCTATTGCCTGCATTTGTTGTGCTCTGATGTATTACCTTTCATTAGGTTGTATTAAAATACATTTTAATTAACTGGGTCCATCTAATTAAATAATTCAGACCACTCTATAACAGAAATCTACCCTTCCCATTATTTACTACCCAATCAATCTTTGTGTCATCTACCAATTTTATATAATTGTACAGATCACTAATTAAAAACAATTAATGGCACTGCCCCAAGAACTTATCCCTGGGATACAGCATTAGAAATGGTCCCATCCCATTAACAACTACCTTTTGAGATCTAATTGCACGGCATTATGTCTAATCTATGGAGTTTCTCTTAAAACTTGGAAGGGACATTTTTTCAAACCCGGGCAGTAAAGGGCATCTGGGTGAACAATTCTCAAGAAATAATGTATTCAGGGAATTTAATCCTTTTTAATGTTTGTGAATTGTTCAAGAAAAAACTGAGTTTTTACTAACTTGTCTTGTATTTGAAATATTCCACAAACACTTAATATCAGGCTATACACTGATCAGAAATTGCATGCTGTAATATTCATTTAAAAATTCAATATTGAGAATTCACTCTTCAGAATGTGATTGGTCACTTAAGCCACTTTTTAGTTTCTTTGACTGGATGATCCTCACTCTCTACTCAAAAACAATTATTTTCATAATTAAACAAACTTCATTTTTGTGATTAAATGAATCTTGACTATAGGCCTGAAAATTACTTTCTGCACAGAAGTTAGCAAACAGGAAACAGAAAAGGATGCATTAATTAAAAAATTCATTAAAAATGGATTCCTATTAGGTTTTGCCAAAATGCTTGGAGTTCATTTTTGTCTACACTAAAAGCGCTACATTGGTACAGTTGCACTGCTGCAACACACTTTCCTGAAAGACACTTTCCTGTTGGCATAATGCATCTACTTCAATAAGAGGCAGTAGTTAGAGAGGTGGGAGAAGTTCTCTTTCCAACATGGTGCTGTCCACCCTGGTACTTAGGTTGGTGTAACTTGCATCACTCAGGAGAGAGGTTTATTCACACCCTATAGCAATATAAGTTATGCTGACGTAAGGGCTTCCTATAGACTGCTGTTGTTGGAAGACTTACCAAGCATCGACACTGCTGACAGTTCTGCACCCAGGTATCTCCGCTGTTATATGACAGCTCCCCACTTTGATGTAGACATTGACTGCTGAGCCTTGAGTCACATTCAGGGCAACAAAACAGGTCAACTGTAGGGTTCTCACAGTCACAGACCATCCGTCGACACATCACGTACCCACTCTGTTGTTCCAATGCCGATCAGCACATAGAGACAACAGAAATTTACATAATCTGGTCACTATACAAAATTAGGTATGTTGGTTTAATTCTAAATCCCATGGTAATTTGCATGAATTGCTGTTTTGTATATTTCATTCATAACAGCAATTCTTCCAACAGCCCTTTTCTGAAGTAATGAAATATGTATGGTTTTTCTGAGACAGTCAGATTAACAGATTTTACTAAAATTATACTAAGATTATACTTTTACTAAGAGTATATTAATTTTTGTATGCATGTTAATAAGTGTTGGAAGAAACTTTCAGACCAACCTATTTCTCCTATACCTATTGTAAAGGGTTCATATTAGAAAGACTAAACTTGGGTAGGATTCCACTAAAATTCTGGTGAAACCTTAGCTTTTAGGGTAGGGTGGGGAACCTTATTTGGGTTGGGGCCCACTGACACATGGAAAAATTAGTCAGGCTCCTCACACAAGTGAGAAGCCAAAAAAAAAATCCCTCCCAAACCATCACGGACATGGCCTCTGATGAGAAGGAGAAAGATACTCCCCACATTCTCCTCACACACCCGAGCCTATGGGGCCAGACTAGTAAATTTTGTGTGCTCCAGTCCCTCAGTAGGCATGGGCTCCCCAATGTTAGGAGGGGAGCCCTGAGCCTTGGGGGCCAGTTCCAGGCAAGCTGGGGGCTGCATTTAACTCCCAGGCCTTAGGTTCCCTGTCTGTTTTAGGGAGTTGTTCCTGCTTTGGCCAGCAGCAAATTTGATCCAGGTTCTGTTTCAACATTTTCAGCACTAAGCATGAGTTTAGGGGGGGAAAACAGCTTCAGTCATACCTGAGAAGGATGGCCCAAATTATGTTGGGATATATGAGAGGCAGAGAGGGGAAGCAGATTTTTTTTCTTCACGTTTCATTTATTCTATCCAATCTAATTCTGGGCCTAACTAAATCTCACAGAGCTATGCATGGAGGCAAATAATCTGGGCACAAATGTGATCTCTCCCACCTGGCTAAAGGGAGACGGTGTCTGTGATGGCTCTGCTTTCCTTTTTGCGGGACTGCACAACAAAGCCTCCGAGGCAATGATATCCATCTAGGGGAAAATGGCAGGGACTGAGCAGGACTGGGATGGGGAGCTCTGTGTTGGGTACACAAAGGTCAGGGAGAAGCACACTGACCCCAATGGTCCTGTGGAAATCACCTTTCCTGTGATATCACCTCCATGATGGAGAGGGCCCAAGAAGAGCAGTAACAGAGTAATTTCACTGGAATCATAGCGTTTTCTTCTACCTTAGCACTCTTTCCCCCCAGTGACTAAGAAAACAGTGAACTTTATACTAACCTGGCATGAGCAGACCGAGCACCGGTCATTCTCCAGCACCCAAATCTGCCCATTGTGTTTGATTTTGTCATCATGGATACAGTCTCCGGTGCAGTTTTTTCCATGAGGGCATCGACAGTCATACCCGCCATCCAAGTTAAAGCAAACAGTGTCATTGGCGCAGCTGTGCCTTCCAGTCCCACATTCATCAATGTCTGTGAAAACATGCCATGTTATGCTTTTATACCACATTCAATTAACAAAAATGGTCTTGCTAGTGCCAGTATAAATGATTCTCAACCATTAAAGCCTTCAGCTGAAAATTAATTTGCACTCCACCAGTCTAGAGAGAAAAACTCACAAGTTCACAAAATGTCTTTGAAAACTCTGTTTTAAAAGAAAAAAATCATCATTTGAACTTTTCTATATCATTTTCAAAGTGAATGTTGTTGAGCTATTTAGCAAGAACAAGGAAACGACAAATGCTAGACAAGAGACACAAGATCAGAGATAACAGTAAGCCCCGGTAAGACCATTAGTTTATGAAAGCCTACATCCATGAGAAGTAAAAGGATACTTAACAAGCAAAGCAATAGACAACTGAATTTGCTTCCAAATTCTTTTGCTAGCTTTGCCTAGTGCTTTTGAGTTTCCTACTCATCTATTGAAAAGTTAACATGAAAGGTGAAGTCTGACCTGTAGTTTCATTCTGTAATAAGGATCACATGGTTTATCTAAGGTACCAACTAGAGCACATTAGTTATTCGAGTTACAGAGACATCTATGATCTTTGTATCTAACATAAGAACAAAATGAATCTCAATGGGGATTAAGCTGAACAACTCTGACACAGTATTACATTTCAAAGATTTCTGAGTACGTTACAGACACATTTCATTAATGCATACACATACATCTTTCGCAAGGACAAACTAACGGCATACACTGCCATGCACTTCAATTATTTTATTTAGCTTTCTGAGCTGTCTGTCTCCTCCTATCACTAAAGGGAAAATCCCACCCACTTACTTCAGCACAGAATTCTGAAAAAGCATATAAACTCGCTATAAATGCATTGTGGGATATAGCTGAAAAATCAAAGGTCACATCCTTGGTTGTACAAATCTGGGTGGTTCCATTGGCTTTAATCAGAAATGAAACTTTATGACAATCTTACCCCCATGTTTTTAATTAGTAATTTCACTAAAAAGTGATATTTGTGATATTTATTGGGCAACAGACCAATAACAATCAATAGTCATGTGTGTATCTCTCTCTATTTTTGGTTTCAAAATGGAAAGGAACCTTCTCCAGACTGATCTTAAACCCAACTCCTAAAGCAAGACAGCTCAAATAAGTCTTTGTCTCAATGTGTAGCTACTGTCAAAAAAGTAAACAAGGTATCAGGGTGCAAAGAAATAAGATGCAGAATAATATAGAAAGTTATGTAATACTATTATCTAAATCAATGGCATGGATTCAGCTATTCAGAAGAACTGGTAGCCCCCTCTCAAGAAGGATACTGAAGAATTTAATGGGAGTCAGACCACGCTGATGAAAATAATCATAAGCCTGGAAAAAACTCTTGTAAGAAGAGAGATTAAAAGACTAGAATTATTTATCTTACAAAGCAGACAAACTAGGGGAGACATGAGAAAAAGTATTTAAAATAATGAATGGCCTACAGAAATTAAATGAGGAGATTCTGTTCTTCCAGTCTCCTGACAAAGGAATAAGGAGATGTGCAATGAAATTGAAAGGTGGTGAATTCAAATCAGATAAAAGGAAAATACTTTTTCAGAGAACACATAAATAGTGGGAATTCGTTGCTACGGGATGTTTTTGAGGCTAAAAATTTAGCAAGATCTAATATGCGACTGCACATTTATAGGGATAACAAGAATACCCAGAGTTGCAATAATTAACACTTAGGCTACGTCTACACTGGCCCCTTTTCCGGAAGGGGCATGTAAATTTCATGAGTCGTCGTAGGGAAATCCGCGGGGGATTTAAATATCCCCCGCGGCATTTAAATAAAAATGTCCGCCGCTTTTTTCCGGCTTTTAAAAAAGCCGGAAAAGAGCGTCTACACTGGCCCCGATCCTCCGGAAAAAGCGCCCTTTTCCGGAGGCTCTTATTCCTACTTTGAAGTAGGAATAAGAGCCTCCGGAAAAGGGCTTTTTTTCCGGAGGATCGGGGCCAGTGTAGACGCTCTTTTCCGGCTTTTTTAAAAGCCGGAAAAAAGCGGCGGACATTTTTATTTAAATGCCGCGGGGGATATTTAAATCCCCCGCGGATTTCCCTACGACGACTCATGAAATTTACATGCCCCTTCCGGAAAAGGGGCCAGTGTAGACGTAGCCTTACAGATTTTGGAGAAGATACTACATTTAATGCTTCAGTGTCTAACTATTAAGGATAGGAAGGACATTAAAATATAGCATGATCTAGTATGTTGATTTAAAGCACAGGATAATGCAAAAGTGATCATTATTCTGGTCACTATAGTTTGCAAGCTGCTAGAAGGACCCTTCTCATCTATGATATCACATGATTTCTGATTGGATGTCTATGTACAAGGTGTGGCTGCTAGGAACACAACCGCTCTGACAAATGGACAAGACAAATTTTTCTTTCAGAGAGTGTCATGTACAGACTGTCTTTGACTTACGAACTGGTTATGGACCAAGCAATTGGTCGTAACTCGGTTTATTCATAAGTTGGACCCCATTGAGTTACACGTGACTGCGCTGTTTGTAAGCGCGGATCGCGTTCGTAAGTTGGGATCCGCCATTTGCAACATTTTTGGTCATAACTGCGAATGGCCGTAAGTCAACCGTTCGCAACTCGGGGACCGGCTGTATTTCTCTTTACTACATCGCTATACCTTTTGAGTTGTTAAATGCAGGCACTCAGGCAACTGAGTCTATTGGACACATTTCCTGCTATATGTATGTATTGTGACAGGGTCACTTAATATGGAGACATATTATTCCACCACAGCTTAAAGAAAGATTTCTTATACATCCCTTTGAAGCATCTGGTGCTAGTCACTATCAGCAAAAGGATATTGGATTAACTGGACTATGGATGTAATCCAGTGTGGCAACTGCTATATTCCTAAGAGATTAAAACACGACACATCCTGAACCTATTATAAAAATACTGCTGGCACCCAGGTGAATCAAAACTGGCATTTTGGCATTGCCTAACTACTCTATAAACTAATTTCCAAACTCCTGCAATATTGGCTATGGTAACAAGAAAAAAAACATTTACATGTTTAATATTTTAAATAGATATAGAGGGGTAACCGTGTTAGTCTGAATCTGCAAAACCGGCGAGGAGTCCTGTGGCACCTTATAGACTAACCAGTGCTGGAGCATAAGCTTTCATGGGCAAAGACCCACTCATGCATCTGACGAAGTGGGTCTTTGCCCATGAAAGCTTATGCTCCAACACTTTGGTTAGTCTATAAGGGTATGTCTACACTACCACCCTAGTTCGAACTAGGGTGGTAATGTAGGCAACCGGAGTTGCAAATGAAGCCCAGGATTTGAATTTCCCGGGCTTCATTTGCATATTGCCGGGCGCCGCCATTTTTAAATGTCCGCTAGTGCGGACTCCGTGCCCCGTGGCTACACGCGGCACGGACTAGGTAGTTCGGATTAGGCTTCCTATTCCGAACTACCGTTACTCTTCGTGGAACGAGTAACGGTAGTTCGGAATAGGAAGCCTAATCTGAAGTACCTAGTCCGTGCCGCGTGTAGCCGCGGGGCACGGAGTCCGCACTAGCGGACATTTAAAAATGGCGGCGCCCGGCAATATGCAAATGAAGCCCGGGAAATTCAAATCCCAGGCTTCATTTGCAATTCCGGTTGCCTACATTACCACCCTAGTTCGAACTAGGGTGGTAGTGTAGACATACCCTAAGGTGCCACAGGACTCCTCGCCACTTTTGCAATATTTTAAACAAGAGGATCAATTTCTAACACTGTAACTTTCTTTATTATTGTTAAGCCATTTTTATGGAGGGACTTTTTCTTGCCTAAAATGCTGTAATATACAGGGCTCCCACACTTCTAGTATCACAAATAAGTCATGTCACTTTTCTGGGTGACATTCATGTCCATGTAAATGAGAGTATCTCCATTTCAGTAAGAGGATCTGTGCCCATTTACAGCAGGCCTGAATTTAGCCATTCATATTCAGGCACATTTCACAACTTATTTATCGTAGTGGAATTTTCCAAAGGCTTCAGTGATAACTTAACTCTGTTTCCACAGAAGTCAATGGGAGCTTTTCCACTGATATTCTGACTTCAATGGAAGCAGAGTCTGGCTAACACCATCTGCTTCTGAAATTCCCACCCTTCTGCTTTTGAACTTTCAGCTTGCTAAACTCAGAAAAAGTAAATAATTTCATTCACAAAATAGTGAGGTAGCCATGTGGCTATACCTCTGAGCCTTTTCGCTATGCAAAGCACTGCATTTAGTCCGATGAAGTGGAAATTGACAAGATAGGTTAAATATCCTCAGGCCAAATCAGCAGACATCCATATTGTAATTCTAACTCAGTCTGAAACAGCAATATGCTCAAAATACAGAGAAACACAAACTTGCATACATGAACTAATATCTGCATTATTCATCAGTATCAAACTTCAGTCTTTATCTGCAAAGTGCTTAAGCACAAATCATCTTTCCCTGGCAAAAGCTTACTTCAGTGTTTTGATGTTGGACTTGCAATAAACCGTGAATTATGTTGCTGACATTTTGTTTACAGCCTTAACCGGGGCACCAAGCACCATAAACTATTGAAGGCTGGGGACTGAGCTCAGCTGCTGCTATTGCTGAGCACAATGAATGGGGAAAATAGCCCACAATGCAAATTTCCAGCAATTTCAGACCTAGGTGTTAGATCACTATTATCACTCCCATGTCGTCTTCCAAAAGCACTTAAAGATACTGCAGCCAGCTTACAACACAGTGCTTCAGAATCTAGTCATTTGAATAGTAATAGAGATGTAGCCGTGTTAGTCTGGTCTTGCTGAAACAAAAGACAGGACTATGCAGCACTTTAAAGACTAACAAGATGGTTTATTAGGTGATGAACTGTCATGAGCCAGACCCACTTCCTCAGATCAAATTCTGGAAGAAAATTGGCATGACCGTATACACCAAAGGGATATATACCAAAGGGATATCCCTTTGGTATATATGGTCATGCCAATTTTCTTCCACAATTTGATCTGAGGAAGTTGGTCTGGCCCACAAAAGCTCATCACCTAATAAACCATCTTGTTAGTCTTTAAAGTGCTGCATAGTTAGTCACTTGAATAGTATAGATAGGGATATGTGAGCCTCAAAAAAGTTTGGAGGATTGTGTTGGATAAATCTTGCAAAATGTGAATAACTTAACAGAGGGCCACATTTTGCTTATCTAACCTATATGCTATGTGGAATGGGTTTGATCTTGCACATTTGAAGGTCTTCTTTCTCCCTCCTCCTATCCTGTACCTCCCAACCATATCACATCATACGAGCATAATACTGCCTGATCCTCCTGCCCATTGCTCTGATCCCAGTGGCCTCTGTATTTCTATTTCATTGAGAAAGGAATCAAGGTTGGAACAGCCTCTCTTTTGAACATTGTCTGGTGTTTTTATATAAAGTTTGTAAAGTCCAGGTCTTGCCTAGGTCAGAGACACCTTTAAATACCCTGGTCCATTGATACAACAAGAAGCTCCTAAATCAGAGATGGGTAAGAGGTGGCTAGGAGGATGAATCCAGCCTGCCAAGCCACCGGATCTGGCTCATGACAGCCTCGCTAGGACCCTCATGGACAGTGCAGCTGTAGCTGCTTTAAATGTGACTGCTCTCAGCAATAGGAGCTGAGAAATTTTGCTGGAGGCAGGGGCAGCCAATGAAGCCTCCTCACTCCCTTCCCCTCCCCTGCCCGGATCAGAGCCTCATGGAGCAGCTTATAGATGCAGCTCAGATTTCTGCAGAGCTGCTCCTGGGAACCACCTAGGTAAGCACCTCCCAGCTGGAGCCTGCCTCTGGCACACCCTCCCCAACTACCTGCCTCAGGCCATCACCCAACACCCCCCCTTTTCCGCAGGTCACAACTCCCTCCCAGACCCTGAACCCCATCCTAAATGCCTCCCCCAGGCCAGAATCCTTTCTGGCACCCATCCCCCCTCCCTGACCCTTCACCCCATTCCCCTGCCCCAGGTCACCACCCAAACCCTCTGCACCCCCTTCTCCCAGGTCACAACTGCCTCCCAGATCCTGCATCCCTCCAAGAGCCTCTCCCCTGAGGCCAGAATCCTCTCCTGCACCCATACCCACTTCTGGATTCTGTACTTCAACCTCTGTCCCAGATCACAACCCCCTCCTTCATCCAAACTCCCTCTCAGACTCCACCCCCCATTCTGTACCCCAGTGCCCTACCTCGAGCTCCCTTCTGCATCCAACTTCCTTCCCACTTACTCCTCCCTAACCGCCCTCCCTGATATCAAATAAAATACATGTATTTTCATGAACACAAACTCTCTTTATTTAACAAAACTGGGGGGGGGGGGAGGAATGAAACTCTGGTGTGACTGGGGAAAGGAGGTGGGAGAGGGGAGAAAAGCGGGTGGGAGAGGGGAGGGGGAAACCTGGGAGGAGGGAGCTGGAAGGGGGAAGAAAGGGGAAGAAGAGGGAGTGGAAGCTCAGGGCTCAGGATTGAGAGGTCTCGCCGGACCAACTTGATTTTCATGCAAACCTGCTCCTGGGTTCACATGAGGCTTTGGGTGGCCAGGCTGGCAGCTATCCTGCCATAGACGGCCACGTTCCTCCATCTAGTGCGGAGATCATGGACATTGGGGACATCCCCCCCAAACCTGAATAAGGTCCATGATCTCTACCCTGGACCAGGAAGGCACCCTCCTTCTCCGGGCCATGGCAGGCTCCTGGGAGCTGGCAGACTGCTCCTGGGGAGCAGTAGAGGGCTGGCTGCCAGTGGCTTGCTGCCTCATGTTTTGGGGTCACTGGGTATGGAGCAGTGACTGCTGGCTCTGGGCTGGCAGGCTTGGAGCTGGCACAAGCACTGTGGCCAGAGTCAACCCCTTTAAGGACTCTGGGGAGGGGGCGAGGGAGAGGAGTGTTCTTGGTTGAGGTCGATGTGGCCACCAGGGCACCCTGGGAAGACTGGAGGCCCCCTATTTCGATATAAGTGTCTACACAGCACTAATTTCAGAATAGCTATTTCGAATTTGGCGTTATTCCTCATGGAATTAATTTCGAAATAGCGGCTTGGCTGTGTAGACACTAGTGAAGTTATTTTGAAATAACAATTGTTATTTCGAAATAACTTTGCTGTGTAGACATACTCAAAATGTATGGTTTTGCTTACATTCAGATCAGTTTGGATACTTATCTAGACTGATAAAAGCCCCTTAGGCCTAAGAACTGGGTTAGAAATTTTGTACTTTTGTGATATTTCTCCTGCTTTGTTTTTCTACATGGGTCAGGCAGAGTATTCTTTTGCTGCCTTTGGGATCTTCCACTCCTGTTCTGGACACAAACCCACAAAGTGGAGAGACATCAGAAGTGAGGAATTTTTTTTTTTTTTTTTAAGTTTATGAACTTCAGAAAAGCTTTGTTTTGATTAGAGTTCTGGACAGAGGTTTACCTTGGTTCTTGTTTTGTCTAATATTGCCCCCTAAATGTTCATCACTCTTAATTCCAATAAATTAGGTTGTGTTATAGCATCACACTTTTTCAGTCTTTTCTGGCCCATGCCTTCATATTCAGGCAATGAGGGCACTTCTGGATGACACTGACCTGCATTTCTCTGTGGTACTGATGGCACCGGAGAATGAGAGGCTCTAGTCAGCTCGGACAGGGAGCATGCCGGGGAAGCCCTTGTGGCTTGAGAGCCTTTGTGGGGTGATGAAGCTGCCCTACCCGAGGGCTTCTGCTGTGCCCACACCTGCTCTGGTTTGTCCATTGGTAATTGAAGAGACTTTGTCCAGATAATAGTTTTGAGCCACGGTTCGTGGTCTTTTCTTACTTTGCCATCCTATTCAGGCAATGAGGGCATTTTTGTGCCAAATGAGACTCCCCCAGGCATTTGACACATGAGGCATGGCCATCTGAGGTAGGCATTGAGTCTCCGCAGGAATCGCATTTTTTGAAGCTGGGGAAACCTGGCATTGTTGCAGTGAAGAAAAGCTGCGGCGGCTGCTGTGTTTTTTTTTCCTTTTCAGCAAAGTCAACATTGAAAAAGGACAAACTAAACAAAATGATGAGGTAAAGAGCTAAAAATAACAGAGGATTTAAATTTTTCCTGTCAGAAAGAAGAGCACTGCTGTGAATTACGTCTTCAGCCAGGGATAGTTAAAAAGGAACTGATGGGACTCACGTTGTGTGTGCATTCCACAGTTTCCGGGGGGGGGGGGGGAGGGAGGGGACTGTTGTGTGCTGTGGCACGAGGGGCACTGCTACCAAAAATCTCCGATTTTAAGCATGCACTGAGACCTGAGTAGAGCACCCACAGAGACACCACTTGATGAAGAACTAACCTTCCTTGTGTAAGCAGTGTCTGAATCAATGCTTCCATTATAGCCAGCTGGAATGGGAAAGACATCCCGGTGTGGTTATGGAAATACAGTTCACTCAGTTTGCTTAGGCCTGCTAGATAGTCAATTGTTAGAATGGTGTTTGCCCATCATAACCAATTTGGCTGTTGTAGGGTCACAAACTGTGTTAACCCTAAATGCAGAATTGTAAGATATGACCACCAATGCTTGCAGTTATTGGGAATGCAGAAAAGTCAACTGTGTTTAACTCAGTTAAAAGGAGAGAAACTGTTGGTGTAAAGAATCTCAGATGGACAAGGCTTCCTCTGCCAAACTCAGTTAACTGAACCAGCAGGCTACATGCCCTCCAGGTGTGAGCTGTAAGACTGGTTAAGCCTGTTTCTCACTCTCCCCCGCCCCCGTTCTAATGATAGAACTAAAACAGACTCCATAAGGAGTCTCTTCATTATGTATGCTGGTATCTTTTGGCTGGACTGTTCTTTGGGCCAAGAGCTGAAATCACCAAGAAGATGAAATCACTAGGTTTGGCTCAGAGCCAAATCTATTACAAGGCCAGCTGCAGAGGCTGGCGAGAACAGCAGGTGGTAGGCAGGAACAGCAGCAGGCACTCGGTGGGATGGTTGGTGGGAGCAGCAGCAGGCGGCTGGCACGATGGAGAGAGCAGCAGCCAGCATTGTAGCTGGTGGGAGCAGCAGCCAGTAGGAGCGACCAGCAGGTGGGAGCGGATGGCAAGCACATGGTGGGAGCAGCAAGTAGATGGCATTGCCACATAACAAGGGGAGACATCATGATGATGTACCTATGAACTCCAGGTCTGCACTGACTGGGAAGAGCCACAAGTGGAGTGTCTGATGTGGGGGAAAGCACACTACATGAGTTGGGGGTTGGACTAAAGATGTTTAAGCAAAAGCCTTACAAAGTCAGTAACTCATTCAAATAGCCAGGCAGCTCATCCACATGGTAGTACAGGCTTTCAAATGTAGTAAAAATGCACTGAAGAACAGGTGAGACAGATACTGAAAAGGTCACTCTTGCTCTTAGTGGAGAGCATTCTTTGACTCTGAATCGCTGAAATTAATTCCATTCCTTCCCTTTGGGATTGATGCTGCGTATAGACTGAGCTTAAACAAAGCTGAGCAGCTCCCAATGTGCGAGTGTTCCAAGTTCATAATTACCAGACACGAAGGAATATGAGCAAACCAGAGAACACGCAGGCTTGTTTGTCTTAAAACAGCCTTTCGAGTAGAGGCTCACAAATGTTTAAAGATTAAGTGCTTCATACTAGGAGAGCTGCACCTTAATATAATTGTATGCCCACTAACTTGCTGTTCCCATTTGCTACAGCTTCTGGAATGATTCTATACAGCCCCCACCCCGAGCCCTGCCAGCCTGCAGTGTTTCCAAGCTTCTGATGTTATTCCTCATATTGCCACTTTCTAAAGGCAGTAATTCTATGAGCAGGAAAGGCAGCATGATAGTACCCTGGGGGCGAGCAGTGGTTATTAGACCCCCTGAATCATTCTTTGCAATAGGACAAGTTTCTTATAGAGGAATATTTTAGCGTACAGGGTAACTGGAGAGGAGGAACTGGCTTCATTTCTGCATGTAAAAACTAGGTTCCCCAGTCAACTTTACCCTCTCTGTGATGTCACTGGTGAGAGACTAATGTAATTGATCATTCCAGCCTGTTGTTGTGTATAGGGATCATCTGGTAGTAGCATTTCATTTTGGAAAATCGCTCCCTAACCATTGGACTGGCCTTCCTCTCTTCTCCCCTTCTTTGCAGCCAGCTAGTGAAAAAAGCCAGTACATAGAGAGGCTGGAACCATCTCCTTGCTCTCTCTGGAGTGGAGGTTAATGAGAGTGAAGATCCTGCCTTCCAAAGAGCAGGGACTGTGATTCTGATTAGCTTATACTAGCTGGGCAAAGAGAATGGGAGAAGAGCTGCACACAATCTAGCCTCAATTATTACTGCACACAAGTAGGTATGAGGCCAAAAATATTCTGTTTCTGGCTCAGCCACAGACTTTATATGTGATCTCAAACTAGTCATTGAATTCCCTTGTGCTCTTCAGTTCCCCAGCTGTGCAATAAGGAAAATAACACTTCCTTTCTCCCGTTTTGTTTGTTTTATCTATTCCCATTCTAAGGTCTTTGGGGTAGCAATCACCTTTCACTTTATGTCCAGACAATGCATAGCACAATGGACGCCCACCCAGTAACATCTGGGGACTCTGTGCATTACTCTACTATAAATGATAATAATGTGTGACCTATTGGACATTTGCCCCTTTATTAGATACTGACCTTCACATGATTCTCCACTCGGTGAAAACATCCCATTGTCATGGTAGCCATCCCTGCACTCACAGTGGTACCAGCCAGGCAGGTTAATGCAGTTAGCACGGCTGTCACATTGAACAAAGCCATCTGAGCATTCATCAATGTCTGTTCAGCAACCAAAAAAGAAAACAGGAAGTCACACAGCTGAATCAACTACATCTGTCTGGCTGACAATTCAGTGTCTGCTGCATTACGGAGTTTTATAAAAATGGCTTAAATCAGTATTACTGGATCCCTATAATGGTTTGCAGTAAATCAAAAAAGAGACTGAATTTTTGAACCTCTTCTCATAAAAGCTGTAGAATAATAGTAAGACCATACTAATGAATGAAAAGGATAATTAAATCGCCTTCTCTATTGTTAAACATTAGTAACTAATTCAAACACAACAAACAGTAGGTAGTCTGTTATCTAAGTAAACCTTCCAAGGCACTAAGAAAAAAAAGAGTCCCAAGTCAAAGAATAAAAACAATATTTCCAACTATTCACCCCTTGATCAATCCAGACTGTCTGACATAACCAACATTATGTATTTCAGTAGCATATCAAGACAACAAATCCTTACTCTCACTATTAGAGAATTAATGATTTTATAAAACATTGGGGCTACGTCTACACTGGCATGATTTTCCGGAAATGCTTTTAACGGAAAAGTTTTCCGTTAAAAGCATTTTCAGAAAAGCGCGTCTAGATTGGCAGGACGCTCTTCTGGAAAAGCACTTTTTCCGGAAAAGCGTCCGTGGCCAATCTAGACGCGCTTTTCCGCAAAAAAGCCCCGATCGTCATTTTTGCGATCGGGGCTTTTTTGCGGAAAACACTACTGTGCAGTCTACACTGGCCCTTTTCCGGAACAGTTTTCCGGAAAAAGACTTTTGCCCGAACAGGAGCAGCATAGTTTTTCCAGAAAAGCACGGATGATTTTACATTAGATCGTCAGTGCTTTTCCGGAAATTCAAGTGGCCAGTGTAGACAGCTGGCAAATTTTTCTGGAAAAGCAGCTGATTTTCCGGAATAACTTGCCAGTGTAGACACAGCCTGGATGTAATAACTGAAGCAATCTGGCTGTATTAAAAAGAGAGTACCTATAGCTGGGAGGTAGGAAAGAAATTTGATATTTCACCTTAAGTATTAGTCTGTTTTCCAAACCAGACCAGATTTCTTTCCTTCAATTTTTTTCTTTTCCAAGAAGAAAGGGACAGCTTCTGGACTTGATTATGTTCCCACTTGCACCAGCTTTACATTGGTGAAATGCCATTGCACTCAAGGGATATAATCCTGATTTACACCAGATACTCCTGCTCTGAGTGTAAGGGAGAGCAGAATCAGCTTTCTATTACAAATAACTTTGAAGAGTCCAAAAAACATGGCCAGGTCTTAAGGACACAGTACAACTTACTTTTCTCCTCCGAGTGTTACCTAGTAGTTCTGTGTGATGTGGCTCTCTTAAAAGGTAGCTTTCCACTAACTAGACTTCTTCCAAAGATCCCACCCTTGAAAGGATTGCTGGACATCAGCAAGGCCTGCCCTACTGATTTCTAAAAGCTCAGTCTGTAAACTGATTTTATAAACTAAGTTTACCATACTGTGCTTATTTCCAGTACCTTACATTACATATAAAATATGATCTTCATTAACAAATACAACATACATTTCTGGAAATCTGGAAGGAATTGGCTTTTAAACCACATGCGGGATAAATCTCTAAAATTCAGCAGAGTGAGTCTAAAGTTATAGCAACCCTGCTGAAGATAACAGAGCCTATACCAAGGTCCATAAAGATGTGCTTATGTAACACGAACAGGCAGAACTGAACCTGGGACCTCTGCAGCTTAGTGCTTGAGCCTCAATAGCTTGAGCTAAAAAGCCAGCTGCCTCTCAGCTAAGGATGTAGACGTAGAGGAAGCTCATTAATAAGTAGTCTAAGTGCCACTACATGGGACAGTGCACCACACCCATCTTGCATCATATATATGTGACACCTGGCATCTTGGCCAAAGCTAGAGACTAAACCAGAGATATCCATTGCAAAAAGCATGAGTCTGTCCAACTGGAACTTAAGAGCTATGACCAAATCCTGTTTGGCTCAGGCACAGAGGAAGACACACAATACACACTGACTGTTGGGTTACACACTTCCTTTGCATGTAGGCAGCTCATCTCATGCATGTGAGGAACATATCAAATCAAATATCAGATCACCCCACATTCTTGCAATGACTGATCACTTGGTCAATGCTCATGATTGAAATGGGGATCTCCAGTGCCAGAAACATGAGTTATAGTTTGAGCTAGAGAACAAGGATCTGAAGTGTGCAGCTGAAATGGACCCTGTATCTTCTGTCGATTGGTCACACACAGTGGGTCAAAGTCCTGCCTTCACAGCCTGGCTCACATGAATGTAATCTGTTATTTCCATAGAGGACAGCATGATGCTCTTGTTCAAAGACTTAACTATAAAATGTACTAGTAACAGTAACAGTAGTATATATTGCCACTCTTATGAAACCATTCTTCAAAAAGTACATTTTAAAAAGTTCTCTCATTTCTGTACACACCACCACTAGTTTGGAGGAGCTAAGGTAGCACATTATTTCAGGGACATCTGCGTACTTCACTGCATATCCATCCTTCTTGTTGCATTTTTCCTATTCATGCTGCGAGCAAATTGCTGTTGGGTGTTTTATTTACATATGACACAGACTCAGATCTACCCTTCTGCATTAAAGGGCTGACACAGTTACTTTTACAATTATAGATAGATAGATAGATAGATAGATAGATAGATAGATAGATAGATAGATAGATAGATAGATAGATAGATAGATAGATAGATATAGTCAAATTACCACCATATTTACTTTTAAATGGGTTATAATTAATACCAGAGTGTTTATTTCTGCTCATTCTTACTTCTCTTTCCTGATTATAGCACACATTCTGTCAAAACTCTCTAGTTACTCTACTTTACAGCATCACACTCTGTTGTCACAAAGTCTCATTCAAAAATGCTTTTACTTTTGTCTGAAAAGACTGGTGGCCATGCTGCAGATTAGGGACTTAGAAGGAAATATCCTTTGGGTCAATAACCAGAGTATTCATCTCTATAGTGTACCCCAAAGCAGGGGTTCTCAACCTTCTTCTTCCTGAGCCTCCCCCCTACTATGTTACAAAAATTCCATGGCCCACCAGTGTCACACGAACTATTTTTTCACTAGATTAAAAGCCAGGGCCAGCACTAAATAGAAGCCAGCAGAGCAAATGCCCAGGTCCCAATGTTATGGGAGGCCCTGCAAAACCAAGCTGCTCAGGCTTTAGTTTGAGCCCTAGGCAGTGAGGCATAGGATTTTCCTTTCTGCCCTGCCTCACTCCAAGTCTAATGCTGGCCCTGTTCTCTGGTTTATTTTGGCAGAACCCCTGAAATCTGCCCTCAGCCACTCCGGTCATCTGAAGAAGTGGGTTGTGCCTACGAAAGCTCATGATACCATCTACATGTTTTGTTAGTCTATACAGTGCTACCAGACTATTTGTTGTTTTCTTCTGTAACAAACTAACTCAGCTACCCCCTGAAGCTGTTTGAGAACTGCTGTCCCAAAACACCAATACAAGAAACCACACCATAGTACTAAGAAATGATAATTCTTTACAACTTTCAGCTGTTCAGTCTGTCTAGCTCTCAAACAGTACAAAGCTTCTTTATAGTGAGGAGTTGGGAGACTGCAAAAGTTCAGGAGAGTTCAGCAGAGAAAGATAAAGGAGAATTCTGTTGCTTATGTGAGAAAAAAAATGGTCTCTGCCTATGCCACTAGTGTTCCCTCAGATACTGGCAGATCTTAAAAAAAACAACAACAAATGGTCTTATAGCACTTTAAAGACTAACAAACCATGTAGATGGTATCATGAGCTTTCATGGGCACAGCCCACTTCAGATGACCAGAGTGTTGGTCCAGAACTAAAATAAATAGGGGAAAAAGGATGGGGTGGGGAGGGGGAGAAGGAAAAAATGGGAGGGAGGAGAACAAGAAGAGGTAGTGGGTATAAAAATATCAAGGGGAAAGCCGAGCTGGAATGTAACAGGAAAAACAAATAATCTCTAAGCGCCTAAAGACTGGATAGTCAAAAGAGGCTTGTTTCCCCACCCCCTCATTTTTTTCCTTCTCCCCCCCTACCCTCCTCCCGGTCTGTTTATTTTAGTTCTGGACATCCAACACTCTGGTCATCTGAAGAAGTGGGCTGGGCCCACGAACGGTCATGATACCACCTACATGTTTTATTAGTCTTTAAAGTGCTACCACATTATTTGTTGTTTTTTACGTTTATCCTGTACAGACTAACTTGGCTATACCCTGAAGCTTTAAAAAAAAGGGAGAGAGAGAATGAGAGAAAGGTCTGAAACCTTGAAACTTCCCACATCAGTTTGAGAACCAGCTTGCTTGCCAGTATATGATCGAACTCATTGTGCTAAAGGCTGGGAATTATATGTTCAATAGACGATGGTTTGTTGGGGTGGGCTGAAGCTGCAAACCCCACAGAATCAATGAAGCATATAGTCTAAAAGGTGGAGAGGGTAGAGAGTTGTTCTGACGATGCAAAACTTTAAAGCTGCTACAAAACAATATGAACTAAAATGACTTGATGGGACATTTCTCCCTTTGAAAAGTCGAATTTTCTTACTGGGGGTGACGGGGAGGCAAGAGGGTTATTAAAGTCAAAAAAGCATATATGAATTAAAACAGACCTGCGTTCCTCTCTTCAGAGAAATTTATTTGTGGATCTGTATGCTTTCTAATTATGAACACAGCACTGAAGGCACAGGCTTTATGCATCTTGATGAGCTTACTTACTGATTATTCAGGAAAAACAAGCTTTGAATGACATGCCAGTATTGGCAAATTGACAGCCCAAGTAGCTATTCTGTATTTATTTACAAACTAACTGACAAAACCTATATTACAAAAATATTACTTGGGATGAAATGATTTTATAGATGTCAATAAGCAACAAAATGCATTTTTCCCATTTCCTTATGGCTGAATACAAGATGTTGAGTGGAGTTATATCTGAAATATGAAATGTGCTGATGGAACCATTCTGTTCATCTTTAGTTGTCATATTCTTGCCTGATTGTTTGCCTCCAAACCAATTCACTGTAACTAGTGTCTGCATCATGTTGAACAATCCATTTTCTTTTAAATGATTTTGTAGCAAACAATAGACACCCCAAAGCTTCTCCCAACAGATAATTTTTTATGCAAAAAAAAAAAAAAAAATCCAGTGTGTCTTTTGGTCGTTATTAAAACACAGATTTCTTTCGGTATGAAACCAGTTCCTAAGAAACTACAAAAAATGTAAGCATTAATTACAATAATGAGTTTTACTCTGCAGCAAGACAAAATATAACCACCACAACTTTAGGAAACAAGTAGAAAATGTGGCAGGAAAGCATTTTAGAACTGTTGAACTGCTGATTTCATGGAAATTCTTCTTGACATTTGGATAAAAGGATTTCTATTTTCAAATGGTCATATGATGTCTCAGGAAGGGCTGTGAAAGGATCTACAACTCACATGATTTTCTTAGCAAAGGAAAAGCAGCCAGAAGTAATTTTTCTCTTTGCTGTGGAGAAATGTTCTCCGATGAATCATCTTGCAGCTGCTCACTCAGAGGTATGAGTTGACAAAGGAAGAAGAACTGATTGAAAAGTTTTGCCTGGCTAGTAGCTATGGTATATCAGTGGGCTATATGCAGCTTCAACAGCTCTAATGAGCTCGTTTTATGCTATACTGGTTAGATACAAGAAAACGAAATGCTACTCACATAAGGAGGTTACCAAAACAGACATTATCCTACTTCTTTTATCTTTAAAAAAACACTTACAAAGAATGGTGTAATTCGATGAAGGGCTGTGCTTGGCATATGCTTTGTTCAGAGGGAGCTGGTGACATCTGAAGGTTGACAGGCAAAATTGACAAGTATAGGTGATGCTCAGAGCCAATTTATTTTAGCAGGAATGATCAAACTGTATCCCATTTTAATAGGGCAAATTCCTCTCATGTATATGCTGAAGAGACTGTTGGTTTTGTTTTGAGGAGTTCCTTGTATAATCAGTGTTGCATTTTAAAGAATATTTCATTCCACAGCTTTCACTTTGCTCAACAAAACGTTTGGACAGTGGCATGAGAAATCATGAAGTGGGGGGATGGCTTAAAGAGTAAAGCCTACCATCAAACATAGGTGGGAGAAGATAGCATTTAAAATCTACAACATGATAGAACTCTTTTGGCCTATGGCTGAAATCCTGGCTTCACTGAAATCAATGGCAAAACTTCCATTGCCTTACAGGGAGCTGGGGTTTCACCCAGTATCTTTTCCCTTGGTCAGATATACAGCACAACATGTCCCAAATCCTTCATCCCACTAGGCTTTGTGCGTGGAATTATGTGGCAACTGGTGAAAACAATCTCCATACTCAAACTGGAAACAGCCACAAAGCCCACAACTGCCACCGTAGTCCAAGGCCACCAGAGTCCCTGCCCCTGCTGCAGTCCAGCTCAATGAGCTTAGATGCTGGACCAATTTGTACAGTGGGGGTCCTGAGAGCTACTGAACCAAACTGTAAACCCTGGATATAATGGAAACCACTTCAAGTCAAGGAGTATGGAAGCATACCCCCTCCCCCCACAAGCATACCCTTAGTTCCAGCAGCTATGTCACTGAGAGCTGCACAGTGACAAATCTGTCACCGAAATTCCTGCTGTTCTGAAAACTAACACTCCCGTCCCTGGGACAATGGCACTCCAGATGTGCTGGATTTGGCAAAATGGAGGGGGTGTGAAAGCTCTGCCCATGCTTCCTAAATACTCAGCTCCTGTGAAACAGTAACACATTGGCTCTACTGTCACAAAACATGGCGATTATCCTCCCCCCACTCACTATTTTTTAAAAAAATAATCCAAATTGAACCTATCTGTGATTTTTAACACTAAAATAAGCCAAACAATTCATTTCTGCACTTCTTTAAGGAAGTCTGTTGTTTTGGATGAACAAATGCTTCAAAAATCTTGTAAACGAGTCTAATAAAACACACTGGTAGCTCTTAAACCTGGAATTTTGGAATGAAGAACCACATACCTCTAACTTCTTTAAGTTGTTGAAAAAAACCCCTTTGCACCTGCTAAATCATCTATATTTATGCTTCATGAGCACTTGTTTTCTAAACTGTAGTGATAGCTTACTGTAGAGCTCAGCTATTGTATCCCTTGTTTTTGGGAAGACTGGAGCTACGTCTAGACTATACCTCTCTGTCGACAGAGAGATGTAGATTAGGCACATTGAAATTGCTAATGAAACAGGGATTTAAATATCCCACGCTTCATTAGCATACACATGGCTGCCGCTTTTTTCCGAAACGGAGAATTTTTCGGAAAAAAAAAAGAAAAAAAAAAGAAAAAACCTCATTTTTTGAGGAATACAGGATCTGTCGAAAAAGGGTTTATTTTCTACAGATCCGCATCTAGACTGACTTTTTTTTTCAAAAAACCTCAATTTCGAAAAAAAAGCTGCGGACATGTGTATGCTAATGATGCACAGGATATTTAAATCCCTGCTTCATTAGCAATTTTGACATGCCTAATCTACATCTCTGTCGATAGAGAGGTGTAATCTAGACACAGCCTAAGAAACTCTGCTTCCTAGAGAGCTGGCATATAATAGTCTACATTGATAACTGATAAAATCAAAGTAAAACACAATCTTTTCCTAATTATTGACCAGTGCCATACACCATTGTGACAGTGAAGGAAATGGAGTAGCTGGTAGCCTGATCAATATAATTAGAAAATGTCTCCATATAAAAGCCTTTGAAACCTCACTATGGAATCAAATTGCCTTTTTAAAGCCAAGGTAATTCTTTCATCCAGTTACCTGCCTTTTGTCTGGTCAACACAGGATTGGGGGGTGGGGAGCAAAGATGGATTTACACCACCTTTGCATTCCTCTTACTTCAGTGGTTGCTGGATCAGGCCCTTATTTAGTGGAGTTATTCATATTTAACAGTAAGTACCAAATTCTGCTCTCAGAGATGTTACATCAGAGGGGTTACATTGGATAGCAGAGCAGAGTTCAGCTCTAAAATTCTTCCATTTGTGAACAACTTGTTCATCTTGATACAAACTGAATGCCTGGTAACCGTTTTCCCTCCAAATATCTGCAGGAATTTCACTTTGGTTTTTTTTTTCATTCTCTAGGCTTTTCTATGATATCCTACATTTTTAGTCTGTCAGCTGACCCTGCCAACTAGAAAAGACTTAATAACCAGTCCACTGGTAGTTGGAAAGACACTACTGTTTCACATAAGCTGTTGAACAGCCAATAGATGCTCACAGTTTTAGTCATTATTGACCTTGGCAAAATGTAAAATGGCAACTCAGACAGCCCTACGCTAACTCCCAAAGCCACATTGTCCCCAGCCGCTAACTTACTGTCAATGAGGTTCATGTGGTGAAGACACTGAAAAGGGAAATGATTTCAAAACAGATCACTGCAGAATAAGGAGACACAGCAACACTAGAGATATTTTAACTGTGAGTAGAAGGTGAACCAGAAATGGTTGCTACCTTCCAGCATCCTTTGGCTCACCCAAATACTGATATGGCAATAGATACATACTACAGTCCACAAGAGATGGCTTTTCTGCAGAGGATGCAGAAGACAGTGAGGGTGTTCATAGCAGTTAGCAAGTTCTTAATAGACAATACTATTGCTAGGTCAGGCTTGTTTGACAACTCATTTGGTTCATCAAGACTCAGAAAACTCTGTGCACCCTAAAGAAAGGACTTTGTCCCATACAGTGTTCAATACCCTTAAAATCCATTGAACAATATACCCATTTTATTAACTCACTCCTTTAGAGTAGCTGGCAAAGTGTTTCATTTCCCTGCAGCAAGTTCTAATTCACCATCTTTTATACTTAAAAACAAAAAAACTGTTTTTGTTGTTTTCATGTCACAACAGAGTTCTAATACTTGAAGAGACCCTGCTGTTCAATTGGACCTTTGATGTGAGGATCTGACCTGGATCCATGGCCCCATTGGGGAAACCTAACAGTCTGAAACTAGTTCGATATACAGCAGCTATCTCTTTTAAAACATATCAGCCTCTGGGATTTCCATCCTGTTAAACCACTGCTACATATTGTTAGAATATAACATCATACAGAGAGGTAAAAAACAGAAGAAAATAGAGCTGCCGTGGTTGAACTAAGTCGGAATCATTTCAGTTTTAGAAGAAAACCAAAGTTATTCTGCATGCCTCTTCAATTTGTTTTATAAAAGGCCACTCAGCTCTTCTAATGCTGTTGCTTATATCCAAATAAGCTTACTTTCTTAGGGTGTGTCTAGACTACATGGCTCCGTCAACAGAGCCATGTAGGTGAGTTTACTAGACATAGCAAAATGAAGTGGTGATTTAAATAATAATCAGCTGATTGTCGGAACAGCACGGTAGTCTAGATGGGGATCAGCTGACCCCAGAACCCTTTATCGTCAGTTCCTGTAAGCCTTAAACCAGAGGTGGCTAAGATATGGTCTGTGGACCATATCCGGCCTGCCAAGCCATTTGATTCGGCCTGTGGATCACACTGACATGCCTCTGCCCCTAGGACAGTCAAGATCTGGGGGCGGGGAGTGCGCAAAGTCTCTTGCTGTTCAAAGTGGCTGGTGGCTCCACCCCCCACCAGGGGCACGTGGTGCCTAGAGCGTGCCACTAGCTGTTTTGAATAGTGAATGACTTCACACACACACCTGCTCGCTGGTTCCAATTGGCCTGAGGACGGGGAAGCATCAAAGTGTCCTCCCCCTGCCTGGAGCACATGACACTAATGGAACTGCCAACTGTTCAAAATAGCTAGCAGTTCCCTGTAGGTTCTACGTACCCCTGGCAGAGTGGGACGGGGGCGGGGGAGAGCAAGAGACTTTACATGACGTCTCCTCCCCACTGCCAGGGCATGCAGCACCTAGCGGGATCCTCCCCTTTTGCTCAAAGACCCACCCCTTCTGGCGGCTGCAGCCAGCCCACGACCACTGCCAAAATAAGTGAAGTGGCCCCCCTGAAAAAGTTATTGCCCTCCCCTGCCTTAAACGATAACAGAAAACCATTTACAGTAAAACTCCAATAGTCTGGCACCCAATAGTACGGCACTCCCGATATTCTGGCACCAAAATGGCAAGTGAGTGAGCTTCCGCAAAAAACGAGTCACAAGGCAGTAGCGGCAGCAGCTGAACTGAGCGAAACCAGAAGGGATTGAGTCAGTCTGCCACTGGCATTGTGTGACGCTTGACAGTGCTGTTTTGACTTTTGAATATTTTTCCCCATCGGTGTGTACAGTAGAAATGGAGTCACAAGTGAATGAAGGTGCTAGTGTTAGTGGTAAGAAAAGTATAAAAAGGAAGCACGTAACAGTGATATTGAACCAGAAATTAGAGATAATAAAAATGCTAGATAGAGGCATAATCGAAACACTATTATAAGTGAATTTAACATTGGATCTTCGACAATCTATGACATAAAGAAACAGAAAGATAAGTTGAGAGTATTTGTTGCTGAAAATGAAGTGCCTACTAAATGTACCGAGGTACGGCAAACTCTGAAAAGACCTAAGATGGCGCAGTTGGATGTGGCTTTGTTTAAGTGGTTTAGTGCAAAGCTTTCTGAAAGTAAGCCCATTACTAGGCCAGTGCTCATAGAAAAAGCAAAACAGTTTCACAGTGAAATGAACATTAGTGAATCATGTGTGTTTTCAGAAGGTTGGTTACGTACTTTTAAGTACTGGCATGGGATCCGTAAGTTAGATATCAGTGGTGAGCAAAAGTCTGCTGATCATGTAGGCGCTGAGGAGTATAGCGCTATTTTTGAGCAGTTGATGGAGGAACACGGTTTGTCACCTTCTCAAATATACAATGCAGATGAAACTGGGCTCTTATGGCGTTGTTTGCCGAACTGTACTCTGGTTGATGGTGGTGAAAAGTCTCCTCATGGCTTCAAAATGAACAAAGACCGCATTATAGCTCTGGTATGTGCAAATGCGTCCAGCATGCATAAGCTTAAGCTTTTTGTTGTAGGGAAGTACAAAAAGCCTAGGGCATTTAAAACTCTTACGAGTTTGCCAGTGATTTATGAGTCACAGGGGAAAGCTTGGACGATGGCAGAAATCTTTAAGGACTGGCTTTTTAATTATTTTGTGCCTGCAGTTAAGGAGAATTTTAGAAAGTGGGGGGGGGGAGGGGTCTACCGGAGGATAGTAAAGCTGTTCTTTTGCTCGATAACTGCCCGCTTCGGAGCTTGTTAGCGGAAATATTTTTGCTACATATTTGCCAGCGAATGTGACATCTTTGATCCAACCTATGGATCAAGGCATGATACAGAACTTTAAGTGTTTCTACAGGGGGTCTTTTGTCTAAAAGCTGGTTAACTCAGACTGCAGTGTTTCTGAATTTCAATCCAATTTCAATCTTAAGGACGCTGTGAATATGGCTGCATTGGCTTGGAAAGACGTAAAGAAGGCTACACTATGAAAATGTTGGAGGAAACTTTGGCCTAGCATCATGTTTTGAGATGATTCTTCCGATGAAGAGGAATTTTGTGGCTTTAATGTTAGGCCTAAGCGCATTGGTGACATACAAGAAATAACTGAAAATATCCCTGATAAAAATGCTGTTGCAAAGTTCACAAAAAATGAGATTGAACAACAGCTTGATATGGACAAAGATGAACCTATTGTAGAAATTTTGAGTGATGCTGCTATCATTGAAACTGTTATGAATCCACAAAAACCTCAAGAAGAAGAAGAAGAAGAAGAAGAAGAAGAGGAAGTGACGGAGATAGCAAAATAGACATGGCGAGAAGCAACTGATTTTATTTCCAAATTCATTGAATTTGCAGAGAGTTGCAGCCAATATAATGCAGCTAAAGTGATGAACCTTCATATTATCCTGAATAACTTTTATACCAAGAAGTCACAGTCCTCTAAGAAAGCCGATCTCAGGAATATGTTTGCAAGGGCATGGAAGATAGTTCAGCCTTTGTCTTTACCACCACCACCACCATCTATTGTTGCTGACACCCCTAAGGAAGCAGAGGAGGATATTGATAACTCGGATGATGAAGCACGGGTTTCATCAGATGATGAGTAGTTGTGCAGCATGGGAAATAAACAAAATTATAGATTTAAGTTTCAGTGTTTTGTTTAAATTCATGGTTTTTTTAGTGTTTAAGTGAATAATTTACAGACTGTATTAGTGTTGAAGTGTATATACAGTAGTACCTCCTGATAGTCTGGCATATCTGGTAATCCGGCACCACTTAGGTCCCAAAGGTGCCTGATCATCGGAAGTCTACTGTATATAAATATTTTTGTATGTTTATCATGTTTTCAAATATGCTAATTTCAATTACAATATAGAGTATAAAGTGTAGGATTCTCAATTTACAAATGCAGAATTATGTACAAAAATAACTGCATTCAAAAATAAAACAATGCAAAACTTTAGAGCCTACAGTTCCACTCAATCCTGCTTTTTGGTCAGTCAATTGCTCAAACATTTTTTATATTTGCAGGAAATAATGCTGCCTGCTTCTTGTTTACAGCCTCACCTGAGTCAGTGCAACATAAGAACATAAGAATGGCCATACTGGGTCAGACGAAAGGTCCTTCCAGCCCAATATCCTGTCTTATTCTCTATCCCTTTTTTAATGATTCCTAACATCCTGTTTGCTTTTTTGACTGACGCTGCACACTGCGTGGCCGTCTTCAGAGAACTATCCACGATGACTCCAAGATCTCTTTCCTGATTAATTGCAACTAAATTAGACCCCATCATATTGCATATATAGTTGGAGTTATTTTTTCCAATGTGCATTACTTTACATTTATCCACATTAAATGTCATTTGCCATTTTGTTGCCCAATTACTCAGGCTGCGTCTAGACTGGCCTGATTTCGCGCAAATACTTTTAATGGAAAAACTTTTCCGTTAAAAGTATTTGCGCAAAAGAGCGTCTATGTTGGCAAGTGCCTTTGCGCAAAAGATTTGCTTTTGCGCAAAAGCATCTGTGCCCAGTATAGACGTGGTTTTGTGCAAGAAAGCTCTGATGGCCATTTTTGACATCGGGGCTTTCTTATGCAAAAAATTCCTGTCCCTGTCTACACTGGCCCTCTTGTGCAAGAACACTTGTGCAAGAGGGCTTTTTCCCAAACGGGAGCATCAGAGTTCTTGCGCAAGAACACTGGCAATCTTACATTAGATCGTCAGTGTTCTTGCGCAAATTTTCGCAGCCAGTTTAAACAGCTGGGAAGATTTTGCGTGAAAGCGATCGCTGTTGAGCAAAATCTTTCCAGTCTATACGCACCCTTGGTTTGGTGAGATCTTTTTGAAGTTCTTCACAGTCTGCTTTGTTCTTAACTATCTTGAGCAACTTAGTATCATCTGCAAACTTTGCCACCTCACTGTTTACCCCTTTCTCCAGATCATTTATGAATAAGTTGAATAGGATTGGTCCTAAGACTGACGGTTGGGGAACACCACTAGTTACTTCTCTCCATTCTGAAAATTTACCATTTATTCCTACCCTTTGATACCTGTCTTTTAACCTATTCTCAATCCATAAAAGGATCTTCCCTCTTATCCCATGACAACTTAATTTACGTAAGAGCCTTTGATGAGGGACCTTGTCAAAGGCTTTCTAGAAATCTAAGTACACTATATCTACCGGATCCCCCTTGTCCACATGTTTGTTGACTCCTTCAAAGAACTCTAATAGATTAGTAAGACTTGATTTCCCTTTACGGAAATCATGTTGATTTTTTACCAACAAATTATGTTCTTCTATGTATCTGACAAAAAAAAAATTGGCATTCACATGGCACCTTAGTAGCTGGCATTGCAAGATATTTACATGTCAGATGCATTAAACATTGATATTTCTCTTCATGCTTCAATCACCATTCCAGAGGACGTGTCCATGCCAATAATCCAAACCAGGGCAGACCACTGCATGTCCATTTTCATCATTTGAAGCAGATGTCATGAGCAGAAGGATGATTTTCTTTCTTGGTTATTTGGGTACTGTAGTTTCTACATCACAATGTGGCTCTTTTAAGATTTCTGAAAGCATGCTCCACACCTCATCCCTCTCAGATTTTGGAAGGCATTACAGATTCTTAAATCTTAGGTTAAATGCTGTGGCTGTTTTTAGAAATCTCACATTGGTACCTGCTTTGCATTTTGTCAAGTGTTCTTAAACAACATTATCCAAAACTGCTATAATATGAAATATATGGTAGAATGTAGGTAAAACACAGAAAAAGAGACTTATAATTCTCTCCCAAGGAGTTCATAACAAATTTAGTTAACACATTATTTTATAACAAGTGTCATCAGTCTGTATTTATGTCCTCTGGAATTACGGCTAAAGCAAGAGGGGACATACAAATATTTAGCATATCTGGCATGTAAATACCTTGCAACACTGGCTAAAAAAGTGATTTTCAAACACCTGTTCTCAATTTTAAGTGACATTGCAAACAAGTAGTGCACAGCATTATCTCTTGCAAATGTAAATTAACTTATTATTTTAGCAATTGGTTGAACAAAAAGTAGGACTGAGTGGATTTATTGGCTCTAAAGTTTTACATTATTTCATATTTGAGTGCAGTTATATAACAAAAAGGTCTACATTTGTAAGTTGTAATTTCATGATAAAAAGATTGCCTTAAAGTACTTGCAAAAACTTTAAAAAACAATAAATAGTTCTGCAGCAACTTAGAGAGTAACAAACAATGTAGATGGTATTATGAACTTTCATGGGCACAACCCACTTCTTCAGATGAATGGAGTAAGGGGTCGAGGGTACAAATAATTAGCAGAGAAAGAGAAGGGGTGGAGAGGGAAAAAGGAAAAAATAGGAAACAAATATTGTTAACTAGAGTGCATCGGTTAAATGAGGCTAATAGAGTGGGCGATAAGTACACGGTACTCAGTTTTTTATGCCACTAGGATGTGGAATGTAGTGGCCTATCCAGGTCAGGTGTCAAACTTGTAAATGATATCAAGTACTTGTATGAGTGAACTGAAAAATACTATTTCTTTTGCTTACTATTTTTACAGTGCAAATATCTGTAATAAAAATATTATAAAGTGAGCATTGTACACTTGGTATTCTCTGTTGTAATTGAAATCAATACTTATGAAAATGCAGAAAAACATTGAAAATATTTAATAAATTGCAATTGGTATTTGTTGTTAAATTGTGCAGTTAATTCTTTTAATCATGATTCTTTTGAGTTAATTGCATGAGTTAACTGTGATTTATTGACAGACATAATTTTCACCTTGTCCCACAGAACAGCACAAACCCCTGAACACAAGGACTTCTTCACTATAGCACAACAGGTACTAGCCAAGGCAAAAAAAGAGGAGTTATAGGAAGGGATGGAAGGTAGTGCTATGGCCCCTCCCCATGCACCATTCTGGGGAACTGGGCTAGTGCAGGAGGAAGTGCACCTTCAACTCCTTGTGAAATTGCTGCTGCTGTCTGTCTGTCCTCCCCAGAGCTCCAACAGAAATGCTGATTGAGTCATCTTGAATCCATAATTTAGGGGTAGGAAATTAGAGCGGCGGTTCTCAAACTATGGGTCAGGGCCTCAGAGTGGGTCAGGACACCATTTTAATGGGGCCACCAGAGCCAGCATTAGATTTGCTGGGACCCAGGGCTAAAGCTGAAGCATGAGTGCTCTCCTACCCTGGGGTAAGAACATGAGAACATAAGAAGGGCCAAACTGGGTCAGATCAAAAGTCCATCCAGCCCAGTATTCTGTCTGCTGACAATGGCCAATGCCAGATGCCCTAGAGGGAGGTATTCATCACATGATCCCTCTCCTGTCACCCATTTCCAGCCACTGACAATGGGGTTTGGGCTACAGCCCCCTCTCCACCCACCCAGGGCAACGTGGCTTGTGACTACCCTGCAGAGGTTATGTAGTAACTTTATTCTTGGGGGAGGGGAAGAGAGGGGGATCAGGATGCAATGAAGTTCAAGTACCTCTGAGTTAGAGCAAAGAATACAAAAGTACATTTTCAAAACCACTTCTATGGGCTGAGTTAATACTGTAGGTTTGTTCTTCCCCATAAATTTTCTACTGTCATGTTGCATGAAAGAATAAACCTATTTTTAAAACAGGTCAGTTTTTGTACCCAAGCACGAGCATGATTGCATTTTTTAAAGTACCCTGTCCATGGAAAACTAATTTAGTTCCATTAATGAAAAAGAAGCAAAGTGTGATTGAGGATGTAATACAGAATTATAGTTCATTAATTCTTCAAGTGTGTAATTTTCCAGACTTCTGATCCCCCATTGATTTCTGTACACCCCCATAGGTCCCGCTAAATGCCAGCAAAAAGAAATTCAATTGCGTTGTTATTTCATGTGTGGCAATGGCAGCGCTCCAAAATTAGATAGAAACATTATGAAAGAGATTTTTTTTCAGTTACTGCTTCACCATGCAGCCCTGTTAACATTTCTTTGTTGTCAAAAATTGATCAATCACAGACTCACAGACAGCTGAGACTATGACAGTTTCTCATTATACAGCCAATAACATCAAAGGATATGACACTTGTAACAATTGAAGATGATAATGCAGAACACCTAATTAGGCATGATGAATTGGATGCATGCTTGAATTGTTTAAAAAAAAATCAGGTAATATATTTTTTCCATTAGGATTTGTGAAATTGGTTACGTCAGTGCCCATTAAAGAGTTAGACTAATTGATAGTACTGAGGTTCTATTTTTAGATGTTGACTAAGATGCAGTTTTGCTTTCCATGTGTTTATATTCTGTAATGCAGCAGCTAATCTTCAAACATAATTGCATGCTTCTGCTTCATCACTATTAAACTTTCCTCAAAAAAGTAAATCATTTTCCCCTTCAAAGTATATGGAAATGGCTATTTTGGGCTACAAACTTGTCTTTGGAACTTACATTGCTTCATTTGCATGTAACAGCAAGAAGACAAATTTACTTGCAGTACTTCCTTAAAATACTGTCAATTAGTGGCTTTTGGGAGCTGAAGCCTAAAGCGCTTGCATAGGTACATTATATCCAAACAGAAAGGATTTCGTTTCACAAGCCAGCATCTGAGTCTCTTTTCAAAAGGACTAATCTTTGTCTTCAATCCACATAGTAGAGACCTTATTGAAAAGAATGCAAGTTCCATGTATGGGTCAGGTATATGACCCTGAGCTTATACAGAATATGCTTGATCCTAAATATTGCAGATCAAAGTCTAGCTACAGCATACCATGGCATGCTAGAAACTTTGCTTCCAATTGTAGGGCCAGGCCCCACTGAAGCCTTTGAGTCTTGCCATCAACCGCAATGGCTTTTAGTTCAGGCTCTAGCAATATGAGGCAGAAGTTCCTGATCCTTTGGATGCATTTCAGATCCTTGTCCATATTCCTCCATGAAAAGAAACCTTGAGGGGCAAGCCAAGAGGTGTGACTGAATGTTAATGTGTGTGTTGCAATAGAGCCCGCTTGTGGAATGGAACTCATGCTGGCAAGCTCTCACTCACTTACTCATTGACAATATTAATAAATACTGAAATGTCCATTTGGGTGACATGCGTGTAATCATATGGTCAGAATCTCTAGAGGGAAGAAGCTCCCTGCCACTATCTATAGGGGAACCAGAAGAAGAGACAGAAGGAGCCAAGCTTTATTTTCATGTTGGTTACCTACCATCTCACTGCAAATATTTTGGTTAAAATACGTTTAGGTTTTGGATGTAAGGGTAACTAAGTGTTATCTTTACTGGGGAACAAAAGGGTAAGAGCACTATACTTAATATAGCTGGAAAGAGGAATCACTCTACCCAAAGTCTCAGTCCTGCATTGTTAGGTGTAGAACTTGGAGAGGAGAGAGGAGTGATGCTCCTACTTTTGGCTAGGAATGAATCCTTTCTGCTCAAAGATGATGTATGACATAGAACTACCTTCCACTGTGCAAAAATTCAGCTGAGTGAATTCTAAAAAGGGCCCCATTTACCAGAACCTGTGGGCTGGGCCAGATACAGAGAAGGCATTTCTGTAAGAGGCAGTGGTAAGGTGTCTCTTCATGGAAACCAGGCAGCATGTCTGCCCATAGTGTTTGGTCCTGTCCAAGTGCACTAACAGGTTCTAGCAAAATGCAGGACAATGTAGCACTTTAAAGACTAACAAGATGATTTATTAGATGATGAGCTTTCGTGGGCCAGACCCACTTCCTCAGATCAAATAGTGGAAGAAAGTAGTCACAACCATATATACCAAAGGATACAATTTAAAAAAATGAACAAATATTAAAAGGACAAATCACATTGCAGAACAGGAGGTGGATGCAGGGGGGGGAGGAGGAAGGAAGGTAAGTGTCTGTGAATCCAGCTATGTAAGTGTCTGTGAATCCAGCTATCCAGCTATGTAGACACTCTTCTCAAACCCTTCGTAACCAATACCCCCAGCTATCTCCGAGACACTACTGACTTCCTAAGGAAACTACAAAACATCGATAACCTCCCCAATAATACCATCCTTGCCACCATGGATGTAGAAGCTCTATATACCAACATCCCACATAAAGACGGATTACAAGCAATTAGAAACACTATCCCAGAGGACACTACTGCCAACCTGATAGCAGACCTATGTAACTTTGTTCTCACCCACAATTATTTCCAGTTTGAGAACAACTTATACCTCCAGATCAGCGGCACAGCCATGGGTACACGCATGGCCCCACAGTATGCTAACATCTTTATGGCTGACCTAGAACAACGTTTCCTCAACTCCCGTCCCCTTTCACCCCTCCTCTACCTACGGTACATCGATGACATCTTTATGATCTGGACGCATGGCCAAGAAACACTGGAGATATTCCACAGAGATTTCAACAACCTACACCCCACCATCAACCTCAGCCTGGACCATTCTACACGAGAGATCCACTTCCTGGACACCACCGTACAAATCAACAATGGAAAATTAGACACCACTCTCTACAGAAAACCCACCGACTCATACAGTTACCTACATGCTTCCAGCTCCCATCCAGAACACACCACACGATCCATCGTCTATAGCCAAGCCCTTCGATACAACCGCAGCTGCTCTAATCCCACTGACAGAGACCAGAAGCTTCAGGATCTCTACCAAGCATTTATAAACCTCAACTACCCACCCAGAGAAATAAAAAAGCAAATTGAAAGAGCCAGACGAATACCTAGAAACCATCTACTTCAAGACAGACCCAAGAAAACCAACAATAGAACACCACTTGTCATCACCTACAACCCCCAACTTAAACCTGTCCAACACATTATCAATAAACTACAGCCTATATTGGAACAGGATACCATACTCAAAGAGGCTCTGGGAGACAGACCCATAGTCTCCTATAGACAACCACCTAACCTCAAGATGATTCTTACCAACCACCACAGGACATACCACACTAATACCAACCCTGGTACCTTCCCTTGCAACAAACCCTGTTGCCAGCTTTGTCCACATATTCATTCTGCTGATACCATTATTGGACCTAACCAAGTGAGTTATAAGATCAAGAACACATATTCCTGTGCATCCAGAAATATAATCTATGCTATCATGTGCCGAAAGTGTCCGTCTGCTATGTACATTGGACAAACATCTCAGACACTTCGCCAAAGGATTAATGCCCACAAAACAGATATCAGACAAGATCACAAAGAGAAAACAGTTTCTTGCCATTTTAACCAGAAAGGACACTCTCTCAATGACTTAACCACCTGCATTCTGCTACAAAGACCTTTTACATCTGCACTTGAAAGGGAATCCTCTGAACTGTCATTCATGTTAAAATTCGACACTTTCCAAAAAGGACTCAACAAACATTTGAACTATCTCACCCATTACCAAGATAGTTTCCCCAATTATCACCTCTAATACCATTAACTCACAAACATCCCACTCTCCCTACCTCTAATATCATCAATTCACAGACACATACCTTCCTTCCTCCCCCCCATCCCCCTCCTGTTCTGCAATGTGATTTGTCCTTTTCATATTTGTTCATTTTTTTTAATTGTATCCTTTGGTATATATGGTTGTGGCTACTTTCTTCCACTATTTGATCTGAGGAAGTGGGTCTGGCCCACGAAAGCTCATCATCTAATAAACCATCTTGTTAGTCTTTAAAGTGCTACATTGTCCTGCATTTTGCTTCAGCTACCCCAGACTAACACGGCTACATCTCTATCACTATTTAACAGGCTCTAGGACAGGAGTGGACAAGACAGCATCCACAGGCTGGATCCAGGCCGCCAAGCTGTTTGATCCAACTCCAGGCTGTCCTGCCACTTCCCCACCCCCTGGCCAATCAAGACCTGGGGATGGGAAAGCATGCAAAATCTCCTCCTGACACCAGGGGTGCTGTTCAAAATGGCTGGTTGAGTCCCTCTAGGCACTGCGTACCCCTGGCAGGGTGGGGGCAAGGGAGGAGAGACTTTGTGTGCTCCCCCGCCTCTGATTGGCCTGGGGGCAGAGGCCCAGACTGGCCTAGGGGCAGGAGAAGTGCGCAGTCTCCTCCTACCGCCAGGCGCATGGTGCCTAGAGGTATCGCCAACTGTTCAAAACAACTGGTGGTTCTCTGTAGGCTCCATGCACCCATAGCAGGGCGGGAACAGGAGGTAAAGACTTCATGCTTTCCCCCGCCCCCAGGCCTACCTTCAGCTGATGCCACTCCCAGCATTCTCTCTAGGTACCATGCACTCCTGGCAAGGCAGGAGTGGGGAGACAAAGACTTTATGCGATCCCCCACCCCCAGGCTAATTAGGGACTGTGGGTGGGGGGAGCATGCAAAGTCTCCTGGCCCTCCCCCTTCTGTCTGAGGCCCCACCACTTCCGGGATAGTCCACGGCCATTTCCAAAATTCATAAAGTGGCCCCCCTTCAAAAATTATTGCCCACTCCTGCTTGAGGATTTCACTAACCACTAACAACAAACCAGACATAAGCGGCAGCTGAGGGGAAAAGGAGAAAATGGCATATTAAAAGGATATTTAATCATTGAATGTTCATATGATCTGGTGGGGGAGGCTCAAGCAAAGGACTGGCAAAGATAGAGCTTCTGGTGGGGGAAGCTCAGGCAAACACCTGGAAAAGGTGTTTTATTATTTGTATAAAGTACTGTTGATATATTTTTGCTGTATTTCCCCCTTCATTCCTCCTTGTTTTACACAAAGGCTCACTGTGTGTGAGAGGTCAAATATTGACTGCTAAGAGCATGCAGTTAAGGTATTTAATTTTTCCTGTGTTGTTCATTGGTTAAAATATCACTGAACCTGGTAGGTGAGCATCCTTCTATTTCAGATAGCCAGGCACAACAATGAAAGCCCAGCTCAGAGAAAAGCCTAGAGAAAGTGCTTTTGAGCTGAGTGTTTGCTGAAAGGACCTTGGAACTGCAAACAAAGAAACTAATTCCTGTGGGTTTGATTTCTCCTGTGTTCAGGGAAACAGGAGTTTGTACATTCTTTGTAAATACACGCCACTGCATTAGAAAAACCTGATTCCATCAGCCATTTCTCCTCCTAACAGATAGAACCACCAGGGACCCACACTTTGGTGAAACATTGTGGTCAAAAGGAGTTACAGCAAGTTCCTGGATGGATGCTCAAGCTAGGACTTTTTGTTAATTTTAAGAGGAACCTTTGGATATGTGAATCCAGCTTTTTTTGCTGCCACCACCACTACATAGAAAATATTTTCTTACAAACTGAGAATTTTTAAATGTGTTTACAAAACTCAGTAGATCAGCAAACAGGTGACATATCCAGGAGTTAAAGCCTGCACTATTATTCTTTAGAATGAAAACAACTAGATGTAGCACAAAATGGATGAGCTATAGAAAATAAGTGAAAATACTGTGCATTTTTTCATGATTTAGTCATAAAAATACCAATGTTTGCAAATTCATTTTGGCAGATTTTTAATGGCTAATAATACATATAAATTTCAACTGGAGACTGATGCCTTGGGAACATAGTTGGTGCACATAGATATCCCTCACAATGACAAGAGAGAAAGAAACAAAAAAAAGATATAAGGATGGAAGACATTATAGACCTTATTTCCACTAACAGTAGAATGTCTCATAATTCATAAAAGAAAGAACTGAAAATGAGTTATGAAGGCAATTCCTTATTTCCTTCATATATGGCAAGACATTTTATGATATTGTTCAGCTGTGTTATACATATTCTATTATTTCATATTCCATTTTAAGAACCTAAGAATTCAGATGTTTGCTTTTAATTTTAATAAACAAATCATGTGATTTTCAAAAACAAAATAATAAGGTTAAGGCATATTTTGATAAAATATTAGAACTTTCTTTCTCCCCATTTTTTGTCTAACATGTTATTTTTTTGATCTCCTACAGCAGGGATGGGTAAAAATTTCTTAAGTGGCCCTGGGCCACACCGGAAGGGGCGGGGCCTTGAGCGGAAGGGGTGGTGCAGGGATACTTCCAGTTCCCCAACCCCAGACCATTATTGGTATGGGGGTAAGGGACCACCTTTGCCCTCCTGTCCCTCCTTCCCCCGAGATGTCCATGCCCCTGGCTGGGAGGAGACTTCCCATGCTCCCCCACCCCCGGGTAAATCAGGGTCTGGGGAGCATGCAAAGTTTCCTCTGCTCTGTCCCAGCCCTGCATGGCACTTTAAAGAGCCACATGCTCCTGGCAGGGTGGGAGGAGGCTTTGTGCGCTCCCTCACCCCCAGGCCAATCAGGGCCTGAGGGGGGGAGTGTGCAGCACTTAGAAGTGCCACGTGCTCCTCACAGAGTGGGGCCAGGATGGAGGAAACTTCGCGCGCTCCTCTGCCCCCAGGCCCTGATTGGCCTGGGAGCAGGGGAGCAGCAGGGCCACCATGGGCCAGATCCAGCCCACGGAGGCCCTTTTGCCCACCCGTCCTACACACTAGAAAGTATAGGACTGGCTTAAGCCAAACAAAACATCTCCCTCCCATTCCAGCCCCTCCTCCCCCCAAAGACATGTGGCTAAAATTTGGCTTTCTAGCATTTTTACCCTTGGTATAGAAAAAAATACCTTTTGTTATTTCACAAATACTCTGAGGAAAGAGCGGTGGGAGGCAGAGTCTCAAGCCCCTTTGAATTGCCACCAAAGCACTGCTCCATGTAGCTCTGACAGTTGCGGGGGGATGCTGCAGTCTGGGCAGTGCTAATGGCTTACTGCCATCAGCCCCACCCCTTCTACTCAATGTCTTGGCCCCTTCTGGGGGTATGGAGTCATGCCCCTTTCACCTTGCCCCATGGCGCACAGTGGCTGTGCTGGCTCTGTGCTTAAGCCCCTTTTCAGGTTATTTTTCCTCATTCCAAGTCCCCATTTTGAAAAATATAGAACTATACAAAGACATAGTACTTTTGGGACAGGCTACTTTTGTCACCCCTAATTTCGAAATGTTACTGGTCACCTCCATGGCAATGGTCTTAGTACTTTGGATCTCTCCATGATATCATTTAGGCCAAGAATTTAGCAGGCCTCAAAAAATGATTAGACATTTCTACAGATGAGAATAATCACAGCTACATTACAGACAGACAGACAGACAGACAGACAGACAGACAGACAGATAGATAGATAGATGCTTATGCCAACTACTAAGGCTACGTCCAAGGAACGCATCTGCTTTTTCAGAACAGTTTCCGAAAAAGTGGATGGCGGATGTGTTCTTTTGGCATCCCTGTATTCCTTTCGGTGAGAGGAATAAGGCATGTTCAGAAAGAGGAGTTTTTTCCAAAAAGTGGCCCTGTGTAGATGGGCCAAATTTCAGAAAAGTGTCTTACAGAAAAAAATGGAAAAAGATACGCAACTTGCGGTTGGCAATTTGCGTATCTTATTCCAACTTTTCTTGGCAGTGTAGACATAGCCTTAGTGATGGGATCAAAAGTTATTCTATAAATGTCCATATCAGAGACAGAATATTGAAGTAATGTTATCTGCAGGGAAACTTCTAAATTTCTGCTGCCACAGGCTGCTTGAACCTGCCATGGGGCTCTGGCTGTGGTCCTGTGATCTCCCCAGCCAGGCTGCTGACCCTGTTGCCCCTGGCTGGCTGGCCCACTTGCCCTTAGGCTCCCATGCTGTATGGTCCAGGAGCATCATAGTCCTGCCAGACTGCAGATGTTGCCGGACCAGCGAGTGCCAGTTTTCGGAAGTACTACCTATATTACTACTCTATGAACACAAATGTTTATAAATTATCAGAGGCACTGGAAGCTCAGGGAAATTATTTAGAGAAGACCAGTGCTAGAAAATCAATAATTTAAGAAGTTTCTCATTAATGACTAATTAAATATTTATTTACACTTATATTGGGGTTCTTAAAATGAGGGCTGGGACCCCCCAGTGCAATGTGACTCCATTTTAATGGGGTTGACAGGACTAGACTTATTGAGGCCTGGGGCTGAAGCCCTTCCACCTGGGATGGTGGGGCTTGAATTCAGGTCTCAGGTGGACTCTGGCTTACTCCGCATGGGGACATGTACAGGCAGTCCCCAGGTTACGCGGATCCGACTTATGTCAGATCCGTACTTACGAACGGGGCTTTTCTCGCCCCGGAGGACGCAGGCGGCGAGACCGCCCAGACGCACCGCGATCCCGCCGCCCGCGTCCTCCGGGGTGAGAAAAGCTGCTCCACGTCTCCCTGGTCTGCTGGGGGGCCCACCCCCCAGCAGACCAGGGAGACGTGGAGCAAAGTCACGGAGGACCCGGGCGGGGGGACAGCCCAGACGCGCCACGGTCCCGCGCCCGAGTCCTCCGTGGCTTTGCTCTGAGTCTCCCTGGTCTGCTGGGGGAGGGGGAGCCAGCAGACCAGGGAGACGCGGAGGACCCGGGCAGTGGGACCGCGTCGCGTCTCGGTCCGCCGCCCGCGTCTCCCTGGTCTGCTTGGGGGGCGGGGGGTGCAGCTAGTGCGTCCCCCCCCCCAGCAGACCAGGCTTTTCTCGCGGACGCCTGGGACAGAGCACAGAGCAGCTGGGGTGCTGCCAGGTAGGTCCCCAAGTCAGCCGCTGCTGAAACTGACCAGAGTTGCTCTGCCCCAGCCTTCCTGGAATCAGCCGCTGATCACTTTCAGCAGCGGCTGACTTGGGGACGCCTGCGGTAGAGCAGCTGGGGTGCTGCCGGGTTGGTCCCCGCAGCACCGAGGTGCGGCGCTGCGGGGACCTACCCGGCAGCCCCTCAGCTGCTCTGTCCCAGGCGTCCAGATTCAGCCGCTGTTGAAACTGATCAGCAGCTGATTCCAGGAAGCCCGGGGCAGAGCAACTCTGCCTCGGGTTTCCTGTAGTCAGCCGCTGGTCAGTTTCAGCAGCGGCTGAATCTGGACGCCAGTTCCGACTTACATACAGATTCAACTTAAGAACAAACCTACAGTCCCTATCTTGTACGTAACCCGGGGACTGCCTGTAGTTATTTGAGTTGTTAGGAGGGGGGTCACGGTGCAGTGATATTTGAGAATCCTGAACTCTATCATCCATTTAATATTCAAATATACAAACAAGGAGGCACTGAGTTACTGTATTCCCACCATTAAATCAATAAATATGACTATGGAGGTTGTATGTCTGCTCACTCAAGAAGAGGACATTATATTTGTCTATATTTGGTCCATGTTTTGAATTTTACCTTTGCAACTATAAATAATGGAATCTTAATTTAAGCTTAAACACTGTAAAACATAAACACAAATTATCTCCCCACATACACACCCAGCAGAGAAAGACCCACATTTTGAGAATCCCTGATAAATAGATCTTTCAACCCATCAATAACAGAAAATTGGGGAAATGAAGGCAATTAATAAAGATAATAAAAATGCTTAAAATGTATATGACACTCTCCATTTTCCAAGCATTGTGCAAATGTTAAATAACTAATCCTCACAAATTCTCATGTGGCAGGAATGTATTACTACCCCTCTTCATACAGAAGAGAACCTTTCACAGACAGATTATGTCACTTGCGTAGGGGGGAACACCCGGAGATGGTGCCTGGGAGTGGAGCAGGGTGTGAAGGCAAGTAAGTGGCTCCCACCCACTCATGCCAAGACCCCAGCTCTCCCATGACCACACACCCCAGTCTGCTCCTGCACCCTCCCCCCATCCAGACACCCTCCCCCACAGCCTGCTCCTGTACCCACCTGGTCAGACATCTTACCCCCAATCTGTGCCTGCACCCTTCCTTTGTTCCTGCATTCTCTCCTCTGGCCAGATACCATACCCCCAGCCTGCTCCTGTATCCTCCCTTGCTCCTGCACCCTTCCTCCTGGCCACACACTGTATGTTCTCTTGCTCCCACACCCTTCCTCCCATCCAGACCTCGCACCTTCACCCCCTCCTGTACCCCACCTCCCACCCAGATCCTGCACTCCCATTCCTCTTGCTGTCACCCTTGTCCTGCACATTGAACCCCCCGTTTTTACCCAACCCCAGAGACTACAGGGTCCAGAAAATCCACTAACCTTAGAATCCCAGAAGAGTAAATCTGGGGTTGGTCCTGTTTTGGGAAGGGTGTTGGACTCGATGACCTCCTGAGGTCTCTCCCAACCCTATTTTTTTTTCTTTCTGTGTTTTTGGGTGAGGCTTTAGAGAGGGAGTTCTCCAGGTAGAGGAGAAGCAGATACAGGACTCCTGAGGGAAGTGTGCGTTGTGTTTGGGGCTTTCTTGCTGTATGCTGAGCTTGTGTTTGTGAGTGAGGGTTGGTGTGTGTTCTTTTTTTGTTGTGTTTGGTTTTTCCCCTGTGTTTGTGAGTGAGGCTTTTTTTTTCTCTCACTTTCCCTTTGCCCTCCCCTTCCCCCTTCATGGAGTGTGTGCTGTGATTGGCAGGTGAAAGCTGTTATCTTCTAATTAAAGTTTGAATTCTAGAAGCCTCTGCTGATTGGCTGAGCCTTGGTAGGGGGAGGGACTTTCCGGCACTCCAGGGCTTTATAAGGCAGTAGGCAAGCAACCAAGGAGCTTGTGAACAGGTGAGTGCTAACAGGAAGTTTAGAGAGGGAGTTCTCCAGGTAAAGGTGAAGTAGATACAGGGCTCTTGAGGGAAGTGTGTGTTGTTATTGGGGCTTTCTTACTGTGTGCTGAGCTTGTGTTTGTGAGTGAGGGTTGGTGTGTGGTGGGGTTTTTTTTCTGTGTTTTTGAGTGAGGCGTAACGGTAGTTTGGACTAGGCTTCCTAGTCTGAACTACCTAGTTCGTGCCGCGTGTAGCCGCGCGGCACGGGGTTCGAACGAGCAGGGATTTAAAAATGGCGCCGCCCAGTTTATGCAAATGAAGCCCAGGAAATTCAAATCCCAGGCTTCATTTGCAAGTGCGGTATGCCTACATTACCCCGCTAGTTCGAACTAGCGGGGTAGTGTAGACATACCCTCAGAGACCTGATGGGCAGAAACCCCGGGGATGTTAACATAAAGGGAAAAGGAGTCCAGGACAGCTGGCAGTATTTTAAATAAGCCTTATTGAAGGCACAGAAAGAAACCATCCTGACACGTAGCAAGGATGGAGAGAGGCTGTTCTCAGTAGTGACAGATGGCAGAACAAGGAGCAATGGTCTCAAGTTGTGGTGGGAGAGGTCCAGGTTGGATATTAGGAAAAACTATTTCACTAGGAGAGTGGTGAAGCTCTGGAATGGGTTACCTAGGGAAGTAGTGGAGTCTCCATCCCTAGAGGTGTTTATGTCTCGGCTTCAGAAAGCCCTGGCTGGGTTGATTTAGTTGGGATTGGTCCTGCCTAGAGCAGGGGACTGGACGTGATGACCTTCTGAGGTCTCTTCCAGCTCTATGGTTCTATGATTCTATGACTCTATGGGAAGCCCTGAACTTCAGTCCTCCCCATTCCTTCCCTTCTCCCGGTGGGGATGGAGTGCCAGAGGAGTGAAGTGTCTCATTTGGGGGCCACATCAGTGATGGTTGGGAGTTTTTGTAGGCTAGCTTTTTTTTTTTTTTTTTTGGTTCTTGTGTGGTACCCAGCTGATTTTTCTAAGAGTCAGTCCATCCAAAAAAGGTTCCCCATCCTTGCCATAAATAAAGAAAACAAGGGAACCTTTTGTGTTGGACATAAATTAATATTTTACTTTATTTAATATTTTTACTTTATTTAAAATGAAGTCTGAAAAACTAACGTGGGAAAGTTAAAGCACTTAGTCTTACTGGTTAAATTAAACTATTCTCCCTAGCTGCAGCACTAGCAAAATGGCTCGGTGTAATTAAGAACGAGTTTCCATTAGCAACTGGTGGTCCATGGAGTTTTCATTTGCATTGAGCCAGGTGGGCCACAGGTGAAAAATTCTGAGAACGGCTGTGTTAGGGGAATGGGAGAATGCTGTGTTGCAGGGTGGAGGCAGAGTGGCAGGGCTGGGGGAACGGTACCCCCACCTTTGTGGAGCAGCCTGAGCCCGGCCCCACTGGCTGGAAAGCCCACCTGCACTTGTCCAGTGCTGACCTCGCCGAGCTGGTAGAGCAGGAGCAGACAGGGGAGGCCAAGAGAGTGGGAGGCCATGGTGGCTATGCTGCCATCCATGATCCCTGAGGGTATGTCTACACTATAGTGTTATTTCGAAATATCTTATTTCGAAATATTTTATTTTGAAATATCTTATTTCAAAATAACGCGTCTACAAACAAAATGGATTTTGAAATAGCATTTTGCTATTTCAAAATAGCACATCCACAGGGAGTGGACTCTGAATTTCATTTAAGGCTGGCCAGAACCAGTTCCAGCAGAGCACCAGGTCAGGACTTACTGTGGGGGGCTGCTGCCTAAGGTCTGTACTTAAAGGGATCCTGCTGGACAGCCAGTTCTCAGGTTTCCCTGTTTGCTTGTCTACCTCTATGAGGGACAGCAAAGCATTTTGTCTCTGCGTGATCTGGTGGCCCTCACTTGGGATACCACAGCACTCTGCAACATGGAGCCAGAGCTGCCCCGCGGCTCTCTGGTGCTTTTCTTGGACGCACAGCTGTGAGCCTGGCTGCACTTTCTGCAGGCTGCCATCCAGGAGGTCCATCGGGGGCTGTCAGTATCCAGGAGGCCCTGCGGGAGAGCTTCCACCCTGAGGAGCACTAAGAGTCTCCCTGGTCTGCCCCACTGGGGGCTTGTGCCTCATTCCTCCATCATGTCCTTCCACTTACCCCTCCCTAACCCCCCTTCCTGATGTCAAATAAAATACATGTATTTTTATGAACACAAACTCTCTTAATTTAACAAAACTGGGAAGGAGGGGCAGATGAAACTCTGGTGAGACTGTGGAAAGGAGGCAGGAGAGGGAAGAGAGAGGGGAGGGGGAAACCTGGGAGGAGGGAGCTGGAAGGGGGAATCAAGGGGAAAAAAGGGGGAGGGGAAGCTCAGGGCTCAGGATTGGGGGCCTTGCCCGACCAACTTGATTTTCATGCAAACCTGCTCCTGGGTTCACATGTGGCCTTTGGTAGCTATACTGCCATAGATGGCTGCGTTCCTCCATCTAGTGCGGAAATCATGGACGTTGGGGGCATCCCCCCCAAACCTGAATAAGGTCCACGATCTCCACCCTGGATCAGGAAGGCTCCCGACTTCTCTGGGCCGTGGCAGGCTCCTGGGGAGCGGTGGAGGGTTGGCTGCTAGTGGCTTGCTGGCTCATGTTTTGGGGCCACTGGGTCAGGGTCAGTGACTACGGGCTCTGGGCTGGCAGGCTTCGAGCCAGGGTTTGGGGGAGGGGGGGAGGGAGAGGAGTGTTCTTGGTTGAGGCTGGAGTGGCCACCAGGGCACCCTGGGAAGGCTGGAGGCCTCCTATTTCGAAATAAGTGTCTACACAGCTCTTATTTCGAAATAGCTATTTTGAATTTGGCATTATTCCTTGCAGAATGAGGTTTAACAAATTCGAAATAAGCGCTCTGCTATTTCGAATTAATTTCAAAATAGCGGTTTGGCTGTATAGATGCTAGGAAAGTTATATTGAAATAAGGGCTGTTATTTTGAAATAACTTTGCTGTGTAGACATACCCAGAAGATAAGCACTATAAAAGCTTTATTACTGTATACATTTTAGTAGATTACAGCAAAATCATTTTACCCATCACTGTTTCCACTCAATTTTTTTATTAACCTATTATGCACACTCATTGCATGACTATTTTGAACTCCTTTATAGTTAAAAAAATTGCAGTCCATGTTTACAAAAAAAGCCCAAACACACCCTCCAAAAAATTCCTGCATACCAGCCTGCTTGCCTTAGATCTGTGGTAGAACCAGGAAGAGAACTGAGGAGTTTATATCATCTAGTCCCTTTCCTCAGCCGACTAGACCATGTTGCCTCAGAGCAGAAGATCAAGGAGGAAAAGAAAAGATATGAAACTGCCCAAACATATGCACACATACCCCTACAAACTCAACACATTACAAAACTAAGGAGAGATATGACACTGGAGACATTTTAAAAACTCAACCAAACTTTGAAAATAGTTTCAGGAATTAATTAAGTACTAGTATTACTAAAAAGTTATTTTTTCTGTTTCTACAGTGGTCAGTAATGACGGTGGATGAAGATAGATACACACAAACCCCATTTATTTTGAAATGTTACAGACATTTCTGCAGTACAGTACAAAGTCTTTAATGCGTCTAAAACTGTAGTTTGTTTCCCTTTGCTTCCAGAATGAGGGTATCCAAAATAGCAGCTGTAATCAACGTCACTGAGGCCATGTTAGAAAGTTTCATTTGCATCAGAAAAATTGTATGAACAAATACAATTAAAAAGATCATTTTAAAGCAAAATAATACTTGCAAAGCATCTAAAACCACCAGCTGTTATTTCTCTTGTTACTGAGAAAAACTGCAGATGGTGACTGTGATTAGTCCAGCTTCCCATAGGACTCTGCATCCAATCAGAAACTAGCTAATTCTTAGAAGCATAGCTTTCCTGTTTGCTTATTTCATAGCTAATTCAGGCTTTTTCTGCAGTTTTATTACCTATTTTAGGATTGTTTTATCAGTCCTTTTAAAAGCTTTTGTAAAAAGATACATTTTCTTGCAATATGACCTGGACAATCGGAAAATGGCAAATGTAGTGCCCATCTTTAAAGAGAGGAAGAAGGAGAATCTGGGGAAATACAGACTGGCCAACTTCCTCTCAGGTCCTGGAAAAATCAGGTCCTGGATGATGGATTGGATTGCACCCTCACCATGTTCATGGATGACTAAGTTCGTGGGAGAGTTAATACCCTAGGCTATGTCTAGACTGCAGGCTTCTTTCGAAAGAGGCTCTTTCGAAAGCATCTTTCAAAAGAGCCTCTTTCGAAAGATCGCGTCTAGACTGCAGGCGGATCTTTCGAAAGAAAAATCCGCTTTTTCGAAAGAGAGCACCCAGCGAGTCTGGATGCTCTCTTTCAAAGACGGCCTCTTTACATTGAAGAACGCCTTCTTTCGAAAGAGGAACTTTCGAAAGAAGGCGTTCTTCCTCGTGAAATGAGGTTTACCGCCATCGAAAGAAAAGCCGCGTTCTTTCAAAATAATTTCGAAAGAACGCGGCTTGAGTCTGGACGCAGGGGAAGTTTTTTCGGGAAAAGGCTACTTTTCCCGAAAAAACCCCTGAGTCTGGACACGGCCCTAGAGAGCCAGGGATAGGGTCCAGAGTGACCTAGACAAATTGGAGAATTGAGCCAAAAGAAATCTGATGAATTTCAACAAGGACAAAGGCAGAGTATCCCATGCACTGCTACAGGTTGGGGACTGACTGGTGAAGCAGCAGGTCTACAGAAAAGGACCTGGGAATTATAGTGGATAAATATGAGTCAATAGTACACCCTTGTAACCAAGGCTAACAGCATATTGGGCTGCATTAGCAGGAGCACTGTCAGCACATTGAAGGAAGTAATCATTCTCCTCTGTTTGGCATTGGTGAGACCACATCTGGAGTACCGTGTCCAGTTTTAGGACCCCTCTACAGAAAGGATGTGGACAAATTGGAGAGTGTCCAGTAGAGATCAATGAAAATGATTAGGGGGCTGAGGCACATGACTTATGAGGAGAAGAAGATGGAACTGAACTTATTTAATTTGCAGAAGAGAAGAATTAGAGGGGAGTTGATTGCAGCCTTAAACTACCTGAAGGGAGGCTCCAAACAGAATGTTCTCAGTGGTGGCAGATGGCAGAACAGGGAGCAATGGTCTCAAGTTATGGCTGTGATCTAGGTTGGGTATTAGGAAAAACTATTTCACTAGGATAGTGATGAAGCAATGGAAAGAACTAACTAGGGTTGTGGTAGAATCTCCATCTTTAGAGATTTTTTAAGACCTAGCTTGACAAAGCCTTGGCTGGGATGGTTTTATTGGGTTTGTTCCTGCTTCAAGCAGGGATTGGACAAGATGACCACCAGAGGTCTTTTCTAACCATAATCTTTTATGATTCTATGACCAGCTGATAACAATTCCATTTAGAATAATATGTTTTAAAATAACAGCATGTCTCTTTCCAGTGGTAATAAGCATGGTCCAAGTAGCTAGAGCACAGGCATAGAAGTCACGAGGCTATACGTTCTGCTTGACTTTCTGGCACTCACTTCCCATTTGACACTTGATGTTCACTTTGCTTCTTTATGCCTCATTTTCTACACATGTAAAATGGGGATAACAATGCTTACAAACCTTTTTAAAATGATGTGAGCTCTATGGCTGAAAAATGCTAAATAGTAGTATTTGGTATTACAGACGATACACAACTCTTGGAAACTCAGATTTGGAGCTGCCTGAAGTTTCATGAATCGATTTGGCTTATTTAAAATAATGTTTAATTTATGGAACAAAAGAGTATTTTGAAGAAAATATTATACATTTTGGAATTTAATATCTGAAATCACACAGAGAGGATCACTGCCATCCAGACACTGAAACTTTATTACGTTACCTACTGCTAGCATAGTCTCTAGCACAAGAAAGAGGAGCTACATTATTCAGATTAGGAAATGTAAGTTTTATTATTGTGCATTTGGATGACTGTATTGTTATTGTGGGGTGAAGCAGCACCACACGCTGTTGATGGAAACTTAAATGCAAGCTACTTAGCAATTAAAACTGCCACCAAAGCAGAGAGGAAATCAAAGCACAAGGTTATGTGCAACTCACTGTTCTTGTCTAGAATAGGCTTGGCAGGGCTCATAAATCTGAGGCAAAGAAATCAAGAAATCATAGCTTTGTGCTTTCTGAAAAACCCAGATCTCTGATGGGTTTTTTTCATCTTCAGTTAGTCTTATCGAAACCAGATCTAATCTGCAAATGTTATAGAGGTTATGCTGATCAATACTAATTGAAGTTTTGTATTTCTGTTTACATAGTAGAGATCTCAACTGAAGGTTTGAATTTTTTTGTTCCATGAAGTAAAATTTAAAGCTGAGGATTTCCTTTACAATATTATTGTAACCTTCTGGCAATTTTCTTTAAAGAGTAATTTGAGGTGTGGTTAAAGTAGTACCATCATATGCAAATAACTTTCGTCTATAATATAGATGTATAGAGTACAATCTGCACAAGAGAGCATTTGTTTACACCTGTATGTTGAATTCCATCCATGAATGTGTAGGTTACAAACCTTATATTTCTATACTGCCTGCAGAATGCCTACATATATATTTCTGTGGATTTTGCTAGGACTTGGAACTCTGTTCAAATCTAGCATTTGTTGTGAGAAAGTCTCATTCTCCAGAGGTCAGGGGAACATTCTGTAACAATTTCTGTGATTAACTGTAAGTAACTGTAAATCTAAAGGACAATTGGCTCTGCTTTTGCTGGCTGTCATTCAGCTGATGTCTGACAGTATTATGTGTTACAATCACAATTTAGCCAATTTATTAACTGTTTACTAAATTTTGTCTGTAATGTGGAATATGCAATATTGTTATTTCTTAAGGGGACAAATCTCTTCATACTTTATTTTACTGTTAGACTATCAGGATCAAATGCCACAAGTCCTGAAGCCAGTCTGTGGTCTAAAACCTGCAGATCCTTTTCATGGCCAAAGTATGCCCACTTGTGAAACACTTGAGGGGAGGAGGGAATGATAGAGGAGAAGTCACTAGAAACAAAGCACAACAAATCTCTATCTTTCTAATTCCTGGAGAGGATTTTCTGAATTCACTGGGAGCGAGAGGTGAGCTTGACCTAGAAACTGGAGCCTGACTACATCTGTAATACAATGGATAATTCCAGCCGTTGCAATGAAAAATAATTCAGATCGTATGTGATTGAGACCACCAGGAGGGAGTTCAATAGAAATAATTTACTTTACTTCTATGGTTTGCTCCTCAGAAAGAGCAAACTCTGTATATGACAGATGCAGCACGAGAAGCAGATGACCCACAGCCAGCCACTGCACCTAATGCACAGTCAGATGACCAAGTTGTTACGTGTTTGGGTGATGTAATTAGAAATCCAGTATGATTCACAAAAAGACTGATCTGTAGTGAACTTCAAAGAGCACAATAGCATAAATATTGTAAATGGCAGGAATATAGAACTTAAAAGGGGAAGATGGAATGGAATGCTAAGCTCTATTATATGTCCAGCCACTAGGGGGCAATGTGTGCAACATACCTTATTTAAGCTAACAGCAGCTATACTGGCAGAACATTAAAGGATCTTAAGTTGAAATGATGTGGTGTGTACCTCACTGAGAAGCAAGCTCTATAGCCAGTCTATATCTGGAAAAAGAACATGGCAACATAATTCCCAGGAATCAACAGGGCTGGTCTCAGCCACACAGCTAGGATGGATAGAGCAGGTCAGCATTTTGACCAACCAGTCTCCCTGTCCAATTGCCCAACCAGCCCTAATCAGGCAGCTGCCTAGGAAACAGGATGAAACACTTTTTTTTTTTTTGGTTCCCCCAAAATGCATTTTTAACAATTTTTCTTCCCATGAGAAATTTGAATTTTAGATTCAGCCTGATTTGCGGCAAATTTCTTTTCCAAAAACTTTAAATTATTTGCAGGCATGAAATTGCCTTCTCCAGGCAGCTGTACACAGAAGTTATGCTGCCATGGTTTCATATTTCTGTACCTCTTTCTAACCCTCCATCTTTACTTGAGTGAAAGCATCATTAATTCCCCTGCAAGTTAGAATTAGCTCTTAAGCTTCACCAATTCTGTAACCCTCTCATTCTGTTAGCTTCCATTTATCCTCTCCCTGATTTCTATCAGGTTTTGTTCCTCTTTACTTGAGTAGAGGGGAATACTTAATCTTCAATTAATGGAAGTATTACCTGAACAGAGGCTGCAGGATTTGATCCCATACTGCTCCATGTTCTTTAGGATGTAGGGTACTAAATGTTGTAGGGTGACTTTGTAGATAAGAAAATTCAGGATGTTTTTTGTATAGAGAGTTAGATGGCTTAGAAAAAATGCATTGCACTAGATATCCTTATGTCACAAAGCATCTGTTGTAATTGACCCTAGTTTGACTTTTATTAAATCTTGGTGTATTTCTTACTTGATGAAGGGTGCAGACATTAATGGTAACCTGTTTTATCTTTATACGTGCTGAACTGGGCATCCATTCGTACAGAATACTAAAAAGGCAGGTGATTTATGGGAATGGAACTCTGAATATGTTGCACTGAATGTTACAGCTCCTTCACCCAGACTCTAGCTTAATAGAATTCCTGCTCACCCAAGTCCAGATCTACAGAAAAATTTTAAAATGTTGAGCTGTATGCAGCAACATGCTTTCTGGGTCCCAGGTTTTTTTACTACTGGTTAAATACATCAAAATGATCCTGGCAGACATTGATAGCTGAGTTGTTGTTAAACTACATTAAATTATACAATCATTTTTAGTAAGCAGGTCAGTTCTTCTTGCAGTTTTATTTTTAAAAAAAAACAATTTGGAGAAAAAGAGGGATCATAACTAAAGATTAGGGGCCACAATCTTAGCTAGTGAGAGAAGCCATAAAATCACTGATTTCAGTGGGCCTACATCTATTATACCAGCTGGTATTTGGGCCCAGTTTTTCCAGAGACTGACGGCGGGATGAGGATAGGGGAGGAGGAAGAAGGGGTGGTTACTTTTTCTAAATCTGACAAGAAGGAAAACAGAAGATGTAATAAATATTTGATTGATTGCAACAATAGGAAAAATACACAATGAATGGATGCTTCTGAAACATTAGAAAAGATTAGCAGACAATTTGTTTTGTTTGTTTATAATTTTTGCTACAGATTCTGAAACGGATTGGAGAGGTTTAATCTTAGAAAAAGGTAACGACTGGTTGCTTCAGATGTGAATCTTGAGCAGACCAGCAGAAGCCAGATCTTTACAGACAAAATAAACAAAATAACCCACACAATCCTGCGTAACTCTTAATAGAAACCTTCCAGAGATGTCTTCATCTGTCATGGTGCTGAGATTGCTCATTTGTTTGACCTCAGTGGGAGCTGAAGGTGCTCAGTACCTCACAAGATTAGGCCCTTACTTTGAAGTCGAGCTTTCCAGTGCTTGTTCCCCCAGCAAGCATCCCATATGAATAGAAGCTGCCACGTGGAAACAAGGCTATACAGACAATAACTCCAGACCATGTTGCTTTATGCAAAATATAGTACCCTGGGTATGAGAGACAAAAGTCACTTTGGCATTCACTATGCTAGATCAGCCAAACAAAATTCTGGCAGACCTTACTAGGAGTCTAGGACATGACATTGCACAGTCTGGATCTGGCCTGCTCTTGTTGAGATAGCTGTTACCTTCTATTACACTGAATGTTTTTGCATATGTTACATGCCAAAAATCCTATTTTATTAGTCACATGTTACAACAACAGATAATTATAAAATGGATAGGACATGATCGATATTAACTGCTGATATACAGAGGGACTAAAGCAAATCTGAATAAAGCGACCTAAGAGTACTAAAAGTGGCCAGAACAGAGATTCAGACATATGTATTATTTCCTAAAGCTACTTTCTTGAACCAGAGTAAAGCCAGGAAGAAGAAACTGAATAAAAGCCCTGCTCAAGCATAAAGAATGCTTGAAGGCCCTGCCAACACCTCACATTCCCCTGGGGCTGCATAAGGCAAAATGGGTAGATTAATAAAATGCCAAATTTAATATTTTTAACTTACATGAAGGGTCTGAAGGTTTCCATGAGGTTTTCTGAAGTCAGTGTAATCACAGTGTTCTAATATTAGTGAAAGTAAGAGGTAATTTGCACCCCTTTTAATGAATTCTAATTTCACTGTAACATTGTGATATTATGGAAACTTACCACTCCAAGCCACTGTCAAATTTTCTATCAAATCTGAAAAAATTCTGGGGCTGATCTTCAGCTGATATAAACAGAGATAGCTCAGCAGCTAGGTCATTTTTGTTATGCTCTTCGTGCCCTATCATAGCAAAGTAGATGCTAGTAGTACAGTATCTTTTACTTTCAACAACATGAAATCTAGATGAAAGAATCATAGAACACGAGACCTAGAAGGGACCTTGAGAGGTCATCGAGTCCAGTCCCCTGCCCTCATGGCAGGACCCAGTACTGTCTAGACCATCCCTGATAGGTGTCTAACCTGCTCTTAGATATCTCCAGAGACGGAGATTCTACAACCTCCCTAGACAACTTATTCCAGTGTTTCACCACCTTGACAGTTAGGAAGTTTTTCGTAAGTCACAAGTGATGATGAATTTAGTGATTTCAATCTATTCCCAGAAAATTAGGGTGACCATCCGTCTCGTTTTTACTGGGTCAGTCCCTTATTTAAGGCCTCCTCTCAATGTCCTGATTTAAAAAAAAAAAAAAAACCAACGGGCACATTGTCCCATATTTCCCCTGCAGGAGGGCGGGGGAGGGGGGAGGGAGGAGGGACCCGCTTGTGCTTGAAGCTTCAACCACTGGAGCCCTGAGTGCTGGTGGCTCCTCTCCTGCGCCCTGCAGAGCTGAAGCCCTGAGCGTCAACAGCTCCCCTCCCCCCACACTGTGAGACCGAAGCTCTGAGTGGTGGTGGCTCCTTCCCTCCCCTCCCCTCCCCTGCATGGATGAAACCCTGTGTGCCCATGGCCCTCCTCCTCTCCCCCTCCTGCAGGACTGAAGCCCTGAGCAACCGCACCACCCCCCACGTGGGCCTGAACCCCCAAGTGCTGGCAGCTTCCTTTCCCCTTTGTGGGGCTGAAGTCCTGAGCGCCAGGGGCTCCCCCCTCCCACTGTGGGGCTGAAGCCCCAAAAGCTGGCAGCTCCCCTCCCCGTCTGTGAAGTTGAAGCCCTGAGTGCCAGTGGCTCTCCCCTGTAATGTGGGGCTGAAGCAATTCTGGCAATTCTCTGGCAATTCTCCTCTCCCTTCCCCGGCCTCCGCTGGGCTGAAGTCATATGTGCTGGCAGCTCCCCGCCCCGGCTGGGCTAAAGCCCTGAGTGCCAGAAGGGCCCTCACCCTCTGCGGTGTCCTGTATTCCATATAGGAAAATATGGTCACCCTACAAAAAATGTCTCTCCACACTGTCAAAGTCCCCTCTCTGTGGGCCACCAAGGGTTCCCACTCACACAATTCTAGCTCTCCAGACACCATTTTTCTTGGTCACAGACATGAGTCTCTACCCATGCTAATCAGGGTAATTCCAGGTAACCTATACAGTGAATTCTCCAGCAAGTTAGACTTGGCTCAGCAGACCTGCTCTGCTTTTCTCCTCAGTGCCTAAAACAGGTGTCACGGCCCAACAGGCCTGGGCAAAATATGGCCCACAGGCCAGATTTGGCTTGCCAAGCCACCAGATCCGGCCCGTGGATGCAGCAGGGAGTCCCAGACAGGTTCCACTGCTTGCCCTGCACACTGCTCAGAAAAGTGGCTATGGGGCCATTTCTCTTTAAAAACTGTGAGCCCAGAGTGGGAGGGCTTCAGGCATAACTCCCACCCCCTAGCACAATCCCATTGGTTGGCTTCTAACCAGAAAATGGCCAATGGGAGCTGCCTGTTTATATAACGAAGCACCCCCCCCCCCCCAGCTCAGTTATTCACACAAGCACACGGACGTGTAGGTGCAGGGCAGGCAGGCTGGCTGAGAAACTGTTTAAGCTCTACAAGCATTTAGCTCTGCAGGCAGGCAGGCTGGTTTGGGTGCTAGCTGGTAAGTTTCCTGACCAGAGCCTGCTTCTGGCATCCGAGCCCTTCTCTTCCCCAATCCTCTGCCACCACCCCACTCAAAATACCCAAACCCTCTTTCCCCCTCCTGCACCCATATCTCCTCCCAGATCTGGCACTCCAATCCCTTACCCCAGATCACAATCTCCTCCTACCCTAGGTTACAACCCAAACTCCTGCACCCCAGTCCTCTGCTCTAGGTCACAACTGCCTCCTTTACCTAAACTCGCTCCTAGACCCCACTCTTCCTCCAGCACCCCAATCCCTTACCCCAAGCTCCCTTCTGCACCCAACCTCCATCCCAGACCCTACACCTCCTCCGTTAATATCATGGAAGAATGCAGCCCTTGAACACTTTCCAAAATCTTGGAGTGGCACCCTGTCAAAAAATTATTGACCACCTCTGGCCTAATAACAGTATCATTGCTTACAGATAAGCTACCACACAGTTGTTTCTATGCAAGTACATTTATTTTTACAGCAGAAATATTTTAAAGACAATATTAAAAACAACAGAAGAACATATGTAGATGCTAATAAACTTATCGGACATCAGCCCAACTTCCAGCAAAGGCTCTGGCAGGTGATCAGTCTTTCAAAATCCACCAAAGGGTTTATTACAATGTGGTTATAAGTTTGTAACCACACTGGCTCAGAACAAACACACTCATGAAAACTGTAATTCCTTCTTCCCAGGGCCTGGGTCTTTGATTTGTGAATAAGTAATCCGTAGACAATGGTTCTCTCCCCAGGGCCTAAATTCAAAGTTGGGATTTTTGCATAGCCTGAGGAGTTGTATTTGCAAATACCTCTCCTTACAGATTTCGGTTAACTTAACCTCTTCGACTTAATTTAAAACTTCACATTGTTTCAAATACTCCTTTGAAGCTCAGAATACATCTAAAGGTTTACAGTAGCCAGGTCTCCTCCCAACAAATTTTACATGCAATCCTTCATCAGTATTTCTAAGATGAGTTTATATTTTAAATTAGGGTTACCATATTTGAACTTTCAAAAAAGAGGACACACCTGAGAGGGAGTGTATTTGTATCTGTATCAACCAACTCACGTTGTATTAATATGTTCATTGTTTTAGAAAAAGGAACACTAATTTATTGTGTGTGATCTGCATAACAATAGAGATGTTCATGAAATTTCACCATATGTTTATGCCAAAAATATATTTAAAAAGATTGTAGGCATAATAAAGGAGTTTAGAGCTTACTAAGGTACTAATTTTGATGGAAGGTTCTCTTAAAATTAATCAAATACTAAGAAATAAATAAAGGGAAACTCATTTGTCCAACTATCTGGAAGAAAAGGAATGTTGTCTCTTTGGGAATGTCTACACTAGGAAATTATTTAGAAATAACTTACTTGAAATAATAACTCACAAAATAACTATTTCAAAATATCATGTCCACACTACAGAAAAGTTTTGGCATTAGTCCAAGGCAGGCTCCCTTAATATGGATGTGCTATCTCAAATTAGATCCCAGGAAGTACTGGAGAGTAATTACTTTGAATGACTCTGGGGAGTAGTTATTTTGAAATAACAGCAGTGGAGCATTCACACTACCGCTATTTTGAAATAACTATTTTGAAATAAGCATTATTCCTTGTGGAAAGCAGGAATTATTATTTTGAAATAACCGGCCCCTTATTGAGAAATAATGGGCATTGTAGTGTGGACGCTCTGTTTATTATTTTGAAACTAGCCAATTAGCCCATCATAAGATGGGATTTTCTGGCCTTTCCTCCCCTGAGCCTCCGGTCTCTTGCTCCGTCTCTCTCTCTCTCTTGCCTCCCGCTCTCTCTCTCAGCTCTTCTCCGCCTTCTGCTTCTCTCTCCATCTCTCTCTTTCTCTTCTCCCCCTCCTGCCTCTCACTCTCTCTCCGCTCCGTCTCTCTCTTTCTCCCCCTCCTGCCTCTCAGCCAAGCGCCACGGTGGGAGGCAACAGCACCCCCCAGAGGCAAGATGTAATGCTACAGCGTTACAGAATCACAGACATTGGGCTACTATATATATGATGAGGGGAGTTATTTCAAAATAACTCTCTAGTGTAGACCAGGGTATAAGGGTTCTTTTCAGAAAAAAGGGACTGAAAGGAGAATAGAGATGGTCATAAAGGGCAGGAAGACTTTGGAAGCATGTTTTTGTATTATAATAATTAAAATTAAAATGCATATTTTAGATAAGGGTGGAATTTTGAAGAATTTATTTAAAAAACTATATATCTGAAGATCCAAACATTTAAGTCTCAAGTTGAATATTCAGATTGTGCATCTAAAAATCTAGGCAAAGATTTTCGAGAGACAGTTTTATAAAGATTTTATCATCTTCAGCAACAAACCAGTGAAATATTTAAAGAAAATGTTGAAGAACCTGCAGATACAGTAATGCACAACTGTCAGTAAATTCAGGGTTGACAAATGTCTGTTAAATGGTTTCATTACCACTTGCTGGCTCTTTCATGGGTTCAATGTTATGCTAATAGGTCTGGTAACCTGGAAAGGTTTTCACTTGGACATATCATATATATTTCAAAATAACTTGCCTTATTTCGAAATAACAAGGTGAGCATCCACACTACCAAGCCCGTTATTTCAAAATAATGGGCTTATTATTTTGAAATAATAACACCTGCTTGTGAAAAGGAATAAGCTTATTTTGAAATAGTAATTGCAGGAGTTGTTATTTCCAAATAACTTACCGTGTATACTCGAGTATAAGCCGAGTTTTTCAGCACAGTTTTTGTGCTGAAAAATGCCCCCTCGGCTTATACTCGAGTCAGCCTCCTGCTCGCGGGCGGGCTCAGCGCGTCTCTGCCGCCGGCCGGGTCTAGACGTGTGAGCCCGGAGCTCCGGCCCCCCAGCCCCTGCCCTCCTGGCCCTTCCGGCCCCTGCCCTCCTGACCCTCTCAGCCCCCCTGTCCCCTTGTCCCCCCCAGCCCCTGTCTCCTCGTCCCCCCCAGCCCCTGCCCTCCTGGCCCTCCCGGCCCCCCTGTCCCCTTGTCCCCCCGAGCCCCTGCCCTCCTGGCCCACCCAGTCCCTGCCCCCTCGGCCCCCCAGCCCCTGCCTGCCCGGCACCATGGGCCCTTGCCGCGTGGGAGGAAGGGCGTTTGGGGCCGTTCGCTATGACGCTCGGGTGCAGCGCTGAGCTCGGGAACAGCTGGGCCAGGAGCCGACTCGGCACCGTGGGCGTCTGTTCTGGAAGCGCCTGGGAGCCCTGATCACGAGCTTGGGCCCGATTCTAGGGCAGGTGCACAAGGACCAGCCGCTGCTCCTTGCTCCCCCTCTCCTCCCCTCCCCTCCCGTGGTAAAATCCAGCCAGCACCGGCACCCGCTCCCCCCGCTGGCTCACTGGCCCATCGACGCCCGGCCCGGGTCTCGCACAGCCTCCCCCCCCCCCGCTGGCTCATTGGCCCATTGACGCCCGGCCCGGGTCTCGCACAGCCTCCCCCCCCGCTGGCTCATTGGCCCATCGACGCCTGGCCCGGGTCTCGCACAGCCTCCCCCCCCCGCTGGCTCATTGGCCCATCGACGCCTGGCCCGGGTCTCGCACAGCCCCCCCCCCCCCCCCCCCCGCTGGCTCATTGGCCCATCGACGCCTGGCCCGGGTCTCGCACAACCCCCCCCCCCCCCCGCTGGCTCACTGGCCCATCGATGCCCGGCTCTGGTCTCTCACAGCCCCCCCCCCCGCTGGCTCGTTTAGAGGGGGCTCGTTGGCAGGCGAGGGGGCCGGAACGTGGGGGCTGCGGGGCGGGGGCGGCGGGGGCTGAGCTGTGGCCGTGCCTGCAGAACCATATTGTTTTTGTTGACCCCCTTTTCCAATTACAGAGCTAGGTTATTGTTTTTCTTTGAAATAAATATTCATGTAATTTTATTGGTATCTATCTTCATTTTTTACATTTACCAGTAGCTGCCTCATTTCCTACCCTAGGCTTATACTCGAGTCAATATTTTTTCCCAGTTCTTTGGGGTAAAATTAGGTGCCTCAGCTTATATTCGGGTCGGCTTATACTCGAGTATATACGGGTATTTTGAATAACCTAGTAGTATAAACATAACCTAAGTTAATATATCCACTTCACTTTCAGGCAAGACGCAACATTCTGCAACAGCTTGCTTTGGGAGCCTTCAGGAACAGTCAGAATAGAGATAGGACAAGGGGAGAGGTTGAACACTAAGACCCAGGGAAGGCATTGCCTCCCCTTGTCTCTCATACCCACCACCCATGTACTTAATTCAATAAAGTTTGTCCAGGATATTGTCATATCTGTCATACACATCTTGTAAGCCATCTCAGCACTTGGAATGACTTGCAGACTCTGCAACTAGTAAGAGATACAGACTCAGAATAAACGGGTTATCCTAAGTCTGATCAATATATACATAATATATAGTAACAATAATAAATCTCAGTTAAATCCATAAAATATTAAATTGGCTATGCATTTTGGTAGGTTTCACCAAGAACAAAAGCCTGTTATTGGTGGTTGAGTTTTATTTGCATTTGTTTGTGAAAAGGTGGAGTCATAATCAGCTTAGCTAGTAAAATATATTCATTTTCAGAAATTTCCCCAAAAAATGTTTTTTTCTAAAATGTCTTAAGTTCTAAATAAGACAATTGAAAAGTTCATTGTGAATTTCTAATACAATTTTGGTACTTAGAAACTTTAATGTTTCTGGTACCAGACATTCCAGCTGTTTCAGAATGACATCAGGTCTCTACAGAGTACTGTTTAATAGCTGGGTCATATTTTCAAGTACTATTTATGACATCGTTTCTTAGATTTAGTACCTACTTACCTGGGCAGGGGCTGGCTTTGTTCCTTCTAGCGGAACACTGGGAAGCAAGAGATTAAGTCAAAGCAGTTCTCTTGTGATGTTAAAAGTGCTAAAATACTCTACCAGGTTTAGCAATATAAGCAAACTTAAAAGGCTCTGTAGTAGATTTGATAAAGAATTATATTCTGAGTACTGGTACAACTATTTTCCTAAAAGCTCTGAGCACTGGAATTAAAGGATTTTCACAAGATCCCCTAGGAATAGTAATAATCTGAACTTTTCTACTATCATGGTCAATGCACCTGAACAAATTAATTTTAAATTCCAGTAAAGAGCAATAGTCACACATACTAAATATTTAGCGTGTACAGAAAGCAGCACACAACTCTAGAGGGATCTTATCTACAGCAATTACATGGGCAAATCACTGCCATGAGTTGAATTTTAATCTTACAAATTATAGATATTAAAAAGAGTTTACTAAATTAGTTATAAATTAAATCTATTTTGAATTTTCTACACCATCAACTATTCACAAAATGTATTCTATTTGTGTGTGATATTTTCACACACTCTTAACACTTTATTAGGATAAAAATTCCACCTGGAAAAAAGTTAAAGAAAGTATATTTCTCTGATCTCTGCTACACTATATGGGTACGTCTATACTAGCTCATTAGTTAGAGCTAGGTAGGGTAATAAGGGCAAGCGGAGTTGCAAATGAAGCCCGGGATTTAAATATCCCGGACTTCATTTGCATGTTCCCGGGCGCCGCCATTTTTAAATCCCCCTTAGTCCGAACTCTGTGCCCACGGCTACACGCAGCACGCAGTAGGTAGTTCGAATTAAAGATCCTAATCTGGGCACGGAATTCGGACTAAGGGGGATTTATAAATGGCGGCGCCCGGGAACATGCAAATGAAGCCCGGGATATTTAAATCCATGGGTTCAATTGCAACTCCGCTTGCCCTCATTACCCTACCTAGCTTGAACTAACGAGCTAGTCTAGACATATCCTATGATAATAGTAGATTCATCTAGACACAGCTTTGGATGCTTTTTAGGCTACTTTAATTTAATTTATCAGAGCTGTTACATGTAGCTAGAACCCTGTGAGGATAGTAAACTGGTATCTGCATTTGCATATGTAAAAGTGATCTGTGGATATCTGTATCCACATCTGCGGATGTGGATACCTGCAGATATAAAACAGATAACCTCAGTTTTCAGGGCTTTACACATAGTATACAGTGTAATGAATTTGAAGTCATGTTAAACTGCATCTCAACAATGTAATTTAAATGACTGCTTTGTATATTCATGTATTTTCAGTAGACTGTCATGAACTGATTTATCGAAGGTTAGTAACCATATAAATAATAGACATTTCATGGCTGATTCGCTTGTCTGATGCAGGTGCAGTTACAGAATGGTAAATAATACCTAATCCTCCCCCATGTTCCCATCCTGCTAATTACAAAAACTGCCGCAAATCCTAAGAACACCATCAAAATCTTCCTACTTGATTTGATGTCCTAGCACCATAAAAATAGTTCAGAGAAATCCTCACAAAGCTCAAAATAAGGGTATGGCCTGTGAGAGGAATCAGAGAACAGCAAAAGTGCAGTAGCAACACTGGATGTATGAACTACTGATATGATGGAAGACATTCTCAGGGACACCTGGGAGTCCACTGTTAAAATTCTGGCAGCATATCAAAGAGAGTTGTGACAATTTCTTTGTCTCTGATAGAGCCACCCCACTCACAGGATATTAGTAAATAATCCTCTCAAGATAAAGAATTACCTCTGGGACTCAAATATTTCTGAAGAGTAAATTTTGTGGGTTTGGAATGAAAAAAAGTCTGTGATGCTGTCAGGTATTTTCAAAATATTTCCTGGGCACAGCTGTCCCCAGACTTCCCATAGATGTTTTAATCCCCTCTTATTACAACTACTGAACCCTGTGCTATACTATCAATTTTTCAAGAGGAAAGGATAAAGTTGGTTTGCTAAATAGTTCTGTCCCCTCTTTTAGCAGTGAGAAATGGCTTTGCTTTAAATGGAAAAACAAATCAACACATTTTCCATTCCCTCACCCTCATCTAGACAGCGCCTGAGGTAATCACAGGCTCAGTGAAGATTTTTTTGTGGCAGCTCCTTGTTGAAATGATTGGCAGCACTTCACTAAGCTTCACCTTGTGTGGAAGGATAAGAAGCATTTTAGAGAAGTCCTCTACCACTGTAAATGGTTGGGTTAGATGGCTTTCATTTCCTCTCCAAAAATAGCACATTTCCACCCATGGGGGAAAAAAAACGTGAAAAGCTGTGATCAGATGTGGTACTTGAGCAGTTACCCACCTGATTCAGGAGTGAGGGAGCTGCTAGAAGTTTCTGTGCTCTTGCTTAGCCTCTAAACCATTGGTCCAAAATAGCATGTATTTGTTGACCTTTGAAGCATGATAAAAACATACCTATTTATCCAGTCTTCTCGGGAGGAAGGGCCCAATAAGGATTGGTGATTGTGGATGCTAGGTTATCAGATGGACTTTGATTTAATCTCCGGTCAACTGTTTTACAGTTAGGAGGTCTGGAACAAAAGTTTGTCAATTTTTATGTGATTGTTTAATTTACTGCAAAGACTCCTAAAGGAGAGTGCTGTTTGGAGCTCAGTTTTCACTTGGGAGGACACTATGATAGTTTTATGTCTGAATCAGACAGATTTTGCCTGTTATGAACAGAATTGCTGTTTGGTGCTTAGAATGTATTTTGGATACTGTGTTTCAAAGTGACAAATAAGCTAATTAGAATCTTCTTCCAGAGCTAGAAAAGAGGTATAAAGTGCAACTGGCTATCAAACAATGTACACAGCAGCATTTTTGTCAACATTAATATTCAAACCAGGTGACCAAATCTCCTTGTACTCTTCTAGGGCTATGTCTACACAGCAGCGTTATTTCAGAATAACATCAGTTATTCCAAAATAACACAGTCTGGCTGTGTCTATATTGGCACCCCTTTCCGGAAAAGGGATGCTAATGTAGACTTTGGAATAGGCAAATCCGCGGGGGATTTAAATATCCCCCGCGGCATTTGCATTAACATGGCTGCCGCTTTTTTCTGGCTTGGGGAAAAGCTGGAGAAAAGCGCCAGTCTAGACGTTATTCTCCGGAAAATAAAGCCTTTTCCGGAGGATTTCTTATTCCTACTTGAAAGTAGGAATAAGGGATCCTCCGGAAAAGGGCTTATTTTCCGGAGAATCGCGTCTAGACTGGCGCTTTTCTCCGGCAAAAACCCCGAGCCGGAAAAAAGCGGCAGCCATGTAAATGCAAATGCCGTGGGGGATATTTAAATCCCCCACGGATTTGCAATTCCGAAGTGTCTCATTAGCATCCTTTTTCCGGAAAGGGATGCCAACGTAGACACAGCCTTGCAGTATAGTTTGCTGATAATACTGAAATGCTGCAAAGAGCACATCATATAAAAGGAAAAGTATCACACAAGCTTATCAACTATCTTTGAAACTAACACATTATCTTAGCATATAAATCACTACAGGTACATCTACACAGCAACATTATTTCGAAATCATAGAATCATAGAATAATAGGACTGGAAGGGACCTCAAGAGGTCATCGAGTCCAGCCCCCCGCCCTCAAGGCAGGACCACGCTCCGTCCACACCATCCCTGACAGATGTCTATCTAACCTGTTCTTAAATATCTCTAGAGAGGGAGATATAACTAGTGTTATTTTGAAATAATGTCAAAATACTGTCAAACTAAAGGACTTCTTACTCTGACTGCTCTAACCCTCATTGTACGAGGAATAAGGGAAGTCAGAGGAAGAATGCTCTATTTTGAAATAAGTGTAGTGTAGACACTCCCAATTTCAAAATAAGCAAAGCCATTGGCAGACCTCAATTTGCTTAGCTTATTCCAAGTTAAGCCCTGTAGTGTAGCTGCATCCTACAAGTAAAAAACTCTGAAAACCAAAACCATGAAACAGTACATGAAACAGACCTTTATGTATTACCCCACATTATTTCCAGTACTGGAAAGCAGGAGTGGAGGACCTTTTTTGAATAGGGGGCCACTGACCCACAGAAAGATCAGCCAGGGGCTGGAGGCAAGTGAGAAGGAAATAAACCCCAAACCGTCACTGACATGACCCCCAGCTGAGCAGGAGAAAGACATTTCCCATATTCCCCTCGCACACTAAAGCCTAAGGGGGCCTAGCTTATTAATTTTTGCGTGCTCCAGCTCCATGGTGGGGAGGGCGGGGGGCAGGAACATCAGCATGGGCTCTCCAATGTTGGAAGGGGAGCCCTGACCGGCGGTGTCACACCCCAATAGCCCCCTCCCTCAAGGGGTCCCCCTGGGGAGATAGGTTAGCATTGAATATTGCTAAGGCTGTTGCAAGCATCGCAGGGCATTTTGGGGAAGGGTCACAGGTATGAGTGTGGAGTGAATGAAGGATTCCTTTGCAGGTCGCGAGATGCCAAGGGCGGGGTGTGTGTGTGCGGGGGGCGGGACGAAGAGAGCAGAGAACGGGTAACTCCACACTTCTGCTAGGCACGACGATAAGAAGCTGCCTCCAGCCAGCTCAAGGCCACAGCACACATCTGATTCTTGGCTGCCAGCCATAAGAAAGACAGATTCAAAAGAACAAATCTGCAGAGCCAGCCCATAACAAGCAAGAAAAGCAAAGGCCAACATGGAGGAAAGCAAAAGAACAACAGAGTCTAGCTGGTGTGTTTTGGGAAAGTCAAGGAGACCACAGAAAGCTGGTTTGGACTGTTACAAAGAGCACCAGGACTAAAGGTTGCGGAATGGAACACGCCCAAAGGAGCCCAGAACGTAAAACCCTCCTGAGAGCTGGAGCAATTCGGAGAGATCGCAGTGGACCCTGGACAACTTGTGCGCACAGGTCCGAACTCCCGTCCACCCTTTCCCCTCTTCTTCTTTCATTACACCCTGGCCTGGCCAGTCTCGGGTAGTGAGTGTGTGAGTTACACCTGCAATGAGGAGTAATGGTAGTTCAAATTAGAAGCTTTAATTCGAACTACCTAGTCCGTGCCGCGTGTAGCCGTGGGCAGGGAGTTTGAACTACGGGGCATTTAAAAATGGCGGCGCCCGGGAACATGCAAATAAAGCCCGGGATATTTAAATCCCGGGCTTCATTTGCTAGTTCAAATGCCTACATTAGCCACACTAGTTCGAACTATGGTGGCAGTGTAGACATACCTTCACAGCGGGAGCTGGGCCCAGGCAAGGGGCCTTAGGTTCCCCACCCGTGCTGTAAAGCAAATGCAATTGTCAAGAATGACATTCCTCCCGAAATAACTCAACTCTACCCGGTTGCAGCTATTTCACGCAGCGCCCCTCCTGTTCAGAACAGCATTATCCATTCTAGTTATTATGACATACAATGACAACAAGTTAACATTTCACCTCTCAAATGAACCAGAACCATTTCAGTATAAAACTCAGATCAGCCAGTATTTTTATTAAACTGGACAATATTTGCAGGTAGAACAGAGGTAATGCTTCTAAAACTACCTCTTCAACACCATGCAGAAGATTTATTGAAGACAATACAGAACAGCAACAAAAGTCAATCATTGGTGGCAGACTGTCCTTTTAGTAGGCATAGTGAGGCTAATCAATCTAAAAGAGCTTTCTCCTCTACCCTGAGGCCATTTACTGTTAGAATCCATTTAAAAATTCAACAGCCAATAAAAATGCTGAAATAATTTATTTCTATTTAGAAAAACTAAAAGACTCACCCAGCCCGAGGCAGGGGAAGGGCTGTGCACCCTGGCTGCTAGCTTCTTCCTGGTGCTGGCTGGGGGAGGGAGAAAAGGGCAACCTGACCGCTGGCTTTCCCTAGGTCCAGCCAGGAGACAGGGGCTGTGCAGGCCTCCCCCTGATGCTCCCTGGACCCAGCCTTGAGCGGGAGTGTAGGCTGTGCACCCGGACGCCAGCTTTGCCTCAGGCCCAGTGGAAGGCCACGCAGTGGCCGGCAGCTGCTCCGCAGGACAGTACAGGGTGTCGGATGCTGCTGGCCAGCGGCTTCTCACTTCTCGTTGGGGTGCTTGATGCCCTCCTGTGGTCATTCCACAGTATGGCTGTTCCTCCTACCAAACTCCTTCCTTTCCATTTTATGAGAAACCATCAAATTCCAGGCACATCCCCTTGTCCTGGCACAACCAAATCCTGACTTTGCTTTAAGTTAGGATAAGAAGAATCTGCATACCAAATTTGGTGGTCCTAACTCTTATAGTTTAGGAGGAGTTCTTGAATAAATGGACTCATAGACGGAGGGACAGACACACTTTTCTAAAAGATATAGTTAGATTATTAAGAGGCATTCCTGGTGCTAAGTATGAACAATCGAGATATCCTGCTGGACCCAAATTTTAAAAGAAAGCTTTAAAACAAGGTTTTCTTGTACTGTCATCCCCAGAGATGTCAAGAATGAAAGAAAGATTGTGAGGGCAAGTAATACAGTGGGAACCATTGAACATAAGAACATAAGAACGGCCGTACTGGGTCAGACCAAAGGTCCATCTAGCCCAGTATCCTGAGTCAGCAAAATGTGGCAGCCATTTTTATGCAAATTAGGCACGGGATATTTAAATCCCTGCCTCATTTGCAATGTCGACCTGCCCAATCTGCATCCCTCTGCAGACAGAGGGATGCAGTCTAGACATACCTCTGGTGCTACTAACTACTTCTTTTGCAAAAGGCGGTTTACATAGACCGCTGGGAAAGCTTTCTATTCCAGTGCTTGTGCCAAGGCCACACTTTCATTCAGTTTAGAGCACTGCCGTTGCTGCTCTTTAAACTGCTGTTGCCACTACTCTTCGAGCTATTAAGTGTAGACAAAGCCTATATAGGAAGTCAATATGCTGCTATTTCAAATTGCAACCGTACATGTTTTTGTGAGGTATGTGAGAAAAGTGAGTCACTGAGTTGATCAACTGCATAACTTGAGTACTTTCCAGCAGCTGCTCCCTCTTTTTAGGAGGCACTCTAGAAATGTGGGTTTTGGTTTTTTGTGTTTTTTTTTTTAATAGTGCAGAAGGATAATTTTATACTAAATGAAATTATCATCTCACCAGTTTCACAGTTGGGTCCAGTGAAGCCCTGTGGACAGGCACAGACATTAGAAGCAATGCAGGCTCCTCCATTCCTACAACCATCTTTGCAAAATGCTGAAACAGTAAAAATAGAACATATCAGAACCTATGAAGGAAGGGCCAAGTTGCATCCAGTAACTGTGCAAGTATTTGTACCCACCCCCTGCAACTCTTCAATGCAGCTGCCAGAGCAGATTTTCTTAAATCAGAAGCTGTTCCAGTCTAGAGATACAAACCACTCTAAAAGGTGCAGGGAGGAAGCTGGGTTATGCCCCCATACAACACTAGTGCAGAAAGGGGACTAGACTGCACCATCCTGAGACATTTCAGCCTGTGCACTGCCTCTTGCTTCACAAGGGACTGTCCCTTTGAAGCATAAACCCTCCTAAGGGCTTTGCGGCTCTACAAAGCCTCCCAATATTAGACACAACTGAGCAAAAAATCAATTAGCTATTTGATTCTTGGTATTCAGCTATTAGATCCAAATTACAAAAACTAGTAGTATCACCCCAAGGGATAAAGAGCTTTATAAATTTCATCATTTATTGTCCAAAATATGTCCTTGCATTCATGCTAATGCCAATGAAGCTGCATCCATTCATGTAAGGGCTATTGTCTTCAGATACACATATTGGAATCCTGCCAGGAATCTGGGGATTCTTCCATGTTACAAGTAGTCAGCATCTTGTCTATCCTAAAAATGTGATCACTATCAGCATGGGACCCAATGCCCTCATATCACAGTAATGTCTGTAAAATGCAGCACTATACAGTCTAAAAGCTGCTTTGTAGCTCTATAAAATCAGCTTTTTTGTAAAACTAGCAATATAATGTGTACAGTTTACCAGGAGATGACAGTAGCTATAAGCAATCTGCCTCTTCTGGGGAGTAAAAATTTCAGGTTGAACATCTATGGCTGTCTTTTTCCACATACAAAAGGACACTGCATAGCCAACAACATACAATTCAATATACAGTTTATTCAGATATAATAGCAAGGGATTGATGGTGAATAAATTGCATTTGGAAATATGCTTGCCCAGCTGTAAAGTTGTTGGTTACTGTGGTTATTTTGAATGGTTTCCTCTGCATGAAAATAAAATTAGTTTGGGATAGATGTTAATAGTATTTACTCCACCACTTCAGAGCCTGCAATTTATAAATGCTAAATACTCAGACTACTTGGAACTTTGCAAAAGACCGAGTCAATGGCTATCAGCCTATCCAGTCCTCTTTGTGGAATCAGGGCTTAAATGATAATGTTCTACAGTGTCATCTTCCAGGCACACCAATAGATTAAACATTATGAGGTCCAAAGACAATGCATGTTACAGCCCAGGGTTTCTGATAACTTACCTTTACACACAGTACCATTCCCGGTATAACCAGGCTTGCACACACAGTTATGCCCACCCACAGTGTTGAAGCAGAGTGCATTTTCATCACAGTTGTGCTGGTTTGTGATGCATTCATCATGCTCTGTGAAATGAAACAAATGACTGTTATTGAATTGTGACCCTACAGCAACATAACAGCTTTCATATATTTCCATGTAAATAAATCACAAACTCTGTAGTAACTAAGCAGGATCTTCATATTGCTCAGACATGGGTTAATCAGTGGGCAACACTGAAATTTGACAGGCTGCTTTCCTTTGTTATTCACTAAACACTCAGTTCTGATCTTTGGTCAGAAAAAATGAGTAACTTGAAAACAAACAGTGTGCCTCCTGTTTTAGGGAAATGGGACCCTTATTCTGTTCTTGGTTTTGTCAGATCAGCACTCACAGGCTAGCTAGGCTACTATCTATGTTTCCATGCTGCTTTTAGCAAATGTGGTCACTGTTAATACATTTGTATTTATTTACCATATGCCTTGCTCTGGCTGTCCAATCCAAAACAAACTTCTACTTCAGGCATGATCTAATGGCCTCAGCATGGAATTGGGACCCAGGAACTGCTGAGATTTTAATTTGGACTCTGCTACTTTCTTCTGTGGCCTTGATCACATCACAAAGCCTGGGTTTCCAATTTGGGCTAATATCATCTACTTCACAGGGCTGTTATGAGCATTAATCCTGTTAGTGTTTGCAAAACACTAAATAAGAGGTAGTTATGATAATTAACCATCTATTTTCTGGATATAAAATTCTGAGTGTACAGAATTTGTTTTAATGACCTCTGACCCATCGTGTCTGTAATTCTGGCTCTTGTAATGACAAATATCTTCTGCTTCAAATGATGGTTAAAGCCTCTCCGATGTAACTAGCCAACTATACATTACTGTATGGGTAGAAGAAAGGTGGAGAACTTGTCTTTTCTTTATATTCACCTACAAGCCAGGGAACCTATGCCTGAGCAATACCTCTGAGTACTAGAAGAATACCAATAATAACAATACAATACAATACAAGCTGAGGCCCCAATCCTGTAATCTTCACTGAGTTGAGCATCCTATTGAGTTTAATGAGTAAGGACTGCAGGCATGACTCTTGTGGCATGAGATTTAATTACCCTGATCTCAGCAAACATTTACAAATGTTCTTGTTCATAAAATGATCTGGCTCTTTTTAAAATCCAGTTGCTGTCTTCAGCTCTGACATCCTGCACCAGTGAATTCCACAGGTTAACTTCATGCTGGATGCAGTAATATTTACGTGGGATCAGTGCATTATGAAAAAGAACCCCCCTTCCCCCCCACACACACAAATTAGGCACAAAAGTATCAGTTGTGCTGTACTGATTTCCTGGCTTTATGTCATTTTCTTAATGGTATTTACATATAGTTTAATTGTCTTGCTTTTTTCATTCCATACAACAAAACAGAAGAACAACTATGGAAGTCTCAGAGGGGTAGCCGTGTTAGTCTTGGGCTATGGGAAGGTTTGGCAACAAAAGTGCTGTCAACATGCGAAAGTCGCCAAAAGTGAAAACCGATAATAATGTTTCTTCTGCTTCCCATTGTCAACATTTCTAGCAGCCTGTCTACCGATACCAGCAAAGCAATGGGGGTAAGCATCCCACAGTGCTGTGTTATGGGAAGGCAGAGCTGAGCCCTGTGCTTCTTGGGATTTCCTCGTAGCTCTGTGAACTTTCCATGCTGAGGAATGTCAAAGCAGCATAGCAGATTCTCCAGCCCTCCCCCTGCAGCAGCAGTATGCCTGCTGCTGTGTTCCTAACAGGAAAGAACAGAAGTATTCTACTTGTTTGCTCCCCAAATGGAGCAGCTCACTCAGCTGTCAGATGCTTCCCAGAGCTTTGAAAGGGGAGGGGTGCATGCCTGTAGGGCAGCAGAGATCATAAAGCACTGAACACAGCCATCAGAGCAGACATTGTGGGATACTGGTAGAAGCCAATTCTCTCGACAAAACAAACAGCAGAGTCCACACTGGCTTTTTGTTGACAATAAAGAGAGGGAAAAAGAAAAAAATCTCTTGCAAGGCTGGAAATTTTTTGTTGCCAAACCTGTTTTTTTTTTCCCCAACAAAAGTCGCACAGCAGTGTAAACGCTCTCACTGTTGTGTCACCAAAAGGTAGTTTTTTGAGACTAAATGCGTCAATGTGTACAAGACCTGGATCTGCAAAAACAACGAGGAATCCTTTGGCACCTTAAAGACTAAAAGATTTATGTGGGCATGAGTGGGTAAAAACCACTGATATATCCAACTGTGACGGGGCAGAGCAGCCCCGCCACTCGCTAACGTTACCTGGAGCCGCCGGGGGGGGGGGGGGGCACGGACGCGGCAGGCCGCTCAGGCCTAGAAGGAGGGAGCGAGGAGGGCGTGGCGCGTCATCACGGTGCGCCCAGGAACGTGACGGGTGACGTCACGGGTGCGACGACGGAGGGGGAGGGGGGAACCCGGAAGAGCCGGGACAGTAGAAAGGAGGCAAGGGGAGACGCGAGGGAGACGGACGGCGTGGAGGGAGCAGAGAGAGAGGGTGCAGCAGTGGGGGAGACCTCTGCAGGAAGAGCCCCGGAGGAGGAGGCCCCAAGCGGGGCGGCCGGATAGCCGGCGCGGCAGGCCGGCGGAGTGGAGGTAGACCCAGGGCGGGTCGTGGAACCCGGGAGCAGGTGTGTTTGGGGTGCTAACCCCCCTGCTACCACCGAGAGGCACGCTCTCGGTGTCAGGGCCCTGGGTCGGGGTCCGGAGTGAGGGTGAGCCCGGACCCACCACTCCGCCTAGGAGGTGCGGAAGCAAGCGGTGCATTGTGCACAATCTAACTTCTAGCGGGGCGGGGCGGCGGTCTGAGCCGCGCCCCGTGACACCAACAAAGTGGTTTTTACCCACAAAAGCTAATGCCCACATAAATCTGTTAGGCTACGTTTAGACTACATCCCTCTGTCGGCAGAGGGATATAAATGAAGCACTTCGAAAGTGCAAATGAAGCCGGGATTTAAATATTCCACGCTTCATTTGCATAATCACGTAATGGCGCTCTTTCAAAAAAGTGCTACTTCAAAATTGAAACCACAGTCTAAACGTGGTTCTTTTGAAAACGGAGCTCTTTTTCGAAAGATCCTGTAAACCTTGAGGATCTTTGAGGTTTACAGGATCTTTTGAAAAGCGCCCCGTTTTTGAAAGAACCGGGTCTAGACTGCGGTTTCAATTTCAGAATAGCACTTTTTCAAAAGAGCGCCATTACGTGATTATGGAAATGAAGCATGGGATATTTAAATCCTGGCTTCATTTGCATGTTCAAAGTGCTTCATTTACATCCCTCTGCCGACAGAGGGATGTATTCTAGACATAGCCTTAGTCTTTAACTGTGGAAGTGTAGGAAAAATATTTTCCCATGCCATTCTGATGGTATTTCCTGAATCACAGGATATGTACACCAATACTTTGTAGTTACTGGGGTCCTCATCGCAACATACTGGATTTTGCAAGTTAACTATCACACTCAGCCATGAAGTGTGCCCAACTGCACTGTTACCAGAAGATTCTGGGGTAGGGTAAACTCCTTTAATATCATTCCAACATTCTCCACTTACCCTAGTTTACAGACAAATGTATCCTGGAGAAAGAGAGCACATCAGAGGCTGCAGAGCTAGAAAGGGCAGTACTAAGCAGCTGATAGGGAAAGCTCCAAAAGACTAGAGTGGCATACATAGTTGCTGAGTTATGGAGCTGTTGTGGGCTTCCAGACCAAGGAGACTTGGCTCTACATTCTAAACACTTAAATATATAAGTACTCCCACTGAAATCAATAGGCTAATTCATGCATTTAAGAAATCAATTGGAACCTTAGCGTGGCTAGTATGATATATGTCCTACAAAGAAATACAAAACTACTATACTTTGAATGTTGCTCAGCCTAGAGATTACAGTATTTTCCTTAAAATAAATGGTTATAGATTAAATAAATTCTTTAGCAGCGAAATAATAGAGCTTGGATTTTAAAAGTTTTTTTTTTTTTGCCTTTTCTATCTCATATTCAAAGTGAGAAAGTTCATGGCAAAATGGCTATTATTCCTCCCAGACCTGTGGCTAAATTGCTCAAAATTGTGCTAGATTTTTTTCCTTTCTATCTAATACAATATATGATTCTCAAAATGACACTTAGATAACTAGTTTAAAAGAAAATGTGTAAGAGCAACAAGATTTTTAGACTCAGATACAGAAAGGGACTTTATATTATCTATCATTTGCTGCTGGTATATTATTGTTGAAACTGTTTAAATTTAAGGCTCAAGTCGCTAACATTTATGTAATGTAAAATGCACCAAAATCATGACAAAGCCATGAACGGCCAATCAGAACTTTTTCAAAGCTGTTGATCTATATTTACATATATATTACAATATAGCCAGAGTTACACGATAAGGTCTATTAGACCTTACACATTTTAAATGAACATTTTAAAAATTGAGTACATGCTTATTTATGATAGATTGTAAAAGCATTATTTTGTTTAAAAGCTAATGAATTCTCAAATCTGTTATTTTGGTTTCTTTTTCTAAAATGTTAAATTTAAATAAATACAGACATGATAAGGACTTACGTTAGCAATCTCACACACATAACAACCACATGTTGCAAATAGCTGATGTGAACAGATATCATGAAGAAGAAGAAGAAAGGAATAAAATCAACATTTAAAAATACATTGCAGCTCATCCGTTTGGTAAGTATAACAAATTCTACACAAATGAGAACTGTAAATACAGAACAAACATACTATTTCTTACAGAAGAAGTATAACAGGACTTAATATTTAGGCCATTTATTTCAAGTACCTTTAGTAATAATGTGGCAGATTTAACACAAGTCTAATATTCACTTCACTGCACATCATTATGATGATGGCATGATCATGCCAGCTACAACAGTAATAAAGACTCAAGGAAATAAAATTACTTTTGCAAAGAGATTTTAATGATTTACAAATCTGAATTTGCATAAATGCACTTTCCATAAAAAGCAAATGTTTCACTGATTACTTCTAAAGCTATATTATCTAATACATCTAAAATCCATTTAACACTGGCCAGGACTCTGCTCAAGTGCATTAACATTCATAATATCTTTGCTTTGGGAATCAACTGAAAACTTAAATATGGCATTCACATTGCTTAAACTGTTTCTAGAGCAATGGACTCTACAGATACAAAAACCATTTTAGCTGCAAAATTCAGCAAGCTTTTGCTACTACTTCACAGTGACAATACGTGCATATGTATGTTCCACCCATATCCTTCAAAAAGCAGAGGTCTTAGTTAAAGAAATATAAAAGTGTGACTCTGCAAGTTGTTTCTCTATAAAGTTCACAGGTCAGTTAGAATACCATCACTTTATTTCATTTTACTTCTTTACAAAACAATGTTCAACACTGTATTTCAGTAACAAGGCAGACTGGACCCTGCAGCTAGAAAGGGCCATAGAGAAGTCCTGCAGGCTGGCTAGAAGGGCTGGGAAGAGACCAGCCAATCAACCCTGGGCTACGTCTAGACTACATCCCTCTGTTGGCAGAGGGATGTAAATGAAGCGCTTCAAAAGTGCAAATGAAGCCAGGATTTAAATAACCCATGCTTCATTTGCACTTTTGAAGTGCTTCATTTACATCCCTCTGCTGACAGAGGGATGTAGTCTAGACACAGCCCAGGTGTACACTAGGGAGTTATTTTGAAATAACTCCCCTTATTTTGAAATAACAAGCAAAGTGTCCACACTACCAAGCCCGTTATTTTTAAATAGTAACTCCTGCTTTCCATGAGGAATGATGCTTATATCAAAATAATTATTTTAGGAGTTATTTTGAAATAAATTATTTTGAAATAATTTCCTAGTGTAGACATGCCCTCAGGGACCAGGACGAACTACATAAGAAGCTGCAGCACTAGAGTCAGTATAGTTGCAGCCCAGACCTGAGGGAGAGAGGACGGGGGGGAACTGAATGGCCTAAGGGAGTGGCTCCAGGGGGAGAGCTGCTTAGAGACTATGAACTTGAAGATAAAGTCTTGTGCTAAGGGCAAAGGGAGTTGTCTGCAGGAGAAGGAGCCCAGGAGTCACCACTCTTGATCTGAGTGCGGCAACAAACTGAGAGAATGGACTGGACTCAGACACTCTACAGAGGGCACCGGGATGGGCCCCTACTAGAAGTGTATTCTGGGAAGGCTTGCAATTTCACACAGCAGTGAGACTCAGCTGGAGGGCTGAGTAGCCAAAAAGTATTTTAAAGAGACAGTGCAGGCAAATACACTCAACCAGATGGGGGCTCTCATGGGAGATGAGTGTGCCCTGTTACAATTTCATAATGCCTTCTATTTGATAAAATGTTATTATTTTGCTCCAAAAGACTATAAAATCCTGAACATAAATTCAGTTGATCATAACTCCTGCTTGTGAAAATAAATAACAGGAATTCTGAGGGCAAAAGTACTTCCTCAAAGGGACAGATCCCCAGCTGTTATAAATTGTCTTAGCTGCAGAGACTTCAGTAAGGTAGGACAAGTTATACCAACTGTCTCAAGTGATATGGAGAGTCCAGAAGAACTAAGGTAGTAAAATCCAGCGTGTACACAAGAGACATGAAACCCTTCCCTTCTTTTCCTACTCCCTTGTTCCTGTGAACTAAACTTGATCATATTTCCCCTCACTCCATACTCTACTAATATATTTTTTAAACCATTTAAAAGAAATATGAGACTAATATGGCTTTCACCACTCTTCAATCTGCTTATGTGATGTGACCCTTTTCACTCTTCCTACGTTTTTCTTTCTGTATTTACATTCTTCAGGACATTGGCCCATTATCCAGGGCAGTGAGAGTGTAAGAATAATTATATTAAAAAGGTCCATTATAAAACCAGCTTTCCTTACATTCAACATTCCATTGACATCAAAAGCTAAGTATGGGACACTCCCAGACCACTCAATTAGCCTCATTAGGTAATTGATAGCTACTTCCCACCCCTTCTTTTTCTGTTATCAACTCTTAGGGTCCACCACCACCCTTTTTTTCCCCACTCAAGCTCATCTGAAGAAGTGGATTTTGCCCATGAAAGCTCATACTATATATTTGTTAGTCTCTAAGGTGCCACAAGACTACTTGTTTTTATATTAAAAAGAAGTTAAGATTGAGAGTATAGCAGTAACATGAGGGTAAAACATATTACCAGGATACTATAATTATTCCCAAACTAAGTATTACAAAGGCAAGAAATTGAGATTTAAAGTCATACTTAGAAGAAATAAAAAGTGGATTAAGGAATGGAAATACACAAATGAGGCACCCACATAGACCTAACTCTGCCCTGTAGTGATACCCTGATTTTGTAATTCTGGCTCAGATAAGGTAAATGGTTTTAAAAGACATTATATTTTTTTCATATTTTCCTTCTTATGATGTGATACAGGGGCTCCATTTCAGATTTTGATGGGTGTGTGTTTGGAGGGTGAGAGGCAGCTTTAAACATGATTCCAGGGTCTACTTAGGCACTTGAAAACTCTAGCTTCCTGGCAGATAATTTAGCTGTTAACTGACAGGAGCCCTGTATCTAATTCAGGGGCGGGCAATAATTTTTGACTGGGGGCCACTCCAAGATTTTGGTAAGTGGTTGAGGCTGCACTTTTCCATGATATTAATGGAGGAGATGTGGGGTCTCGGATGGAGGCTGGGTACAGAAGGGAGTTTTGGGTAAGGGACTAGGGTGCAGGAGGGAGACTAGAGTCTGGGAGGGAGTTGGATGAAGCAGGCGGTTGTGACCTAGGGCAGGGACTGGACTGCAGGGGTTTGGAATGTGACCTACGGTAGGAGAGGATTGTGATTTGGGGCAGGAGATTGGGGTGCCAGATCTGGGAGGGGGTATGCATGTAAGAGAGGGACAGAGGTTTGGGTATGTAGAGTGTGGAAGGGCAGAGAGTTGGGGCAGGAAAGGGCTCGGGTGCCAGAAGCAGGCTGTGGCCAAGAGACTTACTTGCCAGCTGCCAAACTAGCCTGCCTGTCTGGCCATGTGCTTTATGAATAACTAAGCCCAGGAGAGATGGTGTGGATCTTCTTAGCTGCCTGTTATTCCAACAAGCGGCTCCCATTGGCTGGATTCTGCCAGAAGCCAGCCAATGGGAATGTGCTGAGGGTGGGGCAGCTCCTAAAACTTCCCCCTTCCCCTCCAGTTTCAAAACAGAAACAGAGCCCTGCCACCTGCATTTTTGCACAGCGCATGGGGCTGTGGGGCAAGCTGGGGAGCCTGCCTGGGGCTCCCCACTGCCCCCACAGGCCAGATCCGGTGGCTTGATGGGCTGTATTTTTCCCAGGCCTGATCTAATCCCTGTATACAAGAAAGACAAATAAATATTTGACCCACTCAGCTCTAATAATAACATGCTCTGACATCTTGTGGCAAGTAACTTAAGGAACATAATTAGATTGTTAGCTCTGGGAGAGGAATGGGGTCTAGCAGGTTACAGCAGGGACAGATACGTCTGGACACATGATAGCGGTTTTCAAATATCTAAAAGGGTGTCACAAGGAGGAAGGAGAAAATTTGTTCCTCTTGGTTTCTGAGGACAGGACAAGGAGTAATGGGCTTAAAGTGCAGCAAGGGAGGTTTAGATTGGACATTAGGAAAAAATTCCTAACTGTCAGGGTGGTCAAATATTGGAATAAATTGCCAAGGGAGGTGGTGGAATCTCCCTCTCTGGAGATATTTAAGAACAGGTTAGATAGACATCTGTCAGGGATGGTGTAGGTGGAGCTTGGTCCTGCCTTGAGGGCGGGGGGCTGGACTCGATGACCTCTTGAGGTCCCTTCCAGTCCTATTATTCTATGATTCTATGATTCTATGAAAAGCACGAGTGGTGTGGAGAGGGTGCATAAAGAAAAGTTCTTCATTAGTTCCAATAATAGAAGGACTAGAGGACACCAAATGAAATGAATGGGTAGCAGGCTTCAAACTAATAACAGAAAGTTCTTCTTCACAAAGCAAAGAGTCAACCTGTGGAACTCCTTGCTGCAGGAGGCTGTGAAGGCTAGAACTAGAACAGAGTTTAAAGAGAAGTTAGATAAATTCATGGAGGTTGGGTCCATGGAGTGCTATTAGCCAGGGGGTAGAAATGGTGTCCCTGGCCTCTGTTTGTGGAAGGCTGGAGATGGATGGCACGAGACAAATGGCTTGGTCATTGTCTTCGGTCCACCACCTCCAGGGTACCTAGTGTTGGCCGCTGTCGGCAGACAGGCTACTGGTCTAGATGGACCTTTGGTCTGACCCAGTACGGCCATTCTTATGTTCTTATGTTCTAAGCTCAGGGCTCAGGGTCGAGGGTCTCACTGTACCTCCCTGATTTTCATGCAAACCTGGGTGGCCAGGCTGGCAGCTATCCTGCCCTAGACGGCCACTTTCCTGTGCCCAGTGCAGACGTCATGGATGAGGTCCACGATGTCTGCACTAGACCAGGTAGGCCCCCACCTCTTGCGGATCTGGGCAGGCTCCCGGGAGCCGCCAGCCTGGTCCTGGGAAGAGGCAGAGGGCTGGGTGGCAGCGGGTGGCTGGCTTGAACCGTGCCAGGTGCAGGGTCTGCTGGCTGGGTGCTGGCAGGCTTGCACCTGTCACGGGCACCGTAGCCAGCCCGTGCCCCTTTAAGGGGTCCGGGGCCGGGAGGGGGGCAGAAGAGTTTCCCTGGTGGTGCCCAGAGTGGCTACCAGGGAAAGCTGGGGAGGGCTAGCCTCCCACTAGTTCGAATTAAGTGGCTACACAGCCCTTAATTCGAACTACTTAATTCGAACTAGTGGGAGGCTTTAGTCCTCGTAGAATGAGGTCTACCTTGTTCGAATTAAGCGCTCCACTAGTTTGAATTAAGTTCGAACTAGCGGTTTGCTAGTGTAGCGCCTATCAAAGTTAATTCGAACTAATGGCTGTTAGTTCGAATTAACTTTGTAGTGTAGACATACCCTATGTAAGAACATCAGAGTGGCCATACTGGGTCAGATCAAAGGTCTTCCAACAGGTGCTTCAGAGGGAACGAACACAAAAGTGAATCATTGAGTAATTCATCCGGCTACCCATTCCCAGCTTCTGGCAAACATAGGCAAGGGACATGCAGAACATGGTACTGGATCCCTGCCCACCCTAGCTAACAGCCATTGAGGGACCCATTATGCATGAACCTATCTAGTTTTTTTTTAGGCCTGTTACAGTCTTGGCCTTCTCAATATCTTCTGGTAAAGAGTTCCACAGGATTTTTGTTTGTTTGTTTGTTTGAAATCTGCCTATTAAGAACTATTAGTCATGCAATTAAATTATGTTATTGGAAGGAATAAATAACACTTCTTCATTCTGAATGTATAGACCTCTGTCATATCTCCCCCTTAATCATCTCTTTTCCAAACTGCAAAGTCCCAGTCTTTTTAATCTCTTATCATATGGATTGTGATCAGAACTTCTAGTAATTTCTGTTGTACTTTTCTGTACCTTTTCTAAATCCAGTGTATCCTTTTTGAGATGAGGTGACCAAATCTGCACATAGTATTCAATATGTGGACATACCATGGATTTATATAGAAGCAATATGATATTTGCTGTCTTATTTTCTATCCTTTTCCTAATGGCTGTGTCTACATTGGCACCCTTTTCCTGATTTTAAGAGGAATAAGGGATTTTCCGGAAAAGGCTTTATTTTTCAAAAGATCCCGTCTAGACTGGCGCTTTTCTCCGGCAAAGCCCCGAGCCGGAAAAAAGCGGCAGCCATGTTCATGCAAATGCCGTGGGGGATATTTAAATCCCCCGTGGCATTTGCAATTCCGACTTGTCTCATTAGCATCCCTTTTCTGGAAAAGGGTGCCAATTTAGACACAGCCACCAAGTCCCAATATTTTGTTAGTTTTTTGGATTACCACTAGACACGGAACAGATATTTTCAGAGAGCTAACCACAATGATTCCATAATTGCTTTATTGATGTAGTCAGATAATTTGGACCCCATGATTTTGTATGCATATTTGAGATTGTATTTTGTCATGTCCATTACTTTGCATTTATTAACTTTGAATTTCATCTGCCATTGTGTTGCCCAGTTACCCAGTTTTGTGAAATCCACTGGTAACTCTTTACAGTCATTGTACTTAATTTTCTTGAATTCATTTTGTATCTTCTGCAAATTTTGCCAACTTATTGTTTATCCCTTTTCCCAGATCATTTATGAATGTGTTAAACAGTCCTGGTCCCAGTGAGGAACAACACTGTTTACTTCTCTCCATTCTCACAGTTTATTCCCACCCTCTGTTTCCTATCTTTTAATGGGAGTGCTTGACCACCTTTTGGGATCATCTAATGACCCTTAAAATTTACTTTAATGACAAACCTTTTGTTATCATAATCACCTTGCCTCTGTTTATAAACAGGCTCCTTGCCACAAAGGCTGTGCTATGTTGCAGTTAAGAACTGTTTGGGGTTAGGGTGAGTACACCCTGGTACAAAATTCATGAGAGAGCTATAGCTCTTCCTTCCCACATTCTCCTACATCAGTGGTTCCCAAACTTTTCAGCATCATGCTGCCTTTTTGATTTTTGAAAAACCCCCATGCTCTTCCCACACCCCTCAACAACAAAACTTGTTGAACAAAAAAAAAAAAAAAAAAAAGGAACTGACTAGGGCAGTTTGGGAACCCGTGTCCTACAAGGTGCTTCTGATGTCATGAGTCCCGAATGTCTCTGTGCTTTAAGAGCTCCTCATACGCCTCAGAAGTGGAGCTGAGACAGCAAGGCCATGGGAAGCTTTTCACTCCCTAGGAATCTTTAAAGAGCAGGGGATACCTGAGCCAAATAATCTACCACATACATCCAATCTCAATTATTAGAATGGTCAGGATTGGTTGAATTACCTCAATGTCATAATGACTAGACTGGTGTGAATCATGGACTTTTCAGTTTATTAGCAATTCCCTTCACCCATTTTTTAAATTTTGAACAAAAAATGAAATTATCTATGAATTGAAAAGTGGAAAAATGCCATTTGGGTTGAATGAAATGTTGTTTGATCCAAAAAATGTTTTGTTGATTTAAAATATTTAATGTTTTCACATTCTTAAATAAAAATTAAAGGACATTTTGAAAAAAAATCATTTTGAAATGAAAAATTGAAATGTTCTGTGGAGTTCTTTGGAATTTTTTAACATGAATAATTCAGTAAAATTGATATGAATTTAGGCAACATTTTGGTGTCAGTGAATCCGTATTTTTTGGCTACAAGTTTTGGCTGACAAATGCCATCCAGCTCTAATTCTTATACTGCTTGAATGTCACCTGAACTGTTGGACCCACATGAGGCTATAGAGTGAGTAATCAGAACAATCACTAATAATTTAGCTTAAATACAAATAATTCCTTCTTGTATAGCTCATGCACAAGATTTAAATTAATTTTAACTAAATGAAATTACACAGTCTCTTCAAACTTTCAGTAATTAGGATCATTTGGGAAAAGACAGATGTTACATTTCTTAAAGGACCCCGTTTTAATTAATTTTAACTCAAACTAATTAACAGTTTTACTTGCAAATTCTCAGAAAATTCATTCTAAGCTCAAAGCAGTAAGCTTGAGGATGATCTGCCGTGTTTTTTATACATAAGCAATTGGCCCCCGCTTTAAGTGTAACATGAAATCACCCTTAATTACAGAATCATGACAAGTGCCACTACAATGAGTTTGCAGCATAAATAATATTAGTAGTAATAAATGGTTCTGGCGTGGAATGTTCCTGAAATGGTTCTTCTCTTTGTAGCCGTATAGAGACCATTGTGATCTCTGAAATGCCATTTGTCTGTAATTACTCAGCCCATCATTGTTCTTCAGGGAGAACAGAGCTACCATTATGCTCATCCAACTGTCAGCATCTCTTTGTTTTTATTTATTGGTTCACTTACTTATTCTACATTTGGAGTCAATACAACAACAACACAACACCCAGTTTAGGACCCACTAACAAAACTTCAGAGAAAAACCCTATCATTGTACACAATAAACATGCAGCATCCATTTTCACATCCATTGCTAGAAAGATTCAGGAGCTCACAAAACCTGGTACTAATGAGCAGAACAGAAGGGGAGAGCATGTCATCAAATGAGAGAAGTAGATCAATCAATCGGCTGAGCAGTAAGAGGTCAGCAGAAGGCAGTGGGAGTGACAGTGGAGAAGGAGACTGGGGACCAGAAGAGGCAGTGACAAGGCAGCTGTTCTTGGTGGCTGGCAATATTAAGTGAGAAGGGGTTTCAGGAGTTGCCCTGGTACAGTTTGCCCTATCTCCATTTGAGGTTAACAGAATTCATGTGCATAGTGTAAATGAATTATGAATTCTGTAATGCTGGGTTTCTCTAACAACAGAAATTGATCTGCTGCATGGCCCTGAAAATTGACAATGCCTAGGCTGAGAGACCTCAATTCAGTTCAAGGCCAATTTTGGGAAGGGGGAAGGGAGGGCGATATGGAGCACTTGGATAGAAGCGGAATTGACAAATACAGAAATGCAGTGGGATACTCATTCCTGTTCCCATATATTTTAAATAATTTCTCTATACTGATACTACCTCTGTGCCTTTTCTTTAACCTCTGAAGGGGACTTCCAGCCCTGCTGCTTCCCATGCTTACACACCAGTAGCATTAATAATATCTTCATCTATCAACATGATAAAATCTTTATGTGCCCACTGACATTGTTTGTCAAGTGAAGAGAAATCCTAAAGCTTTTGGTCTGGTAGCAAAACCCTCTGCTAAAATATCTCCGGTCTCTAACCTCACATGATCCTTTCTCACTAGGAAAGCCTGCATTGCTTTCTACCTCCATGAAGAGATAAGAAAACCTCTTAAGCCAGTTAAACCTAAGAGAAATGTTTCAGTATTATCTTCAAATACAGCTTTTCCATATGAAATCTAATTCCAAATCCTTCTGAACTGTGCTCTTTGAGAATGTCATTTAAGAAACTCACCACAGATTTTCTGGCAAAATGTCTCATTTCACTATGAACTCTCACACTCGGGGAAAAGACAGGGGCAGCTTCACAGACCACAAGGCCTGCTGCAGCAGCAGAATTCATTCATCTTCTCACCGTGTTTGCCTCGCAAATTGGAGAAATAGATAATCCTCATCTAGGAGTCTCTTTGGGTCATGCTGTAGTGATTCTAATTATGGATTTTATGGCTCAATGAGAACAGGATATTTTCCAGCCTCCTCCAAATAGTGGACAGCTGGTATGTAGGTAAAACGTCACCTCTTACTCAGGTTAGGCTCTTTCACATACCATCTTTGCCCAGTCAGATGTGTCAGTCTTAGGGCATGCTCTTCCATTTCTCTCAAACTCCCCATGTAACCTGGGAGTTGCCAGAGAACCCTAGTGTGTAAGTATTCCGTGGTGTCTGACTATTCATGCACCAGTTTTATTACTTCCTAGAGCACATAAGAGCCCAAAAGTGTTCCCTATCTCATCTCACAACAGTTGGTCAGGGTAATAACTGAGAAGTCTCCACCTACTGTCAGCCCTCCCAAACTCCTATCTACAGCAATTAAGGATAAGGATAATTAGGTCGGGAATATTTCCAGAAATCCTCAGCGGTCACCTGGGCTTTGGTGATCCAGGAGCCCACTTCTAACTAAATCCTTTCACACTAATGCCTGGGGAAAGCTCAATATACTAGACCACTTGCTATTCTCTTCTTATCTGCATGGGCCAAGTCCACACATGGAAATCCCATTACCTCAGTAAGACCACAAGTCTCTTGAACAGAAAGACTCCATATATGGATGCAGCTTTAAAAGCCCTTGTCAACAAAGAAAGGAAACAATCAGAGGAGCTGGGAAGTCTCCCTTCAGTTCCAGGTAGGCATCCATGTCTTTTTTGGGTCTCCTCTTGGAGTCTGTGAATCCTTCACCTTAGGCTATATTGACTTCTTGACTTTAGGATCCAGCCATAGACCTGATAGTCTGAAAGGCAGCAGTGTGGGGTAGCAGGCAGCTGGTCTATGCTGGGAGCTGATTTTCAAACTGGCTTCCCTTGTGGATTGGCTCCCTCCTGGCACCCCAAGCTGCTGCCTCTGATAGAAAGGCAGCAGCGTGGGCTGGCAGGGGCTCCCTGAAAGAGGGGTCGGGAGCACACTGGCTGCTGGCCTTGCCCCCACAGGGACTGTTGAATAGTCGTGTAACCGCTAAAATTTCATGCAGTTACACTACCATTTAATTACATGATACATCCCTAAATGAAACCCAAATAGGTAGCTCAAGATTACTGCAGCACACTGGAAGGAATGGTCACTTTACTCAAATGAACAAGATACATTTGTGAATCATGTTTTGCTAGGGAAAGATGGGAAAAATAGATTAGAATAGACTTAGAGAAATAGAATGTGGTTTCTTGATCATCCTTGACTTTGTATTCAAGTTATTGCTCACTCTTGGCTCAACATATCCTGAGATATGCAGTTTCCTTAAGGCACTCACTAGGGATTGTCCCTAAATAACAGTATCCAGGACCACCCACCCACACCCTTTTATACTAGAAGATTTAGGCTTGTGTCCTTAACTTAATAATTTTTTTTCTTCATTTAAATCATTGTTCTGGGGTGGGGCTAGGGATGAGGGTTCCAGTATTCAGGCTTCACTTTTCTCACCACAGCAGTTTGGGGACAGGTGAGAAGTGCCTCTCAGTGGCTCCTGTAGCTCCAGTGGGCAAATCTAGGGGAGTGATGTGTCCCCTGGCAGGGGTAGGTACAGGTTTGTCTGCCCCCTGCATTCCCCAGCCAGAGTGAGGAATGCAGCAAACGACACTTTTCCCTCGCTCCCTGACAGAGAACAGCCAGCAATGTTCCCATCTGAATCTGAGAAGAGGTGGGAACTTCAGTGCCCCCTCTCCCTAATGGGCACCTGCGGGATGTGTCAAGCTGGAACAGTTCTGGATGGGGGGGACGCACCCTCAGTTGGCCTCTTGCACCTGTCTTAAGAAACAATCCCACTCCAGGCAAATCCCATTCTCCTGGCACAAACAAATTCTTACCTTGCTTTAAATTATGATAAGAGGAAGCTGAATACCAAATGTGGTGGTTCTAGCTCCTACCAAATAGGAGCAATTCTTGAACAAACAGACAGACTTGCAGATAGACAAACTTTCTCAAATATATAGTAGATTTTGTAACATACACATATATATTTTGAAGCACTTGGAAGAGGGGAAAGTGATCAAGAATAGTCAATATGGATTCACCAAAGGCAAGTCATGCCTGACCAATTTGATCAGCTTTTATGATGAGGTTCTGTGGACAAGGGGAAGTCAGTGGATGTGATATATCTTGACTTTAGCAAAGCTTTTGATACAGTCTCCCACAATATTTGTGCCAGAAAGTTAAGGTATTATGCACTGGATAAATGAACTGTAAGGTGGCTGGACAGTTGGCTGGATTGTCGGGCTCAACAGGTAGTGATCAATGGCTCAATGTCTAGCTGGTGGTCGGTTTCAAGCAGAGTGCCCCAAGGACCGGTTCAAGGGCTGGTTTTGTTCAACATCTTCAATAATGACCTTGATGGGGGGATGGATTGCACCTTCAGCCAGTTTGTGGATGACACTAAACTAGGGGGAGAGGTAGATATGTTGGAGGGTTGAGATAGGGTCCAGAGTGACGTAGACAAATTAGAAGATTGGGCCAAAAGAGATCTGGTGAGGTTCAACAAGGACAAGTGCAGAGTCCTTCACTTGGGACGGAAGAATCCCAAGTATTTTTACAAGATGGGGACTGACTGGCTAAGTAGCAATTCAGCAGAAAAGGACCTGGGGATTACAGTGGATGAGAAGCTGGATATGAGTCAACAGTGTGCATTAGGAGAAGCATTTCCAACAGATGTAGATAAGTTATTATTCCCCTTTATTCAGCATTGGTGAGTAGTGCATCCAGTTCTGGGCTCCCCCAACTATAGAAAGGATGTGGGTGCATTAGAGAGGGTCCAGTGGAGCCTCTCTAATGGTTAGGGGGCTGGAGCACATGGCCTATAAGGAGTGGTTGAGGTATTTGGGCTTATTTAGTCTGCAGAAGAGAAGAGTGAGGGGGGATTTGATAGTAGCCTTCAACTTCCTGAAGGGAGGTTCCAAGAGGATGGAGAGAGGTTGTTCACAGTAGTGACGGATGGCAGAACAAACAGCAATGGTCTCAAGTTACAGTGGGGTGATCTAGCTTGGATATTAGGAAAAACTATTTCACTAGGACGATACTGAAATGGGTTACCTAGGGAGGTGGTGGAATCTCCATTCCTAGAGGTTTTTAAATCTCAACTTGACAAAGTCCTGGCTGGGCTGATTTAGTTGGGGTTGATCCTGCTTTGGGCAGGGGGCTGGACTTGATGACCAACTAAGGTCTCTTCCAGCTCTAGGATTCTATGACTCTATGGTTCTATAATTCTACAACCAGGGCCTAAGTAATAAATTCTTCTTACCAAATATTTTTACACTCCCATATTTCCAAATTTATTAAAAGCACAGGAAAAATCTGGAGCAGCAATATTCCAAGAAAGCAATCCTAACCAAAAACTGCCCAGTTATGCACTGTCTACCACTTTAAAACCTTCATTTTCATTGTGTTTTTAAATGTACCATCACTAAGACGTTGTACAGTTTTTCAGACCCTTGAACGTCAAAGCTAACAGTGTGTGACAGCTGGTATGTCCCAAACTCGTCACATTCAGTGGTCTGTAACAGGGTAAATGACACTATTACCTGCTGTAATTACTGTTGCTGACAATATATTTTCCCTAGTGATTTCTTTACGAGATTCAAAGCTGCTTATCTTGTCAGTCCAATCCAAACCTCAGTTTGCATGTAATGCAGATATTAACTTCCTGAATATTTAAGAATTAATTCCAGAATCAATAGAGACATATATTTAAAATGATGAAAATAGTGTAAATATATTTTGCATGGTTAAACAGCCTATGAGTTTAATGTTTTGCACTACAAGGCAAGTATTCATAATGAAAATATGTTTTCTGTTCACATTCTGTGGTCACTGATCTTATGACTACATTGGAAGAGGTGTGCAAAGTTATGGGTCATAAAGAGGGCTGGATTTACACAGTATGTGCCTTTGGGCACAGCAACATTAACCTACAGCTGACCTTTGTGTTTTCCATAAAATATTACATTTTTAGCCCACTTTTTAACTTTTCAGTGCTCCTAGAATGCCAGCATCTCTAGGCATGCACCTAATTCGAGATCTGGCCCTGGTCATAAGATGGATAAAAAAATTACAAAATTATCATTTACAAAAGTAAGACCTGATTTAAAAAATACAGCCACCCAGATTAAGGCATTCTGTTCTTGATTGTCCTCTCACTCTTACAGTATAACTCTACTGATTACTTTAATAGTTATTCCTGATTTAGACCAGTGGAAATGACAGACTAAATTCTTACTGAATTTCATCCATGAATGTATGACAGTACTTATGTAGACATATGGAAAGTGTGAGGCTATGTCTACACTGCCAGTTTTGCTGGTAGTGAGTATGCAAATGAGGCGTGAATTAACATATCACCACACCTCATTTGCATAATTTATGCAATGCATATTTGCACACAGGAAAACCAGATTAGTAAACCTCCTTTTTTGGGGCATAAAGATCTGGCAGGAAAAAAGGTTTTTGTGCAAAAAGAAGATGTCCACACTACTTTTTTTCTGCAAAAACACCTTGCCTAAATTATGCAAATGAGGTGCGATGATATGCTAATCTGTGCCTCATTTGCATGCTCACTGCCAGCAAAACCGACAGTGAAGATGTAACCTAATAGTTTGCTGCTTCAAGATCTGACAAACAGCCATAACCTCACACAGGATTACAGGCTATAGGTTATAGGTGGCTTGTCAGAAGCATGAAAAACATTCACTGAAGCCTGGTAGGTAAAACAACCTCCTCTTAGTATTAAAATTATTCCCCACAATGCTAATTCTTAACACAGAAGCTAAGAATTTCATAATATCTATTGGAACTATAGGAATTATTTTTTTACAAATAGTAAATTTGGAAAAAATGCTTTCTGGGGTTCACTAAGATTATTTGAGAATTACTTGATTAATAGTTTCGAGTGAAAGAAATATATAATTTGTCAACAAGTCAAAACTGTACATTAAAGGCATTTCAAAATTAAACATTCTGACTTTGTTTCTAAGGCCATGTCTAGAGTACATCCCTTTATTGAAAAAGGGATGTAAATTAAACATATCGAAATTGTAAATGAAGGCGGGATTTGAATTTCCTGTGCTTCATTTACATAATGGCGGCCGCGGCTTTCTTTTGAAAAGCCGCTTGTTGAAAAAAAAACATGGTTAAGATGGGGATCTTTTGAAATAAATGCCCCTTTTTGAAAGATCATGTAAACCTCATTTTTTGAGGATTACAGGATTTTTTGAAAAGGGGCATTTATTTCAAAAGATCTCTGTCTTAATCGCGGGGTTTTTTTGAAAAGCGGCTTTTCGAAAAAAAGCCGCGGTCGCCATTATATAAATGAAGCACGGGAAATTCAAATCCTGCCTTCGTTTACAATTTCGATATGTCTAATTTACATCCCTTTTTCGATAAAAAGGATGTATTCTAGACATAGCCTAAATGTTTTATTTAGAAATTTAGCCATATTCATTAAAAAAGGCAAAACAAAACAAAGAAATTGTTTTGGATCAAAGAACATCCTGAAATTAAAATAAAACCTGAAAATGCACCAGTTCAGGTCTTTGTTTCATTTCTGATTTTTTTTACCTAAAATGATTTGGGGGGTTCATTTTGGCAAGAAAAGACAAAAATCATTTTGGGCACCCAAAAGTCACTACTAATTTTAAAAGATTTTAGCGCCTTTATATTATTCAAATATTCACACATAAATGCAATACTTTGGACACTCTGGTTTCAAAAGCATGCTCCTGCAATTTATACCTTAACTCATCAGATCAGACTTCATGTAGTACAATCATAATTGCCTAATACAAACAGTGGGGCTTCCAATATCTTTTATATCTTAATAAGATAGGTTAATACTTCTTCCAGGATATAAAATGGCCCCCTATATTAATATATGAAAAGTTTGGGCTTTTTTAGTGTATTTAAGCTTGTCTGAGTTCCAAATTCAGTAACATTATGCATGGCATATTTATAGAAATAAGAGATGAACAAAGCGTATTGAGTCATTTTGGCTTCCTCTCTTGTGATGGCTCACTCCACCTAGGGTGCATGCAGGATTATTCAGAACAGTATATTGTATCTTACTATGGCTTGCCTATATAGGTTTAAATGTCTCCAGGAATAGAGCTTCCCTTGGGATTCTATTCCAAAACCTAAGAGTTTGCACAGAAGTGAGCTCTTATCTTTGGAGCTCTTATCTTTCCTCATGTGTCAGTTCCTTTAGCCCCATCTACATGTTTTGTTAGTCTATAAAGTGCTACTAGACTATTTGTTGTTTTTTAAGTTTATCCTGTATAGACTAACTCGGCTACCCCCTGAAGCTTCTTAATTATTTTAATTACTCTACTCTTTACTCCTCTCAATTCATCTGCATCTCTCAGGTAATGAGCTTTAGCACTGACGGCAATATTCCAGGGGTGGTTTCAGAAGACCTCGTACGAAGATATGCTTTTTTTAACATACTTTCATTGGCTTTTCTTGCTGCCATATCACATTGCAAACTCTTGTCTAATTTGTTGTCCCCTATTATTACTAAGTTTCTACTAGCATTCCTGTGTTTCAGGTTTCTCCTTCCCACTGACCATCACCTATTACCACATTGGACCCCATCATCAAACAATTATAGTACATATCAATGGGAACCCCAGCTGGAAATAAATCTTTCCAGAACCCCCACTCTGGTCTTGAAACACTCCCCAAACTTCTCCAATCTCATCATCAGAAGCCAGACCAGGACACACCAACTCATAGAGTATGTCTACACAGCAAAGTTATTCCGAAATAACAACCGGTATTTCGAAATAACTTTACCAGAGTCTACACAGCCAAACTGCTATTTCGAAATTAATTCAAAACAGCGGAGCGCTTATTTCAAATTTGGTAAACCTCATTCCACGAGGAATAATGCCAAATTCGAAATAGCTAAATTGAAATAAGTGCTGTGCTGACGCTTATTTCGAAATAGGGGGCCTCCAGACCTTCCCAGGCTGCCCTGGTGGCCACTTTGGGCCAAACTTGGAAAACTCTTCTCCTCCCCACTAAGCCCCGGAGCCCTTAAAGGGGTAAGACTCTGGCCACAGTGCCTGTGCCAGCTGCAAGCCTGCCAGCGCAGAGCCAGCAGTCGCTGCCCATGGCACAGAATGAGCCAGCAACCCACTGGTACCCAGCCCTCCACCGCTCCCCAGGAGCAGGCTGGCAGCTCCCAGGAGCCTACCAGGGGCCACAAAAGGTGGGCGCCTTCCTGGTCCAGTGTGGAGATCATGGACCTGATTGGGAGGGAGGCCTCCAATGTCCATGATCTCCGTACTAGATGCAGGAACGTGGCTGTCTACAGGTGGATAGCTGACAGTCTGGTCACTAAAGGCCACATGTGCACCCAGGAGCAGGTGCGCATGAAGATAAAGGAGCTGCGGCAGACCTATGCCAGGGCCACAGGGGGCAGCTCCCAAACAGGGGTTGACCCAGATCCCTGCCCCTATTATGATGCCCTGGACTGCATCCTGGGAGGGCAGATGGTCCGTGCCCCCCAGGTGGTCATTGACCTTAGGGCGGAGGGCCCTGACCAGGGCATGGAGGAGGAGGAGGAGGATGACGGCCAGGAGTCGCAGGAGCCTGGTGGGAGTGTGGCACCAGGACCCCCGAGGCATCACAACAGCCATGTCACCGGTGTCGTCACCAACAGAAGGTGGTCCAATAAAATATATTACCTCATCTACCTTGTCTCTCTATATCATGGATGGCCAGACTGTGGCTTACAAGTCACATGCAGATCTTTTACCTTAAAATGAGGCTTAAAGTGTCCCCCATGACCTCCCGTTCTCCACCTATCAAACTGTGAAAGGGAGTTTGAGAATTCTTCCTTGCAGCAGGGTGATAGGATAGGAGCTTCTGCCCAGGGAAGCAGGGAATCTTGGGCTACTGCCCTATAGAGGAAATCTGCCTGGGCTTGGAGTTTCAGCAGGTGCAGGGATAAAGCTCCAATTCCTGGCAAGCACCTACCACAGGGCTGAAAACTTGAACCCCAGCTAGCATGCCCCATCTCTCAAACTTTTGAAGATTGTCATATATGAGTCACAGTCAATAAGCTTGGCCCCTTGCTCTATATTATGGTTAGTAAACCACATCTTATTAAGAGAGGCGGTGCAAAAAGCAAAGTGGGATTTTCCAAAGCGATTCTGGTGACTCAGCCAAAGAATCCTCAAGGACCACCACTGTACATGTCACATGATGGGCTCCAGTACCTTTCACAGCAGGCAGCACTGATTCCTCCTTGCCAACTTAGTTCCTCTGGGTGACATGGCAGGAGAATGTGTCCAGGGGACTCTGCCGCACCCAGTCATCTTGTGGGCTCCATTTGGTAGCTGCTGTGCTCAAGGAGGGTAAGCTCCAGAATTATAGGAATGCACGGATAAGAGAAGTTTCCTTTGACTTCTCATACACAACCGTGAAGGAGCAAGCACAATCTTGCATGGGATCATATACTAATTTTAGTGTGAACAGTCATGTGCAGAACTAAAAATATATGTGTTTTGGAATTACATGTGGGAGTGCAGACACTGAATGAGGAGTGAGTGAGTGAAGTGGATAAACCTGATAGGTATATTTTGTGAGCCAAATCTTTTCAGAGAAAATTTCAGCCAAATGTGATATGCAAGGAAGTACCAATAAGGGTACGTCTAAACTACATGCCTCTGTCGGCAGAGGCATGTAGATTTGTTTTTTTGGCAAAGGCAAATGAAGGCGCAATTTAAATGATCGCGGCTTCATTTACATTTACATGGCTGCCGCGCTGAGCCAACGAACAGCTGATCAGCTGTTTGTCGGCTCGCGTGCTAGTCTGGACGTTCCCCCTGTCGACATCAAAGCCCTTTGTCGGCAGCCCCGGTAAACCTCATTCCACGAGGAATAATGGGGCTGCCGACAAAGGGCTTTGATGTCGGCAGGGGAGCGTCCAGACTAGCGCGAGAGCTGACAAACAGCTGATCAGCTGTTTGTCGGCTCAGCATGGCAGCCATGTAAATGTAAATGAAGCTGCGATCATTTAAATCGCGGCTTCATTTGCCTTTGCCTATGTGTCTAATCTACATGCCTCTGCCGACAAAGGCATGTAGTCTAGACACAGCCTCAGTGTGCAACTCCTGCTGTTGATCGGAGGCACCACATGAACCAAGCAAGTAAGACCACTAATCCAAGATGTATGTGAAAAAGACTTTTCCAATGTGTGTCAAACAGTTGTGAATCGTTTTGGCTGCTGCAGTGACCAATTACCTTTAATTTAAAGAAACAGTTTGATACAATATTTAAGTAGAATCCATTTGTTAAGCTGACAGACCCTGGTTGTTAGCAGAGGATTGAACCTGTGACCTTAGAGCCTAAAGCCATGTGCTTCTACAGCATGAAGGAATGTCTGCACTGAAGACTTTTTTCAGAAAAATGGCCGTTTTCCTGAAAAAAACTTCACTTACATCCACACTACAATCACATTCTTTTGAAAGAAAATCAAAAGGACAAAGGGGTTTTTCCGACATTGGTAAACCTCTTTCTATGAGGAAGAAAAGTTTTTCTGATAGAGCTCTTTTGGAAAAAGGTGTGTGTGGACGGGGAAGAAAGAGTTACTCACCTGTGCAGTAACATCTGTTCTTCGAGATGTGTATCCCCGTAGATGCTCCACTAATGGTGTCGGGCTCGTCCCGGTGCCGCAGCTTGGAGAGTTTTCTCTAGCAGTAGCCCCTGCCGGACCGCGCATGCGCAGATGCCGCCTCATGCCGTTCACGCCCTTTCTGCGGCACGCGGTCCGGCCCACTAGTTCCTCCTAGCTGGAACCACCTGAAAAACACAAAGACAGTAGTTCCGAAGCATGGAGGAGGGCGGGTCGTGGAGCACCCATGGGGACACACATCTCAAAGAACAGATGTTACTGCACAGGTGAGTAACACTTTCTTCTTCGTCGAGTAGCATCCCTGTGGGTGCTCCACTAAAGGTGAGTATGAAGCAGTGGTTCAATGTTAATGCTGTGCTTCGGAATCAAGGTCTCTGCACCGTGGACAGGACCGCCTGAGCCACTGTAGCATTGGTCACTAGCATGCTTGTGAGGTATTCCTGGCAAAGGTCAAAGTAGAGGACCATGCAGCAGCACAGTGTATGTCCCGCAATGGTACACCCTTGAGGAAGGCCATGGAAGTTGCAAGGCCTTTAGCAGAATGTGCCTTTGGTCTGCAAGGTAATGATTTATTACGGAAGGAGTAGCAGCGAGTGATGCAAGATACGATGAAGGTGGAAATAAGTTGTGAGGAAAGTTGCTGGCCCTTAAAACGGTCCACCACAGATAATAAGAGATGCTGCGATTTCCGAAAGGGGCGCGTCCTTTCCAGATAAAAGGCAAGCACTCTCCTGATGTCCAGCGTATGTAAGCGCATCTCTCCCACTGTGGAGTGCAGTTTTGGGTAAAAGGTAGGTAAACTTATAGGTTCGTTTATATGGAAAGGCAAATTAACCTTTGGCAGAAAGGCTGGGTGATTGCGAAGTGTTACTCCCTGCTTGATAAATAACGTATACAGGGGATCAGCGGAGAGTGCAGCAAACTAACTCACGCACTACGCGTAGGTAATGGCAAGCAGGAATGTCACTTTCATAGTGAGCGTGTGAAGGTCGCATGTCGCTAATGGTTCGAAGGGGGGACGAGTCAGCATGGCTCCGGAGGTGGTTTATGAGGAGGATATAGATTTGCAATCTCCTTTAAAAATCTTTTGGTCAGTGGGTGAGCGAAGACTAAACAGCTGTTGATAGGCGGATGAAAGGTGGAAACTGCTGCCAAATGGACCGTAAGTGAGGACATTGCTAGGTCTCCTGACTTCAGGAGTAGAATATAATAGAGAATTTGTTGGATGGGTATAGACAGAAGGTCAATACCTCTTGTGTCACACCACAACTGAAATCAATACAATTTGTGAAGGTAGGTCTTTTGTGTGGTCTGGCGTCTACTATGGATAAGAGTATTTTTCACTGCCTGACAAGTCATTTCTGGGCCCTAGAGCCAGCTAGGAGCAATGCTGTAAGGTACAAGTCGATGTGAGGGTGAAGGAGTGACCCTTGCCACTGCGACAGTTAAGTTGTGTAACAGTGAAAGTCATCATGGTTGTGATACAGACATCCGCATTAACTGGGTCAGTCACGTCTGTCAGGGCCAAAATGGTGCTCTCATTATTGCTGTCGTCCCATCCATAGCCATTTTCTCTAGCACTAGTGGAATGAGTGGGATGGGGGGGAAAGCGTACAGTAAGTGGTGCGTTCCCCAATCGATAAGGAAGGCATCTCCCAGGGAAGTTGTGCCTATGCCTGCTCTCGAGCAATAGAGGCAGCACTTTCTGTTGTCCCGAGTGGCAAAAAGGTCCATGTTGGGATATCCCCAGTGCTCAAAGAGGCTGTGGGCTACTTCGTCGAGCAATTCCCACACGTGTTGTAGAGGAAAGGTCCTGCTGAGAGCATCGGAAATAGTATTGTTCTTGCCAGTGAGTTATGTGGCCGTGAGTGTGATTCTATGCTGAATAGCCCAATTCTATAAGCGGATGGACTCAGCGCAGAGGAATCGGGATCTGGCACTCCCATGCCGTAGGATGTAGTAGACAGTGCAAATGTTGTTGGTTAGGATCTGTACTGTGAGGCCTCATATTATGTGCAGGAAATGTTTGCAGGCATTGAACACCACCCGCAACTCTAAAAAGTTTGTGTGCAGCAGGGACTCCCGATGCGTCCATAGTCCCTGAGTCCGGTAGTGGCGCATATGGGCTCCCCAACTGATTAAGGATGCATCTGTGGTGATTTGTGTGGCTGGTTTGGGCCGTGAAAGGGAACGCCCACTAGGATATTCTTCGGATTGAGCCACCACAGTAACAAGTCTCTCATGTGCTTGGGACAACAACAGGTTTGCGTGTACTCTGGGTGCCTGGTGTATATATCGTGAGTACCCAATGTTGAAGGCACCTCAAGTGGAGTCTCACATGGGGAACCACATAAGTGGTGGCTGACATGTACCCCAGCAGTTTCAGGAAGGCGAGTATGGGAGTTTTGGGGGCAGTGAGTAAAGTGTTCCTCAGGTCTTGGATGGTATGAAACCTGTCCAGCAGTAAGTAGGCGGCAGTGATTATGGAATCTAGTCTCTCCCCGATGAACTCAAGAGACTGGGAAAGAGTCAGGGAAGACTTCGGGAGGTTGATAATGAGTCCTAGGGCTTCGAATGTTACCCTGGTTGTGTTAACTGCCGCCATAGCTTCGTCTGCTGTAGGGGCCTTCAGCAGGCAGTCATCCAAATAGGGAAAGATGGTGATGCCAAGACGTCGGAGGTAGGGTTTTGGAGAATACACTCTGGGTATGTCTACACTACCCTCCTAGTTCGAACTAGGAGGGTAATGTAGGCATACCGCACTTGCAAATGAAGCCAGGGATTTGAATTTCCCGGGCTTCATTTGCATAAGCGGGGAGCCGCCATTTTTAAAACCCCGCTGGTTCGAACCCTGTGCAGCGCGGCTACACGGGGCTCGAACTAGGTAGTTCGAACTAGGATTCCTATTCCGAATTACTGGTACACCTCGTGGAACTAGCGGGGTAGTGTAGACATACCCTCAGTGCTGCCGAGAGGCCGAACGGTAACATGCAGTAATGATAATGTTCTTCGCCCAGTGTGAAACAGAGGAATCCCCTGTGAGCTGGGTGTACCTGGAAATACGCATCCTGAAGATCGAGGGATGTGAACCAATCCCCTTTGTTTAATGCTGGAATGATAGAGGCTAACGTGACCATCTTGAATTTTTGTTTTCGAAGGTGACGGTTGAGTCTGCGCAGGTCCAGGATAGGTCTCCATCCTTCAGACTTCTTTTGTGTGAGGAAGTACCAGGAATAGAAGCCTTTCCCTCTGAATTGATTCAGTACCTTCTCCACTGCCCCGATGGTAAGTGGGCGTGGAACCTCTTGGTGCAGAATTGGTTCGTGAGGGGATCCTCGAAGAAGAACGGGGAAGGAAGGGTGGAAGGGGGCCGGGTAGAAAACAGGATGGTGAGGCCGGATGTGATGATCTCCCTGACCCAACGGTCTGTGGTTACAGCAAACCAGCAGAAGTGGCACGGTCTCAACCGATGCTGGAATAATTTGGTCGTGTTGTGTGGAGCCTCTGTAAGGGGAATAGCACGCATTCAGCACGTCAAAGCTGCTGCCAAGCGTATTGTTGGTTGGACATTTTGCTGGAATGTTGGCAGTGTTACTGAGGTTGTTGCCTCTGCCTCGGCTGATCATATGGCCTGAAGCGGGGCGCAGCATAGAAGAATGGTCTCTGTTTATTATAGGAGCCAAATTTCTTGCGCCTGTATGGTGGAGTGTACATTCCAAACGTCCTCAGAGTGGTGCGACAGTCTGCCGGAATGAAAGATCTGATCAGTATTCTGAGTGAACAGCAGCTGACAATCGAAGGGTAAGTCCTCTACTTTTGGTTGTAGGTCTTTCGGTACGGATGCCAGGTGAAACCAGGAAGCACATCACATGACCACCAATGTCGCTGTGGCCAAGAGGCCATGTCGGCAATATCGAGGGCAATTTTCAGCACTGTATGGGCTGCTGTGTAACCCTCCTGTACTACAGCCTTCAAGACTTACCTCTTAGCCTCAGGTAAGTATTCTATGAGAGCGACAAGTTTGGAATAATTGTCGAAATCATGATTGGTGAGAAGAGCCGCGTAATTAGCCATCCTGAGGGTTGCCGTGGCAGAAGAATAGATTTTTCTGCCCCACAAGTCCAATTGTTTTACATCCTTGTGAGGTGTTGCATTCCTGCCCAGTGCCGTCTTTGATCTTTGTTGGGTGGCATCCAAAATGATGGAATTGGGCTAGGGATGCGTGAATAAGAATTCCGTATCCTTAGTGGCTACAAAATATTTCTTATCCGCCCGCTTGTTCGTTGGTGGTGCGGAAGCTGAAGTTTGCAATATGTTGTTGGCAATTTCCAGGATGGCCTTGTCAAAGGGGAGCGCCAACTTACTTTTCTGGGGAAATGGAGGAGGTGGAAGAGAAGGCTCGGGAGAAAAGACAGCTGTCTCCAGACTTGGCATTGGTGTGTGCACATGCCTAGACTTCCACTGTGCCTTAGTAGGTATTTCAGAGACATGCAAAGGACTAGTTGGTGAGGAGGAGAAGGACCTCAGTTTCGACATCTCCTGGCATCGAGGTGGTGTTAGCGGTGCTGGTGTTGGTGATGCTGGTGCAGGCAATAGCGCCAGAGTTGGTGCCAATGACGACAGTGCCGATGGTGGAAGGTGCAGTGCCACTGGTTCCACCCAATTTGGAGCCAAGGGTGTCAGTGCCAAGGGTTTCGGTCTCAGAGCAGCCCGAGGCTCGCTCAGTGTCGTCGCCAGTGCCGATTCAGGTCACGGTGCCGTGCGTGTCATCGGCACCGGGATAGACGGAATCGGGGGACTAGGTGCGGATGTGCTGCAGCCTTTAGGTGCCTTGCCCGTAGCATGCTTGGGCGGCAGCCCCGACGAGCTCAGTGCATCTCCCACACTAACACTCCTGGAAGAAGCAGAGCTCCTCTTGTCATGGGACTTATGTGCCCCAGGAGCATCATCTGGTGAATTCTCTGTGATCAGCAGCTGTAATGCCTTGTTGAACAGCAGCATTTTCAGCTGCATTTCTCTGTCCTGCCTGGTGCAGGATGTTAATTTTGAGCAGTGTATGGACTTTTGGGGGATAAGACCTTCCCCAAGGCACTTTATGCAACAGGAATGGCCATCCGATGCTGGCATGGCATCCCAGCATGACACACACTTCTTAAACCCGGGGGAGCCGGGCATGGTGGTAAAAGACAGTCTATCAGGCTCAGTCTCTGTGTATCCAGTTGACAAGACTGAATAACTATATACATAAAACTCTCTCTTTTTTTTTCATGGAACAAAGTGAACTAGAACTATTGGGAAGGGGCTAAACTGGGACAAAAACCAAACTTTCTACTTCCTAAATTTGTTCTCCTATTTCTCTTCAGGACGGAGGAGGAGGTCGTCCAAACTCTGTCTGCGGCCGTAGACAGCTAGGAGGAACCGGTGAGCCGGACCGTGCGCCTCAGAAAGAGCACAAATGGCGCAAGGTGGCATCTGCACATGCGCGGTCTGGCAGGGGCTACTGCTAGAGAAAACTCTTCAAGCTGCGGCACCGGGACGAGTCTGACACCTTTAGTGGAGCACCCATGGGGACACTACTCGACGAAGAAGAGGGAGTTTTTTCAAAAGAAGAGGAAAGAGAAAAAAGCACAGGTGCCCTGGTGGCTACTCCATCCATAGTAATCATAGCTTAAATGTGAGATAGCATCCATTCAGTGTGGACGCTATCTTTCGAAAAAGCAGATCACTTTTTCGATGCGCTTTTGCTATGTAGACGCTGTCTTTCGGAATACGTTTTTTCGGAAGATCTTTCAGAAAAGCTTCTTCCGAAAGAATCCTGTAGTATAGACATAGCCTGAGCTAAAATCCAACTAAAGCTGTACAGCAGACTTCAGTCTCCCTTGTCAGTGGGCTCAGTGCTCCTGAGTTACATAGTTAAATAAATGAATCAAAGATTATCAGTCCCAACGATCTAGAGAGGAAAATATTAGTGATATGATTTACCCCACACAATAAAAAATAATAAGATTATCCAATATTGGGGGTGGAGAGGAAGACACAATAAAGAAACAGTTTGTCATATAGCTTAGGGCAGGTTTACTCTTTATAAAGATGTTGCAAAAAGGCAAAGTACATAGACAACTGTCACAAGTCACTGTACAAGCGGTTATAGACTGTGATGTTCAAATCAGTCAAAGGATAAAGAACTAAAAATTATTCATTGTCACTGACATTCTTCCTAGAAGTAATTCACAGATCTGCCTTTTGAAGGAAGCCACAGCCATTTTTATTAAAATGAAGCCTTTTTTGATTATAATATTAAAGGGAAAAGACTCTGCTGGCATGGGTAAAACCAAACAATGGTGTATTGCTTTTCATAAGTCTCCTGAGGCAAATGGTTATTTTTATTTTTTTTTCTTGTTATTCCTGTGTTATTATTGTGGAATAACAAACATTTTTTATTAACAACCTTGCAAGTATCTAACATTCAGACTGAAAATGTTGGCTGCTAAATTATCCACATTCAGGTAGCAACACCTAACATCTTCAAAAATTGGGCTACTTTGTTACGGTTTCTGCTGTAATTGTAGTAGTTTTTATTTTTATTGTACATGTGCAGAAAGCTGTGCTTGGCTTTTAAGAGTCATAATGCCCTAACCTCCAATGACCTGACTGTTTCTGTATAAAAACTGCACACTTTGCATAGATTGGCTCCAGCCTCTCTCATGGATGCTGGGCTAAATTCTCTTCCACATCAGGCCAGCAGATCTGCCCACCTGAGGATTCCTCCAGCATGAGGAAGCTCCTAACTGGCCCAAAGCTGATACAACTGTCTCCCCTCCTGCAACTGCCACTCAGAGCCCCAGTTTAGTAGATGCTTTGGAGATGTTGTTACTGTGGATCTGAGGGAAGGGAATGTGTCTGGAGACCCAAGATTCATAACTAATGGACACAGTAAAAACTTGAAAAACAACAAATGGTCTGGTAGCACTTCATAGACTAACAAAACATGTAGATGACATCATAAGCTTTCGCAGGCATGTGATACCATCTACATGTTTTGTTAAGTCTTTAAAGTGCTACCAGACCATTTGTTGTTTTTTAAGTTTATCCTGTACAGACTAACTCGGCTACCCCCTGAAGCTAATGGACATAGGTAAGAGCAACTTTAAAGCTCCTTTGATTGGAGTCTGGACCTCGGTTGGTATAAAACCAGCCCTAGAATCAGGGAGCAGTAGCTGTCTCCTTTGTGGTTAGTCATTGAAGCTGCAGTTCCAGATCCTTGCCCTGCGCTAAACTCATTGCTGCTCACATAGCTGAGCCTGTTCCCTCTCCTTTACAAGATCAGAGAGCTCTCGAGGAGGGAGATCATAGTGCTTCTGTATAACTCCTGCTGTGTGGAACAGTCTTACTTTATCTCCCTGGTTAACTGATTCTCACCTCCCTTCCAATGGAACAATGTCTTCTTTATCTTGTCTTACCTCTAAACTTCTTTTTTACTTTTAAATGCAGGTCTGTAAGGGTTTTCTTTACTCAGAAATGTAAATTAGTGTAAATTTTGTATTTGTAAGCTGAGCAAGACTTAGTTTTCAGTGAGCTATGTGATGCTTTAAAGAATACATCCTATACCATAAAAATAAAACTGTATTCAATATGCCATAATTCAGTCCCTAGATCAGAGCTTTGAAGCCTCCTTCCTTCAAACTTTTTTCTACCCATGCTAGCTGAAGGACATAGTTGTGGATTTCCTCTTCCTTAACCCAGTGAGATCATTACAATCCAGAAGGATATCACCCTTGGAAAAAAATTGTGTATTTTTCAATTGCCACCTGCTCCCTGGGTTGATCTACAGGGTGGCCATCTTAGACTGTGGTTGTAGCTCTACAGAAAGGCTACTGAGGGATGTAGTGAATCAGTGCATTATGTGGGCCATGCTCCCATCCCAGGAGAATGCCATGCACTCTTGGGATGACACCTGCTGGGAAAACATTCCCCATGTCTTATTATATAACCACAGCTTTACTCCAGATGGATTTTGGTAGCCCTTTGCCCCGGGTAATGCTAACAATGGCTGCCATTGCCTCTGTATGCAAGCAAGTCTGCAAAGCTGTATTTTCTTAAAATAAAGCTTGCAATAAAAGGAACTAAGCCAACTTATTGTAAGTGACTAGCTGTTAATTGGTACCAGTGTCTAATAAATGGCAAGTAATTATAGCTTCCTTTAGCATTCAGTGTAATAACATCAATCATTTAGAAACAGCTTGATATTCATGAGCAGTAATGTTTAATTCCATACACATTTCTTTGTATTTAGCATTACTTGATCTGTACTTATAATACGTAACTGAGCAATTAAAAGAATATATGTTTGAGCAGGCACTCACGTATAGAAAGAAATACAATGAGTTAGCGCATCTCCACTGTTCTGGCCCCAATATACCACGGAAGCAAAGAGGAGGCAGAATCTGGACACGGGCTCCACTGCAAATGCTCTCACTGCTTTGCTAACTGCCTCAATAAGAAATATATCGAACAGATACTCCTTGTATCATTAATAACTCATGAATCCTTCTGACCCTCAACTAATTAGAAAAGCTATCTTGTTTATCCCAGAATGGGATCCACCTACAAAGACAATAAGAAAATGGTTCATATAATGTGAGACACTTTGTCTAAGGATCCACAGATCAGTCAAAGTTGGGCAGTCCCCTTCCTAACTTATAAAAACCAAAATGACTGAAGAAGGATATTTGTTAATTACCTAGGCAAGAATCTTTCATTATTTGCCTATATATAATCCTCTTTCTCTTTCCAACCTTGTTAAAAAGAATTCCAAGTTACCCAGCAAGGGTTACACCTTGCTTTCCTACTTTTCCATGTTTTTACCCTAGAGTATATAGCCTATAGAATGTGTTCATTGTAAATTGAATATATAGTAAATAATCTTTCACCCCAAATCAGAATCTGCCCATTTCTTTGCTTTATGAGTCAGATCTGCATCTTTCCATACGTGAAAAATGTCTCTCATTCTATTGTAAGTTCTAAATGTGGTGAAAAGCTAATGTATAAGCACATAATGTCTAGAGCATGTCCAGCTAATTTAGGGGATGGTTAGTTTTCACTGCAAGTGATCGTTGTACTCTAGAAGTAATAGGAATTGTCTGGCATACAGAAGAAGAAAAGTTAAGATATAAACCAGGGTATATTAAGAGAAATTGCTCAGAAGCAGAGATACCAATTGACAGCAGAGCAGTGGTACTCAAACTTTTGAGAATTGTGCCCCTCTTCCGCAGTCTGTACCCCTCCGATCTTCTCAGACCAAAGGCCAGGACCCTGTGGCTCTTGGGGGCATAGGGCAGAGAAAACAGACAGGAGTGAGGGGGCTGAGGCTGGGGCTGGGAAAGGAGCCACAGCCAGGGGCTGAGGCTGGAAGCAGGAGCAAAGCCACAGTCGGAACACAGCAAGAGGCTGGCAGCCAAGCCTCCAGACAGTTGCAGAGCTGTACTAAGGTTGTGGTCAGGTGCAGGGCTGAGGCGGGACCAAGCTGGCACCAGCACTGGGTGGGGTTTCCTTTGTGTCTCCTGAATGCACACACCATAGTTGAGGAGTGCTGCAAGATGAACTAATTATGAAATACAGATCTTGAAATCAAACTTAAAATGCCTCCAATAAGAAAAGAATTACAGAAATTTGTTGGACATCTATATCTTCTACTGGATACCAGTGGAAGCAGTAGAGAAATGAAGAGAGCTAAAATCCAAGCACTTACTTGACATGTGCCCAATAGGAAACCAGTATGACATGTGCCCAATAGGAAACCAGTGGATGGCCTTTTCATATTAAGCTCTGAATTTAGCATATATAAAACTGAGATCACTATGCCCTGGTCTATAGTAAAAAACAACAAATGGTCTGGTAGCACTTTATAGACTAATGAAACATGTAGATGGTATCATGAGCTTTCATGGGCACAGCTGCATGCCCACTTCCCCTGAAGCTCCTGGTCTATAGTAGATAGTTATTTCAAAATAACAAGCAAAAGGTCCACACTAACAAGCCTGTTATTTAGAAATAACGGGCTGCTTATATTAAAATAGTAACTCCTGCTTTCCATGAAGAAATAATACTTATTTCAAAATTGTTATTTCTAAATGGCATGATTGTGGACGCTCAGCTGCTGCTACTTCGAAATAATTGGCCTCCAAAGGCAGGACACTGCCAGTGACAAACCCAGCATGTGCAGGACACAGCAGGCAGCCGAGCCACCCCATCCCCTCCTCCCACCCACAAGCTCCTGGCCTGATAGGCACCTTCTCACGCCTGTTTGTCCCCAGGCTGTGGGTGTAGTGAAGCTCTCCTGGGATGTCTGGGCCAGTGCAAGAAAGTGCCCACTGTCTAGGCAACATATGGCCTTGCTCGAAGCTTATCACCATTGTCTGAACTGAGACCTTCAGTCAGAGCCGGCCCAAGCTACAGGCTGACTGGGCTACTGCCCAGAGCACCCCATTGTTGAGGGCGCTGCGCGGGGCTGCCGGACCAGGCGGGGGTGGGGCTGCACATGTGCCGCACTCCCGGGGGCGGGGCCGCGCTCCCGGGGTGCACGAATGGCTCGGGCTGGCCCTGCCTTCAGTGTCGGCACAGAGATTAGGGCTCGGCTTCATACACACTGTCTCCTGGGATGACTGCTCTTATAACTTTTCTTCACAGCTGTGCCAGCTGCGAGCATGTTGTGTCTACCACCTCCCATGCCATCTTCCTGACTCTGCAGGATCCACTGCAGGAAGCAAACCTGGGAAGACCTGCTGTGGGACCAGATGGCCTGCCTCCAGTCCCTCATCCGGAGGCTCGACAAGGAGCATCGGGAGTGGTTGCTGATTGGGAGCAGTGGAAGACCACCAGCGGCCACCTGGCACCCATGTGCTCCTCCCTAAGCTCTATGATGGAGAGCATGGCTGCATGCATGTAGCGGTCCATCAGCAACCCCCCTGCCCTCACCTGCCTAACTCTCTGACCCCACCCTCCCAACTCCCCACCCCCACTTGGCTTCCCCTCCTAGCCCTCCAAGGAGCTGCTGGTGCCCCAGAACATGTGATGGTGGGACCTCTCAGGCAGCCAAAGCCTTCCAAGCTACCCGAGGCAGGCACCACAGCCAGCCCCATCCCTGAGTCACCTCTCCCCTCTTTCCCCCTCCTCCATTCCAGGTTCTTTCCCCAGTCCCTCCCTTGTTATATATTCCCTATATAAAAAGAGGGTTTTTTTTTTTAATTTAAAAAAGCTGCTTCATTTGCTCTGAAGGGGAGGGGGCAGTGGAAGGGAAGGCAGGGGAAGGTAGGGACGAGGGAGGAAAAGCACACAGGAAATGTAGGGGCCCCTTTTGGAGAAGCACAGGGGAGAATCTCACAGGTGGCCTTGGCTGAAACTCTCCCTCAAGTCCTCCTAGATGAGCATAGTCCCTTGATGTGCTCATTGAATGGCACTGGTGTTCAGCTGCTCGTAAGTCCTGGCCAGCCATTCAGCTTCTGCTCCCCATCCTGGCAGGAAAGTCTCCCCCTTGCTTTCACACAGGCTGTGGAGTACATATCAGGCTGCCACAATGATGGGGATGTTGCACTTGTTCATATGTAGGTGGGTGAGGAGACTCCTGAACCTCCCCCTTAAGCAGCCGAACACACACTCCACCACCTGCTCAGCACCTACTCAGCCTGGAGTTGAAGTTCTTATTGGTGGGGTCCAGGCTGCCCATGTAGAGCTTCATAAGCCAGGAGAGCAAGGGGTAGACTGCATCACCCAGGATGTAGATGGGGATGTCCACATCCTCGACACTGATGGTGGGATCAGGAAAAAAGTGCCAGCATGCATCTTCTGGAACAGGCAGTAGTTCTGGAAGATACGGGCATCATGCGCCTTCCCCAACCAGCCAGCATTAATGTCTGGGAACCCTCCCTTGTGGTGCACAAGGGCCTGGAGTACAATAGAGAAGTATCCCTTTCTGTTTATATAGTTTGAGGTATGGTGATTGGGGTCCAGGATGCGGATATGTGCGCCATGTATGCCCCCTCCCCAACACACAGCTGGGGAAGCCCATCCACAATGGTGTCAATGGCAGCAAAGCCATCCACAATGCTGTCAATGTCCTCCACAGCAAGGTGTTATTGATGGCCTTGACTACCTACAGGAGCACGGCCCTGACTGCAGATTTCCCTATGCAGAACTGGTTTCACACAGAGCAGTAGCTGTCCGACATGGTAAACTTCCAGAATATGATGGTGATATGCTTCTGCAGCAGGATGGCAGGTCGTGGTTGGGTGTCCTGTCGCCTGAAGGAAGGGTGAGCCATTTGCAGAGCTCCAGGAAGATGGCTTTGCACATGCAGAAGTTCTAGAGTCATTGCTTTTCATCCCATCGCCACAGGACAATGTGGTCACCTGTTGGAACTGGTCTCCCTCAGCCAGAGGCGGCATTCCATGGTGTGCAGGGGATTGAGGATCATTTGCTGCTTCATAGTGTAGACATGCCCCATGCGCTCAACAGAGTGAACTGAGCCCTACACAAGAAGCTGAAAGATCCTAAGTGCAATCAATGCTCAGACTAGCTATTTGGAAAGATCTCTCCCCTATCTCAGAGTTAACAGAATAACAAGAAGTGAAATTTTATTTCAAAAAATTCAAAAATTTTATTTTCCCTCTGTTCTTTAATATAAATAACTGTTGGCTATCTTGCTTAGTCTATATTTTCTAGTCAGACCTTAAGAAACCATATTTTAGATTGGAGCTCCTTTATAAGATGAGCTATTAGACTAATAGAAATTGAAAAGAATTGTTTTAAGCAATTGCATTAAATATTGTAAATTTGCCCTTTATGGACCAATCTATTCCAAAAGAAGTAACCACACTTTTCAAAGTGTTGTAAAGACAAGTGCACCCTTGGAAGTATGATAAATGTGTTCGGTGAACTGAGAATTGTTGATTGTAAGTAAATGTAACAAGAAATCTTGGTAATTTGCATTGTTCTTTGATATAAATGCTGAGAATTTCATTGAATAAAATATTGAAATGAATAATGCAATCAGTGCAGTATTCCTTATACAGTTTATTTTGCTAATATATTCCATTTATTTTGCTCTGCCCCTTCACATTTAATTTGCAATGTGCCATATATTTCTGCAGTGAGAACACATAATAGCTTTGTAGATGTTAGGAAGCAGAAACTGGAGGCTTTGACAGCTTTTAGCACCTGGGAATGTGTTGGTAAGTACCTTTTTTGGATATTTATACTGACTCTATTAGAGAAATATTGGCCAATGCTGACATTTATAATGATCATCAATAGGTTTCAGAGTTAATGTGGAATTAAGATGAATGGAAGCTTCACTCTGTCCATGATTATTATTTCAAATGGTTTGCAGACTTAAGAATACACCACTGCATCCTTATGCACAGTTGGAATATTTTCTTTACTACAGCAAAGGCTAGAAATGTATTTAATGTAAAATGAAAAGCACTGATGCATGAATTCTGGAGTCCAGTTCTTTGGCAAGAAGTGGATTTTGTGCATATAGTGCAGTTCTGGAACTTCTGAATATCTGAAGACATAAGCATAAGTAGCACCTTCTTTATTTCTCCATTGCAGAAAATACAAGAAGTGCAAGGTATTAATTACTCAGCCAGAGGAATCAGAATCTTAGGGTCTATAGTGAACACACAACTAACATGTGCCATGTGGCTGGCTAATGATTTACATTTAAGAACATAAGAACGGCCGTACTGGGTCAGGCCAAAGGTCCTTCTAGCCCAGTATCCTGTCTGCCGACAGTGGCCAGCACCAGGTGCCCCAGAGAGGGTGGACCGAAGACAATGATAAGTGATTTGTCTCCTGCCATCCCTCTCCAGCCTCTGACAAACAGAGGCCAAGGACACCATTTTATCCCCTGGCTAATAGCCTTTTATGGACCTAACCTCCATGAAATTATCTAGCTTCTCTTTAAACTCTGTTATAGTCCTAGCCTTCACAGCCTCCTCTGGCAAGGAGTTCCACAGGTTGACTACACGCTGTGTAAAGAAGAACTTTCTTTTATTAGTTTTAAACCTGCAACCCATTAATTTCATTTGGTGTCCTCTAGTTCTTCTATTTAGGGAACTTTTCTTTATCGGCCCTCTCCACACCACTCATGATTTTATAGACCTCTATCATATCCCCCCTCAGTCTCCTCTTCTCTAAACTGAAAAGTCCCAGTCGTTTTAACCTCTCCTCATATGGGACCCGTGCCAAACCCCTAATCATTTTAGTTGCCCTTTTCTGAATCCTTTCTAAGGCCAAAATATCTTTTTTGAGGTGAGGAGACCACATCTGTACACAGTATTCAAGATGTGGGTGTACCATAGCTTTATACAGGGGCAGTAAAATATTCTGGGTCTTATTTTCTATCCCTTTCCTAATAATTCCTAGCATCCTATTTGCCTTTTTGACCGCCGCTGCACACTGTGTGGAAGTTTTCAGAGAACTGTCCACGATAACTCCAAGATCTCTTTCCTGATTTGTCGTAGCCAAATTAGCCCCCGTCATACTGTATGTATAGTTGGCGTTATTTTTCCCGATGTGCATTACTTTACACTTATCCACATTAAATTTCATTTGCCATTTTGTTGCCCAATCACTCAGTTTGGTGAGATCTTCTTGGAGTCCCTCACAGTCTCTAATCTCCCTCAGCATTTCAATGTCAGTATCGCTGTCCTGGTCAGGTGGTCGGTAATATATCCCTACTGCTAATTTCTTATTATTGGAGCATGGAATTACTATCCATCGCGATTCTATAGAACATGTTGATTCACTTAATATTTTTATTTCATTTGATTCTACACTATCTTTCACATACAGTGCCACTCCGCCACCCATCCGGCCTACTCTATCCTTTCTATATATTTTATATCCCGGTATGATTGTGTCCCACAGATTTTCCTCATTCCACCAGGTTTCGGTGATGCCTATTATGTCAATGTCCTCATTTAATACGAGGTACTCTAGTTCACCCATCTTATTAGTCAGACTCCTAGCATTTGTGTACAAGCACTTTAAAAATTTGCCACTGCTTATTTGTGTGCCCTTCCCTGATGCATTGGATTCATTTATATGCGGTTGTTTGTCTGCTCTGGTCCATGGTTTGCTCTCTCCCCTCCTCTCTTTCTGACTACAGCCTAGAGAATCTTTATCAATAGATTCTCCTCTAAGAGAAGTCTCCCTCCGATTTACGTGCATCTCCGCACCAATCGGCTTTCCCCCATCTCTTAGTTTAAAAACTGCTCTACAGTCTTTTTAATGTTTAGTGCCAGCAGTCTGGTTCCACCCTGGTTTAGGTGGAGCCCATCCTTCCTGTATAGGCTCCCCCTCTCCCAAAAGTGTCCCCAGTTCCTAATAAATCTAAACCCCTCTTCCCTACACCATCGTCTCATCCACGCATTGAGACTCTGAAGCTCTGCCTGCCTACCTGGCCCTGCGCGTGGAACTGGAAGCATTTCCGAGAACGCCACCATAGAGAACGCCAAATATTGTACAATGGTACAAACAATATATATTTGTTAAAAGGGCAATCCTTTTAAACCAAGCTTCCAATCTGCAAAATATAAGAAATCTTATAGTCCTGCGAGACATATGAATGTATGTTCTGCTTATCAACTCTAAATGCATTTCAACAGAACTGTTCTTTAACAAGGTTGTCTTTTGAGTACCTTCCTCAACTTCTGGATCTATTCCTCTCCTTTTCATGGTGCTGGCTATGTTAGCCATACAGAAAATCTTCTGCTTCCATATGAATCCTTCCTAGCTGCTGCTCTCAACTTCTTTCACTGCATCATTTAGGCAAAGCTGAATGTTTCTATACCTCTCAGCACTTTCCGATTATGAACAAATTTATGTGATACATCTTTGGCAAACACTGGATGAAAGTCCTCAGAGGCCTGACCCTGTGTTATAGGTGGCTGTGGCAATGAACAAGACCACATCTGGGTTCCAGACCAAATTAATTAATAGGTAAGAGTCAGGAGAGCACGTGGGTTAGTGAAAGAAACAGAGAAACAGATCCAGCTATAATTGAATAGCTAGATGAACAGTTGCTCTGGTTTGGAACTGGAACTTGAACATCCAATAAAATAAAAGGTCTGAACTAAGAACTTCACCAATAACCCAAGAGAATCCAAATGAAGCAGAAATATAAGCTCCTATAAGGAGGATCTAGTATAGTGTTGGCCAAACTGTAGTCCACAGGTGATGTCTGGCTCTTCAGACTTTTTAGTCCAATCCTTGAGGATTGCTGGCCAGTAAGGCTTGCCCCACTCCATCCATGCCATGGCTCCACATGGCTAACGGAAGCACTTCCATGTCCTCCATCCAGCTCCTACACGTAGGGGCAGCCAAGGAGCTCTGCACACTGCCCCCACCCCAAGTGTCAGCTCTGCAGCTCCCATTGGCTGGAAACCATGGCCAATGGGAGCTGTGGGAGTGGTGCCTGTAGAAGGGGCACTGAGCAGAGGTGCCTGGCCACACTTCCATATAGGAGCTGGAGAGGGAACATACCACTGTTTCTGGGAGCCGCTGAAGGAAAATACCCCCTAGAGCCTGCAGCCCTAAACCCCCTAACACTTCTAACCTTCTGCTCCAGTCCTGATACCCCTCCTGCCCTCCAAAATCTTTGATCCCAGCCCATACTCTTCATCCCAAACTCACAACCCCCAGCCGGAGCCCTCACTCTCCAGCACCCCAACCCTCAGTTTTATGAGCACTTATGGCCTGACATACAATTTCCATATTGAGATGTGGTCCTCAGACCAAACAGTTTGCCCCACCTTGATCTAGCAGGTATATAATACTGACTTCTGCTGCTATTTTAGTAGTTAAGTAGCATAGCAACCTATATACTCAGTCTCCACTTCTAGTTTTTGAGAATTATTTTAGGGCTAGAAAGTGGACATTGTACAATAGATTATGAGAGAAATTATCCCAAAAGAGATTAGAGCTCTTCATGTGGATTAAAATAACATAAAATACAATAAAATGGTACTCAGTGAAGCAAACCAGAATCAAACTGGTTGCAAGTTACAATGCTTTATGCACATAAACTAGTTTTTGGAATGTTTATTATTAACAGCAATCCTGCAACCACAGCCAGCCCTCATTATTTTTGCTTGTTTTAGATTACATAGGGTTGTATACAGTTTTTCCAGTACTTGTAGTTTTATATTATTTTTATTATAATTTCTGATTCTGGAAGAAATCACAGAAATGATAGATGGGAGACAGATAGTCCACTTTACTACCCATGTCACTGTCAAATCAGAATTGCTCCCCATAGCATTTTCTTGGGTGGTTTTCTGAATCTAATATTAAATTACTCAAGATATGTCATTTCACTGCTTCCATGGTCTAGCAAAGCCCTCTGTGAGGGAATTTTTCCCATATTCAGTATGATTATGTCCTCTGTCTAGGTGTATGTCATTACTTTTAGTCATCTTTGTCCCTGTACAATTTTTTTTAGTCATTTATTATTTAAATGCAGGCAATATGCACAACTCGCAACCATAAAAATTAGGACATTTTGAAAAGATGGCAGTTTTATAAACAGTCCCAGAAAAGAAATGACATTCACTGGAGGGAAGTAGCTAAAATATTTATCACTATTATTAAAGAAGGCCAAAATTTTCAAACATGTCAATAACAAGAAGGGCTGCTAGAATAAGAAGAGCTAAAATGTTGTTCTCAGGGGTACAATTTTTGATTTGTTCCTCTTCATAACTATAATGGACAAATGGCAATGATGAATGTTTAAAGTTAGATTTTTGAGTTTGTATTTTCCTCAGTGGAAAGTGGCCATATTTTCAAAAGGTAATGAGCACCAGTCACTCTTGTTCATTTCATACTGTGTATGGTAAGGCATACTCTGAAAAATCTGGTCATTTTGTATAGGTAATAAACTATGGATTTAAGTGTCTAAGAGCAGGCACATAAGTCTGAAAGCCTGATTTAACCCTGTCTTATTCCTGTGTCATTCACTGAAATCAACTGAGTTATTCCATCAAAAGATTAGAGAGCTATGATGTTGAATTGGAGCCCCAAATTGTTGTGCAAACTATTTTTTTTATTTATAGTCTGAGAAAAATGGGCAAAGGAGGAGGTGATGCTCACCTTCAAACTAGTTGCGCAGTGGTTTAGGCTACACAGCTAGGATATAGGAGACCCAGGTTCACCTCTCCTCATCTGCCTGATGAAGAGAAAGGATTTGAACACCTGACTTCCACCTCTAAAAAGAGGGCTTTAGCTGCTAAGCTATGGGATATTCTGCAATCTCTTCTATTCAAGTTCAGATGCATCCTTCAGGAGTCCCTGGAGCCTGGGTGAGTGTTCTTACTATCAGGCTACAGGTTAGTAACCTTTCAGAAGTGGTGTGCTGAGATTTAACTTATTCACTTCTATTTACGGGTCTGTGTGCTGTCGATACTGTTTAAAGTCAATAATAGTCCTACTTACAGCAGCTTCATTAATAAATAAAGATGCAGATCTTACGCCATTAACACCTACGTAAACTTTGTTTGAAATGTAATCATGCAAATGGCTTTCTAGCATACACACCCCCATGCAGTCTGCTTTCCTCTCCCACTCCAACCCAGCCAGCCAGAAAGGACTGCAATCTGGATTGCAACAAATGAGTCAGACACCCCAAATAAACTGTGTCCTGCTTCTACCTACCTGCAAAGATCCCTGCACCCACCCACCTCCTTCCCCCCCGCCCCCCACCAGTTGGGAGCTGGGATAAAATCCTGCTTCTCAAAGTAGCAGGCACCATCAGAGTAGCTGTCCTAACTCCCAGCTAAAGTACAAACAAATTATCTACAACTCCCCCACCTCACTGCACAAACAAACTACCTCCCTGCCTCCACCTCACCCCAGTGCCAACACCCATCCACCCCCTTATTCTCCCCACCTAGCGCATGCAGTCAGCTCCTTACCTCCCCCTTCCCAGGAGGCTTGAGAGTGCTGAGTTTTTGCCTCTTTCATGCATAAGGAATTCTCCAAACTCCCCTCCCCTCTGACTCCCCCTCCCAATTACCCACTCATCTTCTCCCACTGCCTAGTCACTTATTCTCTCTTTATCTTGCTTTTTATTACCTGCTCTGGGAGCTGCTCCGTTTTAAGCACGAAGCAATGCCCCATCCCTTGTGGATCAGCTGAGCTCCCTGCCTGTGCGGGAGCTTTGAACTTCTGAGCAGAGCTCAGAAAACAGTTGCGGGGGGGGGACAAGGGGCGGGGCTGAGCTCCTCTCCCCACCCTCCGGCGTGCCACTGAAAATTGGCTCATGTGCCACTTATGGCACATATACTGAAGGTTGCCGACCCCTCTTCCCTTTGTCCTCACCCACAACTACTTCCAATTAGGAAACTATCTCCAAGTCAGCGGCACGGCCATGGGCACTTGCATGGCACCACACAATATGCTAACATCTTTATGGCTGACCTTGAACAACGTTTCCTCAACTCTTGCCCCCTAATATCCCTACTTTACTTATGCTACATCGATGACATCTTCATTATATGGACCCACAGAAAAGAGACTCTTGAAGAATTTCACAAGGATTTCAACAACTTCCATCCCACCATCAACCTCAGCCTGGACAGTCCACATGAGAAATTCACTTCCTGGACACTACAGTACAGTTAAATAATGGACAGATTTTCACCACCCTGTACCAGAAGCCCACCAACCGCTACACTTACCTTCATGCCTCCAGCTTCCATCCCAGACACATTTCTCAGTCTATTGTATACAGCCAAGCCCTAAGATACAACCGGATTTGCTCTGATCCCACAGACAGAGACAATCACCTACAGGATCTTTACAGAGCATTCCTAAAACTGAAATATCCACGTGGAGAAGTTAACAAACAAATGGAAAGAGCCAAAAAAGTACCCAGACATGAACTACTTCAAAACAGACCCAAAAGAGAAAATAACAACTCCACTTGGGTATGTCTACACTACCCCGCTAGTTCGAACTAGCGGGGGTAATGTAGTCATCCGCAATTGCAAATGAAGCCCGGGATTTGAATTTCCCGGGCTTCATTTGCATGAAGCCAGTCGGCGCCATTTTTAAATGCCGGCTAGTTCGAACCCCGTGCCGCGCAGCTACACGCGGCACGCAGTAGCTAGTTCAGATTAGGCTTCCTAATCCGAACTAGCTGTACTCCTCATTCCACGAGGAGTACAGCTAGTTCGGATTAGAAGCCTAATCTGAACTAGCTACTCCATGCCGTGTGTAGCCGCGCAGCACGGGGTTCGAACTAGCCGGCATTTTAAAATGGCGCCGGCCGGCTTCATGCAAATGAAGCCCGGGAAATTCAAATCCCGGGCTTCATTTGCAATTGCGGATGACTACATTACCCCCGCTAGTTCGAACTAGCGGGGTAGTGTAGACATACCCCTTGTTATTACCTATAGTCCACAACTCAGACCCTTCCAGCGCATTATACACAATCTACAACCCATCTTGGAAAATGATCCCTTACTCTCAGAGGCCTTGGGAGAAAGCCTATTCTTGCTTACAGAACCCCTCCCTCCCAACCTGAAACAAATTCTTTCTGGTAACCATGCCACACAACCACATCATAAGCATCCAGGAACCCAGCCCTGCAAACAAACACGATGCCAATTCTGCCCACATAGCTATACTAGCAAATTCATCACTGGAGCCAACAACATAAGCTACCAAATCAAAAGGTCATTTGACTGCACATCCTGTAATTTGATCTATGCCATCAAATGCCAGCAATGCCCCACTGCTATATATATATTGGAAAAACTGGACAGTCTCTGCGAGAAAGAATCAATGGACAAAAATCAGATATACATAAAGGAAACATACAGAAACCTGTTGGGGAACACTTTAATCTTCCTAATCACTGTTTAAAAGATCTTCGAGTGGCTGTTTTGTCACAAACAAATTCTACTAGCCAGACGCAAAGAGAAGCATTGGAATTAGAGTTCATCTGCAAATTCAATTTGCATGCTAATGGACTCAATCGTGATGAAGGATGGTTGGGACACTATCAACCTAACAGTCAATGAAGGCGCAAACAGCTCTTTGTGTAGATTCCTATGTCAGGAAGGATACTATCAATTAACTTTGATTCTTATCTGCTTCGTTTTAACTACCCAATCTTCAGATACTTACTGATTCCCTCTTCCTTCTTGATTTTCTATACCCTCTGCTCCCTGTCTCCCAATCCCCTTATTTTTTTTCCTTGTCTCCTCCACCCCTATTTATTTTGGGTCTGCACATCCTAAACTCAAAACTCTGGTCATCTGAAGAAGTAGGCTGTGCCCACGAAAGCTCATACCACCATCTACCTGTTTTGTTAGTATATAAAGTGCTACCAGACCATTTGTTGTTTTTTTCTGTACAGACTAACTTGGCTACCTCCTGAAGCTTCCTATAGAGTCATTCTTACTTTTCCTTTCTGGCCCAATGTCTTTGTAAGTAGAGGTTGAACCTCTTTAAACCAGGACTCCCTGGTCCATTTTCTAGGACCAGAGAGTTCCAGTGAAGGTCTGGTGCCCATGCTACCGAATTTCCAGGTGGTGGCTCAGACAACAGGATTCTATTTAAATGGCTCATATTTGCAGCACTACCTCAGCAGAGGCCAGTGCCACGAGCCTTTTAAATAGCTGCAGCAACTCCGGGCAGCTTCCAGACAATGTGATAATGGTGGGGCTGGGAGCCGCAAGCCCTTTGCTGTGTTTTTACTTCAAAACCTCTGGCCCTCGACAACTCTGGGGAGAGGCTAGTCTACAGCCCCACCCCTTCAAGGGAGGGAGCCTATGACCAGTACCAAAATGAATTAAGTGCTCTCCCCCCCAGTGAAAATTATTGCCCAGATGGAGCCTAACAGCTGGGCTTCTGCTCGGCAGTGCAGCTGCCCAGAGGGTCTGGGAGGCAGCAGGGCTGTCCAGCAGTAGGGCTGGGAACTTGACAACTGAGTTGCTAAGCAGTAGGGGTGGGAGCCAGGGAGCAGGGTTACTGTCCAGTGGTGCAGCCAGGAGCCTTGCAGTCCTACTGCCACCTGACGGAGCTGCTTGGAGTGGCCAGGAGGCACCAGGGCGCTCACCAGGTGGTGCAGCTGACCCCCGGCCATGAGGACTCAGAAGCTCAACTTCCTGGAGGAACTGACAGGCAGAGCAGATGCCCCATGGTGCCAGGAGCACTGTGCGTGGAGGAGCCTGAGGTGGGAGGAACAGGCCAGGAGGCTGGCAGCCAAGCCATGGCTGGCAGGGGGCTGGTAGCAAGGGGGCGACAGATATGATCTCCCATTGTCTGGCAAAATCCCTCATCTGAGATTGGTCAGGTCCAGAGGGTGCTGGATTAGAGAGATCCAACCTGTATTTACCCAAGGTGGAACAAGCTTCAACAGAAGATATTGAGGAAAACCAACACTAAAATATTCTTTGGCCAATTCTGAATGGGGCCCAGTATGGAAGGAATGTTCTGAACGACCTATTCAAATGGGTTTTACGGTTAAGTTAAATGGACCAATGTGTATCTTCCCCTGGTTTGCAGATTGTGCCAGAGCTTTGGTGGCCGAGGTGGACAACTAAAGTGAGATAGCAGTCATATGCCTGGAGGCAGAAATAAAGGTTTTGTGGATGCCAGTGATGTCTTAAGTTCCTGTGTTTCCCTTTGTGGATCTGGGCCAAAGACAGGAGTGGGAGTAGGAAATAAATGGGCATTGAGGCTGGCATTCTTGATGGAGCAAACTTCCTAAGGGATATACAATAAAATAAAGTCCAAGATATACAACATATTTTGGTGGGATTTTGCAGGCCTTGCTATTTTCATCCTTCAAATAATTATGAATTAGTATTATTATCACATTCTCAGCTTTCCACGCATTCTTATCATAATGCAGATAAGCTACAGTATGAAAATTTCTCTTTAAATCTTTCCCATATGTCATGTCAATCTCTCAATTATTTTATTGCTGTTGTCACAATTTCTTCCAATTTGCCAACAGATTTGTGGTTTAATTTAATTTGACAAATATGCATAGCTTTCAGAATTCCATGGCATTAACATTTCATGTGTCATTCAAATTTAATAATAAAGTGATCTAGACAATTTACTCAGAAACAATTATTAGACTTCACTATCACAGATTATTCAGAAAAATATGAAATGCTTCTGAATTTAGCAATAGAGTTATGGAAAATGTTGGAGAATGTTGAGCCCTGTACATGACTCTTATGCTGTATAAGCCTAATCCAGTGCCTATTTAAATAAATGATAGGCCTTCCATTGACTTCAGTGCACTTTAGATCATGGCTGAGATTATATAAAATAACTGAAGATCAAGGCTATGCATCTAGCATGTTCATTCCTGGAGTACGTGAGGACCAACCTTTTGATTTATTTAGTAGCAGATTCTGCTATGCTATCCTCCTCATAGTGAATAATACCTGACTCTGCAGCAGTACACTGAAAATGGCAGAATCTGACCATTTAATTGTCCTTGTTTTTGGTGGCTATGTTACACATTGGCTGAATAAGTAATTTCCAAAATACTGACTTTGTCAGGGATCTGTCTAGTTAAAAGATTTTGCATTTGCTGAATCAAGTTTCTGTTAATATAAATGGAACTTTTGCAACAGAGTTTAAAATAGAAATGTAAAATCCTGTTTAATTAGTTAACTGGTTAAATGTTAAGTTTTACCAGTTAACTGATTAAACAAGGGCAGGCGGGGGTGGAGGGGTCGTTCCAGCCTACTGGGCTGGAGCAGTCCCCCTGTCTGTCACAGCCAGGTTGGAGCAACCCTCAAGCAGAGGTGGAGGGACAGAGGCGGAAGCGGGGGCTTATCCAGTTACCCTTTCACATCCCTATTTTAAAAACAATATTTTTTTAAAGTGGAGAACTCTATCATCTGCTGAGCATATCTACACAAACTAATGTATACAACTGTTAATGTCAGAAAACTCATTATCACGATGATTATAAGGAGCAATTCATTCATTTTACTTAATAATGTTCGATACTTGTTGAGAGAAATACTGTTTAGGAGAGCACTTTACAATTAAGTCTCACATATTAGAAAACAATTACAGTACATAGCTTACTCAAAATGATCTTGTATCAGAAGTTGAAAGATAATTTTATATGACATTTGTCAGTAGTTTCTTAAAAGACTGAAAAAAGTAAGTGGGGTGAACAGAAGCATGATAGTACTTACTAATAATACATAATAATATTCACGTAGCCTTTTAGCATTTGTTGGTGTATTTTGACATTTCATTTGGCCTCCACATTTTTTCTTTGGAAAAATGAAAGTTGCATCCAAAATTCAAGTGGCACTTGATCAAGTTAAAGGAGAAATGGAGGACAAAACTCCCTGGAAGATGCTTAGCAAAAGGTTATGAAAACAGTCCCCAGTTAAGCTAATATTTATGCAGCCAATATATTGAGCTCAATGTACCTACTCACAAGGATTACATTAGTCATGTTTTAGTTGTTTTTGATGGCCACAGCATGCAACATACACAACAGAATGTAACAGTTAATCAGTTAAGATTCCAAATGTATTTGTTTCAGAGCATGTCCCTTGGATCTGTGTGAAGAGGGAAATCTTCCTTGTCAACCTCCTTATGGCCACATAAAGTGAAGGAAGAAGGAGAAAGAGAGAGAGTCGAATGCCTCCATAGCATGGTGCCTTCCACCACCCTCTGTCTAGCACCCCATGTAGAGTCCTGATGCCCCACTCACCAACACTCTCAAACTTTTCGCCCAGTAACAGCCCCCTAAGGAATCTAGTCATAAAGCCAGCAGGCAGAGGCAGCCTCCCTTAAAGAAGAGATTCAGGGATAGCTATTGGCAGGAGAAAGGCTGCCAGCATGGCTTTACCGTATCATGCTGATTAAAAGCTGGGTAGTACAGCGGGTGGCTTGATGGTAGAGTGCCTCATACAGATGGGTTTGAATGGTCCCAGGAAAATTCAATAGTGAGACTCGTTAAGAATTTGGTTACCCAATTTCCCTTTCACAGGTTTTTCATAAGACTCTATTGCTAGTGCTTCTCTATGCCAACACATCTATTTTTCACACCGGCTACGTCTACACTGGGATGATTATCCGGAAATGCTTTTAACAGAAAAGGTTTTCTGTTAAAAGTATTTCCAGAAAAGCGCGTCTAGATTGGCAGGACGCTTTTCCGGAAAAGCGTCCAGGGCCAATCTAGACGCGCTTTTCCGCAAAAAAGCCCCGATCGTCATTTTTGCGATCGGGGCTTTTTTGCGGAAAACACTACTGTGCTGTCTACACTGGCCCTTTTCCAGAACAGTTTTCTGGAAAAAGACTTTTGCCCAAACGGGAGCAGCATAGTGCTTTTCCGGAAAAACACTGACAATCTTACATGAGATCGTCAGTGCTTTTCCGGAAATTCAAGCGGCTAGTGTAGACAGCTGGCAAGTTTTTCCGGAAAAGCGGCTAATTTTCTGGAATAACTTGCCAGTGTAGACACAGCCACCTTGTTTTGTATATTTATCCTGCATATGGTTCGTTTCCCATGCTCAAATTAAGGGCTGAGCCTGCATGGTGCAGGAAGGAGACGGGAGAGGCACTAGACTGGTGACAGGACTGCTCATCTGGAAGTGGAGTTATTCAGCATCTGGTGGGGTTGGAGGTGGCACTGTCTGAATTCTTACAGATAGCAGGGATACCTTTATTTTTTCCAAGAAAATGACTGATGCCCTCATCAGTTCCAGAGTGTGATAAAGGGTACAGCACTACTGCCCCAGCTGGATACTAAGGCCCAACACAGTATCTTTTGGGTCTTGCCCCAGACATCTGAAAAGGGTGAGAAAACACAGATACTTGCTCAATGTGCTAAGCATGGACACATTTTTTATGGCTTGCATTTGCTGCCTGTGAATCTCTTGAGCATTTGGGTGAAGATAAGCACTCATCTCCCATCCAAACTGCACATGGACTTGAAAGCTCAGTCTCTGCATAGAAAATAGTCAATGAGCAATAGATTCTGGGGAAAATATGTTTCTGACTGGTCCAATTTATAAAAGACTCACCACTAAGACAACAACTGTAAATAACAAAAATCTTACATGGATGTTGTTCACTACCACTCCTGTTGTGGAAATCAAAATGGAATACAGATATAATGTAACATTTCCATTAACATGCCATGAAGAGACTTTGGCTGCTTTGGAGACTGTTAATAGCTAAATTCTTTCTTTTATGCATAGACTTTGACAGAGACAGATAATACTGATTTCTTTTTAGGTTTTTCATCTAAGAAAAAACAAAGTCACTCTCCCAGCTTCTATTCATCTCTTCTGTTATGAGCAATGACTGCTGGGTTGTGTGTGCATGCATGTGTGTTTCAGGGAGGAGAAAGAATACATTTTACATTACTCTGCTAACAAACAGTTAAATAGAACTGGGATCACTTACTCATTTTGTCATCAAGATTCGTACCTCTGTTACAGCCATCCTGTGCAAATAATGATTTTAATATCAAACTCTGACATATTTTCTTCTAGTTTACTGACATTCCTAACCATGGACCACAAAGAGTTTTGATTTCAACTCACAATAAGTCAGCTATTAAATAGACACAAGTCAGATTTTATATAACCAAAATTATTCATCATCACTATAAAATGAAGTGCCTCAAATGGATTTGCTCACACAATGCTATAGCAGATGGTACTTGTTGTTGCTAGACTTATGCAACCAAAGATCTGGCCCTAAAGTAGGGTTACCAACTTGCTAATATCAGAAAATGGACCACTCTTGCCCTGCCCTATCCCCGAGGCCCCATTCCTACTCTAAGACCCCTCACCCTGCTCACTCCACCCCCCCTCTCTCCATCCCTTTCTCTCCCTCATCCTCGCTTACTCACTCATTTTCACTAGGCTGAGACTGGGGGATAGAAGGGGTTGAAGGCTCCAACTGTGGCTGTAGGCTCATGGTGGGGGGCTGGGATGAGGGGTTTGAGGAGCAGGAGGGGGGCTCCAGGCTGGGGCAGGGGATTGGGGCATAGGAGGGGGTGAGGCTCTAGCTGCAGGTGCAGTCTCTGGAGTGGGATTAGGAAGAAGAGATTTGGAATGTAGGAAGGGGCTCCAGGCCAGGGCAGGGGATTGGTGTCTGGGAAGTGGTGTGGGCTCTTGGAGGGAGTTTGGGTATTTGAGGGAGCTCAAGGCTGAGCAGGGGCTTGGGGCATGGGAAGGGGTTAGGGGTGCTTGGCCTATAACAAGAAATATACTTACCAAAGTGTATATTTAGGAATCTAGGGTGGGGAGTCAATTGTTGCTTGTTCTCTTTAATAGTTCCAGAGTTGCTTCAGCGAGAAGCAAGAATCTTCCACAGCATGAATGGAGACTTGGCAAAAGTAAACGAGAGCTAAATAACTAATTCACTTGTACAGCATGGTAAACTCAATACAAAATGCACCAGTGTATTACAAGAATGCTTATTACACTTGTTATAAGCTCAAGCATTGAGAAGCTAGGCCAAGATAACATAAAATATAACTAAATCATTATGCAGCCACGCCAACTTTACTCTAACTTTAGGTAGGGTTGCCGGTGGTGTCTGGTTTTTGTCTGGAACATCTGGTCAAAAATGGGACTCCAGGCAGTTCCTGTCAACACTGCTGACTGACAGGGCCAGCCCACAACATTTTAGCACCTGAGGCGGGGAGCTCAAATGATGCTCTCATACAGGGGGGTTAGGGTTAGGGCTTAGGGCTTGGGCAAAAACTTTGAAAGGTCTCAATTCTGCCTTCTTCCTGTTCTAATCTCATGGTACTGCTCTGCTACTGTGAAAGTAGAAAGAATTATACTGTAAGAGAAAGACGAATTGTGCTGTAATAATTGAATAAGTTGAAGGAATACTGTTTGTCTCTGAAGAGGAAGAAGGAAAGTATGTTAATGTTGTTTGTAGATATGCAGATCAGAGTGCTAGCCAGGTGGGCCTGAGTTAATAGGAAAAGGAACATTAGGTGTTAGGCAGAAAGCAATTGAGAAAACCAGGGAGATATGGACAGGAGATTGCTGTGTGCTTGATGTGCAAATGAAGATACTTGACTAGCCTCACACTCTAATCATGTGAAGTTTTGCCCCTCTTTTAATCCTGTTAACTTGGCTTTCTTTTGACTGTATAAATAAAGGAGTTTGATTCTTGTGGGGTACTCACATTTTTCTGGGTGAATTAGCAGAGCGGCTTTTCTAATAAACAGAGTGGTCTGACAAATCTCAGTGAGTCCTGTCTGATTTTGACACTACCTGCGCCAATAAAGGAGAACTAACAACTTAAAATGCCTTGTTCAAAAATTTTAAGTAATACTTCACTTTCGAACGAAAAGTGCTACATAGTCCTGTATTTTGTTTCAGCTACACCAGACTAACACGGCTACATTTCTATCACTGAACAGCAAATGTAACTTTTCTTGTGTGCATAGTAAACACTGGCATTGTTGTCTGTTTGAAAAATCAAAGTACCTTCTTGGTTGCAAAGATTTGAACTGCTTCCTGAAGGTCCACAGTCTGGGCCAGCTCATGCTCTATTGAGATAGTTGCAAGGCCGACCAGCCTCTCCTGTGTCATTGTGGAGCATAGATGTGTTTTTATTAACTTCAGCTTGGAGAAGCTGTGTTCTCCACTGGCAACTGTTCCAGGAAGTGTTAGAAGTATGCATAGAGGAACAAAAGCATTTGGAAAGAGGGTGGTCATCTTATTTGTGCATATATGTTCCAGAACAGCCTTTGGAGTTGATCCTGCTGAAATGTACCTTGAAAGGGCTTTCAGTTCAGCACCTAAATCACTCGCATCAATATTGCGCATGTCATCATGTGTCAACACTGTCTCTAGTGCCCTGCATTGCTGGTGTAGGTCTTCTTCAGGTATAGTGAGGAATTTTGGAATATCATACTACATCCCAAATATACTGCTGTGTTACTTGAGCTGCATGAAACCTTCAACTGACTGTATTGCACTATCTAGCACCTGGTTAAATAATTCAACTGGGGTCTCTTATGGGATTATCCCATGCCTCGTAATCAAAATGTCTTCTTCTTCGGTGACTCTTGTATTCTTGAATGGGTGGGAAAATAGTTTCAGTGTGAAGTTCCTCTGCCAACTTCTTTGCACTCTTCAGAACATTTTGAAATTTCTCATCTGACCGGTAAGACTGTAGGTATGACTTTGCTTTGTCCAGTTGTTCCATTGCTCCAGATATATCAAGGTCAACACCTTGGAGTCTCTTGCTTACAACATTTATTTCAAACAGTATGTCATGCCACAACACTAAGCCACACAGAAATTTGAAGTTATGTATGTTTCTGGTGATTCCATTTCCTTCTGCCACTGTTCTCCAACGAACAGTTCCTGTCATAGTATTTTCCTCCATAATGGCAACTATGGCATCATCTATCTTCCCAATTTGGTGTTTGATAAGCTTTATCGCCTCCACTCAACTTTCCCATCACGTGGCATTCAGTAGTTTCAGTGTCAAAGAGGATGTTCCCAGATGTTGCTTCAAAATTTGCCATCAATGAGTTGATGCAAAGAAAAATACATAGATGCTTTGAATCACATTAAAAAATTCAGCAGCCTCACTAGAAGCTGATGCTGCATCACTGACCACCAAGTTCAATGAATGAGAACTACATGGAACAAAAAAGCTTGAGGGTTTAACTCTCAGATCTGTGTCTGCACTCCTCTGTTCTTTCCTCTCATGTTGGCACCATTATCATAGCCCTGACCTCTCATGTCTGCTATCGCAATTCCTGTATCTTCCATCTTTTTTAAGAAGCACATTTGATATACCAGTTCCTGTAGTATCATCAATGTCAATACATTCTAAAAAATGCTCTCTGACAGTCATCATTGCAGAGACATTTTCACTAGGTTCTGTTGTTGTTACAAAACGCACTATTCATAGAATCATAGAATAGGACTGGAAGGGACCTCAAGAGGTCATCGAGTCCAGCCCCCCGCCCTCAAGGCAGGACCACGCTCCGTCTACACCATCCCTGACAGATGTCTATCTAACCTGTTCTTAAATATCTCCAAAGAGGGAGATTCCACCACCTCCCTTGGCAATCTATTCCAATATTTGACCACCCTGACAGTTAGGAATTTTTTCCTAATGTCCAATCTAAACCTCCCCTGCTGCACTTTAAGCCCATTACTCCTTGTCCTGTCCTCAGAAACCAAGAGGAACAAATTTTCGCCTTCCTCCTTGTGACACCCTTTTAGATATTTGAAAACCGCTATCATGTCCCCCCTTAATCTTCTTTTTTCCAAACTAAACAAGCCCAGTTCATGAAGCCTGGCTTCATAGGTCATGTTCTCTAAACCTTTAATCATTCTTGTCGCTCTTCTCTGTACCCTTTCCAATTTCTCCACATCTTTCTTGAAATGTGGCGCCCAGAACTGGACACAGTACTCCAGCTGAGGCCTAACTAGTGCAGAGTAGAGCGGCAGAATGACTTCACGAGTTTTGCTTACAACACACCTGTTGATACAACCTAAAATCATATTTGCTTTTTTTGCAACAGCATCACACTGTTGACTCATATTCAACTTGTGGTCCACTATGACCCCTAGATCCCTTTCCGCCATGCTCCTTCCTAGACAGTCGCTTCCCATCTTGTATGTATGGAACTGATTGTCCCTTCCTAAGTGGAGCACTTTGCATTTCTCTTTATTAAACCTCATCCTGTTTACCTCTGACCATTTCTCTAACTTGCTAAGGTCATTTTGAATTATGTCCCTATCCTCCAAAGAAGTTGCAACCCCACCCAGTTTGGTATCATCTGCAAACTTAATAAGCGTACTCTCTATCCCAATATCTACATCACTGATGAAGATATTGAACAGTACGGGTCCCAAAACAGACCCTTGAGGAACTCCACTTGTTATCCCTTTCCAGCAGGATTTAGAACCGTTAACAACAACTCTCTGACTACGGTTATCCAGCCAATTATGCACCCACCTTATCGTGGCCCTATCTAAGTTATATTTGCCTAGTTTATCAATAAGAATATCATGCGAGACCGTATCAAATGCCTTACTAAAGTCTAGGTATATGACATCCACCGCTTCTCCCTTATCCACAAGGCTCGTTATCTTATCAAAGAAAGCTATCAGATTAGTTTGGCATGATTTGTTCTTCATAAACCCATGCTGGCTATTCCCTATCCCTTTATTACCTTCCAAGTGTTTGCATATGATTTCCTTAATTACCTGCTCCATTATCTTCCCTGGGACAGACGTTAAACTGACCGGTCTGTAGTTTCCTGGGTTGTTCTTATTCCCCTTTTTATAGATGGGTACAATATTTGCCCTTTTCCAGTCTTCTGGAATCTCCCCTGTCTGCCATGATTTTTCAAAGATCATAGCTAAAGGCTCAGATACCTCCTCTATCAGCTCCTTGAGTATCCTGGGATGCATTTCATCAGGACCTGGTGACTTGCTGACATCTAACTTTCCTAAGTGATTTTTAACTTGTTCTTTGTGTATCCTATCTTCTAAACTTACCCTCTCTCTGCTTGTATTCACTACGTTAGGCACTCTTCCAGACTTCTCGGTGAAGACCGAAACAAAGAAGTCATTGAGCATCTCCGCCATTTCCAAGTTTCCTGTTACTGCTTCTCCCTCCTCACTAAGCAGTGGGCCTACCCTGTCCTTGGTCTTCCTCTTGCTTTTAATGTATTTATAAAAGGTCTTCTTGTTTCCCTTTATGCCTGTAGCTAGTTTGATCTCATTTTGTGCCTTTGCCTTTCTAATCTTGCCCCTGCATTCCCGTGTTGCTTGCTTATATTCATCCTTTGTTATTTGTCCTAGTTTCCATTTTTTATATGACTCCTTTTTTATTTTGAGATCATGCAAGATCTCCTTGTTAAGCCAAGCTGGTCTTTTGCCATATTTTCTATCTTTCCTACACAGCGGAATTGTTTGCTTTTGGGCCCTTAACAACGTCCCTTTGAAATACTTCCAACTCTCCTCGGTTGTTTTTCCCTTCAGTCTTGCTTCCCTATTAAAATCATTTGTTCCATATGGCTGATGTCAGGTGTGCAGCCCAGAATAACAGAGTAATATCTTGCTGACTTCAGATCTGCCACAATCTTCTGTTTGACTTTTGTTGCCAGTAACTGTATGATCTCATTTTGAATTGTTTTTCAAAGGTAGTGGTGTGTGTACATTTCTTGGGTGGTGATTCTTTTTAGATGCTCCTGGAGTAAAGCATCAAACTTAGCCATCAGCTCTGCAATTTTAAGGAAGCTTCCATTGTTTGGCACATACAGCTGATCTGAAGTGCCATACAGTGCTAGGTTTTGGGTAGCAAACATTCTCACAATGGCAATGAGCCTTTTCAGAACATTTTGCCAGTAAAGAGACTCTGATGCAATCTTCTCTTGATGCTGATCATCTATGGTGGCCTTTAACCTCAGTCTCATCTCAAGCTCTTTCCGCCTATGGAATGTTCTCTGGTGATTTGCTGCCTTCTCATGGCATGTCAGTTTTCTAGACAGATTTTTCCAGTCCTTTGTTCCTATAGAACCCAATGTGGCTGTGTGGATAAACCTCTGTAACATTTCCATATAACCATGTATCATTCTCATATAACTTTGTATTAAGAGATTATATATATACACATATCTTGTTCTTTTAGATATATCTTTATGTTAAGCTTTCTTATAGAATCCTTGTATTAAGAAAAACTTTGTATCCAGTCTTTTCCATAGTATCAGAGGGGTAGCTGTGTTAGTCTGAATCTGCAAAAGCGGCGCGGAGTCCTGGGGCACCTTAGACTAACTGAAGTGTAGGAGCATAAGCTTTCATGGGCAAAGACTCACTTCGTCACATGCATTCGTCACCTTGCCGCTTTTGCAGTCTTTTCCATAGAAACTTTGTATCAGCTCTTTATGCTATAGTTCTTACGAACAGTTAAAGTAAAGAAAATTGTCTTTTGCTAGAAGTAGAATAGATCTCTCCCCTTTCCTTGATTGCCCTGTTGAAATGAATGAGGTGTGAATGGAGAATGAAAGGTGAGCACATCCAGCAGCAGTTGCAAGGCTGGAGAGAGTCTGGGAGCCAGATCCAAGACAATACCTGTGAAGTGAGCTCATTAAGAAGACTGGACATACTGAGGGCCTTGGGAGTTCAGCAGCAAACACCTGCCCTTGGAAGAACTATGGCAGGTGGAAGAGCCGGAGAGGGCAGTATGGGACCAGGAAAAGAGCTGGCAGTATATAACTTCTAGGAGGGGAAAAAGGCCAGCACAGGATTCCACCAATGCTATAGAGGTAAGTAATCGCTTTCAAGCTTTCTCCACAGGCTCTGCAGTGGTGAATGCTTTGGAAGGGACCTCACAAGGAAGAAACGCAAGGGAACACCATCTACTGGAAGGCATAGGATGCGTAGTCTTAGGGATGGGTGTTCCACGACCACAACCCCCAAAAGAAGACGACAGGTGGTGGTGGTCGGGGACTCCGTCCTAAGAGGGACTGAGCCATCCATCTGCCGTCTGGACCTGGAATCTCGAGAGGTGTGCTGCTTACTGGGAGCTCGAATTCAGGATGTGACTGAGAGGCTTACCAAATTGATCAAACCTTCAGATCGCTACCCCTTCCTGCTTCTCCACGTGGGAACTAACGATACGGCCAAGAATGAATTTGAGAGGGTTACTGCGGATTATGTAGCACTGGGAAGAAGGATCCAAGAATCCGGAGCGCAAGTGGTGTTCTCGTCCATCCTCCCGGTTGAAAGGAAAAGACTGGGCAGGGATCGTCGAATTGAGGAAGTAAATGCGTGGTTATTTAGATCATGTCGCAGTGAGGGCTTTGGTTTCTTTAACCATGGGACTCTGTTCCGGGCACAAGGATTGTTAGGAAAAGATGGGATCCACCTAACCAAGAGAGGAAGGAGCATCTTCATGGGCAGGCTTGCAAACCTAGTGAGGAGGGCTTTAAACTAGGTTCATTGGGGGACGGTGACCAAAACCCCGAGGGGAGTGGGAAAGTAGGATATCGGGAAGAAACGCAAAGAGGAACGAGCAAGAAAGGAGGACCCCTGATTCGAATGGAGAAGATAGGGCAATAAACTGGTTATCTGAGGTGTTTATACACTAATGCGAGAAGCCTGGGCAACAAACAGGAAGAACTGGAGGTCCTGGCCCAGTCCAAAAAATATGATTTAATTGGGATAACAAAGACTTGGTGGGATGACTCGCTTGACTGGAGCGCTGTCATGGAAGGGTATAGACTGTTCAGGAAGAATAGGCAGGGGAGAAAAGGAGGAGGAGTTGCACTATACGTAAGAGAGCACTATGATTGCTCTGAACTCCAGTATATAGAGGGAGAAAAACCTGTTGAGAGTCTATGGGTTAAGTTTAGAGGTGCAAACAACAGCAGTGATGTTGTTGTTGGTGTCTATTACAGGCCACCGAATCAGGTGGATGAGGTAGATGACGCTTTCTTTGGACAACTGAGAGAAGTTTCCAGATTGCAGGCCCTGGTTCTCGTGGGGGACTTTAATCACCCTGACATCTGTTGGGAAACCAATACGGCAGTACACAGGCAATCCAGGAAGTTTTTGGAGAATGTTGGGGATAACTTCTTGGTACAAGTGCTGAAGGATCCGACCAGGGGCCGTGCGCAGCTTGACCTTCTGCTCACAAACAGGGAGGAACTAATAGGGGAAGTAGAGGTGGGTGACAACCTGGGAAGCAATGATCATGAGATGGTAGATTTCAGGATCCTGACCAAAGGAAGAAAAGAGAATAGTAAAATACATACCTTGGACATCAGAAAAGCAGATTTTGACTCCTTCAGAGACCTGATGGGTAGAATCCCCTGGAATGCTAACATGAAGGGGAAAGGAGTCCAGGACAGCTGGCAGTATTTTAAAGAAGCCTTACTGAAGGCACAGAAAGATACCATCCCAATGCATAGCAAGAGAGGCAAACATTGTAGGTGACCAGATTGGCTTATGTGGGAAATCCTTGGTGAACTTAAGCAAAAAAAGGAAGCTTACAAAAAGTGGAACCTTGGACAAATGACCAGGGAGGGGTTTAAATGTATAGCTCGAGAATGCCAGGGGGTTATCAGTAAGGCGAAAGCACAAGTGGAACTGCGACTGGCAAAGGATATGAAGGATAACAAGAAAGGTTTCTACAGGCATGTTAATAAGAAGAAGGTGATCAGAGAGGGTGTGGGGCCCCTACTGGATGAAGTAGGTAACCTAGTGACAGATGATGTGGAGAAAGATGAAGTACTCAATGCTTTCTTTGCCTCTGTATTCATGGACAAGGTCGGCTCCCGGACTAGTGTGCTAAGTGACGCAATATGGGACGAAGGTGGGACAGCCCTTGGTGGATAAAGAACAGGTTAGGAACTATTTAGAAAAGCTAAACGTACACAAATCCATGGGTCTAGACTTAATGCAACCGACGGTACTGAGGGAGTTGGCAAATGTCATTGAGAAGCCTTTGGCCATTATCTTTGAAAAGTTGTGGAGATCGGGAGAGATCCCGGATGATTGGAAAAAGGCAAATGTAGTGCCCATCTTCAAAAAAGGGAAGAAGGCCAATCCAGGGAACTATAGGCTGGTCAGTCTTACCTTGGTTCCTGGAAAAATTGTGAAAGGGATCCTTAAGGAATCCATTTTGAGGCACTTGGAAGAGAGGAAAGTGATTAGGAATAGTCAGCATGGATTCACAAAGGGCAAGTCGTGCCTGACCAATCTGATTAGCTTCTATGATGAGGAACTGACTCTGTGGACATAGGAAAGTCAGTGGATGTGATATACCTTGACTTTAGCAAGGCTTTTGATACGGTCTCCCACAATATTCTTGCCAGCAAGTTAACGGAATATGGATTGGATAAATGGACTGCAAGATGGATAGAAAGGGGGCTAGAAGGCCGGGCCCGGCGGGTAGTGATCAACGGCTTGATGTCAAGATGGCGGTCGGTTTCTAGCAGAGTGCCCCAAGGTTTGGTTATAGGACTGGTTTTGTTCAATATCTTTATTAATGACCTGGATGAGGGGATGAATTGCACCCTCAGCAAGTTTGCAGATGACACTAAGCTAGGGGGAGAGGTAGATACGCTTGAGGGCAGAGATAGGGTCCAGAGTGACTTAGACAAATTGGAGGATTGGGCCACAAGAAATCTGATGAAGTTCAACAAGGACAAGTGCAGAGTCCTGCCCTTGGGATGGAAGAATCCCAAGCATTGTTACAGGTTGGGGACCAACCAGCTAAGTAGTAGTTCTGCAGAAAAGGACCTGGGGGTTACAGTGGATGAGAAGCTGGATATGAGTCAACAGTGTGCCCTTGTAGCCAAGAAGGCTAATGGCATATTACGTTGTATTAAGAGGAGCACTGCCAGCAGATCCAGAGATGTCATTATTCCCTTTTATTTGGCTCTGGTGAGGCCACATCTGGAGTACTGTGTCCAGTTCTGAGCCCCCCACTACAAAAAGGATGTGGATGCATTGGAGAGGGTCCAGCGGAGGGCAACCAAAATGATTAGGGGGCTGGAGCATATGACCTATGAGGAACGGCTGAAGGAGTTGGGTCTGTTTAGTCTGCAGAAGTGAAGAGTGAGGGGGGATTTGATAGCAGCCTTCAACTTCCTAAAGGGAGCTTCTAAAGAGGATGGAGAAAGGCTGTTCTCAGTGGTGACAGATGGCAGAACAAGGAGCAATGGTCTCAAGTTGCGGTGGGAGAGGTCCAGGTTGGATATTAGGAAAAACTATTTCACTAGGAGAGTGGTGAAGCATTGGAATGGGTTACCTAGAGAAGTAGTGGAGTCTCCTAAAGGTGTTTAAGTCTCGGCTTCACAAAGCCCTGGCTGGGTTGATTTAGTTGGGATTGGTCCTGCCTAGAGCAGGGGGCTGGACTTGATGACCTTCTGAAGTCTTTTCCAGCTCTATGAGTCTATGAAATTTGGTGGCCCTTAGGGTTGTTTCTGAAGAGTCTGCCATACCTCAACATAATGGTCCAGACTAAATGTGTTGGATGGTTTATAGAACATCACATTATTATTTCTTTTCATTAAGTTCTAGCTCTCGCCCAACTTTATTCAGTACTGCTGTGCTAAACACGTCTTGCTGTGACATAACCTAAATAAGAAAAACTAGTTGTTATTTAGAATCCCCATAGGTTCTTAGAACACAATGAATTTCTTCAAGGCAGTCAATGTTAAGCACTTCGACAGTGGATATGAAGGAAAATCTCCTCTAAGTACATGTAAAAATAATTAAGACATACCTTCATAATTTATGTTCACAGCACTTACCAGATTTATAACTGGGAGAAGCAGTTCAAGTGAATGTCTCAAAAATTAAAAGTTAATATCTGAAGCACATTATTAAAGAAATAGATTGTAAACCCACTGAAGAGATAAATTCATGCTTCCATCACTATGGTAAGACTACAACAATCTCATATGAAGATTTATGACCCTCCTATCTGCTTTAACAAATTGCTATAGTGTAAACGCTTTCTGTGGCAGGAATACAGGCTAATAAAAGCATGTGCTTTTTATGGATCAAAGCAGTTGCCTTAAAAAGTTATCTATGTATCACACAGATTTTTAATTTTTTTTTCAATTATTTACTTTTATTATATCTTATAGTTGACTGAAATGCAAGATCCTCTTATCCCAGGGTAAGTGCATTTAGGAAATATTTTCCAAAATACTGTACTGCTGTTCAGAGATGGGTGTGTCACAGTCACACTATCTAAGGTTCTTCTCAAGCTACAGATGTTTGAGGAGCTCAGAAATTTTCCAGTACTGTTCAATCCACTGTCTATCTTGTAGTTTCCTTTTTTGATCAATATGGTCAAAAGTGGGATAGGAGAAGAATGGAGAGAGGAAATAATTCATTTTGTTATTCCAAAAAGCATGGTTGATTCCATTAGCAATTCCATTATACTCATTTCAGGATCTGGGTCAGAGCTTGGTTTAGAAGGTGAGAAAGACAAGTTTGGTAGAGGCACCCAATTTTTTTGTTTTTTTAATGATATTGTATTTTGCAGCTATGTCTTTCAGCAAATTTGGGACACACCTCATATCCTAAGCTGCAAGATATTCTCAGGTTTCAACACTCAATATGCATGAACTTACAAGAGTGACTTCAGGATGAATTAAAGGACCAGTGTACTAGATATATTAATTCCCAACACTAACTTCCATTTAAGGCTATATGAATCTAGAGCAAATAACTCCAAGAAGGTTTTATAGCATAAATATTTTCTTTTTCATAAAGGACAAATGGATTCCACAGGGTAAATAAAATAGTTTCTCCCCCACCATATTTTTCATTGCCAAATGAATGTCTCAGAACTTTGAACGGCATCTGCATTATCTGTCTAATGTGGAAATAAATGGGCCCCTCCCAGGAGCTGCAAGAGAGTGAGAAGTAATCCCTTTTAAAATGTGTCTGTATTTGATTTTAAATGATAATTTTATATCCTCAAGTTGGTTTGTAATAGAACAGAAGATTGGGAGAACAGAGCTGTACTGCAGGGAGCCCATACAGACTGGAGTCTATCCTGAGAGGAATCTAATGGCAAAGAGTCAAGAATGGAAGCTCCATGCAACCTCCATCTAGATTATGGATAATGATACAGATAATGGTACAGAAAGGCTGCAGGCTTATGGCCCTTTGAGGGGAATGGTACTGAAAGGGCATCAGTCACAAAGGGTGACTCCTTCATAGCAACTCTCAGAACTCTAAAGAGGGCAGGCAGGAGCGACTGGTGTGTGCAGGGAGAGGGAGTCCAGCCAGAGAGGCAGGTAGGGGATATTTGGCGGGTGTAGTGGAGCGTGTAGGGATGTAAAATCCCCTTTAATCAGTTAACTGGTTAAACGTTAAGTTTAACCAATGAACTGATTAAACAGGAGTGGGGAGAGCTTTCTATCCCACTGGGCTGAAGTGGCTCCCCCACCTGTCACAGCTGGGCTAGATCAGTCCCCATACTGCAGGCAGGGGCTATTCCAGCGTTGCTGCTCCAGCTCGGAGGGGCTGCTGGCTTCCATCCCACACAGGCTGTGGGGCTCTAGCAGCCCTCTCCCTGCAGCAGGCGGCGGTGGGGTTGCTGTTCCCAAGTTACAGTTAACCATTATTCAATAAGAGCCACCTATTAAGGATGATGCTTATCGGGTAGCCGGTTAATTGGTTACTCGTTCACATTCCTAACCCCATGTGACAATTAAAATTTTGGTGGGAGTGTACTGGGGGGCGATGCACATCCTGGGTGCTACTATGAGTCACCTATGAGTGTAGGGTGAGTATAGCCACTGTTCTATATAATGTCTACTCCCCTCTGTGTATAGCACTGAGCACCAGTGGGAATGCCCCATTCTCCGCTCTCTCCCTCCATATTTTAGACACTAGTGCCAATGATGTTGCTAGCCTCGAATAAACTTTAAACTCAGGAGAGCACAAGAACTGCAGGTGTGCCCTTCACCTGTGTTAGCGATACACAAACCCCTAAAGCACTCTGTGATGGGTTGGATCACAGGGGTCCTCTTGGAATTGTCATATGCCTACACTACAGAGCTTTTTCGGAAAAACCGCCATTTTTTTAAAAAAAAACCTTATTACGCCCACATTGCAATCGTGTTCTTTCGAAAGAAAATTGAAAGAACAGAGGGGTTTTTCCAGCATCGGTAATCCTCTTTCCACAAGGAAGAAGCCTTTTTCCGAAAGATCTCTTTCGGAAAAAGGTGTGTGTGGACGGGGAAGAGGGAGTTCTTTCAGAAGAAGAGGAAAGAGGAAAAAGCACAGGTGCCCTAGTGGCCACTCCGTCCATAGTAATCACAGTTTAAATACAAGATAGTGTCCATTCAGTGTGGACACTGTCTTTCAAAAAAGCAGATCTCTTTTTCAATGTGGTTTAAACAAAATACAGGACTATGTAGCATTTTAAAGACTAACAAGATGGTAGTCTTTAAAGTGCTACATAGTCCTGTATTTTGTTTCAGCTACACCAGACTAACACGGCTACATTTCTATCACTATTCAATGTGGTTTGGCAGTGTGAATGTGTTCTTTCGGAAGAAGTTTTCTTGGAAGATCTCTTCGGAAAAGCTTCTTCTGAAAGAAGCCTGCAGTCTAGACGTAGCCCCATTGTACTGGTCATGCAACTGAGCACATCTACCTGCCCTCTGGAGCACCCCACCACTCTGTCTTGCTGGGCCAGAAACTCTGGTCTACTTGAGCCAAGGCACAGAGTTAGAGTAACAGCTCCTGAGCAGAGCAACAGCTCCTGAGCAGAGCAACACATTGAAACATAGCTCTGGATGGGCTCAGGTGTACACACTGGCAGCCCCCAAGGAGGATCAAATAAACTTATTTTACTCAGTATAAATGTTTTACACAGAGAAAGCTTGTAAGTTCATCCTCTTTATAATGAAAGAGAGATATACACAGTGGTAACCCCTAGGTAACTATTATTTACACTGAGCTTGATAATAACCAAAAGTGTTTTATTAAGTATAAAAAATAAGATTTACTCATAGACTCATACACTTTAAGGTCAGAAGGGACCATTATGATCATCTAATCTGACCCCCTGCACAGTGCAGACCACAGAATCTCACCCACCCCTCCTAGAATAATCCTCTCACCTATATCTCAGATATTGAAGCCTTCAAATACTTTGAAGACCCCAAGATGCAGAGAATCCTCCAGCTGTGATCTGTACCCCATGCTACAGAGGAAGGCGAAAAACCTCCAGGGCCTCTGCCAATCTACCCTGGAGGAAAATTCCTTCCCGACCCCAAATATGGCGATCAGCTAAACCCTGAGCATGTGGGCAAGACTCACCAGCCAGACACCCAGAAAGTACTCTATAGTAACTCCTATCATCCCTCCATTGACCGATTTAAGTGATTGCAAGTAAAAACAGACAGCTCAAAGTAAGTTATTAAGCCAGAATAAACAAAAACAAACCCTTTAATCCTAATACACTAAGAAACTAGTTACATGCAAATTCCTACCTTAACAGTTGTCCTACTCATCCCTCCTTGCTTAGGCCCAATCCTTCCCCATGTTCAGTCTTAGATTTTCGAGCAGGCATTGTAGGTGCTAAGTGGGGGGAGGGGAGTGTCTTCTGGCATCTGGCCACTCCTTCTATTATTTGGTTCCCTCCTTTATATCCCTTTTGCCCAAGATGGGAATTCTTTGTGTTCAGTTCAAATTTTCCTCACCTTGAGTGGAAAAGTACCAGTGGAAAAGTACCAGATCCAAAAATGGGTTCCATCATCAGGAGGCATGGTCACATGTCTTTGTAGGACCAATCACAGTTTGGGCTTGCAGGAAAAACAAAACCCTTCAAAGATTTTTTACTTTGCCACCCAGCCAGTAAGTTCCTAAAATATCACTAGTGGCTTTTACTAGAATATCTGCACTAATAAAACAAATTCCCACTTAATGTTTATATATTCACATACAAGAAAGATACATGCATACAAATAGACTATACAGGTTCAGTGGATTACAACTTTTAGAGTGACATGTCACATGCTGTACTTCACATAAAGCATCTTTGAGTTATGAATATTCATATTCAGAAGCCAATTTTCATAAAGCACAGAGGGCTGTGTTACACCCCACATAATGGCCCATGTGAAAGCTCAGCATCATCTGGCCCTACAGAATTATCATAGTGCTCTTTTACCCATGTCAGGCTCTCTCATCCAATCCCTTTTTCCCTACAAAAGCAAAATAAAAAGTGTGTATTTAACATTGCAAGCTGGCATGGTCTCTATATTGGGGAAATGATGCAACATGTGTATGACTTGCAATATGTACCAGTTTTTCTGAAAACTGTACTCCTGTAATTATTCTGATGCTTCTATTTTGTATAGAATTTCAATCTAAAATAACAAATTAACTAAAATAAATTTTAGAATAGCATTTGAGAGAATTGATATGACTATCAGTTATTTTTCTTTGATAAATAATCAGTTCTTACCTGTGCAGGAATAATCATCAATTCGTATATATCCTGTTCTGCAGATGCACATGAAAGATCCCGGTGTATTTACACACATGGTATTCTCACGACAATAATGCCGTCCTTCAGCACACTCATCAATATCTGTGAACAAAACGGGGGAGGAGGGGCAATTTATCAAATGATACTGAGTTCTTCAGACCCACTCAATCTATCACTCTATTCACTTCCACCAGTATTTAACTGGACTAAAAAGTTGCTTGAATAGCAAAGCATTTTGGAAAGTTGTTAAGTTTTCTCTTTTAAAATAACTGTTTGAAGTGTTCAAATAACAGGAGCAGCATGAGCTTTGTGGGTACAGCTGTTAGTGGAGGTACAAATAAGATTACATCAGCTTAGATGTTTTCTAACTCCTTTTGAAATGTCTGTGTTGTTCTGTCTATGATTTAAGTAAGACCAGCATATATCTAAAGGCCTGAAGACCAGCCTGGCTGCACCAGCACTGCAGTGCCATTTGTCATTATATATACTACCTTTGATCCAATGGGTAGCCTTTTTTTATCATAGGGAGGCCATGGGCAAGTTCTTAACAGATATTAAAACTTATTAAAAGTTTTTCTTAGAAACATGAAGTCACCAATTGGTAGTTCACTAGATATGTAGGTAGATATTTAGTCAAATCTGTGAACGTTACATAGGAGCCTAAAAGGAACCTATTTATGTAGAGATTTCATACGATGGAGAAATTTGTATCCTGATAAAGTCTCACATCATATCAAACACCTGTTGCAATGTTAATTCATAGAGCAAGTTCCCCATGAAAACTATTGTAGACATAGAGCTTGACTAATCTGGAGCTCACTAGGTACATAGTATTAGTTAATTTCAGGTGGTGTGCTATAATGGATAAAAGAATATGAAGTATGTGCATATGTACGCCACAACTTCTGCACAATATATTACTGTATTTGCTGCTGCTAAAAAAAGAGGGGGGTTATACTGATTTGGGAGTGGTTAGTAACAGACTGACTCATGATACCATTGCATAGACAAGTACCACACAAATATCAATGAGCTGTTCAGTGCATGCACGGATCCCTAATTTTATTAGCAAGCAAAGCCTCAGACATTTTTCACAATTCCATGGCCATGGAATTTGCCATGGAACCTAACATTGTTACAAAATTCCAGCCTAGATATTAAGAGTTGGGAGTCTGTTTGTTTTCTTTTTAAATTATGCTCATGATGGGAAAAAAAGCCAACCTCCCTAACCCTCCTACCCCCAAAACCAAAACCCAACACTAGACAGAAAGCAAAGTGTAAACTTGTATTCCTGAGTCTGCTGAGAGGTCAAAATAGAGACCGGAATTAAAAACTCAACTGCATGTTGATTTGCAGTGATGAAAAATTAAATATCAGCAATGATAGCTACTGTACCTTACTGCTGATCCTTTTAGCACTAGTATCCAGATAATATTCTAATCCTTCAACACCTTCCCTTCCGCACTGGCAAAAGCATCAACTTTCTGCTACCCAGCTGCCACCATCTCTTGCCTTCCACCCTACAACTCCAAAATACAATTTTGCATTATTTGTATAAAGGTTTGTGTCACATTGGGCATTTAGAAGCAGAGTAAATCAAATAAACGCTGCATGTATACTGCACTGATTCTGTCTTTATTTTCATACTTCAAAAAAATCCTCTGTTCTTTCTTTATCTGAAGCTGCTGTAAATATTTTCAGTTCTGAGCATCACAGAAAACAATTAGCATAGCTGAAGTCAATGCACTTACTGCAGTGCTTTCTGTGTGGTAAGGTTGGTAGGGGCTGCTTTCCCATTGACTTTAACCACTCTTCTCATCCTGGTGGAGTCCCAGAGTCAATGGGAGAGCACTTGGAGATCGATTTATCACGTCCAAGCAGACACAAAAAATCGACTGCTGGTGGATCAACCGTTGAATTTCTGGTAAGTGCAGACCTGCTACTATTTTCATGGCTCTTCTCTGTACTCTTCTCAGTTTACCAACATCCTTCTTGAACTGTGGGCACCAGAACTAGACACGGTATTCCAATAGCTCTCACAGCAGAGCCAAATATAGAAGTAGAATAACCTCTGCTTCTAATCAAAACTCTTCTCTTTATGCATCCAAGGATTGCATTTTTCTCATTTGGCCATAGAATCACACTCTGAGGCTAGGTCTACACTATTGGGTTTTATCGGAAAAAGCTCCGCAAATTGCACTCAGCAATTTGTGTAGCTTTTTCGATCGCTTTTCCGGAAAAGGCATTTCCGTCATTTGGCCCTGTCTAGGCGGGGCCAAATGGCAGAAAAGCCTCCTTTTTCGGAGGAATCCTTATTCTTTGTGAAATGAGGAATACAGGGCTTCCCGAAAGAATGCGTTTGCTCTTCTGCAAAGAAAAGTGGAAGAGCAAATGCGTTCCCTGGACACGGCAGGGTGTTTTTGGGATACCTAAACCCCCACAGTGTAGACATAGCCTGAGAGCATGTTCAGTTGATTTATTCATTACAACCCCCATATCTTTTTCAAAGTCACTGCTTCCCAGGAGCAAGATCACCATTCTGTAAGTATGGCCTACATTCTTTGCTCTTAAATGTATATATTTAGCCATATTAAAATGCATATTGTTTGTTTGTGCCTAATTTATTATATGATCAATAATGCTCTGCGTGACCTGTGTTCTCCATTCTTTACCACTTCCTGATTTTTGTGATATATGAACACCTTCTCTGTGATGGTTTTATCTTTTCTTCCAATCACTGATAAAAATGTTAAATAGCATATGGTCAAGAACTGACCCCTGAAAGGACATCCATATATCAGTTGCTCTATTATCCTGCCTGCAATTGATGTTAGGCTGACAGACCTATAATTACCTACGTCATCTCATTCACTCTTTTTCAATATTGGCACAACAACACAGGGATGTAAAATCCCATTTAATCAGTTGGACTGGACTGGAATGCTCCCAGCCCATGACGTGGTGGTACCAGTTGAGCTCTCGGTTAGCCCATTACTGGTAAGCATCACCCTTAAATGCATCACCCAGTTAAACATACAACATTAGCTTTCATCTAGACTTTTGGGAGAAGCCCTGTGTCCAATACTTATTGAAAATCAACAGTCATGACCAGTGAGATTTTCTGCTAGCTCTTTCAAAATTCTTGGATGCAAGTTATCTGAATCTGATGATTTTAAAATGTCTGACGTTAGTACCTTCTGTTTCGCATCATCCAGTTGTACTATTGGAATGGAAATATCGTTATCATCTGATGAGGCTAAATCATCTGTTTTTCCCACAAATACAGAACAGAATATATATATTGAATATTTCTCTCTTTTTTGCATTATTATTGATAATTCTATCACTTCCATCTAGTAATGGAACAATAGCATTATCAGGATTATTTTTGGTCCCTTTACATTTTAAAAACTTTTGTTTATACTGCTGGCCATAGATTTCTCCTTGCATCCTTTGCTTCCCTTATCAATTTTCTGCAATTCCTAATTTCTGATTTACCTTCATTACAATGAACTTCACCTTTCTTCCATTTGTTAAATATATTATTGTTTTATATAAGGTACCTTCACTTGTCCTCTAAACTAGGTCATTTTTTAAAACAGCACGACCTTCTTCCTCAATTGTGGAATTGTGGCTTTGGGACATCTAATAAATTGTTCTCCGATTATTCCCAATTATTATTCTTCACATGTTTCTGATTAAATTCTTCACCTCAGATGTGTTGGCTCATAATTACTTTCAGCTTTGTAAGACTGGCTCTATTAAAGCATCAAATATATATTAGTACGGAGTTCATTCTACTTGCACATATTAAATGTGATCAAGTCATGATTACCTGTACCTAAGTTATTATTCTTTTTTGTCCTCTGATCAGTTTCTTTTCATCTGTTAAAACAAGGTCTAAAACACAATTCCCCAATGTTGGCTGCAACACTTTATGTTAAAAAATACTAATCTATAATACTCAGAAATTCCAAGCATGTTTTAGTACTGGCAATATGAAACCTCTAGCATATGTTACTCAAACTGAAGTCCCTCATGATCATACAGCTTTTATCCTAATATTATAGATACATGTATACAGAGCTGGGTATCCTGTTCCCCTAATGTGATTCAGTGGTCTGTAGCAGACCCACACTATTGACCCTCTTTTTACTTTATCTGTTAGGACATGGATCCATAAGCATTCAAGATACTTTTCTACTGAGTTATCAGGGACTTAGAAGCAGGTAATGCCGTTTTTGATATCCAGTACCATTTCCCCTCCATTTTTGCTCACTCAGTCCTTCCTAAATAGGTTATTGTAGCCAGACACAAAAACCCCATCTTGTTTTTCCACGAGCCCCATCTTGTTCCCCCCCCCCCCAGAGAGCAAGAGAAAGGCAGTCAGCCTTTGATGCCCTGGGAACGCAGGTGTGCTGCCTGTCATAAACAGAAACCAGACAGTAAATGGGCTAGCTGATGACCCGGGGCCTCCCGTTGCCCTGATGGCTAGTACCAGTAATTGACACGCCTGCACTGTCCCAGAGAGGAATCTTCGCCCATCACATACCAGAGGTGCCCATTGTCTGCATTTTCCCAGGTGTAAATTATGCTTTGCACCCTTCGTGGGAAACTTGGCATTCAAAGCCATTTTTCCTAATTGGCCACTTGAAACCAGGAAGAAGCCTACATGACCCAAGGGGTATAAAAAGAGGTTCAGCAGCCCGCCCCATTTGAGCTCCAATCATCTATACCTGCTGGCAGGTATTGATTGTCTCCCGAGGTCTGTGGGACGCCCAACCTCGCCCTACTTCTTCCCGAGGGATTGAGAGAAAGACGCTGGCCACGCCAAGTCTGGAACGCAGGGGTGAGAATATATACCTGCTATGTGTCTATTTTGCATGCATTTAATAAGAGCTCAGAGAACCAAAGGGTTTCATGGTACCTGTAAGTGACTTATTAGTGTAATTTCTGTCCTGTCCTTTGTAGTGTCTGTGTTATCTGTAACACAGTAGTAGCATTTAACAACTAAGTTTACCCTGTAACAATAAATAGTAACTGTTTAAGCTTTAACCTGACTCCTTCAGTTGCTGTAACAGAACCAAGCACAATTTAAAAGAACTTCAGCCGGTCATAAGGGACTCACTGCCCTGACCGTCGGCTGACAGTTATAACCATTTATTTTAACATTCAAATAATGCAAATCATCCCACCAGGTTTCAGCAATACTAAGTAGATAGAATTTATTAACATAATGAGCAATTCTAATTCCTCCTCTTTGCTACCCAGGCTCCTAGAAGTGGAGTATAGGCAATTCAATAATACGTTTTCTTTCTGCCCTTTGATTAATTTTGTTTTCAATATCTAAGGCTTTTTTAGTCCCGATTTTTATCCTCCCATTTATTATTAGTCTCTCACCCTCCTGACTACTCTAGCCAGCCTTGATCAAGACAGTAAAAAAAATCCACAACCAGGAAGCAAGAGGTCAGAGTAGCATTCCACATGACTTGAGACAGATGGGGATGGGTACAGATGGGGATGGGTATTCTGTGGCTACCAGAAATAAGAGAAGCAAGAGGAATTCCACATAAGTAGAAATTTCAGATTAATACCAAGTCCTAAATATGGAAAATACCTGTCAGGATCCACTAGATCCAAAGGAAGAAAGAAATACATGGGACATATGTGTGGATGGCAACTCAGCCAAACCTATAAGAAAAATCAAGCTTTCCCACAAACAACTCTCCAATTGCCAGTCTAGACGCAGCCTGTATGTGTTAGTTCACACCAAATGGAGGACTCCATTTTGTAGAGCAAAATAGCATTCTCTATAGATCATGTTCTTACGTGTGTGTGGGAGGTCACACTAGTGGGGACAGTCCAGTAGCAAATAGAACTACACCACTGGGTTTTGTTGTTTTTTTCTTGGATTATCAATTCTTGGATTATCATTTTTCTTGGATTATCAATTTCAAGATTTTTGTGTGTCTTGGTTCAAATTGGGGGATCAAATTGAAATCTCAAAAACTCCTTTGGAATAAGAGAGCTGTTTCTCACTTTACCCATTTAAGAACAAATGGAAATATTATTTTTTAATTGCAGTAGCACCTAGACATCCCAATTAGAGATCAAGACCCTAATGTAGGTTGGCATTATATTCATAGCAAATTAAAAAGTCCCTTCCACCAAGAATTTATAATCTTAGCATTTGATAAGACACAGTGGAGGAAAAAGCAAAGAAGCAGGATGAAGAGAGATTAAGGGAAAGGACAAGATAACAGTCAAATGACAACCCACAGTTTCACAATACCAAGAGCTGACGTATTGTGACAAAAAATTCCAAATCAAATAAAGCAGCATATTCTTCAGGGCATTAATTGATACCAATTTTGAAGGCTACAAATGAAGTCAGACTATTTTGCCAGAGAAGAAGAAAGTTCACTATAGAAATCACCAAAATAGACATAATTTTATCTCAGCTACTAACTGAAACAATTGTTTAGCCTTTAAGTCACCTTTAGCTCCAGACTCACTCAACACAATGGAAAGCTCAATGCATTTTGAAACCTAAGAAAGACTATAGTACTTATCAGAATTGTATCCTATCAAAAAGCCTGTTAGCACATTAATGGCCATTAATCATAGAATAATAGAATAATAATAGAACTGGAAAGGCCTTGAGAGATCATCACGTCCAGTTCTCTGCCCTCACAGCAGGACCAGCCACCATCTAGATCATCCCTGATAGATGTCTATCTAACCTGCTTTTAATATCTCCAGTGATGGAGATTCCACAACCTCCCTAGGCAATTTATTCCAGTGTTTTACTACCCTGACAGTTAGGAAGTTTTTCCTAATGTCCAACCTAAACCTCCCTTGCTGCAGTTTAAGCCCATTGCTTCTTGGGGTACATCTACACTGTGAGGTTTCTCTGGGATACTGGAGGTATCTTGGAAAAACTCTGCCACATCCAAGGAATGCATTTGCTCTTCCACTTTTTTTTGCGGAAGAGCAAACGTGCTCTTTCGGGGAGCCCTGTATATCTTGTTCTATGATGGCTAAGGGCTTCACCAAAAGAGGAGGCTTTTCCACCATTTGGTCCCATCTCTACTGGGCCAAATGGAAGAAAAGCCTCTTCTGGAAAAGCAATCGAAAAAGCTATGCAAACTCAGGATCACAATTTGCATAGCTTTTTCCAAAAAAACAAAACAAAACTATAGTGTAACTTTGTCCTATCATCAGAGGTCAAGGAAAACAATTGTTCTCCTTCCTCCATGTAACACCCTTCTACATACTTGAAAACCACTATCATGTCCCCCCTCAGTCTTCTCTTTTCCCCATTCTTTCAGTCTTCCCTGATAGGTCATGTTTTCTAGACCTTTAATCATTTTTGTTGCTATTCCCTGGACCTTTTCCAATTTCTCTACATCCTTCTTGAAATGTGCTGCCCAGGAATGGATACAATACTCTGAGGTTTAATCAGTGCAGAATACAGCAGAAGAATCACTTTTCATGTCTTGCTCACAATACTCCTGTTAATGCATCACGGAATCATATTTGCCTTTTTTGCAACAGTGTCACACTGTTGACTCATATTTAACTTGTGATCCACTATGATCCCTAGATCTCTTTCTGCAGTACTCCTTCCTAGATAGTTTCTTCCCATTCTGTATATGTGAAACCGATTGTTTCTTCCTAAGCGTATTACTTTGCATTTGTCTTTATTAAACTTCATCCTATTTATCTCAGACCATTTCTCCAGTTTGTCCAGATCATTTTGAATTATGACTCTATCATTCAAAGCACTTGCAATCCGTCCCAGCTTGGTATCAGCTGCAAACTTAATAAGCATACTCTCTATGCCAATATCTAAATAATTGATGAAGATATTGAACAGAACTGGTCCCAAAACTGACCCCTGCAGAATTCCACTTGTTACGCCCCTCCAGCATGACTGTGAACCATTAATAACTATTCTCTGAGCATGGTTATCCAGCCAGTTATGCACCCACCTTATAGTAGCCCCATCTAGGTTGTATTTCCCTAGTTTATTGATAAGAAGGTCATGTGAGACCATATCAAATGCTTTACAATATAGGTATACCATGTCCACTGCTTCCCCCTTATCTACAAGACTTGTTATCCTATCAAAGAAAGCTGTCAGATTGGTTTGACATGCTTTGTTCTTTACAAATCCATGCTGGCTGTTATCCATGCTATCACCTTATTATCTTCCAGATGTTTGCAGATGAATTCCTTAATTATTTGAACCATTATCTTTCCTGGCACAGAAACTAAGCTGACTGGTCTGTAGTTTCCTGGGCTGTTCTTATTTCCCTTCTTATAGATGGGCACCATATTTGCCCTTTTCCAGGCTTCTGGAATCCCTCCTGACTTCCATGACTTTTTGAAGATGATAGCTACAGGTTCAGATACATCCTCTATCAGCTCCTTGAGTATTCTAGGATGCATTTCATCAAGCCCTGGTGACTTAAAGATATCTAATTTTTCTAAGTAATATTTAACTTGTTCTTTTTCTATTTTAACTTCTAAACCTATCCCAATTCCAATAGCTTTCAGTACACTAGCCAACCATCAATCAATCTTCTCGGTGAAAACCGAAACAAAGAAGTCATTAAGCACTTCTGCCATTTCCAAGTTTTTCCCACTTCACTGAGCAATGGGACTACCCTGTTGTTGGTGTTCCTCTTTTTCTAATATATTTGTAGAATGATTAGATATTTGTAGATATTAATTTCTCACTGCTTAGCAGGTAAGATCCTGGAGACAATCAGGTCAGTAGGTTGAATACATCATTCCAACAGTTTTACATACTTGAGGATAATACAAGCTAGCATGATTTAGGTCTGTGGTTTGACACCGTGCCACCATTTCTGACATACTAGAAGATACTCCGATATGTAGTCATGGAATCATGGAGATCAACATCCCAGTGGAACAGACAGAGGGAAATTCCAGGAAAACTGGTTATAGGGAAAGCAGCAAAATAAGTACTTCTATCTTTTTATTCATTTTATAAAAAACATTCAAAGATATTTTCTTGAATATAATCTAGAGTAATGATGCAGTATAAATTAGCCTGATAAATAAAACTGCTTTTTATATAAATGAATTCAACTATAACCAAACTCGTAGAATTAGCATGTATTCCAACAAGTCAACCTATGTTCTGTGTACTAATGTGAAGCAATAACCCCCAAAATGGCAGTAATCATGCTGCTGACACCAAAATAAGCCTTTTCAGAACTGAATGGGAAGGTAGTGCTATTATTCTTTTAAAAATAACTGTGTGAATTTTAGTGCTTGTGAAAGGTTTTGGCTTGACAGCCCTGGAGAACAAAGCTCTATATTTATCCACTGAAAAGGAACAGCATGGGCTAGCTCTCCCATACCGCTTCATCAACAAGTCTCAATCTTGACCTGAAGGAACCACCTCCAAGCTAAGGGTGTAATTCGCTCGCCGCTTCTTTTCAGTCTTTGGTCTCTGTGCTCAGACTGCTAAATAAGGTTAATACCATTTCCAAGGACCCTTTAAGTGATGCATACATGGGTCAATTGGAAACTGAAGTCAGACAACCAGGAAGTTAAGTGACAGCACATTATTCATTACATGTATATTACTGACTAGCCAATAGATATAATTTTTGACTGTTTCAAATGTTAACCTGGCTCACATTTAAACAGACAAACTAGTTTAGAAAAGCTGTACTATATATCCAACTATAAGGCATCCAAAAAAGGAAAAGGGGTATTTTAAATCTTAGAGCATAATGTTGTTATTCGTCTGCTAACAACTGTATTAATCATCGTTGGCTTTTCCTTCCCTCTTTAGAATCACAGGAATATGATGGTGAAGAGCAAATATGGCTGATTACTGCAAATGCAATCAGGAAAGGAGGATGAATGGATTACACAGATATTATACCCAGGCAATATATTTTAATGAGTTACATGTAAAGGGATTGTTTGTAATCCATGCTACACACCCCATGGCTGGATTACCACAACACACTTTCATTTATTACATATGATTCAAAATACAGCATTCCAAATGTTCTGTACCATGGAAAAACAGACAATAGTAGCACATTACACCACTGCTCTGTGCTCTGCCTGCTCTTCGCTCCACCTTTTCTTCTGATGTTTCTAAACACTTGGGCTACGTCTACACTGGCCCCTTTTCCGGAAGGGGCATGTAAATTTCACCAGTCGTCGTAGGGAAATCCGCGGGGGATTTAAATATCCCCCGCGGCATTTAAATAAAAATGTCCGCCGCTTTTTTCCGGCTTTTAAAAAAGCCGGAAAAGAGCGTCTACACTGGCCCCGATCCTCCGGAAAAAGTGCCCTTTTCCGGAGGGTCTTATTCCTACTTTGAAGTATTTTGAAGTAGGAATAAGACCCTCCGGAAAAGGGCACTTTTTCCGGAGGATCGGGGCCAGTGTAGACGCTCTTTTCCGGCTTTTTTAAAAGCCGGAAAAAAGCGGCGGACATTTTTATTTAAATGCCGCGGGGGATATTTAATCCCCCGCGGATTTCCCTATGACGACTGGTGAAATTTACATGCCCCTTCTGGAAAAGGGGCCAGTGTAGACGTAGCCTTGCAGAATCCCCTCCCCGCTTTTAGACAGGTTCTCTTCTCCAGAACTGCCTTACTCCTTGACAAACAGCATTAGTTTTCTATCCTCAATTAAAGTATTTTCCACAACACAGTTGCTTATATGCAACTTTCAACTCCCTTCTAAAACTCTCCCCAGCCTTCTTCAAAGTGAAATTAAGATGTGCCATATTGCCTTTCCTTTCCTCAATACCAACTCCTTCTTCCCCCCCTCCCAATCATCGACACCGTCTGCTTTTCTCCTTAAACCCCCTCTCCACCTGCCCTAGTGACATACCCTCTCACTGCCAGATCTGCTTCACCCTAACTGCCAGCCTATTCTGGTCCCTTCATCCAATGCTTCACTCTCCCCTGGCTCCTTCCTTCACAAAACAGGCACAGACTAATTTCCCCTAATCTCAAACCTGTCTCTTGATGCCATCTCTCTCTCCTAATACTGCCTTAAAGAATCAAAGGACTGGAAGGGACCTGAGAGTTCATCTAGTCCAGTCCCCTACACTCATTGCAGGGACTAAGTATTATCTAAATTTGACAAGTGTTTGTCTAACCTACTCTAATTATAGAGAGTCCACAAGCTCCTTGGGCAATTTATTCCCAGGCTTAACCATCCTGTCAGTACGGAAGCTTTCCCTACTATCCAACATAAACTGCCCTTGCTGCACTTTAAGCCCATTGCTTCTACTTCTGTCCTCGGAGGTTAACAAACTTTTATGTACACTACCTGAAAACAGTTATGTTCCATCTCAGTCTCCAGGCTAAACAAACCCAAGTTTTTCAATCTTCCTTCATAGGTCATGTTTTCTAGACCTTTAATAATTGTTGCTGCTCTTTTCTGGATGTTCTCTAATTTGTCCACTGCTTTTCTGAAATGCAGCACCCAGAACTGGACACAATACTCCCGTTGAGGCCTAATCAACACAGATTAAAGTGGAAGAATTACTTTTTCTGTCTTGCTTACAACATTCCTGCTAATACACTCCAGAATGATTGCTTTTTTGCAACTTTTGTACACTGCAGAGTCATATTTAACTTGTGATCCAGTATGATACGCTGAGGCAATTCTCTGTCAAAAAATGAAAAATTCCGTGCCAAAAAATGAAAAATTCTTCAGACAATATTTTGAGATTCTGTTTAATTCTGCAAATTTTATTTCTCAGACTAACATTATATAATCAGGACAGTATCAATCACTGTGGTAATTTATTTGCAAATACATGTCAGCAAGTATGTCTGTAATAAAATACAGGCACACATAAAAGACCACCCTGGAGTAGAGAGTCAGAGAAACTTTTGACAACCTAGTTCCTGATGTTCTGCTCCCTTCCCTTCATAACTCAGACACAGGGCCAGACGCTCACACACTCTATCCCCTGAAATCAGACATGGAGGCCCCTACAGCCCAAACACTCGCATTTGGTACACCCAGAGCACAGGGATGCAGAGGGAGAAACAGCCTGATTCAAGGTCCCAATCTTGCAGTTTCCTGCATGCCATGTCCTTGCATCAGGGCATTCTGGGAATTGTAGCTTATGGGAATCCTCCATTCCCTTCCCGACCCCACTCCTTTGCATTGTCTTCTGGGTTCTAGTAATCCTATTCTGGCCAAAATCTCTGCAGTCCATTTCTGTGTGGGAAGGAAAAGGAAATTCTGCACACCCAATATTAAGGGCACATCTAGACTTCCCACAGCTTTCAAAAGAAGATATGCAAATTTGTGCCGATATGCAAAGAAGCCTAAGGGATTTAGATGCTCTACTTCTATTGTATTTTAATAGGATAAAGGCATTTAAATCCCTCAAGCACCTTTGAAAATTCCAATGCCATAGTTGAAAACTGGGAACAAACTGAGGTTTATTCAATTATTATTGTGTTTCTGATTTAGGTGGCTTAAAGGAAATTAAGATCTTAATTCAGAGCCTTCTCCAATAAAGGGAAGCTCTTCCATTTAAGACATTAGTATGCATCGTGAATGACAGTGGCTAGAGAATTTGAAAGTTTACAGAGGGCTCCAGTCAATGTCAGCCACGGTTGGAGAGAGATGACAGAGGTCAGTCTGAAAATCCTTTATACAAAATCAAATACCATAGATCTGATTCTGCAACTCACATTTGCTCAAATTGGTCCATAAATAAAGTCAATGAGACTATTCATTTGTGTTTCAAATAAGCAGAGCTTTTAGATGCATATCTAATTTTGAGTCAGTGAGAAAACTCGCATGCTTAAAGTTAGGAATATGTTATAGTGCCTTACCAGACTTCAGCCTCAGGGAAGAACAAGATTGGGCCTACCCTTTGTAAGCCACATTGCTATAGTAAGATTAGCCCAATAATTCTAAGTATCATACTGATGGGAAAAACTGACATTCATTGCCTTTGTTCAGAAAAATAAGTGCAACTTCCTTTCTTTATGTTTAATTACTTTTTAATATACATTTTGAAATCATGTTCTGCCCTCCTGGAAAGAAAGCTTTTCAACTTGATTAATTTTCCAGCCCAACCTGACAAGGTAATCACTCAAATGCTGCCAGTTAATGGAGATGGAAATCTCAATTCCTTAGTTACAAGCAATTTAAATGCAGAATCCCCCTTACAAAATGGAATTTTTGTAAGCAATCCTCCCGGGTACAACTGAAGACTGACAATCCTTATAATTTCAGAGCTCCTAGTAGAACCCAGTTATATCTACCCTTCCTGTGGAGTGTGATACTTAATGTCAATAGAACTATGCTTGGTAGGAAACATTACAGTTTTTAATAATGACTTGCAGTATTTAACATAATATATTTAGGTATCTGGGTTTTTTTGACTATTCAAATATCTCCATTTCATTTTAATGGAAACATTTTATCACAGAGTTAAAAAAAAAGAAAGCTGGTATCAGGAGATGATGCTTTTTTCCAATCAATTCATAGTCTAGTATAAAAGAAAGATCTGAAATTTAACCTGACTTTTTTTTGCTGCTGAATGATACAGCACTACACACCACTAAACCACAGAGAACAGAGTTCCCTAGAGCTGGTCAGAATTTTCTGTATTAACTAGGGTGTCAACTGATGTGTGTTAATGCCTGCAATTAATGCAGGGAAGGATTAATTTTTTTAACGCCTTACGCACAGGCATTAATGCTACGCTGCCCCTTTGAAGCGCCACTCCGACACTTCAAAGGGGTAGTGCAATGTGGAGCTGGGGATCAGCTGGGCACTCCAGCTGATCCCCGGCTCTGTGTTACACTGCCCCTTTGAAGCACCGGTCTGGAGCTTCAAAGGGGCAGCGCATTAGGAGCTGGGGATCAGCTGGGCACTCCAGCTGATCCCCAGCTCCTAATGTGCTGCCCCTTTGAGGGGCCAAGGTGCTGCCCCTTGGAAACGCCGGGGCGACCTTTCCAAGGGACATCTGCACTGAGTCTGGGGTCAGCTGAGAATTCCAGCGGATCCCGGGCTTCTGCAGTGCTGCTCCTTTGAGACGCCGCTGCAGCATTTCAAAGGGGCAATGCACGCGATTAATCGCAATTACTTTTTTTAATTGCTTGACAGCTCTAGTATTAACATTTTTCAATGAAATCTTTTGTGGAAAAATGAGAAAAAACAATTGATTACATTTTTACCAATATTTCCCCTTCTGCTATTCCGGTAGTTCTTAGGCTTTCAGCAGGAAATTGCAATTTCATACAGCTCTGAACACATGCTAAATTCATTTATTCTGACTCTTCTCAATTTTTAATATTGCAGTTTTCTATGCAGAGTGTTTTGCATACTTTGCACTGATAGGATATTGAAGCACATATAAATGTTACAGATATTCTATGGCAATCAGATTTCTTCCTTCTGTCCTCTGCAGAATTCACTTGTCATACCACAATCCTTAAAAGCCTGTTTCTATAACTGGTTAGCATTCTGAAATAATTAGCGTTAATTACTATCTTTCACAAAATGTATTTTGTCATTTATTTGGCATGTCAGTAGTTAAGAAAGCTGATTAATAGCATTAAATTATACACAGTTAAAATGAGGAAACATTTTTTTTACAACATACTTGTATTTTACAACTTATATCGGGATAGAAATGAGATGCAGTAACTGTAACTTAAACTTTAAGCAATATAGATCGCTAAATTATAAGAATATTGAAGATGATGGGAAAGTAGAAGACCTAACTGAGTATTCACAGAAATAGCTGATCATAGTTCTGTTCAATGGATTACAGGTATATGAAATTATTAGGCTCTCACACTTTTATTCTAGCTCCCATTAAGGCAAAACTTTCACAGCTACAACTGGCAGTAATTGGCACCCTTACTAGCATTCTCACCAGACAGAAAGAAGATTTGAAGATTTCAACAGACTTAGCCTATATCTACACTAGACCCGCTAAATCAAACACTAGAAGATCGACATTTGGAAGATCAATCTTCTCTGTAGTGTAGACATGCCCTTAGATATTGAATCACAACACTCCTAAGTCTGGTCTACTTTGGAAAATTGCTCCATCCATGTCAATGGATGTCAGCAACAGTTGCATCTGAACCAGTGCCAAACATGATTTAACTGTATGGTACACCAGGGTGAGGAACCTCTGGCACAATAGCCACATACAGTTCATCAGGGTTAGCAATGGCAGGCTGCCAGATGCTCTGTTTACCTGAGCATCCACAGGCATGGAGCCCCACAGAACCCAGGGGCTGCAGTTCACCATTCCTGGCCAAGGGAGCTGTGGGAAATGGCATAGGCTGGGCCACTTCTTCCAAGGCTCCCATTGGCTGGGCCACTGCTTCCAGCAGTTCCCATTGGCCAGGAATGGTGAACCATGGCCACTGGGAATTGTGGGGCTCCATGCCTGTGGATACTCAGGTAAACAAACACACTGCCCACCAGTGATTAACCCTGATGGACCATGTATGGCCCATGGACTGTAAGTTCCCCTCTCCTGCTGCAGACCGTGGCAATCAGTGTTCAGACCCATTTGAGATACTGAGGTTGTAATCTGAACAGGCTTACATAGGAGCAACTAAAATCAGAAAATGCCCTTTGAAAGCTGGCATCAAAAGGCAATGTTTTCATTTAAACCTAAGTCTTAGTATTACAATGGCCCAGTGGTAACTTGTGCCCTTCTAGCATGTGAAGAACAACTACATTTAAAACACTGAAAACCAGGAAACCCAAAGTTAAGGATTACACCACCACAGCAATCATTTCTCTGTTGCCTCCTGCACTCTACCCTTGAATCCCTAGCAAAAGCCAAGAGAAATTGTTCAATAAGCTGTTCAATGGCTAAACTTTCAAGGGAAGTGGGAGCTTCTCCATCTTAATGTTTTCAGCTCAAGACTGGATGCTTTAGTGAGAGATGCTTTTGTTAATCGTAACATATTAGATTCAATACAGGAGTATCTGGACAAAATGTTCTGGCATGCATAATGATTGACGTAAGACTATATGGTTTAATGCTCCCTTCAAACCTTAAATATATGACTGTACAGTACTTTGTATGAAGTGCTATAGTTTGTATTGTGTTCTATAGATTTGAATTCCAGCATTTATGTGCACACGCTCCAGCTACCTTCACTAGGTTAGGAGTAGTTGTACTGCATGGTGGAGGGAATATCTGGGGCAGTTTGAAAGAATTGGGACTATAATATGAAGAGAGGGTCATGTGGAATTTGAAGGATCAAGTATTCCTCATTTCAGGACTGAATTTTGTAGGCTGAGCTAATAGAGAGGCACAAGGGTATCTTCTTGCCGTGAGGTTTCTGACCAGTATGGTGACAGACTTGATAGTGGTCTCTAAGGCTTAGTTAAGGGTTAGTGAAGACAGTGTCCAAGAGGGATCTATTGGTTAATTTTCTGGTGAAAGGGTGGTGCTAGCTGGCAATGCTGGGGTGGTTTTGTGGAAAAGGCTTAGTATTTAAGTGATGGTCATATGTTGGTAGCTCGTTTGTTGTGCCTAACTAAACCCAAGTTTCACTGTAGCAAAGAGAACTTGTTAGCTTTGTCTTACAGTGTGCATATACTCTGCAGCATCTGTGAGGGTAGAGTGTTAGCATATATGGTGGGCGAATGTCTGGCTTGGGGAGATAAGCCCCAGCCCTGCCCCTTATGTCCAAGGCCCTGCCCCTTTCTTGATAACTGGAGCCCTTCCCCCATTATGGTCACTGGCTCCTGCCCAAGACTAGCACCTTCCCCCCGCCCCCATGCCAGGTACCTGTACAGCACAAGCACCCCCCCCCCCCCCCCCCACAGCTCTGGAGCACTGGGCAGCCACACAGCCCTAGCCCCTGGAGCAACTGCAAGGCCCCATCCTTCCCGACCAGGCAGAGCACCAGTTGGTTGCACTGTGGCCCCAGCTTTCCCAGCCAACTGAAGCATGGGTGGGGTTACCCATCTTTTTGGGAAGGCAATGCCTTCCCTTGCGTACATTACCCACTGCCCATGAGTGTTAGTTTGTGTACTTGACATGTCGGAGCATTGCTAAAAGAGGAGAGAGATAAAGTTACATAGCAGAGATTAACTTTGCATTTCCTGCTTGTGTGCAGTATATGTTACACATGCTGTACATTCAGAAAGGGCATGAGGTACCACTGGGCAACCGTAACTCTATGTTAATGAAATTTTGAGGCATTTCATTTCCTTCATTTTTAACAAGTAATAACATTTCAATGTCCTGATGTATCACAGCCCAGTTATTTCAGTCCAATGTCTCTGGCTCATTGTCATGATTAGCCTAGCTACAGAATGCACTGGCTGCCTTTTGGTTTCTTCATTGCCTCTGCATCATCCCTCACCTGGCTGTCTGCTCAGCACAGCCCAATTCTCCCTCCTCAGACCTTCTATCCATGGAAAGATGGGCATAAGCATGAACTCTGCAGATGGAAGATGTGGGGAAAGGATACAGGAAGAATGTAGGGACTAGCCTGGAGTCATTGTGGTGTTTTGGAGACAGACACAAACTTTTGAGAGACATACCCCACCCTGTCTTTCCAATATCCTAAGCAGACACGGCTTCAACTAAGTTGCACATACAAAGAATTAACATTTTAAAAAAATCATATATAGGTTATTAAGACTGCAAAGTCAAGTGCTCAACAGTAGGAAATACTGGTATTAAGGTTGTCTGTATAACCTTAAGTCTGTCTCATAATGCATTATAATACATGATCATATTTTTTCCACAAGGCCTCTGACTCATTCAGTGCATAAATAGGCACAAAGCAGCAGCAGGATCTATTCTGTGTTCTGTCCAGAGTTTGAGCTGTTTTTGTGAAATAATGTTGCCAGGATGGTACACACACTGTGCTATAGAACATTAACAATTTATACCTGGTAGTCAAAGACAAGGTGAATTACATTAAAAAAAACACACACAGAAAATGGTTATTATGAACAGTTTATAACTCATCCAAACCTGAATGGGTTTACATCAGGCCATTTTTAAAAGACATACAGTATCCCTGAGTTCACTACGATCTTCCTACCAAATTTCAAAATCCCTCTTCAAATCATGGAAGTGCTAGAGCTCCTTTTAAAAAATTCATATTTTATTTTTACAGCAGAATTCATTAGCAAACTTTAATATAGTTTACTGCTTTGCTTGCTGTAATAAATGGAGACTATGGAACATTCAAGAAAGTATTTTTGAGTAAAAAGAAAAAAGAGAGAGGTATGAGCTAGAGGAAAATATGCGAACGAAGGAATGTATCTGGAGATCTTTAAAGTTAGCTGGTTCTACGTGGGCCTATAAATGGAAGAATAAACCCCAGAGAGAAGACTAGGATATATTTAATGTTAATATCAAATACTGCATTACAAAAACTAAGACAGAAACAGTAAAAGCTACCATAGGTAGGAAATTGAGACTCACTACAGTAAGTATCATAGAAATAATCCAGATTGAGACTAGGTTGTTTATTAAATAAGAGCCCAATCTTTACATACAAGCCTTACTCATGTGTGTAAAAATTATTCATGGATTTTATCCCATCCATCTCAATGTGAGTAAGAATTTCTTAATCAGCACCTATCGGTTTTAGAAGGGATTTTTTTTAGCCAATAAGACTCCTCACCAAAATAAATCCGGTCATTGATTTTACTGTATTTTTAAGGCCTGGTCTATACTACAACATTAGGTCAATGTATGTTGCCTTACATTGATTTAGCTGCAGAGAGGACTTTTCTTCAATCTGGCTCCTGCTGACATAAGAGATTCTCTACACCAAATTAGTAACACCACCTCCCAAAGCAGCAGAGAGTCACACTCAATGTAATTAGGTCAACACAGTGCCAGTAAGAGACTGCTTTGCTTATGTCAACTGTTACTGGCTTTCAGCAGCCATTACATAGTGCCTGACACTGCTAGTACAAGCACTCTTGTACACTGCCAACTCAAGGACCCAAGCATGCACACATGTATGCTATTTAATAACTGTCATGGTTGTTTGCCAGTGTAATTTTGTAGTGTAGTCTTGGCCTAAATAACAAGCACAAGTTATTCACTGTATCAACCTTCATGGGTTTTCTGAAGGTGCATAAGCAGATTGTTAAATCAATGTGAAGGCATGTGCAGTGGGGCGGCTGCACCACTCTGGCAACAGAATGGTTAAAAGCAGGTTGGAGGGAGTTGGCACAAATCAAACCAATTAGGGCGAACTAGAGATGGCCGGTCAGGGCCAGGCTAGGCCCTACAAGAAGACTGAAGGATGGAGAATGACTCACCGTTTTCCTGATCAACAAGGGGAAAAGAGTTGGGTCCAAGTAGGGAAGGGAACCAGCATCATTTGGGACAAAGCAGTGCTGCGCAGGCTCAGGGGAGCAGTAGCAGGAGAACTCCAGCCTGACCCCAGCCAGATTGAGTCTCCTGATAAAAGGGATAGAGGGTGCTATAGGAAAGTGGCTTTGAGAATACTGGAAGTAAAGGGAAGTGGGGAAGGAGGGCAAAAGGAGGCTGCCACCTGAGAGTCCCTGGGTTGTGACTCAGAGTAATGGGTGGGCCAGAGATGCCCTTACACTGTACCTTGCCACCACTGAAGTATGGCCAATACAGACTATGGCTTGTCCATGAGGTGAGAGATTGAGTTGCAGTTGGCCATGGAGGCATGTGTGAGCCTGAGGACTACTCATACTCCAAGAAAGGGGGAGAACAAAATGATGGGTACTTTCGGAGGACAGTGTCCTGACATGGACACTGCAGTGCAAGAGAGTGATGTAGGTCCAGAGAGACACGATGGAGACAGCTGAGCAGCATGAGGATGGACAAAGCACACCCGCAAAGGGGGCCTTGTTGATGAACTGAGCTGATTCCCAGACTGAACAGCAGGAGGCACCAATGTGGTGAGTACGATCTATTATAGCAGTGGTTCCCAACCGGTTGTCCACGGACACCCCAACCTGCCGGGCTGTGGCACATTGCCTAGCCACGCCCCCAGCTATTGATTAGCCCCGCCTGCTAGAGTACCCTATAAAGAAATCCCCTTCTGCCCACTTCACCATGCAGCAGGTCTGGAGATGGAGCCAAGGCACAGTGAGGCTGTCCCTACTGGGGCAACCTCACCATGGCCCCAGTTCCAGCTCTGACAGCCACTACACGGCCCAGCTGGCGGGGCCGTGTGGAGAATGGCTGTGATGCTAGGGGAAGAGCCTATGCCACGGACATATGGTGAGCAGCTGGGGCCTGTTCTGGCAGCTGGGGGCGGGGTCTGTGCCACAGCTGCATGGTAAGTGGCTGGGTCCTGCTCTGGCAGGGGAGCTGGGGCCTGCTCGGGAGAGGGGAGGGGGCTAGGGCCTGTCACTTGACAGGGAGGCTGGCACCTGCTGTGGCTGCGTGGCAAGAGAGGCCAAGGCCTGCTGGGGGAGTTAGGAGAGAGCAGGGACCTGCTGCAGGAGGAGGGCGACGGTACCTGCTACATGGCAGGGGGCCGGGATCTGCTCCGTCCGGTGGGCAGCTGCTCTGGTCGCTGCGGCTGAATAAAATAATATGGGAGGCCACAGGAGTCAGGTTTGGAATGTATGAGGGGGCAGGGATAGATATTTTGCCAAACAGCAAATGTTTTATTTGCATATTTTTTATTTGAATAATGAATATGCAAATATTGCCGATATAAAAAGGCTGGGAACCACTGTATTATAGCACATTTAGTTACAAGTGAATTTTCGCAAACCACATTTATGTTAAGAAACTCTAAAAGACTTGCACAAAAACCAGTTGCACAAACAGTTACTACTCCAATTCAGCTCCATAGAAGCAGATGGGTTTGGCCCTAGTTATGAAAATCTGCTGTTCCCTCATCCAAACCATTTCACTAAAAGTATCATGGATAAGGTTCTCATTTTTCATATATAGTGTGAGGAGGAACTGCTAATATAGCAGGCTCTAACTGAATTTTATATTGGGGAGATCCACACCACAAAGATAAGGATTCCTTCTCTCCCTTACAGGCTGTAAAGTAGAGCAACACTGAAGCCATTATTAAAGGCACAGGCTGATAGTATTCTTCACAGCTTCCACACTGCCCTTTCAACTAGGAAATAGAGGGTGGTTCCATATAGTTACAGACCCATGACCTCAGCCATCCCTAATAACTTCAGCATCCTTCCCTGCCTACATAAAAGAGGTATATGCAGGCCTGTATATGGGAGAGAGGGAGTGATGGGTGCAAACGTACCACTCCTCCCCATGGTCTCCCAAGTAAGCATGAGGGGGCTTTGTTAGGGCAGCTGTTCTCAAACTGCTGCCTTCCAGATGGTCCACAGCTCGAGCACAGCTCCCTTTCCCTTCTACCTTTCCTCCCTCTCCCAGCAGTATGGTGCCCACACTAGTGCTCCAGCCTTGAGTGCCCTCCCTTGCAAAGCTGGAGTGCCAGCGCTGGCTTCCCTTTGGTCGGGGGGAGAGGAGCCCTGAGCCTCCCCACCAGATCCACTTCATAGGGAAGAAGCGGAGCAAAGTGGAGCCAGAAGTGCCTCCATGTGCTACCACTCCCCCTCCCCTGTCCACACCTAGGGAAACAGCAGTGCACTCGCACGCTACATGGAGGTTTTCCCCATTGCTCCCATTGGCCAGAATCCAATTGGGAGAGCCATGGGGCATGAAAGCAATTAAGTGCCCTCCACCCCCTCAAGTCCAGACCCCAAGCTCCTATTATGCTCTTATACCACCTCCTGTCGAGACCCCGCATCCTCAGCACGTGCCTGCACCCTTCCCCCTGGCCTATACCACCTCCTGTTGAGACCCCCACCCCCAACCTGCTCCTGTACCCTCCCAAGCTCCTGTGCCTCCCTCCTGGCCACACTCAGCACCTTCCCTTGCTCTTGCCCCCTCCCCCTTGCCAGACACTCTACTTCCAGCCTGCTCCTGCACCCCATCTCCAGCCCAGATCCTGTACTCTCATCCCTATCCCACTCGCTGTCAGTTCTATCCCTCACACTGAACCCCTCATTTTTATCCCCTCCCCAGAGCCTGGCATCCACAAAATCCACTAACACCAAAACCCCAGAAGAGTAAATCCAGCCCATGGGAAGCCCTGAACCTCAGTCTTCCCTGTCCCTCCCCCTCACCCCGGGAGGCTGGAGTGCCAGAGGAGTGAGATGTCTCAGTGGGGGCCACATCAGTGAAGGTTGTGGGTTTTGGAGTGGTTTTTTTTGCTTCTCACATGTGTAGTCCCCAACTGGTTTTTCTGAGGGTCAGTGGCTTCTGATCCAAAAAAAGTTCCCCACCCCTGCCATAATAAAGAAAACATTGAAACCTTTTGTGTTGGACTTAAATTAATATTTTACTTTATTTAAAACGAAGTTTGATAAATTAGCATAAGAAAGTTAAAGCACTCAATCTGTTTAATAATTTAATATTTCCTTGCTTACTGGTTAAATTAAATTGTTCTCCCTAGATGCAGCACTAGCAAAGTGGTGTAATTATGTAACTAAAAGCAAGTTTCCATTAGGAACTGTTGGTCTGTGGAAAGGTTTGCTTTGAGCCAGATGGGCCATAGGCCAAAAAGTTTGAAAACCACTGTGTTAGGGGGATGGGAGAGTGCTGTGTTGTGAGGGATGGGAAGGCGGGGCTTGAGACAGCACAGCAGGGAGAACAGTGATCCCCTACCCACATGGAGTGGCCCAGGCCTGGCCCTGCTGGCTGGAAGCCCTGTCACTAAGGCAGATCAGCAGCAGGCAGAGGCAGCCAAAGAAGCAGAGGACTATGGTGGCCGCACTGCCTGCCATGATCCCAGAAGGTAATTTCTATAAACCTTTTTTACTGTATAAAATGCTGTATGTTATAATAAAATCATTTTACCAATAACTGTTTCCACTCAATTTTTTCATCAATTTCTCGTATGCACACTCATTGCATGACTTTTTTGAATTCTTTTATATTTAAAAAAACTGCGGTCCACATTTACAAACAAAGCGCACACACCCCCACAGAAATTCCTGTGTACAGGCCTGGCATAGGTTGTCCTGCAGCCAAATCTCTGCAAGACCATGGAAGGGAAGAGGAACAGGATTTTTCCTGATGTCTACTCAAGACAACAGGTCACAAAATGCGGTCCTGGTTTTAAGGCTTGTCTCCACTACATGATGGATCAACACTGCATCAATCAGATCAATCTACCTCCAAGCACTTTCCCATTGACTTTGGTAGGACGAGAAGAGTAGGCAGCATGCTGGGAGAGAATCAGCAGCTGATTTTACCGCATGGAAGACACCGTGGTAAGAAGGTCTAAGTACGTCTGCTTCAGCTATATGAATAGCGTAACTGAAGTTGTGTATCTTAGATTGACGTGGAGACATAATGTAGAACAGGCCTTAGAGTAAACACTGAACTGTGTTCTCCGTGAAATAGAATTAATTGTACAGTCTAATCCTGCAGATTCTTATGCACATTATTAATTTTACATGTGAGTAGTCCCACTAAAGTCAATGGGACTACTTATTAGAATAAAATTACATGTATTACAAAGTTGGAATCAAAGGAATCAAACCAAAGTCCTTACAGATTGAGGGCTCTTATCCACAAACACTTATGCCTTGCATGTGAGTTCAGTCTCATGGAAAGCTATTTATGTTGTAAGTGTTTGCAGAATCAGGGCCTTCATAAGAAAGGCACAGATGGATGGTGGGAGACAGAAAGGCAATATGAAACAGAGTGATTGTGTGATGATATTTGGCACATATCTTGCTACAGCTGGGATGTTTATATTAGAATTTTATGAGCATGTGAAAATCCAAACTATAGAAATTGCCTCAGTAGAAACTGCCTCAATCTAAGGTAAGTGGAGCATTGGCTTTAAAATAGTGGGACTGTTTAAAATAGTAAGTTTTTACTCAGTGCGAGGAAAGGTGTTAGAATCTGGTCCTACTATCTACTTACTAAACTGGAGGCAGGAGATTACCTGCAAAATCTAAAAGCTACATTAAAATGTCTTCCAACTAAAAGCTATTTTAATATATGACTTAGATTATCTGAATACCTGTATAATGAAAAGACAAAAGATTTTGCGATGGAAGTATTGCTTCAAATTCAAGAATTTAGCCTTATGAATTTATAACTGATACTAATCAGGGTTTTAAAAAATTCTTAATTTGAGAGATCATTATTTTAGCTGATTAATATTCTGCAACTTAGATTTGCTGCGTTTAGTAGGCCCATCACTTTGAGAATTTGTGAATTAGTGCATTCTTTATGCAAAAACAATGAACAGTCTTGTGGCACCTTAGAAGCTAACACATTTGTTAGTCTTTAAGGTGTCATAGGACTGCTAGTTGTTTTTACTGTTCCAGACTAACCTGGCTACCGCTCTGAGATTCCTTATGCAGTAATCCAAAGTAATTTACATAGCTGAGCATCTTCACAATGGAATACCTTCACAGTAAGCATTGTCCTCTCGAAGGGCTCTGAAACCATCTCGGCAGCTACACACGGCTCTGTCCTCTAAATTTCTGCAGACAGAATGCTCCATGCAGCTATGTCCTTCAGCACAAAAGTTATGGCCTGTATGAAAACAAAAGAGACTGTTAAAAACAGGCTTGAAAGGATTAGATATATTTACCAGTAAGTGTCAGTAAACATCCATTTCACCATATATGCCCAACCGGATAAAAAATATTTCCATCAATAATCATCAAAATTTACAGACAGGCAAAGCGAGAAAAATGTAGCTAGAGCCCAGTCTTAATGTGTATACAATGGGTTGTAATGCCATAGATAGTGGAACTGGAACAGAGTGTCACTTAGGTAGTTTTAAAATTTTTATCTAGTGGTCTGCCATTAAATAATTATTGTCTGGCAAACATACACACAAACAGAATTTTACATGACTGAAAAATTTAAACCCAAAACTAACAAAATGCTTAAAAATAAAAATCTACATAATCCATCAAAATTACAAAAAATAAGTCAAATTCTCAAGCATAGTTAAAAAGTAACCAAAGATAACAAAACATCTACTCTATTGAATGCATTCCATACATAGACCAACTACACAAGCCAAATACACAAGAAGGATTGGAACTACATTCATTCACAAGTTTAATTCTCATGCTAATGGTTTAAATTGAGATACTGGATGGCTGGGACATTATCAACCAACCAGACAATGAAGGTGCCAATACAGGCAGTCCCCGACTTACGCGGATCCGACTTATGTCGGATCCGCACTTACGAATGGGCCTTTTCTCGCCCCAGAGCTCACGGGCGGCGGGTTGCCACCCGTGTCCTCTGGGGCGAGAAAAGCTTCTCCCGGTCTCCCTGGTCTGCTGGAGGGGTCCAGCTAAGCTGCTGGACCCCCCCAGCAGACCAGGGACACCCGAGCAAAGCTGCCGCCTGGGCGGCTTTCCTCGTTTGCCCGGGAGCAAAGCCGCCCAGGCAGCGGGACCCCCGCCGCCTGGGCGGCTTTGCTTCTGTCCCCCTGGTCTCCTGGGGGGGTCCAGCAAAGCCGCTGGACCCCCCCCCCCCCAGCAGACCAGGAACACCAGGCGGCGGCTTTGCTCTGGTGTCCCTGGTCTGTTGGGGGGGGGGGTCCAGCGGCTTTGCTGGACCCCCCCAGCAGACCAGGGGAACAGGAGCAAAGCCTTGGAGCACGCCCGCAGCGGGACAGCCCAGGCGCGCTTGGGCTGTCCCACTGCGGGCGTGCTCCGCGGCTTTGCTCCCTGTCTCCCTGGTCTGCAGGGACACGGGAAGCAAAGCCTTGGAGCACGCCCGCAGCGGGACAGCCCAGGCACGCTTGGGCTGTCCCGCTGCGGGCATGCTCCGCGGCTTTGCTCCCCGTCTCCCTGGTCTGACCAGCAGACCAGGGAGATAGGGAGCAAAGCCTCGGAGCACGCCAGCAGTGGGACAGCCACGGCGCGCCTGGACTGTCCCGCTGCCCGCGTGCTCTGCGGCTTTGCTCCGCGTCTCACAGGTCAGCAGACCAGGGAGACGGAGCAAAGCCGTGGAGGAGTTGGGCGGTCCGCCACCCCCGTCTCCCTGGTCTGCTGGGGAGGGTGCAGCTAGTGCCCCCCCCCCCAGCAGACCAGGCTTTTCTTACCTACCCCTGGGGTAGAGCAGCTGGGGGCTGCCGGGTTGGTCCCGCAGCGCCGCTCCGGACCAACCCGGCAGCACCCCAGATGATCTGCCCCAGGCGTCCTGATTCAACCGCTGCTGGTCAGTTTCAGCAGCGGCTGAATCAGGACGCCTGGGGCAGAGCAGCTGGGGTGCTGCTGGGTTGCTCCAGTAGCGCCAAGGAGCCGCGCTACTGGAGCAACCCAGCAGCACCCCAGCTGCTCTGCCCCAGGCGTCCCCAAGTCAGCCGCTGCTGAAACTGACCAGCGGCTGACTACAGGAAGCCCGAGGCAGAGCTGCTCTGCCCCAGGCTTCCTGGAATCAGCCGCTGATCAGTTTCAGCAGCAGCTGACTTGGGGACGCCTGGGTTTCTTAAGTTGAATCTGTATGTAAGTCAGAACTGGCATCCAGATTCAGCCACGGTTGAAACTGATCAGTTTCAGCAGCGGCTGACACCAGTTCCGACTTACATACAGATTCAACTTAAGAACAAACCTACAGTCCCTATCTTGTACGTAACCCAGGGAGTTCCTGTAGTTCTTTATGTCTGTGTAGAGTCTGGTTTTAGTTCTCTTCCTCTCTAATAGCTAACTAATGGTTCTTATCTGCCTCTTTTAACTAGTTTTTAGGTGCTAATAGACTATGTTATTTTCCAGTTTTTCCAGTTGCATACATACTCGGCTTTCTCTTTGATATTTATCTACCCTCTGCCTCTTTCTGTTTCTTCCCCCTCCCCGCCCTTCACTCCCCCCCCCCCCCCGCGCCCTCTTTCCTCATTTATTTTGGTTCTAGACATCCAACACGCCAGTCATCTGAAGGAGTGGGCTGTGCTCATGAAAGCTCATGATACCATCTACATATTTTGTTAGTCTTTAAAATACTACCAGAGTATTTGTTGTTTTTTAAGTTTTTCCTGTTACGACTAGCTCGGCTACCCCTCTGAGTCTTTTCTCTGTTAGAGAATCCCATTCGGGAAACTGTTTTTCTTAGAAGACACACAATTTACCTTCAGATTAGGAGTGCAGCATCTGCAGGGAGTAGTATAGGCTACAGACCCTGTCATCTCTTGCTTTCCAGTTCAACTCCAGGTCAGCGATGAAAAGAATCTATTATCATCTCATCTGTTAGGTGGCATATTTAAATCCCTTTACCTTATTTGTATCAATGGTTATATTGCATCACCTTCTTTAACCGTTTTTCTTTTTTCTCATTCAAGTTGGACTTGAAAGAAGTTGCTCAGTAATTCAGCAGCCCATTTATTATTGGGATTGCTTTTCTCCAAGCACTTCTTGTTCATGAGTATATTTGTAAAACCGTTTCATATTCCCTGAAAGCTTTGGCTAATGTTTTATTTTGCTTTTTTGTTACCCTTATCTTTTCCCTTCAAGCCCTGACTGAATATTCTTGTATAAGTATTTCCTCTTTGATATTTAACTTTTCATTTTTTATCTTATTGTTAGCAGCTCCTCTTGAAGCCACATTGGTTCCTTATTCCTTGCTTTGCTCTTTTTAAAGAGAAACTTTTAAAATGCATTTTTAATAGCAATCTCTAGCTTTCTCTCAAATGGAAGATTTTAATTGAGTCTTTCCACTCCCTCAGTAGATTTCTTCCCCATATTCGCTTTCCTAAAATCCAGCACCACTGTATTGCTATACTTGGTGAGTCTGTTCTTTAGTGTGGTGAGTTTACATGGGTTATAGGTAATTTTAAGCTTCCAGAAAAAAAATCACACACTATATAAATATTTTGTACAGTTGGGCTGCACCACCTTTTCACTTTTTTATTAATATTTTCAGTGATTTAATTGCTCTAGACTTGAAATCAGCATTAGAATTAGCTAAACAGTAATTTTTTCAATATTTTTTTCAGTTCCTGCTTCCTTGAGTAAGGCTCCTGTAGTACAATGAGCAGAACTGGTCAGGTTTCAGGAGGGACCTAGATTAGTGTGACAGGAGTGGCTGAATAGTGCAAGCTGGGATAGGCTGCCACCAGGATATACCCAAACCTATCAGTATGCATCCTCAGTAAAGATCTTTCCCTAAAACTCCACTTGCCTGCTGCATCATTTCTTGTTAATGAAACAGCCCTCATCTTCTTCAACTTTATAGCAATGTTTATGTTAGCATTTCAAATAGAAAAAAATAGAATCTGCTTGGAGGGCATAGTAAGAGGTGTGGGGGTCATTTCTGTTTTGGCTCAGGGAGGGTGTATCTGTATGTATGAGTTCAATCCAAAGAAGCAAGAGCCAGGCAGATTACGATTGCAGGAGAAAAAACAATGGTACAGGCAGAGAGAACTTTGAATGCTGATATGATCATGATACTAACCCAGGAATGGGCAATAATTTTTGATGGGGGGCCACTCCAAGATTTTGGAAAGTGGTTGAGGGCTGCACTCTTTCATGATATTAATCGTGATGCAGGGTCTGGGATGGAGGTTGGGTGCAGGAGTAAGGTTCTGGGGTGCAGGAGGGAGACTGGAGTCTGGGATGGAGTTGGGATGAAGCAGGCGGTTCTGACCTAGGGCAGGGGACTGAAGTGCAGGGGTTTGAGATGTGACCTATGGTAGGAGAGGATTGTGATCTGGGGCAGGAGATTGGGGTGCCAGATCTGGGTGGGGGTATGGGTGTAAGAGAGGGACAGAGGGTTTGGGTATGTTGAGTGTGGAAGGGCGGACAGTTGGGGCAGGAAAGAGCTGGGATGCCAGAAGCAGGCTGTGGCCAAGAGACTTACATGCCAGCTGCCAAACTAGTCTGCCTGCCTGCATAGCTTAAAATGTTTCCCAGCCAGCCTGTCTACCTGGCCATGTGCTTCATGAATAACTGAGCCCAGGAGAGGGGGCGTGATTCTTCTTAGCTGCATGTTATTCTAACAAGCAGCTCGCATTGTCTGGTTTCTACCAGAAACCGGCCAATGGGAATGTGCTGGGGGCGGGGCGGCTCCTAAAACTTCCCCTCTCTCCTCCAGTTTCAAAACAGAAATGTAGCCCTGCCAGCTGTGTTTCTGCACAGCGCATGGGGCTGTGGGGCAAGGTGGGGAGCCTGCCTGGGGCTCCCTGCTGCCTCTGCAGGCTGGATCTGATGGCTTGGCGGGCTGAATTCAGTCCGTGGGTCATATTTTGCCCAGGCCTGTACTAACTTCATGGACCTACCATGGTAACTGAAGCACACCTTTTTAAGTACTTCAATACCCCCTTCCACTGCATGCGTTCCTGCAGTAGTGTACATGCATTTTACAATGCAACATTCATTTGTATTTGTTAAGCTGCCACACTGTTATGTGAAACAATGGGGCACAGAGCCCCGGGCAGTTCCTTCCATCTCTATCTTTGCACTGAAAGTCCAGGAACATTCCATCTGTTTTGCCTATGTGTAAAAATTTGAGAACTATACTATAATCCCCAAAGCTTTTCTTTCTATATTTAGAAGACAATTTAAAGGCATTAAGACAAGGGGGAAATGATATAAACTTAGTCTAATTTCCTATAGATCAGCTAAGTACATGTCCACTGCAGAAGAGGCCAAAAATGTTGTGGAACACTGAGATTTCTCTAATCTCCAGGCTTTTTTTGGGGGGGGGGGGTGCATGCAAGCATAAATGAAACACTTTAAAAGGGTGACACCAATCATGTATAATTCCTTAGGAATTCTCTCATGTATGAAATACATGAATGCAACCAGCCCCATTCAATAAAATGTACATTATTACATCTCATTCAAACTATTTTTCAGAGTCCATGATGTGTAAATTACCTAATCAGTTTTACAGAATCTGCAGTGATAAAAAAAATGTCTTAGTCCAAAGGGATAAAAAAATTAATGAGTGATAAATACTGCTCATTATATTAAGCACAGGAAGATCCTGCTATGTTCTTACCTTTACAAACTTTGCAGCAACTATGAGACAAGGAGATTTGTTGAGAATCTGGGCAGTTCAAGGTTGGACAGTCCAATTTTGTAGTGCGCTGCATTTTGTGGTCCTGTTAAATTAAGATAATTATTCAATCCTGGAGATAACAAATGCAGCTGAATAACTCCTGTACTGTATTTATGTATTTAGATTTATAACAGACAGCAAAAGATGCCTCTCTCAAACTCCAGGTACCTATGACAATTTGAAATTACAACTAAACTTAACAAAACCAGTGAGCACCTCCATTATATGAGAGAAGCCATATCTGTATAGTAAATGAAAAATAAGGAAACGTTCCTCACTTTTCCCCAAAAATTATCCTCATGAAGCTTCCCTGACTTCTCCAGAAATCATTCCTAGAAGATCAACAAATTAGCTTTGTTACAGACTGCATTTGAGGGATTAAGGCAGTGGTCTTCAACCTTTTTTAAGCATGAGATCACTTTTTGAATTTAAATGCAATCCAGGATTTACCTCAGCCCAAATACTCTTGCCCTGCCTCCTTCTCACCCATTCTCAGAGGCCCCGCCTCTTTTTACTCCATCTTCCCTCATCCTCACTCATTTTTATCAGGCTGGGGACAGAGGGCTGGGCTGTGGGGGAGGGAGATGCAGACTCAGATCTTGGTCTAAAGGATTTAAGTGTGGGAGGGGTTCTGAGCTAAGCCTGGGGCAGGGAGTTGAGGTGCAGGTTCAGGGTGCAGGCTGTGGGAGGGAGTTTGGGTGCTGGGGGACCCAGGGCTAAGGCAGGAGTCTGGGGTGCAGGAGGGTTCAGGTCTGGGTCTGGGGTTTGGCATGTGGGCTCCAGGTGGCTTCTGGGTGGTGGTGCAGGGAAATAAGGCAGGCTCACCCCTACTCTAGCCCTGCACCACTCCCAAAAGCAGCTAGCAAATTCTTTCCATCCCTGCCTCCCCACCACTCTGTGGAGATGGGGTACAGAGTGGGGAGAGGGGCATCCTGACATTAGTGCCCCCTCCTTTTCTTCCTGAGCCCTGTACAACAAGCAAGAGGCTCCAGTGGGGGGGGGAGGGGAAAGCCCCAAGGCAGAGCACAGGAGCAGCACAGCAGTGCTGAGATGGGTAGATAAAGTGCCAGCACTTGATAGCCTCCCATCCAAACCTGTCAGGATCACCTGTCAAAGGCTCCAAGATCTACCAGTAGATCCCGATCTACTGGTTGGTAAGCACTGGATTAAGGTAAGGGGGTCTACACAAGTAATGCTATGCTAGCAGCTTCCTTTATTTTACCTAAAGAAAATTCAAGCCTGAGTAGCCTCTCTGATCTCAACTATGCAATAAGGCCCAAGAGAAAGGCAGTGGTATCTTATGAGGAGAGAGAGAGAGAGAGAGTTTCTCAAGTAGATTGGTGCCAGGACATTGAGCAGTTCAGAGGTGAAAATCAGTACATTAACAGGCAGCCAATCGAGATCAGAGAGAATAAATGTCTTACACTCAAGGTAAGACAGTTCTGGCCAGTTTAACAAGCAGGCTGCTACAATATGGTCTGTCTTTAGTTTCTGAATGGCCCCAAGTATAACGCATTTAATTGATGTAGTCTTGGAGATACAAAGGCACAAACCACAGAAGCACAACTTCCTGAAAAGCTCTAGAGTCTTTTGAAATTCAAGAAATGTTCTCAGAATATACAGATCTGTGTACGGAACACTCCTAATGGATTGCATTGCATATGCCATTGTTATATAGTTGATGTTTAATTTAAAATTATTTTCCCAAGACAAAAAGTGAGGATGAGCCATGATAACCAAAATAGTAAGCATCAGAAACCATTGTTCAGTCTTCACTGAATGATCTTCCCAGATACCATAGCACATTACCAAAATGAAACCAGAACCTGCACCAATAAACTAAATCTTGAACTATACTGTATGTCATTCACAATAATCAAACCACCTCAAAGTGAACAAATTTATGTTGGGATATGTCTACACTAGCCCCTTATGTCGATCTAGGGAGGCTAATGTGGGCAACCCGGAATTGCAAATCAAGCCCGGGATTTAAATATCCCTCGCTTGATTTGCATGTTCCCGTCTGGTCGCCATTTTAGAAATTGACTAGCCCGAAGTAACTGCCCGTGTCTACACGCAGCAGTGAAACGGGATTCTGGAATAAAGCCCCTAAATCAAATTAGGTGGTATTCCTCGTGGAATGAGGTTTACCACCTAATTCGATTTAGGGGCTTTATTCCAGAATCCCATTTCACTGCCGCGTGCAGACGCGGGCAGTTACTTTGGGCTAGTCAATTTCTAAAATGGCGACCAGCCGGGAACATGCAAATGAAGCGCAGGATATTTAAATCCCGGGCTTGATTTGCAATTCCGGGTCGCCCTCATTAGCCTCTCTAGATCTAGGGGGCTAGTGTAGACGTACCCTTAGAGTGCATGCTGAAGATTGGCCATTATAACAATCTGGTCTATTACAGGTTATACCTCCCAAATCCAGGGACTCTCTGGTCTGGCAACATTTGTGGTCTGGCAGGGCCATGGATGTTGCTGGACCAAAGATCCTTGGAGGAGCAAGTGGGAGCCAGGCGGAGAATTTGGGGATGGGTAGCCCCAGCCCAGCAGGAACCACTAGCATCAGCAGGGCCAGGTGGAGATGAGGAGCCTCACCTCAACCAGAGAACCCCTGGCATTAGCAGGACTAGACGGTGGGCGGGAGCCCCTGCCCCAGCCAGGGAACCCCAACGGCAGTGGGCCAGGGAACCTCTGGTGTCAATGGGGCCAGGCAGCTGGAGAGCCCCTGCAGGAGAACCCAGAGAATCCCCGGCAGTGGCAGGGATGGGCCACCAGAGACCCCCTGAAGCAGCGGAGCCAGGAAGCAGCAGGAGAGTCTTGGCTCCCCGGGGAATTCCCAGTGGCAGTGGGGCTGGCACCTTCTGAGCGGGGCTGGTGGTGGCCAGGTGGCCCCGGAATGGAATCTCAGGAACAGTGGCAGGGCCAAAAGCAGCCAGGAGGTCCTGTCCAGAACCTGGGGAACTCTGATGGCAATGAGCAGCAGCAGAGTGGGAGCCCCAGCCTTGGGAGCCCAGGAGCAGGGCAGCCAGCAGTGGAGAATTGACCTCCCCTGGTCCAGCATACTGCCTGTTTCAGGACTTGCCAGGTCCTGAGGATGCCAGACCAAGGAGGACCAACCTGTACTAAACACAACAGAAATGTTGCAGAGTTTCTATTTGTTTTTGGTTTTGTTTTTTTTCGTTTTGGTTTGGTTTGTTTTTTTCAGAGTTGAATAGGAAAATACATGCTTAAAAAAAAAGAAAAAAGTAGAAAAGTGATTTTTTCCATGTTTATGCATAACAAAATCCAGAAGGGGAAATTCCCTAAACTGCCCTGATAACATCAACACTAATCTACAAGCAAGAAATCGGTAACTGTGCCATCACTCTCAAGTCTCTCTTGAGCAGAGGTCATTATCTAGATTCTACTATGTGTAGAAATATGTGTGTAATAAAACAGCATCTGCCTTTGCGTCCCCATTTTACCTACACTTCTGACAGTATGTGGATTTGTTGCTCTGAAATGTCTTTCCTAGTGTTGCTGTTGGCAGCAATAAGTTTTCTGGGGCTTGAAACTGAGAATTTTTATCAACAAAGTCACCATACTACATTTCTGGCAGCACAGTCAATGACAAGTAAGGTGGCCAAATAGGTACAAACTTGCCAATAGTCAGGCAGAGTCAAGCCAGGTGTGCTGGCTCTTTGTGTTCACTAATGTGACCTCATAATTTCTAAATGAAATAAATATAATGTGGCCTCATGCAGACTTTACTCGTTGTTATTCATATACAGACGGATCACCAACAGGGATCAGTGTTGAAAATAGCAATTCACAGACCGTAAAACTGTAGAGTGGATTAAGCTATATTCTCAGAATTATTTCAGAGCCTATTTCTCTAGCAGCTGGTTTATGCCCTCCCCAAATGCCTTGCCCCTTGATTTCAATGTGACTGGGGGTACATCTACACTACAAAGTTAATTTGAACAAACAGACGTTAGTTCGAATTAACTTTGATAGGCGCTACACTAGCGCTCCGCTAGTTTGAACTTAATTCGAACTAGCGGAGCGCTTAATTCGAACTAGGTAAACCTCATTTTACGAGGACTAACGCCTAGTTCGAATTAACTAGTTCGAATTAAGGGCTGTGTAGCCACTTAATTCGAACTAGTGGGAGGCTAGCCGTCCCCAGCTTTCCCTGGTGGCCACTCTGGGCACCACCAGGGAAACTCTTCTGCCCCCATCCCGGCCCCGGAGCCCTTACAGGGGCATGGGCTGGCTACGGTGCCCGTGCCAGGTGCAAGCCTGCCAGCACCCAACCAGCAGACCCTGCACCTGGCACGGCTCGAGCCAGCCACCCGCTGCCACTCAGCCCTCCGCCTCTTCCTGGGACCAGGCTGGCGGCTCCCGGGAGCCTGCCCAGATCCGCAAGAGGCGGGCGCCCACCTGGTCTACTGTGGAGATCGTGGACCTCATCCACGACCTCCGCACTAGGCACAGGAAAGTGGCCGTCTAGGGCAGGATAGCTGCCAGCCTGGCCACCCAGGAGCAGGTGTGCATGAAAATCAGGGTGGTCCAGTGAGATCCCTGACCCTGAGCTTAGAATGGCCGTACTGGGTCAGACCAAAGGTTCATCTAGACCAGTAGCCTGTCTGCCGACAGCGGCCAACACTAGGGATCCTGGAGGGGATGGACCGAAACAATGACCAAGCCATTTGTCTCGTGCCATCCCTCTCCAGCCTTCCACAAACAGAGGCCACGGACACCATTCCTACCCCCTGGCTAATACCAATCCATGGACCCACCCTCCATGACTTTATCTCACTTCTCTTTAAACTCTGTTCTAGTTGTAGCCTTCACAGCCTCCTGCAGCAAGGAGTTCCACAGGTTGACTCTTTGCTTTGTGAAGAAGAACTGTCTGTTAGTTTGAAGCCTGCTACCCATTCATTTCATTTGGTGTCCTCTAGTCCTTCTATTATGGGAACTAAGGAAGTACTTTTCTTGATGCACCCTCTCCACCCCACTCGTGCTTTTATAGACCTTTATCATATTCCCCCTCAGTCTCCTCTTTTCTAAGCTGAGAAGTCCCAGTCTCTTTAGCCTTTCTTCATATGGGACCTGTTCCAAACCCCTGATATTGTAGTTGCCCTCCCCTGTCCCACCCTCTCTCTTCCCCTCTCCCACCTCCTTTTCCCAGTCTCCCCGAGTTTTGTTCAATAAAGAGAGATTCTATTTTTGAACACATGTGTCCTTTATTTTGTACATCAGGAAGGGGGGATACGGAGGGGTAAGTGGAAGGAGGTGAGGGAGGAATGGGGTACGAGCCACCGATGGGGAGGACTGGGCTGGCTCTGTGGGCTCCTCGGGGTGCAAGCTCTCCTGAAGGCCCTTGATTGACCCGCCCTCCGGATGGCAGCCTGCAGCAAATGCAGCCGGGCTGATGGCCGAGTGCTGTGATGTGCCGAGTGTGGGCACTAAGGGCACTCCAAGCCAGGACTGCTTAGCAAGCGGGGAACCCCTGAGAACTGTCTGTCTGGGGTGGGGGTCGGGACCCTTTAAGCACAGCCCTCGGCTAGCCTGAGACAGCAGCTCCACGCTCTAAGTCCTAATCTGATGCCCTGCCAGCACTGCTTCCGGCCAGCCTTAACCTCGGTTCAGGGTCCACTCAGTGTGGACATGCTAATTCTAACTAGTTTTTAAGTCTAGATGCACTAATTCGAATTAGCTTAGTTCGAATTAGCTAATTCGAACTAAGTTACTTCGAATTAGTGCTGTAGTGTAGACATACCCTAGTAGAGAGGTAAGGCACTACTCCCAATGACTAATGCTAACAGCATGTATCCCTTCGTCTATAGACATCATTTCTAAAACAGATTTATTGACAAATTATAATCTTAAAGTCATAAAGCTACAGTGAAGTGGCCCAGAAAGCAGCTCTGGCACAATATCCTGATGCAGGTGAGTGTGAGGTCAAAGGACACAAATGGGGAAAAGGTCTTGTAGATTCAGGAGAAGCACCAGCCCTAGCACTGAGGCTGAAGTATTGCCTGCCACATTTATCTGACATCCAGATCTTTAAGGGGCTGGAGCAGGGAGAATCTTTGCTCCAATTCTGTTTGGTAGCACAGTTTCTTCCAACTCAGACCTTGTGGAATGTATTTGCTCTTGCATATGACAGTTGCACTTGGAAACAACATTACCATTAGCAGACAGGTCTCTTCCCTCCACTAAACACACCGTTCTTCAGCTCCACACTGAAGTATGCATTTCTCAAACCAATAGCAAGCTCCACACCTAATGAAGCAGAGTAACATTCCACCACACTATCTCTCTGTACACTTTCCACACAGAAAAGCACACTGAAGCATCTTGCCCTACTTGGTAAAGGGACAGGTCAAGGCTGCGTGTTTAGTGTGTCTGTGACTCAATATCACACATGCTCCCTGTAAGCATGGATGCCCCTTTAAAAGTCACTTTTCACAGTAGATACATATGCATTTTTAATTATTGGGACATTATAAGACATTTTAAACATGTATTGAAAGAAAAGAGAGTTCCATCAATGTATTCTTACCTTGCACTCAAAAAGAACACAGTCCCCTGAATTTGAATACACTGTTTCTCTTTGTCCTTCAAAGTAAGTTCTGCCTTCAAATATGCACACCGCTTTAGGATAAAACAAAACAATGATTTGAGTAAGAAAGTTTTCAGTACTCTAGCTATAAAATTGTTTTATTTTCTTAAATCTATGCATATTTCAAAATTAAGTGATTCAACAACGAGCATATTCCATTCCAGGACACAGGAGTTTGGATAAAAGCAAACAAACAAACAAAAAAAAGAGCCACAAGGGGAGAAGGACAAAATCTAGGAGAGAAAAAGGTGTCAAGAAAAAACAGAGCTTTAAAGAAAGCAAAAAAAAAAAAAACAACAGACGCCACAAGTCTTAGATATGAACAAATCACTGATGACCATACTAAGAGCATTTTCAGCCAAATGCAGAAGGTAGAAACCAGGTTAAAGGGGATTTAGTAGAAGGCAAGTCAAGGTAGACAGTCTATAGAAGGCAAGTCAAGGTAGACAGTCTAAAGTGCGCATCTGAAGATTTACAGGTGAAAAAGAGGAGGACGTTAGGAGTGGGACAGATGGATGGAAAGTCAGTTTCTTGAGAATGTGTAATGGGGTGTGCTTCCCATCGCAATTGCCACAACACTACAACAGAGTTAAATCCATATTATGGGTGGCGGAAGTCCTGCCCCCTAAGTCAGACTGGGCATGGGCCAGATGCTTCAGCAGTATAAAGGGAGAAAGCCCAGATCATTCTGTGTAGGTGACTGGAGGGGAAGAACCTGTGCAGGAAGCTCCTCCTGAAGACGCCCCTGCCTGCAGAGATTAGAGGCCCCAAATGCCAGCTTAGACCCCCCTAAGATTGATGGAACCCCTGGAAGCACTTGTGTTACAGACCTGGAGACCCAAAGCCTCGTGAAATGCCTCACCAGAGACAATGGCAGTAAGTGACCTAAGGAACATGATGCAGTGGTATCTGCCCATCAGATAAGCTCTGCATGTTTTGGTAGGATTCCACACTGAACTAGAATTGGACTATTCTGCCACTGCTAGAGCCCAGCACGGAGGGTAAGTTGGTGTAGTTGGATGGGCCTGTGTCCTTTTGCCTGGGCTACTAACACCCTCTTTTACTGGTGACCCCTCAGGTGCTAGATATTAGGCCACACAGTTCTGCACCAAATGACTGCTCTGTTGACTCTGGCCATTAAGTCCTGCTGTCTTGTATCAATGAGCCACTCGGTTAACTCAGTTAGGTCTTGCGCCATGTACTGGGGCTATCACCTTTGCTATGGTCCTTAAACACCAGGATAGTATGCTTGGTGATAGATAAGCAGACTAAACAGGTGTGCACATACCCACTAACCCTCTCTTTTCCATACACACAGGATGTTCATAAACCACCATAGGATGCTACTGCATGATGGGAAATCACTGAAATTGAATATGTTATTTGTTATTTTAGCTCTGATATTTAACCACTCCAGGTATGTATTCAAAAGTTCACTATTGCTACCTCATTTTCTTCATTATTTATGTTTATTTTTAAATTATATTTTATAATTTCAGAACAGATGTTCATTGCACATGATTTACTTGTACTGAAACCAGGATTGGACCTATTACTCTCAAATAGCATGGATATATATCAACCATATATCATGGTTGCACCAAATTGCTTAGAGAGTACCTTTTTTAGTATGTAAAAGTTTATATACAATGTTTTCACACAACTTTTTTCCTTTTAAAAGGAGAGAGCTATTACAATTATTATGTGGAAAACTATAAAGACTAAATAGTGAAAATACAAGAAATATAAAATCTTATATGTCTGTGTTGCTCATCATCTAATAAACCATCTTGTTAGTCTTTAAAGTGCTACATAGTCCTGTATTTTGTTTTAGCTACACCAGACTAACACGGCTACATTTCTATCACTATTCTACATGCAAGGCACTACATTTAGCCGTTTGGAATGGAAATCCATCAACCATATGAAGAAACTTGCACAGATACAGACAGACATCATCTTTCTATCCTAGTGCAAGAAGATGGACATCGTACATAAAGGACTGAAAGTGAACAATCCATTAAGATCAACATACTGCACTGACTACAGTGAAAGACTCTGCATCACACTATCCAAGAAATTAAGGAATCACCTGCTAAGCATTTTATACAAGAAAGAGAAAAACATCAAGAATGACATTTCCGACTTAGAGAATCTCATTTCAAGACAAACATCCACACCAACTGACACCTTGCAAGACTTTTGTTCCACCAGACAAGAAATCTACTATACACACTTCTATTCCCTACAACAAAGAAAAGACAATAAATTGTCCAAACTGCTCCACACCACAGGCTACAACAGCAACAACCTCAACCCACCGGATAATATTGTTAACCTCTTCAGCTACAAACTCAATCCAGCAGAAGAGTTTTTCTTGTCCAGGGGTCTCTCTTTCTGCCCCACGTCCCCCACAAACTGGATACAAGTCTGTGGTGACCTTGAAGCTTTTTTTCGCCGCCTCCGCCTCTGAGAATATTTCCAAACCACCAATGAATACCAATCTGACCTACCAGATCCCCCCTATCAACACAAAAGGAAGAATAATTCTATATTGACTGCCCCTGATGGTCGGAATTACAATCTGGATTTCTATATACAAAGCTTCCGCAACAACGCACAGACTGACATTATTCGCAAACAACAACAAGCGACACACAATCTCAGCCACGCTGAACAACATGCCGTCCAGAGTCTCAAAAACAACCTGGACATTATAACCAAACCAGCTGACAAAGGTGGTGCTGTGGTCATTATGAATAAGGCTGACGATGACATCTTTATGATCTGGACGCATGGCCAAGAAACACTGGAGACATTCCACAGAGATTTCAACAACCTACACCCCACCATTAACCTCAGCCTGGACCATTCCATACGAGAGATCCATTTCCTGGACACCACAGTACAAATCAACAATGGAAAATTAGACACCACCCTATATAGAAAACCCACGGACTCATACAGTTACCTACATGCTTCCAGCTCCCATCCAGCACACACCATACGATCCATCATCTATAGCCAAGCCCTTCGATACAACCGCATCTGCTCTAATCCCACTGACAGAGACCAGAAACTTCAGGATCTCTACCAAGCATTTATAAACCTCAACTACCCACCCGGAGAAATAAAAAAGCAAATTGAAAGAGCCACACGAATACCTAGAAACCATCTACTACAAGACAGACCCACGAAAACCAACAATAGAACACCACTTGTCATCACCTACAGCTCCCAACTTAAACCTGTCCAACACATTATCAATAAATTACAGCCTATACTGGAACAGGACACTAAACTCCAAGAAGCTCTGGGAGACAGACCCATAGTCTCCTATAGACAACCACCTAACCTCAAGATGATTCTTACCAACAACCACAGGACATACCACACTAATACCAACCCTGGTACTTTCCCTTGCAACAAACCCCGTTGTCAGCCTTGTCCACATATTCACTCTGCTGACACCATTATTGGGCCTAACCAAGTGAGTTATAAGATCAAGAATACATATTCCTGCGCCTCCAGAAATGTAATCTATGCTATTATGTGCAGAAAGTGTCCGTCTGCTATGTACATTGGACAAACGTCTCAGACACTTCACCAAAGAATCAATGCCCTCAAAACAGACATTAGACAGGATCACAAAGAAAAAACAGTTGCTTGCCATTTCAACCAGAAAGGACACTGTCTCAATGACCTACTCACCTGAATCCTACTTCAGAAGACATTCAAATCTGCACTTGAAAGAGAATCCTCTGAACTGGCATTCATGCTAAAATTCGACACTCTCCGTGGAGGCCTGAACAAAGTCTCCAGCTATCTTACCCATTACAAAGATAGCTTCCCTAATTATCACCTCTAACACTATTAACTCACAGACATCTACCCTTCCCCACCTCTAATATCATTAACTCACAGGCATTCACCTTCCTTCCCCCCCCCCCTCCGCATCCCTCTTCTGTTCTGAAATGTGATTTGTCCTTTTCATATGTGTTCACTTTTTTTAAATTGTATCCTTTGGTATATATGGCTGTGACTATTTTCTTCCACTATTTGATCTGAGGAAGTGGGTCTGGCCCACGAAAGCTCATCATCTAATAAACCATCTTGTTAGTCTTTAAAGTGCTACATAGTCCTCTATTTTGTGTTGCTTAGGACACTGGCAGAACTTAAATGGCAATAATCAAACAGTAATAGATATAAGGCTTTAAATACTAGGTTAAAGAAGAAACGTCTAATTTACTAATCATTGATGCAAAAACAATTTCCAGATTTGTGGAACAGCATAACTAGATGAAAAAAATAATACCTAGTAACATAGTTGGATGAAATTCAGTCCCTATTTGGTTATTGACTTATTTGATTGATTAGCAGAGAGAAATGGAGAAGGATTCTGAGAGCTTTCCTAATGTCTAAGAATATAATTCTAATTCAATACAAGTCTACTCCTGCTACACAGTTACATATGAAGGAGGCAAGACCAACATCATAAAAGCCTTATTAAGGGTCAGTATCAAAGGACATGAATGAACAGAATGCACGTTATGATTCCAGTGAATGCACTAGTATCCCGGTAGTGCTCCATATATTCATGTGGTCCATTTGCTAGCATCATGGGAATAACATGATTCAAATCCTTTTAATTACTGATTTGTTTTAAAAAAAATAACCAGGGCATATTAGAATAAGATGTCAGAGAGCCGTTTAGGGACCTGATCCAAAGCCAACTGAAGTTGATGGAAAGTTTCCCATTAGCATCAGAAGGTTCTGAATTAGGCCTTAAATCATCTAATCCATCTCTCTGACAGTACAGAATTGTTCATACTGAATGTTTTACAGTGCTTTGTCCAGTCCTCTCTTAAATAACTTGCTTGAGGGTGCTTCCAGCATTTGTTAGTGGAATAATCTCCCCTATGTAAAAGCTTTTACTGTGAGGTAATGTCCTTGCTTTTCATCTTAAATTTCCTTTTCTTAATGCCATTCCATTGCACAGATATTTAGATTTCCTTCAGCTCCAAACAATTTCTCTCCATCTGTGGAGTGTGTTTCATTCAAATAGTAAAACAGGTTTTAAAAAACTACCATTTCTCTCACTTCCACACCCAGGTATTACCTAAGAACAATCCCTCAAATGCAACTCAGAAACAAGCATTCACATTGTACCAGTCCATTAAACAGATCTAGTATGTGTAAACCATATGAACTAGATCACAATTTGGATGCTATATAATCTAAATTATAATTACTAGCTGAGCCCCGCTTCATGGCTGCAGTGCAGTGGGCTGAGGGATGGCAGAGATGGGAGGAGGTGGCGACAAGGTGCAGTGGGCAAGTGGGTGGAGCAGGGGGCAGGTGCAGGGAGGTCAGGGTACAGGAAGACCCGGAGAAGACCGAAGGGGGGCTAACAGAGGGATGGGTAGAGTGTGGCAGGCAGGGACTTACCGCCAGCCCCACCGTTCACAGCATCTCCCACTTCTTTTTGTCCCTGGGCCCGATGTGCCACTTGGAGGAATCATTGTGCGGCGGCAGCAGCTACTCAATAGACCATGAAGGACTGCCCCTCACCTTCGCCCTGCTCCCACCTGCCAGACAGGCAGCCCCCCGAACGCAGGAGCAGCATGGTGCCCCAGCCCATGAGCCGCCCAGTCCAGTGGGCACAGGTCTGCATGGTGTGACTACCGCCCAGCTCCCTGCCGCACCTGCTGGCTACTTGCTGGGGAGGCGCCAAGCTCTGCCCTGAGCCCTCACCAATGGCAGCCAGAGGGGAGGGGCCCCAGCCGCACCTCACCCAACGCAGCCCTCTTGGCCATGTGCCACAGCACCTGCTCCTGCCAAAGGGCAGAGTTCCCCAAACTCATCATTTCTCACTCATTCTGGCTTTTTCTAGAAACTTCTGAAGTCTTGCAGTGTATTCTCAAATGTTCTCTGAGACAGACGGTGTGACAGACACCTCTCCTTTTATAATAGTTTAGATTCTATTTTACATATTATATATACACACACACAGCCCCCTAACCATAAAGTAGGGCCTGCTCCAGGCCTTCCTAAGTCAAACGGTGAAATCCTGGTCCCACTGTTAAAACTCCCATTTGCTTCAGGAGGGCTAGAATTTTATCCCACAGCTATTGATTATTCCAACAGAAAGAGGATTGAGCTTATAACATCCACATGTAAGTCTCCTTGCTTTTGTTCTATTAAAATGTCAAGCTTGATGTTAGATTAGCATACACATATAAGAAATTTCATAGCTGTGTTAGGCTATGTCTACACTGCATGTTTATTTCATAATAAGCTATTTCGGAATAAAAACTCCAAAATAGCTTATTTTGAAACAGAGTGTCCACACTACTAATGCCCACTGAAATAGCACTGCGCTATTTTGAAATAGAGCATCCAAACTGATTGGGGCCTGAATCGCATTTAAAGCCCCCCAGAAGTACTTCAGGCAGGGCATCAGGACAGCACTCACTTCCTGGAGCTGCTGCCTGAGGCTATCTGAGGCTCATGCTTAAAGAGACCCCCCTGTACAATCATGTCTTGGGCTCCTCTCCTTTGCCTACCTCCTTGAAGGACAGCAAAGCCTTTTCACTGCCTGTTCTGGTTATCCTTGCAGAGACCACAGCACTCCAGCCATGGAGCCAGACCTGCCTCAAAGCAGTTGCCGGCTCTTAGACTTCATGTTGCATCCCCTGGTGTAGTTGCTGTAGGCTGCCTTTTTTGCTCTGCAGAAACAGGACCCCCAGCTCATTGCAGGGCACCTCCTCTCCTCTCTCTATGCATTGTTCATGCAGCACAGGTCCTCCACCCTCCCCTGAAGACCATGCACCGCTGCTTCTGGCAACAGGACACCAGTTCTGACTGGTGGGACCGCATCGTATGGAGCAGTGGGACAACCAGCAATGCTCCAGAATTTCGGTATGTAGAAGGACACCTTCCTGGAGGTCTGCGAGTAGCTCGCCCCTGTCCTCCAGCGATGGGACACCTTCATGAGACCCACCATCCCCTCCAGTAGCCCACCATCACTATTTGGAAGCTTGCCATGATGCTGCTGGGGTCCCCTCCACTTCCTCCCTCTTGCCCTCCTGGCAGGCTCCCTTGGCAGGGGACTGGTGTCTTCTGTCTTGCAGTGCTGGCCCAGGAATGCATGCTGGCTCAGGAATGCAGACATGCCCATTTGCCGTGTGCAGCACTGCTATGTGTGTGTTTGTGACCCCATCTTCCCTAGTGGGGGCTTGCGGTGGGAAGGTGTCCCACTGTACGGTCAGGAGTAAAGCAGGCGTCTCCAGAAATCCCGTGAGCAGGAGCGCTAGGTTCCAGAGCGGCTGCCTCATTGCAGCTGTGTGTTCCAGACTGGCACTCCATGTGCACCAATGTGCACAGGCTGCTGTGAGATCCTCAGACTGAGAAGGCTGGGTGAGGAGTGTGCAGCCCCTCACCACCCGCCATCTCCCTCCACATGTGTCCAGGGAAAGTAATGCAACTTACCTGATGCTCCTTCCCCAGCCTCGTCCGAGCCCTGGTTGACATCCTGGGAGGTGCCACAGACAGGCTGACTTCATGGATGGTGGGCATGGTTGTCTGTGCTGACCACCTTCTCCTCATAGTCATCCTTGTCATCCTACTCTACAGCCATGCCCTCCGGGAGGCTGACAACAGGCGTATCCAGGTTGAAGTGGATGACGAAGGGAGGGAAGGCAACCTTCCCCCCTTCCAGGATGCCATCCAGCTGGATGAAGAAGTGTCAGGTCTGAGCTGCCACTCTCAATTGGGAACTTCTTTCCCTGGACTTGGTTTAGGCCTGCCAAAGTTCTTTTATTTTCATTCGCACCTGGGCCAGAGTGCAGCTGTGCCCTCTCTGGACCAGGCTGTCGGCCATATGGGTGTAGACATCTGCATTTTGCCATCTGATGCTGAGATCCTGGAAGTTGGAGTGTTCCTCCCAGATCTCGGTGAGATTCAGAATCTCCACCTCAGTCCACAAGGGCACCCTTCTCTTTCATCCCCAGGCAGTGGCTTGAGAGGTGGTTGCCTAGTCCCTTGCAGCAGTGGGAGGGCTCAGAGGGAGCATGGGGATCTGTCATGGCAGCAGTGAAAGCAGTCAGTGCTCTGCTGTTTGGCATGGTGCGAGCAGGGCCTGCTTTGTGCCATAAGCCCTTTGTGCCATAATCCCATGGCTGCACCTTTAAGGGTTGCAGGGGAAGGGAAACTATAGAGTTCTGATGACTGTGGTCAGAGTGGCCAGCAGGGCACCTGGGAGAAGCTCTAGAGACCAATAATTTTGAAATAACTTCAGCTGCACTGTCTACACACACCCTATTTCAAAATAACTATTTTGAAATAGGCATTATTCCTCATAAAATAGAGGTTACAGAAGTTGAAATAAGAAGCCTGTTATTTCGAAATTATTTTGAAATAATGGGCTTGCTGTGTAGGTGCTCACTTTGTTATTTCAAAATAACACTGCTGTGTAGACATGTCTTTACTGATCTCTCTAACACCACACGGAAATGTGAAATATACTAAAGAAAAGTGGTCTGCCTTTGAACATGTAAGCACATTAATGTAAATTAGAAAATTATTAAAATAATGTCATTATAAAAGCTTTCTAAATGTTTTCATTTACAGATGAATGCACTTCATCACAGACTGAAAAATGAAATCTCATTTAAAAAATTTTTCACACAACCAACTTAAAATAAATGACTTTTATGTACTATTCTGTTGAAATACATCAATTAGAAATGCCAAAGAACTAAGTAGAAAAACATGAGGATTTTCCAAAGAAATGTCCCAAAATTTTAATAAATATGTATTTACTCTTGCAATCTGTAGCAGACTATTTAAGGTATGTATACATTTTTAATTGAACTTTCACACTAAGAAATATTATCTTCAGTGTTCACTAATGATAGTATGGAATTGAGAATTAATCACGTCAATTTCTAACATTTTCTTTTGTGTTAATAATAGCCAAGGGAATATTTATTTTATAATAATAATTTGATATAACATATAATTGCAAAAAATTGCACCATTATTGAGCCATCACACGTCTGAACATCACTGTCAAGGAAACATACCCAAAAACATATGCTCTAAAGTCTAATGTTCATATTTAGAGTACGTAGGAGGTTCGTTTTCAGCACAAACACAAGGAGTTATCTGCAAAAAATTTCTTCAATTGAAGTCAGTGAGGGTTGCACATATAATGTAGATTTACTTTGAAACCATTTTAATACTAAAAGTGTTACTTGTAACATTTGTTTCCTCCATTTCCCATACTGTGTAAAACAAAGAAGGTAAGAGGATACATCATGGGCTCATGCAAATCTCTGACTACTAGCCCGTGGGGATGGATAACACATTCTAGAACATCTGATAAACTGCCTCTTCTATTCACTCCCTCTGAAGCACATGGAACTGGCTTGTGATACTGGATGACCCATTGCTCTGAGCCACTTCTTGTGTCTAGAGCTGAAGAAATGCCTGAAGAGCTAGTTATATTCCCTTTCCTTCTAACTTAATGGCCCATGAGATGGGGGGAAATGGGGAGAGAGAAGGATCAGATGAAAGAAAGGGGATTTGGGGAATCTCTCTCTCCCCACTAGTTACACAGCATCTGAGGGGTTCTGAGCAGAGAGATGGGATTTGTTGAATGAAATGTTGGACCATCAAGGATGTTTGGTAATTGAAAGTACCTGGTGAGTTGTCATATGAAGTGTTGAGACACAAACCATTCCACAATATTTGGACAGTTCCCTTCAATGAGAACATACACCTGAGGAGGAAGAAGGTGAGAAAGTTCTTGTGCTGAGGACCAGCACCTAGATTCCTGATCCTTTCATCCAAGCTAATCCACCAACAGGGCCACCCCAGGAGAACAGAAGCAGCAGCATACTGGGTGTATCAGGAATGACAAAAAAAAGTAGATTCTTTCCAGTTTGTCATCATACTTTGTGAAACTCCAAAGGCTTGTCTGTTGACATTCACAAAAATGTGTTAGTGCCAGACTTTCTCTCCCCCCCCCCCCCCCCACACACTTTCCTTAGAAGGCACTTGGACCTACTTTCTTGTCAATACAGGACACAGCATGTTTTTCCTTCCTTCTGCCAGCAGATGTCACAAGTTTGTAGGTGACCCATGATGATGGGAACTTTATATTTTTATTTAGCTTAGGAAGTCTAAGAACATGAACATCTGGACCATAATTCTGTAACTGCAAAGTCCAGTCAAGATTTAATCGTTACCTAGCGAAACACTTCACAGAAGGAATGAGTGATTAGTTTGCCATTGGTAATTCTCTGGAGGGCCATATTGTGATAGGCTATTCCATATTCTTTATGGTAATATGCTTATTAATGCCATAACTGAACTATGCTTTATGCAAGATCCTTCATGGGAGATATCATTGGAAAGCTTGTAATCTACTGAATATGATTATATCATTTGTATGCATGCATTATTCCTCTCTTTGACGTTAGAAATATGAAGTATAAACCTGTGTTTCTAATAAAGTCATGCTAAGTGAAGACCAATAGTAATACTCAAGGAACTTAATGGCCCAATACTCAGAACAAAGATCTGTGAATGGACTTGTTTTTCCTATAAGCCTGGGAGATGGGGCTATGTGGTTCCTACCAAGACATGTGGTCATGTCACCTGATGCTGGAGTCCACCTTTGATTTTGTATTTTTCCACAAGAGCAGAGGGAAACTTAAGACTGAAAACAAAGGATTCCCACCTTATGCAAAACCTATTTAAGAGTAGAGAGTGAAGTAATCTAGGTTGTCAGTCCTCTCTGGCTACCCAACCCAAGACGACTGCTGAAAACATCTAAAACTGAATTAAGGGAAGGACTAGGTCCAGGCTGGAAGGCTTTCTAGTCCATGAAAAAAGCTTATTAGAACAACTTTGAAGGTGAAATATTACAAGTAACTAGTCTCATAGGGTATGTCTACACTACTACCCTAGTTCTAACTAGGGTGGTAATGAAGGCAACCGGAGTTGCAAATGAAGCCCGGGATTTGAATTTCCCGGGCTTCATTTGCATAAAGCCGGGCGCCGCCATTTTTAAATGTCCGCTAGTGCGGACTCCGTGCAGTGCGGCTACACGCGGCATGGACGAGGTAGTTCGGACTAGGCTTCCTAGTTCGAACTAGGGTGGTAGTGTAGACATACCCTTAGTGTATTAAGCTTAGCTTGTCTGTTCTGTTTTGTATTATTTAGTAACCGACATTGCTCTGAGTGCTATATCTTATGTTAAATCCTACTTTTCATAAAATTACTTTTGATTATTAATAAACCCAGTATAAATAATTGCTATCTGGGGAGCAAGGAATCTGTGCATCTCTCTCTTTACATCTAGAAAGGGGGCAAATGTCATGAAATTATACTGTACAGATCACCATACAGCATAAGACAGATTTATCTAGGGTTCAACTCCCAGAGGGGCTGTGTACTTGAGTGCAGGAGACAAGTATCTCCCTGTGTTGTTTTCAGTTAAAGTCTGTAGTTTTGGGGGCATGGCCACGGATGTCAGTGAACTTTACCATCCATCTTATTGAATCATCTATGTTGCGTGTCTGATTCAATAAGACAGGGTACCGAGGGCCCAAGCTAGCAGAGAAAGCAGGTTCAGTGGAATCTCAGCACATCTGATAATAGTCCCAAGGGGGGGGGGGGGCCTTGACCCTCACGCATCATATTTCATTTTCTAAACTCCTCCTTTCCCAACGGACTAATTACCTGATACTTGATTGTTCTGGGACTTGATAGTTATTATCTGGGTGGGATTCTATCACAGATGGAATCTCACACAGACAACAGCTATGAAGTCACAGAATTATACCACAAATTAATCTGTCCCACCATTTCACTGAATCAATCACCTTCCCAAGCCCCTATCTAGAAAACAACTACTTCAAGCAGAAATTTCTAAAAAGGCAGAAGAGCAGGGAATCTTTGAAATCTATTAGGGATTCTTCATGTCTGTTTGTACCTCATACCAGAATATTATATTCAGTATGCTATTGATAGCTCATTGGCAAGCCATCATCTGTCCTCCATAATAACTTTTCCCCCTTACTGACCTCAAGGTGATGCTATCCCTTCATGTGCTTTTTAGCATGCTGTTCTTTTGACACAAAACAAGCAGCCCAACTCTTGCTATCTTTGCTATCCAGGTCACTTGCTTATTGCTGTGAGGTGTGTGTGCACATTTCCCTGTGGTGCCTAAGCTAATTCTGTTTTAAACTTATCACCAAGTGACAGAGGGGTAACTCAGGATGCCAGTGAACTATTCCATACATCTTATTGAATCATCTTCCTCATCATCTGGGGAGCAACAAACTGATTTGAAAATTTAAGAGAGAGATTTCATAATTCTGACATATTTTAACTCTTGGAATCTTCTTAGCTTTCCCCATCAGCTGTTTGCCACAAAATATTGTCTAGCTCTTTTCTGCCGATTTTATAGCTTCCTCTTTGGCATCCTCTTTGTGGCGCTGTGTAGTCATCCTGTAGGTTTATGTCCTACGTATTTGGAGGGCGTAACTGGAACCTAGCCCTTTTGCTAGTCTTTATCCCTGTAAATTTACACAATGGTGCATTTCATCCTTTGTGAATTTCTGTCCATCTAATGCCAAGACACTATTAAGTTAATGTTCTTTTCCTTCTCTCATTTATCCTTTGTGGTGTTTCATAAAATTTCTTCTTTGCTCACTTCCTGAGTATATGATGCTTTGTCAGAGTAGATTGTGAATCATGAACTTCTTCCATTCTTATTCTATGCTATCTCCTTTAACAATTTAAAGTGATTCTAGTTTTCAAGATAGAAAATTTGATGCTAGCTTTTCAACTTTGTTAAATAACAGTGGAAATGTAGGCTTCAGCAACTTCAGCAGAGAAAATCTGATTTGAAATTTCCTAGTGATCAGAAATTAAATACTATATATATGGGTATGTCTACACTACCACCCTAGTTCGAACTAGGGTGGTTAATGTAGGCAATCGAAGTTGCAAATGAAGCCCGGGATTTAAGGGGTGATGAGTCAATCCAAAATAATACAGATATCTTTATAGAAATGTTTCTTATAATGTCATGGTCCTTGCCTACTATGGAGAAATTATAAAATGTATTGTGCTCACCTGTTCCTAATAGAAAGACTCCTTAGGCATTTCTCTTACCCCTAAACTGAAGGCTCGTCTCAGTACTCTTTGGCTATGTCTACACTGCAGGATTCTTGCGCAAGAAACTTTTTGCGGAAGAGAAGCAAACTGCAAAAGTGCATCGGAAAAGCACTTTGCATGGACGCTCTCTCACAAGAAAGCTCTGATTGCCATTAACAGAATGACCACCAGGGCACCTGTGCGTCTTTCGATAGGCTGTTCTTGCACAAGAAACCCCTGCTGCCTGTCCACACACACCTTTTTGCGCAATAACTCTTGTGCAAAAAGAAGTTATTCCTCGTAGAAAGAGGAATACGTATGCCGCAAAAAAAAACTCTGTTCTGTCGATTCACTGTAAATTTTCTTGTGCAAAAATGTACTTGAGGTAAGGACACTCCATGAGTGTCTTCCAAAAATGGCCGTTTTTGCACAAAAACTCTGCAGTGTAGACGTAGCCTTTGTGTCATCTTTCACAAACCAAAAAGCAATTACATCATTGTCTATAAAGGAGATGCTTGCAGAAATGTCAACTGGGGTGGCAGTCTAGGAAGTACTGTTGGAGCCAGCACAGTAGAGACAGATGGATTTGACACATGAAGTAAAGCTTTTGCATTAGACTGCAGCACAGAGCGTTTGGGAGAGAAAGAGTTTGGACGGCTACGTCTACACTGTCACCCTTTTCCGGAAATGCTTAAAACGGAACAGTTTTCCATTATAAGTATTTCCAGAAAAAGCGCGTCTACATTGGCAGGATGCTTTTCTGGAAAAGCACTTTTTCCGGAAAAGCGTCCGTGGCCAATGTAGACGCGCTTATCCGGAAAAAAGCCCCAATCGTCATTTTCGCTATCAGGGCTTTTTTGCAGAAAAGACTACTGTACTGTCTACACTGGCCCTTTTCTGGAACAGTTTTTCCGGAAAAGACTTTTGCCCGAACGGGAGCAGCATAGATTTTCCGGAAAAACACTGACAATTTTACAGTAGATCGTCATTGCTTTTCCAGAAAAGCAAGCGGCAAGTGTAGACAGCTGGCAAGTTATTCCGGAAAAGCGGCTGCTTTTCCGGAATAAGTGGCTCAGTGTAGACACAGCCCAATTGTATAAAGACAATTAGGAGATCACATCAGAACATAAGAATGGCCATACTGGGTCAGACCAAAGGTCCATCTAGCCCAGTATCCTGTCTGCTGACAGTAGTCAATACCAGATGCCCCAGAGGGAGGGATCGCAACAAGTAATTCTCATGTGATCCCTCCCCTGTCTCCCACTTCCATAGAAACAAAGGCTAGGGACACTATTCCTACCCATCCTGGCTAACAGCCATTGATGTACCTAACCTCCATGAATATATCTAGCTCTTTTTTGAACCCTGTTAAAGTTCTAGCCTTTACCACATCCTCTGGCAAGGAGTTCCACAGGTTGACTGTGTGCTGAGTGAAGAAAAACTTCCTTTTTTTTGTTTTAAACCTGCTGCCTATTAATTTCATTTGGTGACCCCCCTAGTTCTTATATTGTGGAGATAAGTAAATAACTTTTCCTTATTACTTTTTCCACACCAATCATGATTTTATAGACCTCTAGCATATCCCCCTTAGTCTCCTCTTTTCTAAGCTGAAAAGTCCAAGTCTTTTTAATCATTTTTCATATGGGACCCGTTCCAAACCCCTAGTCATTTTTGTTGCCCTTTTCTGAACCTTTTCCAATGCCAACAGATCTTTTTTGAGATAAGGCGACCACATCTGTACTCAGTATTCAAGATGTGGGTGTACCATAGTTTTATACAGAGATAATAAGATATTTTCTATCTTATTCTCTCTCCCTTTTTTAATGACTCCTAACATTCTATTTGCTTTTTTCAATGCTGCTGCACACGGAGTAGATGTTTTCAGAAAACTATCCGCAATGACTCCAAGATCTCTCTCTTGAGTAGCTGTAGCCAAATTAGTCCCCATCATATTATATGTATAGTTGGGCTTATGTTTTCCAATGTGCATTACTTTACTTTTATCCACACTAAATTTCATTTAACATTTCACAGTCTGTAATGAAAAGTGAATGTGTAGCTGCCTATACAGGCAGTCCCCGGGTTATGTACAAGATAGGGACTGTAGGTTTGTTCTTAAGTTGAATCTGTATGTAAGTCGGAACTGGCGTCAGCCGCTGCTGAAACTGATCAGTTTCAACCGCGGCTGAATCTGGATGCCAGTTCTGACTTACATACAGATTCAACGTAAAAAACCCAGGCGTCCCCAAGTCAGCTGCTGCTCAAATTGATCAGCGGCTGATTCCAGGAAGCCTGGGGCAGAGCAACTCTGCCTCAGGCTTCCTGTAGTCAGCCCCTGGTCAGTTTCAGCAGCGGCTGACTTGGGGACGCCTGGGACAGAGCAGCTGGGGTGCTGCTGGGTTGCTTCAGTAGCGCGGCTCCTCGGCGCTACTGGAGCAACCAGTAGCGGCTGAAACTGACCAGCAGCGGCTGAATCAGGACGCCTGGGGCAGAGCAGCTGGGGTGCTGCCGGGTTGGTCCGGAGCGGCGCTGCGGGACCAACCCGGCAGCCCCCAGCTGCTCTACCCCAGGGGTAGGCAAGAAAAGCCTGGTCTGCTGGGGGGGGCCACTAGCTGCACCCCCCACCCCTCCCCAGCAGCCAGGGGGACAGGAGCGAAGCCGCGGAGCATGCCCGCAGCGGGACAGCCCAAGCGCGCCCGAGCTGTCCTGCTGCGGGCGTGCTCCGTGGCTTTGTTCCTGTCCCACTGGTCTGCTGAGGGGGTCCAGCAAAGCCGCTGGACCGCCCCCAGCAGACCAGGGACACCAGAGCAAAGCCGCCGCCTGGGCGGTTTTGCTGTTTTCCCGGGAGCAAAGCCGCCCAAGCGGCGGCTTTGCTCGGGTGTCCCTGGTCTGCTGGGGGGGTCCAGCGGCTTTTCTGGACCCCCCCAGCAGACCAGGGGTCAGGAGCAAAGCCGCCCAGGCGGCGGGAGTCCCGCTGCCTGGGAGGCTTTGCTTGGGTGTCCCTGGTCTGCTGGGGGGGTCCAGCGGCTTTGCTGGACCCCCCCAGCAGACCAGGGAGACCGGGAGAAGTTTTTCTCGCCCCAGAGGACACGGGTGGCGACCCGCCACCCGTGAGCTCCAGGGCGAGAAAAGCCCCGTTCGTAAGTGCAGATCCGACATAAGTCGGATCCACGTAAGTCGGGGACTGCCTGTAGTTAAAAAAAGACAAGTCAGTCAACATTGGAACAGTAGTGGCTAAAGGTATCTGACTAATCAGATCGAAGCACAACCAACAAGAGGCAGAGCCAGATCACATTCCGCAATAGAGTGACTCTATCAGTGGTACTTATATGGTACCAATCACCATAGTATCTATGTGCCACAGATTCCACAACCAAATACGCATACTGGAGTTGAGAAGACAGTAAGTTAGAGATCACAAATATGGAAAAGTTTATTCATGCCATCAAATAGGCCTCTATTGAAACAGGATAAAAATATCTTAAAAATAAAAGTAAGCTATGAAACATGTAAATAGTTATAGCCTCTCTTAAAGTTAAAACGTATTGTGTTGAGACATGTCACAACAATATGAAAAGCCAACAGGAATGTACCTCTCGAAGCTAATTCGAACTAACGCGTCTAGAACTAAAAACTAGTTTGAATTAGCGTTTTGCTAATTCGAACTAGCATGTCCACATTAAGTGGACCCTGAACCAGGCTTAAGGATGGCCGGAAGCAGTGCCGGCAGGGCATCAGAGGAGGACTTAGAGAGTAGAGATGCTGTCTCAGGCTAGTCGAGGGCTGCGCTTAAAGGGTCCCGACCCCCACCCCGGACAGACAGTTCTCAGGGTTCCCCGCTTGCAAAGCAGTCCTGGCTTGGAGTGCCCGGAGTGCCCACACTGGGCACATCACAGCACTCGGCCATCAGACCGGCTGCACTTGCCGCAGGCTGCCATCTGGGGAGAGGGGGCAATTGGGGGGCTGCAGGAGAGCTTCTACCCCTAGAAGCCCGCAGAGCCAGCCCAGTCCTCCCCATCGGGGGCTCGTACCCCATTCCTCCCTCACCTCCTTCCACTTACCCTTCCCTAGCCCCTTTTCTTGATGTACAAAATAAAGGACAATTGTGTTAAAAAATGGAATCTGTCTTTATTGAACAAAACTGGGGGAGACTGGGAAAAGGAGGTGGGAGAGGGGAAGAGAGGGGCTGGGAGAGGGGAGGGCAACTAAAATGATCAGGGGTTGGGAACAGGTCCCATATGAAGAGAGGCTAAAGAAACTGGGACTTTTCCGCTTAGAAAAGAGGAGACGGAGGGGGGACAGGATAGTGGTCTCTAAAAGCAGGAGTTGGGTGGAGAGGGTGCATACAGAAAAGTTCTTCATTAGTTCCCATAAAGAAGGACTAGAGGACACCAAAGGAAAGGAATGGGTAGCAGGCTTCAAACTAGTAACAGAAAGTTGTTCTTCACAAAGCAAAGAGTCAACCTGTGGAACTCCTTGCTGCAGGAGGCTGTGAAGGCTACAACTAGAACAGAGTTTAAAGGGAAGTGAGATCAAGTCATGGAGGCTGGGTCCATGGAGTAGTATTAGCCAGGAGGTCGGAGTGGTGTCCCTGCCCAAGGTTTGTGGAAGGCTGGAGATGGATGGCACGAGACAAATGGCTTGGTCACTGTCTTCGGTCCATCCCCTCCAGGGTACCTAGTGTTAGTCGCTGTCGGCAGACAGGCTACTGGGCTAGATAGACCTTTGGTCTGACCCAGGACGGCCATTGTAAGCTCAGGGCTCAGGGTCGGGGGTCTCAGTGGACCCCCTTGATTTTCATGCACACCTGCTCCTGGGTGGCCAGGCTGGCAGCTCTCCTGTCCTAGCTGGCCACTTTCCTGTGCCTAGTGTGGAGATCGTGGACAAGGTCCACGATGTCCGCACTAGCCCAGGCGGGTGCCCGCCTCTTGCGGTCCCGGGCAAGCTCCCGGGAGCCGCCAGCCTGGTCCCAGGAAGAGGGGGAGGGCTGGATGGCTGGCTCGATCCGTGCCAGGTGCAGGGTCTGCTGGCTGGGTGCTGGCTGGCTTGCACCTGGTATGGGCACCGTAGCCAGCCCGTGCCCCTTTAAGGGGTCCGGGGCCGGGAGGGGGCAGACGAGTTTCCCTGGTGTTGGCCAGAGTGGCCACCAGGGAAACCTGGGCAGGACTAGCCTCCCACTAGTTCGAATTAAGGGTCTACCTCGAATCCTCGAATGAGGATTACCTAGTTCGAACTAAGCGCTCCATTAGTTCAAATTAAATTCGAACTAACAGAGCGCTAGTGTAGCGCCTAAGAAAGTTAGTTCGAACTAACGGACGTTAGTTCGAACTAACTTTGTAGTGTAGACATACCCTCTCTCTAGCAAAGGGGAATAATTTTAATGAAAGCTTCCAAAGTAGCCTTCTGTGGAAGAATGAGGCTTTATACCAAAACTAACAATAGTTGTGTTTTGGTAACCGGCAGTGACAGGTATACTGTTATCTTAATACCATGCTATATTAAGTGGAAGATTTAAAAAGGATTCCTCCCACCACTTTACACACACACAGTGGTACTTCAGACTGTCAATCTCAATATAGTGGGACAGCTCACTATTCTAGTATTCTCATATAAAAAGACTGGGTATGTACAAGAGGTTTACTGCAATAGGAACAGGGAACTATTTGCTTTTGAAAATGTTTTCATCATGTATGGTGGCACACTGTTTATTCAGTGTCCATTCACAGTGAAAAATCACAATACGGGGACCCTCCCTTTTTGATCATATTCTAAAATTCTTATTCCACAACCTTTATGCACAGAAAGTAGCTGTTACTAATTAGTGGGAAAAATTTTAAAATGTTCTGGGGTTTTTTTCCAATATTATCCCTGAAAATTATGTTCTCAAGAAAAATCAAAAAGGAAAAAAACTGCCTTTCAAAAAAAAAAGTTGACTTTTGGTTTTTTGTATTGCCAAATATATATATATAAATAAAATGTTAACCAAAATGCAAGTTTTCTCTATACATTTTTATTTTAGCCAAAGCCCCTCCTTTCTTAACAAAAAGTTATGACAAAAACATACTCTGTTCCAGCAGTTTTCAAACTGTGGGTCAGGATCTAAAGTGCTTCATAACGTTGTTTTCATGGGGTCATCAGGTCTTCAATTTGCTGGGGACAAAGATGAAGCCCAAGCTCCACCACACAGGGCTGAGGTGGTACCCACAGTCTTCAGCCCTTGGCAGAGAGGCTCAGGTTATGGCTACTTTTCTGGGACTGAAAGCCTCGGGCTTCAACTTTGGCTTTCCTGCCCAGGGCAGTACAATGCAGGCTTTGGCCTGCCTACTCAAGGTAGTGGGGCTTGGGCAGGTCCAGGGTTCAATCTCCACTCCTTGGATCATGTAGTGGTTTTTCTTATCATAAGGGAGACATGATACAATGAATTTTGAGAATCCTCACTCTGATTACTTGTACAATTAGTTCTCGTGGAGCTCTCTCAAATGCTATTCAACATGAGTAAGAATGTCCTCTAATGATAACATGTTTGAGGAAACTATTATATCCTCTTCCGTGTTTTGTACATAACACCAAGAATACTGTCAGCATGCAACAAATAATTAAAACCAAAACAGATATGCTCCTCATATCTGTTGATAAGGCACATTAAATCATAAATGTTGTTTTTGCAGAAGAACGCACTTTACATAGGGAAGTTAGAGAACGAATTTGATATAATTGTCTCTGTAAAAATATTAGGCTGTTATTAACCACATGTAAACTATAACGTAGGTTGCAAACCTCATCCAAAAGACTAGATATTGAGAGACATGGATGACTCTGATTGGCTGTATGAGAGTATACCATATTGTGTTTGCTCAAATAGTACTGGGATTTTTTTTGGCTTATAAACCAGGATTTTGAAAGCTTGGGCATGGCTAATCCAATCAAAATGTCAGCAGCCAAATAAACTGAATTGGCCATCCAATGCCCAAAGCCACTTTTTCACGTGGAATAGTGATAGAAATTTAGCTGTGTTAGTCTAGTGTAGCTGAAACAAAATACAGGACTATGTAGCACTTTAAAGACTAACAAGATGGTTTATTAGATGATGAGCTTTTGTGGGCCAGACCCACTTCCTCAGATCAAATAGTGGAAGAAAATAGTCACAACCATATATACCAAAGGATACAATTAAAAAAAAAGAACACATATGAAAAGGACAAATCAAATTTCAGAACAGAAGGGCGATGCAGGGGGGGGAAGAAAGGTAAATGTCTGTGAGCTAATGGTATTAGAGGTGGGGAAAGGTAAATGTCTGTGAGCTAATGGTATTAGAGGTGATAACTGGGGAAGCTATCTTTGTAATGGGTAAGATAGCTGGGGTCTTTGTTGAGACCCACGCGTAGAGTGTCGAATTTTAGCATGAATGACATTTCAGAGGATACCCTTTCAAGTGCAGATTTAAAAGGCTTCTGAAGCACTAACGCTCTATTAGTTCAAATTTAATTCGAACTAACGGAGCGCTTAGTTCGAACTAGGTAATCCTCATTCGAGGATTCGAGGTAGACCCTTAATTCGAACTAGTGGGAGGCTAGTCCTGCCCAGGTTTCCCTGGTGGCCACTCTGGCCAACGCCAGGGAAACTCGTCTGCCCCCTTCCCAGCCCCGGACCCCTTAAAGGGGCACGGGCTGGCTACGGTGCCCGTACCAGGTGCAAGCCAGGACTGCTTTGCAAGCGGGGAACCCTGAGAACTTTCTGTCCGGGGTGGGGGTCGGGTCCCTTTAAGCACAGCCCTCGGCTATCCTGAGACAGCAGCTCCACGCTCTAAGTCCTCATCTGATGCCCTGCCCGCACTGCTTCCGGCCATCCTTAACCTCTGTTCAGGGTCCACTCTGTGTGGACATGCTAGTTCGAATTAGCAAAACGCTAATTCGAACTAGTTTTTAAGTCTAGCTGCGCTAATTCAAATTAGCTTAGTTCGAATTAACTAATTCAAATTAAGTTAGTTCAAATTAGCGCTGTAGTGTAGACATACCCTGAGACGTTTGTCCAATGTACAAAGCAGACGGACACTTTCACATGAGCATTCAGACAATTAAATCTCATACCAGAGAGGAAATATTACAGGCTATCTAGAGAAAAGAAACGATTACATCCATTTAATAACTATTGTCCTCTGGTATACATGAAAGGATTTATGAATAATACAACAGCTAGCAAGGCCAATTGAGCAAGGATAGAAATTTCATTACACTAATATTGTCTCATGCATGCTTAAATCCCACATGATGGAATTAGCCATTTTATCAGGGGAGACCCTCAAAAGTAGCTGACTTTATCAGCAGTGGCACTGAATATTGGATCAGAGATAGATAGCTAGTGGATATAGGAGAGTCTCTGGTTATTTCAATCCCAGCTGTTCCCAGCAGGTATTGCTGAGGAGAACTGCAGAAGAAGCCTCTCTGGAGAATTTTGTGGATGGAGAAGTGGTGAAAAGGAAAAAAAAAAAAGATGCACATCTCCACTAATATATTTTATCAGTTCCTCACTTGTTTAATCCACAAATTAAATCCACATCATTTCAGGTAAGAAGCTGCCAATGAGAGAATGCATTAGCAATAGGCACAGTTTTAGGCAGCTGGTAGGAGTGTCAAATTAAGGAGCTGCAAAGATAATAAATGGCAGCTTAAAAACTCATATGCTTTTTATTATTTTAAACGGAAAGTATAAGATAAAATAATGTATCATCATTAAATTATTTCGAAGAAAACAGGGTGTTTTTCATTCTCACATCTCAGCTGGGGATGCAGAAACACAAAAATGATTACAGATGATAAATAACCTATAGAGGGGGGGATGCAGCGATTTCTATTTGGACTATTTCCTTAATAGGTTATCTAGGACACAGCCTCTTAGAAGCCAGTGAAACTTCGCTTGTCGGTAGCTCTTGCACTCTCCCATAGGGAAAGGTGCCATTCAATATATATGGAAGTTATCAAAAGAGCTGGATATAGGCACACTTTCACTAGCATATCAAAAGTGATTGCTAGGTTATGGTTTCTTGAAAGATCTTTACCCATGGACCTACATGCAATAGGAAATTGACTAGCACTTTGCTCTCCCATCCCTTCTGCTTTACCCCTTCTCTCTTTCCTCTATCTGAATTCCATACCCTTCTTTTCTCCTCCCCTGAAATGCTATGACGACAAAAGTAATTGGCAAATTACTCCATTAAAACTCCATTCATATGAAGAAGTGGCTTGTGCCCTCAAAAGCTCATGATACCATCTACATGTTTTGTTAGGTCAGTAAGGTACAGGAAGACTTTTAAAGTACTTGGAAGAGGGGAAAGTGATCAGGACTAGTCAACATGGATTCACCAAGGGCAAGTCATGCCTAACCAATTTGATTAGCTTCTATGATGAGGTAACTGGCTCTGTGGACATGGGAAAGTCAGTGGATGTGATATACCTTGACTTTAGCAAAGCTTTTGATACGGTCTCCCACAATATACTTGCCAGCAAGTTAAGGAAGTATGGATTGGATAAATGGACTGCAAGATGGATAGAAAGCTGGCTAGACTGTTGGGCTCAACGGGCAGTTATCAACAGCTTGATGTCAGGTTGGTGATCGGTTTCTAGTGGAGTGCCCCAACAATCGGTTCTAGGGCCTGTTTTGTTCAAGGTCTTTATTAACGACATGGATGACGGGATGGATTGCACCCTCAGCAAGTTTGCAGATGACACGATAGAGGGAGAGGAAGATACGTTGGAGGGCAGGAATAGGGTCCAAAGTGACCCAGACAGATTAGAGGATCGGGCCAAAAGAAATCTGATGAGGTTCAACAAGGACAAGCGTAGAGTCCTGCACTTGGGAAGGAAGAATCCCAAGCATTTTTACAAGCTAGGGCCCGAATGGCTAAGTAGCAGTACGGCAGAAAAGGATCTGGGGATTACAGTAGATGAGAAGCCGGATATGAGTCAACAGTGTGCCCTTGTAGCCAAGAAAGCGAATGGAATATTAGGTTGCATTAGGAGGAGCATTGCCAGCAGATCTAGAGAAGTGATTATTCCCCTTTATTCAGCTCTGGTGAGGCCACACCTGGGGTATATAGAAGAACTAGAGGACACCAAATGAAATTAATGGGTAGCAGGTTTTAAACTAATAAAAGAAAGTTCTTCTTCACACAGCGTGTTGTCAACCTGTGGAACTCCTTGCCAGAGGAGACTGTGAAGGCTAGGACTATAACAGAGTTTAAAGAGAAGCTAGATAATTTCATGGAGGTTAGGTCCATAAAAGGCTATTAGCCAGGGGATAAAATGGTGTCCTTGGCCTTTGTTTGTCAGAGGCTGGAGAGGGATGGCAGGAGACAAATCGCTTGATCATTGTCTGTGGCCCACCCTCTCTAGGGCACCTGGTGCTGGCCACTGTCGGCAGACAGGATACTGGGCTAGATGGACCTTTGGTCTGACCAGTACGGCCATTCTTATGTTCTTATGTCTAGACTGAATCTGTCGGCAGAGGGATGCAGATTAGGCAGGTCGACATTGCAAATGAGGCGGGGATTTAAATATCCCATGCCTAATTTGCATTAAAATGGCCACTGTGTTGAGAAAGAAAGCCTTTTTCTACAGATCCCTTATGCCTCCTGCCAAGGACGTTTACAGGATATTTAAATCCCTGCCTCATTTGCAATGTCGACCTGCCTAATCTGCATCCCTCTGGCGGCAGAGGGATGCAGTCTAGACATACCCCTGGAGTATTGCGTCCAGTTCTGGGCCCCCACTACAAAAAGGATGTGGACGCATTGGAGAGGGTCCAGCGGAGGGCAACCAAAATGATTAGGGGGCTGGAGCACATGACCTATAAAGACAGCCTGAGGGATTTGGGTTTGTTTAGTCTGCAGAAGAGAAGAGTGAGTGGGGATTTGATAGAAACCTTCAACTTCCTGAAGGGAGGTTCCAAAGAGGATGGAGAGAGGCTGTTCTCAGTAGTGACAGATGGCAGAACAAGGAGCAATGGTCTCAAGTTACATTGGGGGAGGTGTAGTTTGGATATTAAGAAAAACTATTTCACTGGGAGGGTGGTGAAGTACTGGAATGTGTTACATAGGGGGGTAGTGGAATCTCCAGCCCTAGAGATTTTTAAGTCTTGGCTTGACAAAGCCCTGGCTGGGTTGATTTAGTTGGGATTGGTCCTGCTTTGGGCAGGAGGCGGGACTCGATGACCCCCTGAGGTCTCTTACAGCCCTATGATTTTATGATTTATGATTAAGTTTTAACAGTAGTTTTTCATTTAATTTTAGGGAGTCTTGTAAAACTGAAAACAGGGTAAGCATATGTTTTGTCAATCTTGATTAAATTCAGTTATGCAAAATGACACAAATTAGTTCTATATTCAGTCTCAACATTCATTATCAAATAGCACATAATCAAGAGGGAATCAAAATCAGGCATCACTAACAGAATCAGATTTTTAAAAAGTAGAGACATTATATAGGGTTTTATTTAGTTCTAATTCTGAGCCCAAATTAGAAAGCAGTGTTATTCAATATACTTTCCAAAATGTTAACTTTCTCTTGTAACTACGGTGTCTACAAAGGATGTTAAAATCGTAAGCCAGTTCAAGATCTGAAATCCTTAAATGGGTATGTGAATATGTTTTCAATATATTATTACCAAATAATTTGTTTTCCTATGAAAACTGAAGAGTTTAGAAAAAAACAATATAATTGTCAATTCTCAAACTTTACAGATAGTTAAAATCACAAGATTACCTCTGTACTCACAAGATTGAGCCACACCTGGGAACTTCAATACATGATGTGACACCATCAACCATGGTCACTCTGGCTGGCATAATAGTCCTCAATAGATTATGCATGTGTAATGATGAGGGTTATAGTACTAAACTATAAAGACTGACAAATTAGCTATCGTATCTCTAAATGGTAAATAAGTGAGTATCAGAGGGTATGTCTACCCTAGCCCCCCAGTTCAAACTAGGGAGGCTAATGAGGGTGACCAAAATTGCAAATGAAGCATGGGATTTAAATATCCCACACTTCATTAGCATGTTCCCGGGCAGTCGCCATTTTGGAAATTGACTAGCCCGGAAGAACAGCCCGCGTCTACACACGGCAGTGAAGGGCGATTCCGACATAACCTCATGGAATGAGGTTTAACTGTTAATTCGAAGTAAGGGGTTTATTTTGGAATCATAGAACCATAGAGCTGGAAAAGACCTCAGAAGGTCATCAAGTCCAGCCTCCTGCTCTAGGCAGGACCAATCCCAACTAAATCAACCCAGCTAGGGCTTTGTCAAGTCGAGACTTAAACACCGCTAGGGATGGAGACTTCACAACTTCCCTAGGTAACCCATTCAAGTGCTTCACCACTCTCTTAGTGAAATAGTTTTTCCTAATATCCAACCTGGACCTCTCCCACCACCACTTGAGACCATTGCTCCTTGTTCTGCTATCTGTGAACAGCCTTTCTCCATCCTCTTTGGAACCTCTCTTTAGGAAGTTGAAGGCTGCTATCAAATCCCCTCTCACTCTTCTCTTCTGCAGACTAAACAGACCCAACTCCCTCAGCCTCTCCTCATAAGTCATATGCTCCAGTCCGCTAATCATTTTGGTTGCCCTCCACTGGACCCTCTTCAATGCATCCACATCCTTTTTGTAGTGGGGGGTCCAGAACTGGACACAATACTCCAGATGTGGCCTCACCAGAGCCGAATAAAGAGGAATAATGACATCTCTGGATCTGCTGGCAATGCTCCTCTCTGTCCATGACAGGACAGAGAATCACCCGTCTCTGCCACGTGTAGAGGCGAGCAGTTCTTCCCGGCTAGTCAATTTCCAAAATGGCAACTGCCTGGGAACATGCTAATGAAGCGCGGGATATTTAAATCCCGCTCCTCATTTGCAATTTCGGTCGCCCTCGTTCGCCTCCCTCATTCGAACTAAGGGGCTAGTGTAGACGTACCCTGAGAGACAGGTAGTGAAGAAGGGAAAATTTGGTGCTAGAAACATCTCTCGCAAGTTAAAGATCATGGATCAACCATAAGCTTTGAAACTCAGAGTCTGCTAACTGGAACATTGGACACAGACAGCTGTGAGAGGATCTCTAGATAAAGAAATTTAACTGGACTATATCTCATTAGCTCCTTTTGCTGTCCTGTACGTCTGTATCCACCTGTTCCCACTAAAGTTATAAGTTCTCAGGAGCAGAAACAGTCTTTTAGTTCTGTCTTTGTACAGCATCTAGCACAAAAAAGGGGTCTGTGACAGAGTGCGGCCCTTAAGCACAACCCCCAATGGCTCAGTACCACACATTAGGAATGTAATAGTATAGCCGATTAACCGATAATCAAAACCTTATAGGTTAATGCTATAGACTACCCGCATTTTCCTCCCCCCACCCTTGATAGTAAATTTTTTAGCACGCTGGCCAACAGCACACCTCAGTTCTGGCTCGCATCAGATCCAGAACCTACTCCTGCTGTGGCTCTGCATTTAAAGTGTATTAGGAGCCAGGCAGGCAGGCAGGCCGACTCCACTTAGGGAGTTTGTGCAATCTCCATCTCTGGAGATCATAGAATCATAGAATACTAGAACTGGAAGGGACCTCGAGAGGTCATTGAGTCCAGTCCCCTCATGGCAGGACCCAGAACCATCTAGACCATCCCTGATAGACATTTATCTAACCTACTCTTAATATCTCCACAGATGGAGATTCTACAACCTCCCTGGGCAATTTATTCCAGTGGTTAAGCACCCTGACAGGTGGGGATTTTTTCCTAATGTCCAACCTAAACCTCCCTTGCTGCAGTTTAAGCCCATTGCTTCTTGTTCTACCCTCAGGGGCGAGGAAGAACAATTTTTCTCCCTCCTCCTCGTGACACCCTTTTAGATACCTAAAAAACACTATCATGTCCCCTCTCAGTCTTCTCTTTTTGAAACTAAACAAGCCCAATTCTTTCAGTTTTCCTTCATACGTCATGTTTTCTAGACCTTTAATCATTCTTGTTGCTCTTCTCCGGACCTTCTCCAATTTCTCCACATCCTTCTTGAAGTGTGGTGCCCAGAACTGGACACAATACTCCAATTGAGGCCTAATCAGTGCAGAGTAGAGCAGAAGAATGACTCCTCGTGTCTTGCTCACAACACTCCTGTTAATGCATCGCAGAATCACGTTTGCTTTTTTTACAACAGTATTACACTGTTAGCTCATATTTACATTGTGGTCCACTATGATCCCTAGATCCCTGTTTGCCGTACTCCTTTCTAGACAGTTTCTTCCCATTCTGTATGTGTGATAGGGATGCTAAATATCAATTAATTGAATAGTCAAGTAACTTCATGAATTCTTATCGGTTAGTCGACTAGTCTATAGTCCCCAGGGATGGGGACGGCACCACTGTATCAGAGGCAGCAGTGAAGGGTGTCAGGCGGGAAAGCCAGTTTAAAAACCAGATCCCCTTGTGTTCTGACTGCCTGTTGCCCAATGCTACTGCCCCTGATAAAGAGATAGCAGCACTGGGTGGCAGCAGCCCCTGTCTAAGGTGGGTCTGAGCCCTAGACCTAAGAGCATATTTAAGAGCAGGCGTTTTCTTAAACTGTGTTAAACCGGTGTGCTATGGAGAATAGAGTTCAAAATGGCTGCCCTTAAAGGGGCAGGCAACTTTTTTTTTTTTTTTTTTGCTCAACAACTTCTCCCCGACCCCCTTTTTTTTTCCTCAACAAAAAATCCTTGGTGTTCTGCATTTAAGAAAATTATTGTTCGGTGTTCCTCAGTCTTAAAAAGTTTAAGAAACACTGGTGAAGACCATACTGGTTCCTGCGGTGAGGGCAGGGGACTGGACTCAATGACCTCTTGAGGTCCCTTCCAGTTCTAGTGTTCTATGATTCTAGTATGGCTTTCAGGTACAACAGCCCTAAGTTCCCTTCACTTAGTTGCAATCATTTTCTCAAACCTAGGTACTGAGAATAAGATACCCCTTTCGGGGGGTTTCTTTTATTAACTTCTTTATAGGATGCAAAAAGCTTTCTTGCTTAGCCCCCAAGTCCAACCCTTCTTCTAATGCAGTGGCTCTCCAACTGTGGGTCAGGACCCCAAAGTGAGTCACATTGCACTTGCTGGGACCCAGGGCCCAAGCCCAAGCCCTCAGGGCCGAAGCTCAAGTCTGAGATCTGGGTGGTTGGGCTCAGGTTACAGACCCCTCACCCAGTACTAAAGCCCTTGGACTTCTTCTTTGGCCAGCTTGCGGGCTTGGCTTTGGCCCCCCTAGCATGTGTAGGCTCAGTCTTCAGTACCTCCTCCTGGAATCAGCTCCTCCTCCTAGGCAGTAATTTTGGTTGTCAGAAGGGAGTCATAGTGCAAGAAAGTTTGACAACCTCTGTTCTCACACCAATAAGCATCTCCCCCAAGTTCAGGAGTCTTCAACTACTCCTTTGGGAGCTGTGTTATAATTTAAACAGTCTCAGTGTACTAAATGAGGACTCCATGACTCTTGTCCCCGATGTAGATTATAATTCAGGCCAGATGCAGTCTTCCAACAATTTCTCTCAAACTGATTCCTTTTTACTCAGTCCTGTCAGCTTGGAGAAGTCAGCAGACCTCTTGCTGCTAGTCTGTCTCTTCTGATGGAGAAGGCATCATAGATGCTGCCCTCCTTCCCAGGACTCCTCCTGATAGGCTCCCCTCCGTCCCAGACTTTCTCCATCCTGTATCTCAACACTTCTTCTGGGCTCTTAAAGGAGTGATAGCATGTGTTCTCCCCCAACCACTAATTATTATCTTGTAACCCCTTCCTCCCTCCAAGTATGTGCCTCTGTCCCTTCCTAGGGCTTGTGTATATCCAGTCTCCCAAAATTTTAAAGAACCATGCCATGGAACAGGTATTGGCTGACTCTACTACCTTTAAAAGGGATAGACCAGCACTATTATAGGGTCCTGATGT